>NW_027327035.1:0-600000 GCF_047675955.1 Chlorocebus sabaeus | reverse complement strand
GAAAAAGGAAATATCTTCCGTTAAAAACTGGATAGAAGTTTCTGAGAAACTGCTTTGTGTTCTGTTAATACATCTCACAGAGTTACAGGTTTCCCCTCATGAAGCCTTTCGCTAAGACTGTTCTTGTGGAATTTGCAAAGTGATATTTGGAAGCCCTTATATGGCTACGGGGAAAAAGAAAATATCTTCCGTTAAAAACTGTATAGAAGCTTCTGAGAAACTGCTTTGTGTTCTGTTAATACATCTCACAGAGTTACAGCTTTCCTCTCAATAAGCCATTCGCTAAGACTGTTCTTGTGGAATTTGCAAAGTGATATTTGGAAGCCCATAGAGAGCTATGGTGAAAAACGAAGTATCTGTAGGTAAAAACCGAAAAGAAGCTTTCTGAGAAACTGCTTTGTGTTCTGTTAATTCATCTCATAGGGTTACAGCTTTCCCCTCAAGAAGCCATTCGCTAAGACTGTTCTTGTGGTATTTGAAAGTGATATTTGGGATCCCATGGAGGGCTACGGTGAAAAACGAAATATCCTAAGACAAAAACTGAAAAAAAAGCTTTCTGAGAAACTGCTTTGTGTTCTGTTAAATCATCTCACAGGGTTACAGCTTTCCCCTAAAGAAGCCTTTTGCTAATACTGTTCTTGTGGAATTTACAAAGTGATATTTTGAAGCCCATAGAGGGCTATGGTGAAAAAGGAAATAGCTTCAGTTAAAAACTGGAAAGAAGCTTTCTGAAGAAAGGCTTTGTGTTCTGTTAATTCATCTCAGAGTGTTGCAGCTTCCCTCTCAGGAAGCCTTTCACTAAGACTGTTCTTGTGGAATTTGGAAAGTGATATTTGGAAGCCCTAAGAGGGCTAGGGTGAAAAAGTAAATATCTTCAGTTAAAAACTGAAAAGAAGCATCCTGAGAAACTGCTTTGTGTTCTCTTAATTCATCACACGGAGTTACAGCATTCCCCTCAAGAAGCCATTCCCAAAGACTGTTCTTGTGGAATTTTCAAAGAGATTTATGGAAGCCCTTAGAGGGCTATGGTGAAAAAGGAAATACCTTAAGATAAAAATTGAAAAGAAGCTTTCTGAGAAACTGCTTTGTGTTCCGTTAATGCATGTCACAAAGTTACAGCTTTCTCCTCAAGAAGCCTTTCGCTAAGACTGTTCTTGAGGAATTTGCAAAGTGATATTTGGAACCCCCAGAGGGCTATGGTGGAAAAGGAATTATCGTAATATAAAAACTGAAAAGAAGCATTCTGAGACACTGCTTTGTGTTCTGTTAATTCATCTCACAGAGTTACAGCGTTACCCTCAAGAAGCCTTTCGCGAAGACTGTTCTTGTGGAATTTTCAAAGTGATATTTGGAAGCCCATAGAGGGCTATGGTGAAAAAGGAAATATCTTCCGTAAAAAACTGGAAAGAGGTTTTCTGAGAAACTGCTTCGTGTTCTGTTAATTCATCTTACAGAGGTACAGCTTTCCTCTCAAAAAGCCATTCCCTTAGACTGCTTTTGTGTAATTTGCAAAGTGATATTTGGAAGCCCACAGAGGGCTATGGTGGAAAAGGAAGTATCCTAAGATAAAAATTGAAAAGAAGCTTTCTGAGAATCTGCTTTGTGTTCTGTTAATTCATCTCACAGAGTTACAGCTTTCCCCTCAAGAAGCCATTCCCTAAGACTGTTCTTGTGGAACTTTCAAATTGATATTTGGAAGCCCATAGAGGGCTATGGTGAAAAAGGAAATATCTTCAGTTAAAAACTGGAAAGAAGCTTTTTGAGAAACTGCTTTGTGTTGTGTTAATTCATCTCACAGTATTACAGGTTTTTCCTCAAGAAGCCGTTAACTAAGACTGGTCTTTTGAAATTTGTAAAGTGGTATTTTGAAGCCCTTAGAGGTCTATGGTGAAAAAGTAAATATCTTCAGTTAAAAACTGGAAAGAATCTTTCTGAGAAACTGCTTTGTTTTCTGTTAATTCATGTCGCAGAGTTACAGTTTTCCCCTCAAGAAGTCTTTCGCTAAGACTGATCTTGTGGGATTTGCAAAGTGATATTTGGAAGCCCATAGAGGGCAATTGTGAGAAAGAAAATATCTTTCGTTGAAACCTGGAAAGAAGCTTTCTGAGAAACTGCCTTGTATTCTGTTAATTCATCTCAAAGAGTTACAGCTTTCCCATCTAGAAATCGTTCACTAAGACAGTTCTTGTGAAATTTGCAAAGTAATATTTGGAAGCCCTTAGAGGGCTATTGTGAAAAAGGAAATATCTTCACTTTGAATCTGGAAAGAAGCTTTCGAGAACCTGCTTTGTGTTCTCTTAATTCATCTCACAGAGTTACATCTTTCCCCTCAAGAAACCTTTCGCTAAGACTGTTCTTGTGGAAATTGCAAAGTGATATTTGGAAGCCCATAGAGGGTTATGGTGAAAAAGGAAATATCTTCAGTTAAAAACTGGAGAGAAACTTTCTGAAAAACTGCTTTGGTTCTGTAAATTTATCTCACAGAGTTACAGTTTCCCCCTGAAGAAGCCTTTTGGTAAGCCTGCTGTTGCGGAATATGCAAAGTGATATTTGGAGGCCCTTAGAGGGGTATGGTGAAAAAAGAAATATCTTCAGTTAAAAACTAAAGAGAAGCTTTCTGAGAAACTGCTTTGTGTTCTGTTAATTCATCTCACAGAGTTACAGCTTTCACCTCAAGAAGCCATTCGCTAAGAGTGTTCTTGTGGAATTTGCAAAGTGATATTTGGAAGCCCATAGAGGGCTATGGTAAAAAAGAAAATATCTTATGTCAAAAACTGGAAAGAAGCTTTCTAAGAAACGGCTTTTTGTTCTGTTAATTCATCTCACAGAGTTACAGCTTTCCCCTCAAGTAGCGTTTCGCTAAGACTGTTGCTTTGGAAATTACAAAGTGATATTTGGAAGCCCCTGGAGGGCTATGGTGAAAAAGGAAATATGTTCAGTTAAAAACTAGAAAGAAGCTTTCTGAGAAACTGTTTTGTGTTGTGTTAATTCATATCACAGAATTACACCTTTCTCCTCAAGAAGCCTTTCGCTAAGAGTGTTCCTGCTGAATTTGCGAAGTGATATTTTGAGGCCCTTAGAGGGCTATGGTGATAAAGGAATTATCTTCAGTTAAAAACTGGAAAGAAGCTTTCTGAGAAATTACTTTGTGTTCCGTTAATTCATCTCACAGAGTTACATCCTCCCCTCAAGAAGCCTTTCGCTAAGACTGTTCTTGTGGAATTTGCAAAGTGATATTTGGAAACCCATAGAGGTCTATGGTGAAAAAGGAAATATCTTCAGTTAAAAACTAAAGGAAGCTTTCTGAGTAACTGCTTTGTGTTCTGTTAATACATGTCACAGAGTTACAGCTTTCCAACCAAGAAGCCGTTAATTCAGACTGTTCTTGTGAAATTTGCAAAGTGATATTTGGAATCCCTTAGAGGGCTATGGTGAAAAAGGAAATATCTTCAGTTAAAAACTGGAGAGAAGCTTTCTGAGAAACTGCTTTGTTTTCTGTTAATTCATCTCACAGAGTTACAGCTTCCCCCTCAAAAAACCTTTCGCTAAGACTGTTTTTGTGGAATTTGCAAAGTGATATTTGGAAGCCCATAGGGGGCTACGGTGAAAAAGGAAATATCTTCAGTTAAAAAATGAATTCAAGCTTTCTGAGAAACCGCTTTGTGTTCTGTTAATTCATCTCACAGAGTTACAGCTTTCCCCTCAAGAAGACATTCGCTAACACTGTTCTTGTGGAATTTGTAAAGTGATATTTGGAAGCCCATAGAGGGCTATGGTGTAAATGAAATATCGTCCATTAAAAACTGCAAAGAAGATTTCTGAGAAACTGCTTTTTCTTCTGTTCATTCATCTCAGAGATTTACAGCTTTCCCCTCAAGAAGCCTTTCGCTAAGAATGTTCTTGTGGAATTTGCAAAGTGATATTTTGAAGCCCACACAGGGCTATTTTGAAAAAGGAAATATCTTCAGTTAAAAACTGGAAAGAATCTTTCTGAGAAAATGCTTTGTGTTCTGTTAATTCATCTCACAGAGTTACAGCTTTCTCCTCAAGAAGCCTTTCGTTAAGTCTGTTCTTGTAGAATTTACAAAGTGATATTTGGAAGCCGAAAGAGGGCTATGGTGAAAAAGGAAATATCTTCTGTTGATACCTGGAAAGAAGCTTTCTTAGAAACTGCCTTGTATTCCGTTAAATCATCTCAAAGAGTTACAGCTTTCCCATCAAGAAGCCGTTCACTAAGACTGTTCTTGTGAAATTTGCAACGTGAAATTTGGAAGCCCTTAGAGGGCTATGGTTAAAAAGGAAATATCTTCAGATAAAAATTGCAAAGAAGATTTCTGAGAAACTGTTTGTGCTTCCTTAATTCATCTCACAGAGTTACAGCTTTACCCTCATGAAGCCTTTAGCTAAGAATACTCTTGTGGAATTTGCAAAGTGATATTTGGAAGCCCGCAGAGGGCTATGGTGAAAAAGGAAATATCTTCCGCTAAAAACAGGAAAGAAGCTTTCAGAGAAACTGCTTTGTGTCCTCTTAATTCATCTCACAGAGTAAGAGCTTTCCACTCTACAAGCCTTTCGCTAAGACTGTTCTTGTGGAATTTGCAAAGTGATGTTTGGAAGCCCATAGAGGGCTATGGTGAAAAAGGACATATCCTAAGATAAAAACTGAAAAGAAGCTTTCTGAGAAACTGATTTGTGTTCTCTTAATTCATCTCACAGAGTTACAGGTTTTCCCTAAAGAAGCCTTTCACTAAGACTGTTCTTGTGGAATTTGCAAAGTGATATTTGGAAGCCCCTAGGGGGCTATGGTGAAAAAGGAATATCTTCCGTTATAAACTGGAAAGAAGCTTTCTGAGAGACTGCTTTGTGTTCTGTTAATTCATCTCACAGAGTTACAACTTTCAACTCAAGAAGCCATTCACTGAGATTGTTCTTGTGGAATTTCAAAGTGATATTTGGAAGACAATAGAGGGCTATGGTGAAAAAGGTAAGTTAAAAACTGGAGAGAAGCTTTCTGAGAAACCGCTTTGTATTCTGTTAATTCATCTCACAGAGTTACATCATCCCACTCAAGAAGCCTTTCGCTAAGAATGTTCTTGTGGAATTTGCAAAGTGATATTTTGAAGCCCAGACAGGGCTATGGTGAACAAGGAAATATCTTCAGTTAAAAACTGGAAAGAATCTTTCTGAGAAACTGCTTTGTGTTTTGTTAATTCACCTCACAGAATTACAGCTTTCCCCTCAGGAAGCCTTTCGCTAAGACTGTTCTTGTGGAATTTGCAAAGTGATATTTGGAAGCCCTTAGAGGGCTATGATGAAAAAGGAAATATGTTCAGTTAAAAACTTGAAAGAAACTCTCTGATAAATTGCTTTGTGTTCTGTTAATTCATCTAACAGAGTTACAGCTTTCCCTCAAGATGCCTTTCGGTAAGACTGTTCTTGTGGAAATTGAAAAGTGATATTTCGAAGACCACTGAGGTGTATGTTGAAAAAGAATATATCTTACGTTAAACACTGCAAAAAAGATTTCTGAGAAACTGCTTTGTGTTCTGTTAATTCATCTCACAGAGTTACAGCATTCCCCTCAAGAAGACGTTCACTAAGACTGTTCTTGTGGAATTTGCAAAGGGATATTTGGAAGCCCAGGGAGGGCTGTCGTGAAAAAGGAAATGTCTGCAGTTAAAAACTGCAAACAAGCTTTCTAATAAACTGCTTTGTGTTCTGTTAATTCATCTCACAGAGTTACAGCTTTCCCTTCCTGAAGCCATTCGCTAAGACTGTTCTTGGGGAATTTGCAAAGTGATACTTGGAAGCCCATAGAGGGCTATGGTGAAATAGGAAATATTTTCCGTTAAAAACTGGAAGGAAGATTTCTGAGAAACTGTTTTGTGTTCTGTTAATTCATCTCACAGAGTTACAGCTTTCCCCTTAATAAGCGGTTCGCTAAGTCTGGTCTTGTGGAATTTGCAAAGAGATTTTTGGAAACCCCTAGAGGGCTAGGGTTTAAAAAAGGAACCATCTTCCGTTAAAAACTGGAAAGAAGCTTTCTGAGAGACTGCTTTGTGTTGTGTTATTTCATCTCACAGAGCTAAAATTTCCCCTCAAGAAGGCGTTCCCTAAAACTGTTCTTGTGGAATTTGCAAAGTGATATTTGGAAGCCCATAGAGGGCTATGGTGAAACAGGAAATATCTTCCATTAAAAACTGGAATTAAGCTTTCTGAGAAACGGCTTTGTGTTGTGTTAGTTCATCTCACAAAGTTACAGCTTCCCTCTCAAGAAGCCTTTCGATAAGATTCTTCTTGTGGAATTTCCAAAGTGATATTTGGATGCCCATAGGGTGCTACCGTTAAATATTAAATATCTTCAGTTAAAGACTGAAAAGAAGCTTTCTGAAAACTGCTTTGTGTTCTGTTAATTCATCTCACAGAGTTACAGCTCTCCTCTCAGGAAGCCATTCGCTAACACTGTTGTTGTGGAATTTCCAATGTGATATTTGAATGCCCATAGAGGGCTATGGTGAAAATGGAAATATCCTAAGATAAAAACTGAAAAGAATCTTTCAGAGAAACTGTTTTGTGTTCTGTTAATTCTACTCACACAGTTACAGCTTTCCCCTCAGGAAGCCTTTCGCTAAGACTGTTCTTGTGGAATGTTCAAAGTGATATTTGGAAGCCCATATAGGGCTACGGTGAAAAAGGAAATATCTTCCGATAAAAACTGGAAAGAATCTTTCAGAGAAACTGCTTTGTGTTGTGTTAATTCATCTCACAGAGTTACATCTTTCCCCTCAGGTAGCCGTTAATTGAGACTGTTCTTTTGAAATTTGCAAAGTGATAATTCGAAGTCCAAAGAGGGTTATGGTGAAAAAGGAAATATCTTCAGTTAAAAACTGGAAAGAAGCTTCCTGAGAAACTGCTTTGTGTTCGGTTAATTTATCTCACAGAGTTGCAGCTTTCCCCTCAAGAAGCCTTTCATTAAGACTGTTCTTGTGGAATTTGTAAAGTGATATTTGAAAGCCCGTAGAGGGATATGGTGAAAAAGAAAATATCTTCAGTAAAAAACTGGAAAGAAGCTTTCTGAGAAACTGCTTTGTGTAATGTTAATTCATCTCACAGAGTTACAGTTTTCCCCTCAAGAAGCCATTCGCTGAGACAGTTCTTCTGGAATTTGAAAGTGATATTTGGAAGCCCATAGAGGGAAATGGTGAAAAAGGAAATATCTTAAGATAAAAACTGGAAAGAGGCTTTCTGAGAAACTGCTTTGTGTTCTGTTAATTCACCTCACAGAGTTACAGCCTTCAACTCAAGAAGCCTTTCGCTAAGACTGTTCTTGTGGAATTTGCAATGTGATATTTGGAAGCCCATGGATGGCTATGGTGAAAAAGGAAATATCTTCCAATAACATCTGGAAAGAAGCTTTCTGAGAATCTGCCTTGTGTTCTGTTAATTCATCTCACAGAGTTACAGCTTCCGCCTCAAAAAGCCTTTCGCTAAGACTGTTGTTGTGGAATTTGCAAAGTGATATTAGGAAGCTCCAGAGGGCTATGTTGAAAATGAAATATCTTCCGTTAAAAACCGGAAAGAAGCTTTCTGAGAAACTGCTTTGTTTTCTGTTAATTCATCTCACAGACTTACAGCTTTCCCCTCAAGAAGCCGTTCTCTAAGACTGTTCTTGTGACATTTTCAAAGTGATATTTGGAAACCCATAGAGGGCTATCGTGAAAAACGAAATATCTTCAGTTAAAAACTGGAAAGAGGCTTTCTGAGAAACTGCTTTTGGTTCTGTTAATTCATCTCACAGAGTTACAGCTTTCACCTCAGGAAGCCTTTCGCTAAGACTGTTCTTTTGGAATTTGCAAAGTGATATATGGAAGCACTTAGAGGGCTATGGTGTAAAAGGAAATATCTTCCGTTAAAAACTGGAAAGAAGATTTCTTAGAGACTCCTTTGTGTTCTCTTAATTCATCTCACAGTGTTACAGCTTTCCCCTCAAGAATCCTTTCGCTAAGACTGTTCCTGTGGAATTTGCAAAGTGAGATTTGGAAGCCCATAGAGGGTTATGGTGAAAAAGGAAATATCCTAAGATAAAAACTGAAAAGAAGCTTTCTGAGAAACTGCTTTGTGTTCTGTTAATTCATCTCACAGAGTTGCAGCTTTCCCCTCAAGAAGCCGTTCACTAAGACTGTTATTGTGGAATTTGAAAAATGAAATTTGGAATCCCATAGAGGGCTATAGTGAGAAAGGAAATATCTTCAGTTAAAAACCGAAAAGGAGCTTTCTGAGAAACTACTTTGTGTTCTGTTAGTTCATCTCACAGAGTTTCAGCTTTCCACTCAAGAAGCACCTCTAAGACTCTTCTTGTGAAATTTGCATATTGATATTTGGAAACCCATAGAGGGCTATGGTGAAAAAGGAAATATCTTACGTTAAAAAATTGGAAAGAAGCTTTCTGAGAAACTGTCGTGTGTTCTGTTAATACATCTCACCGAGTTATAGCTTTCCACTGCAGAAGCCTTTCACTAGGACTGTTCTTGTGGAATTTGCAAAGTGATATTTGGAATCCCGTAGGGGGCTACGGTGAAAATAAAAATATCTTCTGTTAAAAACTGGAAAGAAATTTTCTGAGAAAATGTCGTGTGTTCTGTTAATACACCTCACCGAGTTACACCTTTCCCCTACAGAAGCCTTCGGCTGAGACTCTTCTTGTGGGATTTCAAAGTGATAATTGAAAGCTTATAAAGGGCTACGGTGAAAAAGGAAATATCTTCAGTTAAAAACTGAAAAGACGCTTTCTGAGAACCTGCTTTCTGTTCTGTTAATTCAGCTCACAGAGTTACAGCTTTCCACTCAAGAAGCCTTTCGCTAAGGCTGTTGTTGTGGAATTTGCAAAGTGATATTAGTAAGCCCATAAAGGGCTACGGTGTAAAAGGAAATATCTTCCGTGAAATACTGGAAAGAAGCTTTCTGAGAAACTGCTTTGGGTTCTGTTAATTCATCTCAGAATGTTACAGCCTTCCCCTCATGAAGCCTTTCGATAAGACTGTTCTTGTGGAATTTGCAATGTGATATTTGGAAGCCCATAGAGGGCTATGGTGAAAATGGAAATATCCTAAGATAAATTCGAAAAGAAGCTTTCTGCGAAACTGCTTTGTGTTCTGTTAGTTCATCTCACAGAGTTTCAGTTTTTCCCTCAAGGTGCCCCACTAAGACAATTCTTGTGAAATTTGCAAATTGATATTTGCAAACCCACAGAGTGTTAGGGTGAAAAGTGAAATATCTTCCGTTAAAAACGGGAAAGAAGTTTTCAGAGGAACTGCCGTGTGTTCTGTTAATACATCCACCGAGTTACAGCTTTCCCCTCAAGAAACGGTTCGCTAAGGCTGTTCTAGTGGAACTTGCAAAGTGATATGTGGAAGCTCATAGAGGGCTATGGTGAAAAAGGAAATTACCTAAGATAAAATCTGTAAAGAATCTTTCTGAGAAACTGCTTTGTGTTCTCTTAATTCATCTCACAGAGTTACAGCTTTCTTCTCAAGAAGCCTTTCGCTAAGACTGTTCTTGTGGAATTTGCAAAGTGATATTTGGAAGCCCTTAGAGGGCTGTGGTGAAAAAGGAAATAGCCTAAGATAAAATCTGAAAAGAAGCTTTCTGAGAAACTACTTTGTGTTCTGTTAATTCAACTCACAGAATTACAGGTTTCCCCTCAAGAAGCCTTATGCTACGGCTGTTTTTGTGGAATTTGCAAAGTGATATTGGAAGCCCATGCAGGGCTATGGTGAAAAAGGAAATATCTTCAGTTAAAAACTGGAAAGAAGCTTTCTGAGAAACTACTTTGTGTTCTGTTAATTCATCTCAAAGAGTTACAGCTTTCCCCTGAAGAACCCTTTCGCTAAGACTGTTCTTGTGTAATTTGAAAAGTGATATTTGGAAGCCCTTAGAGGGCTATGGTGAAAATGGAAATATCCTAAGATGAAAACGAAAAAGAAGCTTTCTGAAAACTTCTTTGTGTTCTGTTAGTTCATCTCACAGAGTTACAGCTTTCCCTTCAAGAAGTTGTTCACTAAGACTGTTTTTGTGAAATTTGAAAAGTGATATTTGGAAGCCGATAGAGGGCTATGGTGTAAAAGAAAATATCTTCCGTTAAAATCTGGAAAGAAGATTTCTGAGAAACTGCCGTGTGTTCTGTTACTACATTTCACCAAGTTACAGCTTTCCACAAAAGAAGTCTTTGTCTAAGACTGTTCTTGTGGGATTTGCAAAGTGATATTTGGAAGCCCATAGAGGGCTATGGTGAAAAAGGCAATGTCTTCCGTTAAAAACTGGAAAGAATCTTTCTGAGAAACTGCTCTGTGTTCTGTTAATTCATCTCACAGAGTTACAGCTTCCTCCGCAAGAAACCGTTCACTAAGGCTGTTGTTGCGTAATTTGCAAAGTGATATTTGGAAGCCCATAGAGGGCTATGTTGAAAAAGGAAATATGCTAAGATAAAAACTGAAAAGAAGGTATCTGAGAAACTGCTTTGTGTTCTGTTAATGATCTCACAGAGTTACAGCTTTCCCTTCAAGAAGCCTTTCGCAAAGTCTGTTCTTGTGGAATTTGCAAAGGGATATTTGGAAGCCAATAGAAGGCTATTTTGAGAAAGGAAATATCTCCGGTAAAAAACTGGAAAGAAGCTTTCTGAGAAACTGCTTTGTGTTCTGTTAATTCATCTCACAGAGTTACAGCTTTCCCCTGAAGAAGCCTTTCGCTAAGACTGTGCTGGTGGAATTTGCAAAGTGATATTTGGAAGTCCATAGAGGGCTACGGTGAAAAAGGAAATATCCGAAGATAAAAACTGAAAAGAAGCTTTCTGAGAAACTGCTTTGTGTTCTGTTAATTGATCTCACAGACTTACAGCTTTCCCCTCAAGAAACCTTTCCCGGAGTCTGTTCATGTGAGATTTGCAAAGTGATATTTGGAAGCCCAGAGAGGGCTATGGTGAAAAAGGAATTCTCTTCCGTTCAAAACTGGAAAGAAGCTTTCTGAGAAACTGCTTTGGGTTCTGTTAATTCATTTCACATATATACAGCTTTTTCCTCAAGAAGCCTTTCGCTAAAACTGTTCTTGTGGAATTTTCAAAGTGATATTTGGAAGCCCATAGAGGGCTTTGGTGAAAAAGTAAATATCTTCCGTTTAAAACTGGAAAGAAGCTTTCTGAGAAACTGCTTTGTGTTCTGTTAATTCATCTCACAGAGTTTTAGCTTTCCCCTCAAGGATAGCTTTACTAAGTCTGTTCTTGTGGAATATGCAAAGTGATATTTAGAAGCCCATATAGGGCTATGGTTAAAAAGGAAATATCTTCAGTTGAAAACTGGAAAGAAGCTTTCTGAGAAACTGCTTTGTGTTCTGTTAATTCATCTCACAAAGTTACAGCTTTCCCCTCAAGGATAACTTTACTAAGTCTGTTCTTGTGGAATTTGCAAAGTGATATTTAGAAGCCCTTATAGGGCTATGGTTAAAAAGGAAATATCTTCAGTTGAAAACTGGAAAGATGCTTTCTGAGAAACTGCTTTGTGTTCTGTTAATTCATCTCACAGAGTTACAGCTTTCCCCTCAAGAAGTCTTTCGCTAGGACTGTTCTTGTGTCATTTGGAAAGTGGTATTTAGAAGGCCGTAGAGGGCTATGGTGAATAAGGAAATATCTTCCGTCATAAACTGGAAAGAAGCTTTCTGAGAAAGTGCTTTGTGTCCTGTTAATTCATCTCACAGAGTTACAGCTTTCCCCTCAAGGATAACTTTACTAAGTCTGTTCTTTTGGAATTTGCAAAATGATATTTAGAAGCCCATATAGGGCTATGGTTAAAAAGCAAATATCTTCAGTTGAAAACTGGAAAGAAGCTTTCTGAGAAACTGCTTTGTGTTCTGTTAATTCTTCTCACAGAGTTACAACTTTCCCCTCAAGAAGTCTTTCGCTAGGACAGTTCTTGTGTCATTTGGACAGTGGTATTTAGAAGGCCATAGAGGTCTATGGTGAATAAGGAAATATCTTCCGTTATAAATTGGAAAGAAGCTTTCTGAGGAAGTGCTTTGTGTCCAGTTAATTCATCTCACAGAGTTACAGCTTTCTCCTCAAGAAGCCTTTCGTTAAGACTCTTCTTGTGGAATTTGCAAAGTGAGATTTGGAAGCCCATAGAGGTCTATGGTGAAAAGGGAAATATCCTAACATAAAAACTGAAAAGAAGCTTTCTGAGAAACTGCTTTGTGTTCTGTTAATTGATCTCACAGAGTTACAGCTTTCCCCTCAAGAAACCTTTCCCGAAGACTGTTCATGTGGGATTTGCAAAGTGATATTTGGAAGCCCAGAGAGGGCTATGGTGAAAAAGGAATTCTCTTCCGTTAAAAACTGGAAAGAAGCTTTCTGAGAAACTGCTTTGTGTTCTTTTAATTCATCTCACAGACTTAGAGCTTTCCTCTCAAGAAGCGGTTCGCTAAGACTGTTCTTGTGGAATTTGCAAATTGATATTTGGAAGACCGTAGAGGGCTATAGTGAAAAAGGAAATATCTTCCGTTAAAACTGGAAAGAAGATTTCTGACAAACTGCTGTGGGTTCTGTTAATTCATCTCACAGTGTTATAGCTTTCCCCTCAAGATGCCGTTCACTAAGACGCTTCTTGTGAAATATACAAAGTGATATTTGGAAGACCATAGAGGGCTATGGTGAAAAAGGAAATATCTTCAGTGAAAAACTAGAAAGAAGCTTTCAGACACACTGCTTTGTGTTCTGTTAATACATCTCTCAGTCGTACAGATTTCCCCTCAAGAAGCCTTTCGCTAAGAGTGTTCTTGTGGAATTTCCAAACTGATATTTGGAAGCCCTTTTAGGTCTATGGTGAAAAAGGATATATCCTAAGATGAAAACCGAAAAGAAGTTTTCTGAGAAACTGCTTTGTGTTCTGTTAGTTAATCTCACAGAGTTACAGCTTTCCCCTCAAGAAGCCTTTTGCTAAGACTGTTCTGGTGGAATTTGCAAAGTGATATTTGGAAGCCCATAGAAGTGTATGGTGAAAAAGGAAATATCCTACGATAAAAACTGAAATGAAGCTTTCTGAGAAACTGCTTTGTGTTCTTCTAATTCATCTCACAGAGTTACAGCTTTCCCCTCAAGTAGCCATTCTCTAAGACTGTTTTTCTGGAATTTGCAAAGAGATATTTGGGTGCCCATAATGGCTATGGTGAAAAAGGAAATATCTTTTGTTAAAAACTGTAAAGAAGGTTTCTGAGAAACTAGTTTTAGTGTTCTGTTAATTCATCTCTCAGAGTTACAGCTTTCCCCTGAAGAAACCATTCACTGAGATTGTTCTTGTGGAATTTGCAAAGTGCTATTTGAAGCCACTAGAGGGTTATGGCGAAGAAGGAAATATCCTAACATAAAAACTGAAAGGAAGCTTTCTGAGAAACTGCATTGTGTTTTGTTAATTCATCTCACAGAGTTACAGCTTTCCGCTCAGGAAGCCTTTCGCTAAGACTGTTCTTGTGGTATTTGCAAAGTGATAATTAAAGTCCTTAGAGGGCTATGGTTAAAAAGGAAATCTCTTCCGTTAAAAACTGGAAAGAACCTTTCTGAGAAACGGCTTTGTGTTCTCTTAATTCATCTCACACAGTTACAGCTTTCCCTCAAGAAGCCTTTCGATAAGACTGTTCTTGTGGAATTTGAACAGTGAGATTTGGAAGCCCATAGAGAGCTATGGTGAAAAAGGAAATCTCTTCTGTTAAAAGGGGAAAGAAACTTTCTGAGAAAATGCTTTGTGTTCTGTTAATTCATCTCAGAGAGTTACAGCTTTACCCTCAAGAAGCCTTTGGCTAAGACTGTTCTTGTGGAATATGCAAAATGATATTTGGAAGCCCATTGAGGGTTATGGTCAGAAAGAAAATATCTTCAGTTAAAAACTGGAAAGAAGCTTTCTGAGAAACTGCTTTGTGTTCTGTTAATTCATCTCACAGAGTTATAGCTTTCCTCTCAAGAACCCTTTCGCTAAGACTGTTCTTGTGGAATTTGCAAAGTAATATTTGGAAGTCGATAGAGGGGTACAGTGAAAAAGAAAATATCTTCAGTTAAAAACTGGAAAGAAGCTTTTTGAGAAACTGCTTTGGGTTCTGTTAATTCAACTCACAGGGATACAGCTTTCCCCTCAAGAGGCTTTCGCTAAGACTGTTCTTGTGGAATTTGCAAAGTGATATTTCGAAACCCATAGAGGGCTTTGCTGAAAAAGGAAATATCTTCAGTTAAAAACTGGAAAGAATCTTTCAGAGAAACTGCTTTGTGTTCTGTTAATTCAACTCACAGTGTTACACCTTTCCCCTCAGGAAGCCTTTCGCTAAGACTGTTCTTGTGGAATTTGAACAGTGTGATTTGGAAGCCCATAGAGAGCTATGGTGAAAAAGGAAATCTCTTCTGTTAAAAGGGGAAAGAAGCTTTCTGAGAAAATGCTTTGTGTTCTGTTAATTCATCTCAGAGAGTTACAGCTTTACCCTCAAGAAGCCTTTGGCTAAGACTGTTCTTGTGGAATATGCAAAATGATATTTGGAAGCCCATTGAGGGTTATGGTCAGAAAGAAAATATCTTCAGTTAAAAACTGGAAAGAAGCTTTCTGAGAAACTGCTTTGTGATCTGTTAATTCATCTCACAGAGTTATAGCTTTCCTCTCAAGAACCCTTTCGCTAAGACTGTTCTTGTGGAATTTGCAAAGTGATATTTGGAAGTCGATAGAGGGGTACAGTGAAAAAGAAAATATCTTCAGTTAAAAACTGGAAAGAAGCTTTTTGAGAAACTGCTTTGGGTTCTGTTAATTTAAGTCACAGGGTTACAGCTTTCCCCTCAAGAGGCTTTCGCTAAGACTGTTCTTGTGGAATTTGCAAAGTGATATTTCGAAACCCATAGAGGGCTTTGGTGAAAAAGGAAATATCTTCAGTTAAAAACTGGAAAGAATCTTTCAGAGAAACTGCTTTGTGTTCTGTTAATTCAACTCACAGTGTTACACCTTTCCCCTCAGGAAGCCTTTCGCTAAGACTGTTCTTGTGGAATTTGCAAAGTGATATTTGGAAGCCCATAGAGAGCTATGCTGAAAAATGAAATCTCTTTCGTTAAACAGTGGAAAGAAGATTTCTGAGAAACGGATTTGTGTTCTGTTATTTCATCTCACAGAGTTACAGCATTCCCCTCAAGAAGAGTTTCGCTAAGACTGTTCTTGTGGGATTTGCAAAGTGATATTTGGAAGTCCATAGTGGGACAGGGTGAAAAAGTAATTCTCTTCCGTTAAAAACTGGAAAGAAGCTTTCTGCGAAATGGCTTTGTGTTCTTTTAATTCATCTCACCGAGTTAGAGCTTTCCCCTCAAGTAGCATTTCGCTAAGACTGTTCTTGTGGAATTTGCAAAGTGATATTTGGAAGCCCATAGAGGGCTTTGGTGAAAAAGTAAATATCTTCCGTTAAAAACTGGATAGAAGCTTTCTGAGAAACTGCTTTGTATTCTATTAATTCATCTCACAGAGTTAGAGTTTTCCCCTCCAGAAGCCTTTCGCTAAGGCTGTTCTTGTGGAATTTGCAAAGTGATATTTGGAAGCCCATAGAGGGCTATGGTGAAATAGGAAATATCTTCAGTTTAAAACTGGAAAGAAGTTTTTTTGAGAAACTGCATTGTGTTCTGTTATTTCTTCTCACAGAGTTACAGCTTTCCCCTCAAGAAGCCTTTCGCTAAGACTGTTCTTGTGGAATTTGCAAAGTGATAATTGGAAGCCCACAGAGGGCCACGGTTAAAAAGGAAATATCTTCCGTTTAAAACTGGAAAGAAACTTTTTGAGACACTGCACTGTGTTCTCTTTTTTCATCTCACAGATCTACAGCGTTCCCCTCAAGAAACCTTTCACTTAAACTGTTCTTGTGTAATTTGCAATATGATATTTGGAAGACCATAGAGGGCTATTGTGAAAAAGGAAATCTCTTCCGTTAAAAACTGGAAAGAAGCTTTCTGACAAACGGCTTTGTGTTCTGTTAATTCATCTCAGAGACTTACAGCTTTCCTCTCAAGAAGTCTTTCGCTAAGACTCTTCTTGTGGAATTTACAAAGTGATATTTGGAAGCCCATAGAGGTATACGGTGAAAAAGGAAATATCTTCAGGAAAAACTGGAAAGAAGCTTTCTGAGAAACTGCTTTGTGATCTGTTAGTTCATCCCACAGAGTTACCACTTTCCCCTCAAGAAGCCTTTCACTAAGACTGTTCTTGTGGAATTTACGAAGTGATATTTGGAAGCCCATTGAGGGCTATGGTGTGAAAGGAAATCACTTCCGTTTAAAACTGGAAAGAAGCTTTCTGAGAAACGGCTTTGTGTTCTGTTAATTCATCTCACAGAGTTGCAGCTTTTCCCTCAGGAAGCCTTTGACTAAGACTGTTCTTGTGGAATTTGCAAAGTGATATTTGGAAGCCGATAGAGGGCTATGCTGAAAAAGGAAATCTCTTTCGTTAAAAACTGGAAAGAAGCTTTCTGAGAAACGGATTTTTGTTCTCTTATTTCATCTCACAGAGTTACAGCTTTCCCTTCAAGAAGCCTTTCGCTAAGACTGTTCTGTTGTAACTTCCCAAGTGATATTTAGAAGCCCTTAGAAGGCTATGGTGAAAAAGGAAATGTCTTCAGTTAAAAAGTGGAAAGAAGCTTTGTGAGAAACTGCTTTGTGTTCTGTTAATTCATCTCACAGAGTTACAGCTTTCCCCTCAAGAAGCCTTTCACTAAGGCTGTTCTTGTGGAATTTGCAAAGTGATAATTCATATCCCTTAGAGGGCTATGGTGAAAAAGGAAATCTCTTCCGTTAAAAACTGGAAAGAAGCTTTCTGAGTAACGGCTTGGTGTTCTGTTATTTCATCTCACAGAGTTACAGTTTTCCCCTCAGATAGCCGTTTGCTAAGACTCTTCTTCTGGAATTTATAAAGTGATATTTGGAAGTCCTTAGAGGGCTATGGTGAAAAAGAAAATAACCGAAGATAAAAACTGGTAAGAAGCTGTCTGAGAAACTGCTTTGTGTTCTGTTACTTCATCTCACAGAGTTACAGCTTTCCCCTGAAGAAGCCTTTCGCTAAGACTGTTCTTGTTGAATTTGCAAAGTCACATTTGGAAGCCCCTAGAGGGCTATGGTGTAAAAGCAAATCTATTCCGTTAAAAACTGGAAAGAAGCTTTCTGAAAGACGGCTTTGTGTTCTATTAATTCATCTCACAGAGTTACAGCTTTCCCCTCAAAAAGCCTTTTGCTAAGACTGTTCTTGTGGAATTTGAAAAGTGATACTTGGAATCCTATAGAAGGCTGTGGTGAAAAAGGTAATATCTTAAGTTAAAAACTGGAAAGAAGCTTTCTGAGAAACCGCTTTGTGTTCTGTTAATTCATGTAACAGAGTTACAGCTTTCCCCTCAGGAATCCTTTCTCTTAGATTGTTCTTGTAGAATATGCAAAATGAGATTTGGAAGCCCACAGAGGGCATTGCTGAAAAAGGAAATCTCTTTCGTCAAAAACTGGAAAGAAGCTTTATGAGAAACGGATTTGTGTTCACTTATTTCATCTCACAGTGTTACAACTTTCCCCTCAAGAAGCCTTTCGCTAAGACTGTTCTAGTGGAATTTGCAAAGTGATATTTGGAAGCCTATAGAAGGCTACGGTGAAAAAGGAAATCTCTTCCGTTAAAAACTGTAAAGAAGCTTTCTGAGAAACTCCTTTGTGTTCTGCTAATTCATCTCATAGAATTACAGCTTTCCCTTCAACAAGACTTTCACTAAGTCTGTTCTTGTGGAATTTTCAAAGTGATATTTGGAAGCGCATAGTGGGCTATGGTGAAAAAGTAAATATCTTCCGTTAAAAACTGGAAAGTAGGTTTCTGAGAAACTGCTTTATGTTCTGTTAATTCATCTCACAGAGGTACAGCTTTCCCCTCAAGAAGCCGTACAATATGACTGTTCTTGTGAAATTTGCAAAGTGATATTTGGAAGCCCATAGAGGGCTATGGTGAAAAAGGAAATCAATTCCGTTCAAAACTGGAAAGAAGCTTTCTGAGAAAAGTCTTTGTGTTCTGTTATTTCGTCTCACAGAGTTACACCTTTCTCCTCATGAAGCCTTTCGCTAAGAGGGTTCTTGTGGAATTTCCAAAGTGATATTTCGACGCCCATGGAGGGCTATGCTGAAAAAGGAAATATCTTCGGTTAAAAAGTGGAAAGAAGTTTTCTGAGATACCGCTTTCCGTTCTGTGAATTCATATCACAGAGTTACAGCTTTCCCCTCAAGGAGCCTTTCGCTAAGACAGTTCTTGTGGAATTTAAAAAGTGATATTTGGAAGCCCAAACAGGGCTATGGTGAAAAATAAAATATCCTTAGATAAAAACTGAAAAGAAGCTTTTTAAGAAATTGCTTTGTGTTCTGTTAATTCATCTCACAGAGTTACAGCTTTTCCCTCAAAAATGCTTTAGCTAAGACTGTTCTTGTGGAATTTGCAAAGTGATATTTGGAGCCCTTAGAGGGCTATGGTGAAAAAGGAAATATGCTAAGATAAAAACTGAAAAAAAGCTTTTTCAGAAACTGCTTTGTGTTCTATTAATTCATCTCACAGCGTTATAGCTTTCCTCTCATGAAGCCTTTCGCTAAGACTCTTCTTGTGGAATTTGCAAAGTGATATTTGGAAGTCCATAGAGGGCTATGATGAAAGAGGAAATCAATTCCGTTAAAAACTGGAAAGAAGCTTTCTGAGAAACGGCTTTGTGTTCTCTTAATTCATCTCACAGTGTTACAGCTTTCCCCTCAAGAAGCCTCTCACTAAGACTGTTCTTCTGGAATTTAAAAAGTGATATTTGGAAGCCCATAGAAGGCTATGTTTAAAAAAGAAATATCTTCAGTTATAAACTGGAAAGAAGCTTTCTATGAAACGGCTTTGTGTTCTCTTAATTCATCACACAGAGTTACAGCTTTCCCCTCAAGAAGCCTTTCGCAAAGACTGTTCTTGTGGAATTTGGAAAGTGATATTTTGAAGCATATAGAGTGTTATGGTGAAAAAGAAAATATCTTCAGTTAAAACTGGAAGGAAGCAGTCTGAGAAACTGCTTTGTGTTCTGTTAGTTCATCTCACAGAGTTATAACTTTCCTCTCAAGTATCCTTTCGCTAAGACTGTTCTTGTGGAATTTTCAAAGTGATATTTGGAAGCCCATAGATGGCTATGCTGAAAAAGGAAATATCTTCAGTTAAAAATTGGAAAGAAGCTTTTTGGGAAACTGCATTGTGTTCTTTTAATTCATCTCACAGATTTACAGATATCCCCTCAGGAAGCATTTCTCTAAGACTGTTCTTGTGGAATTTTCAAAGTAATATTTGGAAGCCCATAGAGGGCTATGGTGAAAAAGGATATCTCTTGGTTAAAAACTGGAAAGAAGTTATCTGAGAAACGGCTTTGTGTTCTCTTAATTCATCTCACAGAGTTACAGCTTTCTCCTCAAGAAGCTCTTCTTTAAGACGATTCTTGTGGAATTTGCAAAGTGATATTTGGAAGCCCATAGAGAGCTACAGTGAAAAAGGAAATATCTTCAGTTAAAAACTGGAAAGAAGCTTTCTGAGAAACTGCTTTGTGTTCTGTTAATTCATCTCACAGAGTTACAGCATTCCCCTCAAAAAGCCTTTCACGAACTATGTTCCTGCGGGATTTGCAAAGTGATATTTGGAAGCCCACAGAGGACTATGCTGAAAAAGGAAATCTTTTTCGTTAAAACTGTAAAGAAGGTATCCGAGAAACTGCTTTGTGGTCTGTTAATTCATCTCACAGAGTTGCAGCTATCCCCTCAAGAGGCCTTTTGCTAAGACTCTTCTTATGGAATTTACAAAGTGATATATGATGCCCATAGAGGGCTATGGTGAAAAAGGAAATATCTTCAGTTAAAAACTCAAAGAAGCTTTCTGAGAAACTGCTTTGTGTTCTGTTAATTCATCTCACATAGTTACAGCTTTACCATCAAGAATCCTTTCACTAAGACTGTTCTTGTGTAATTTTCAAAGTGATATTTGGAAGCCCCTAGAGGGCTATGGTTTAAAACAAATCTCTTCCCTTAAAAATTGGAAAGAAGTTTTCTGAGAAACGGCTTTGTGTTCTATTAATTCAACTAAAAGAGTTACAGCTTTCCGCTGAAGAAGACTTTCGCTAAGACTGTTCTTGTGGAATTTGCAAAGTGATATTTGAAAGCTCATAGAGGGCTATGGAGAAAAAGAAAGTATCTTCTGTTAAAAACTGGAAAGAAGCTTTCTAAGAAACTGCTTTGTGTTCAGTTAATTCATTTCACAGATTTACAGCTTTCCCCTCTGGAAGCCTTTTGCTAAGAGTGTTCTTGTGGAATTTAAAAAGTGATATTTGGAAGCCCATAGAGAGCTGTGGTGAATAAAGAAATATCCTAAGATAAAAACTGAAAAGAAGCTTTTTGAGAAACTCCTTTGTGTTCTGCTAATTCATCGCACAGAGTTACAGCTTTCCCCTCAAGAAGCCTTTCGCTAAGACTATTCTTGTTGAATTTGCAAAGTGATATTTGGAAGCTCACAGAGGGCTACGGTGAAAAAAGAAATATCTTCAGTTAAAAACTGGAAAGAAGCATTTTGAGAAACTGCTTTGTGTTGTGTTAATTCATCTCACAGAATTTCAGCTTTCCCCTGAAGAAGCCTTTTGCTAAGTCTGTTCTTGTGGAATTTGCAAAGTGATATTTGGAAGCCCATGGAGGGCTTTGGTGAAGGAGGAAATATCCTAAGATAAAAACTAAAAAGAAGACCTTTTAGAAACTGCTTTGTGATCTCTTAATTCACCTCGCAGAGTTACAGCTTTCCCCTCAAGAAGCCTTTTGCTAAGACTGTTCTATTGGAATTTTCAAAGTCAGATTTCGAAGCCCAAAGAGGGCTATGGTGAAAAAGGAAATATCTTCAGTTAAAAACTGGAAAGAAGCTTTCTGAGAAACTGCGTTGTATTCTGCTAATTCATCTAACAGAGTTACAGCTTTCCCCTCAAGAAGACTTTCCATAAGACTGTTCTTGTGGAATTTGCAAAGAGATATTTGGAAGCCCATAGAAGGCTACGGTGAAAAAGGAAATATCTTCCGTTAAAAACTGGAAAGAAGCTTTCTGAGAAACTGCGTTGTGTTCTGTTAATTCAACTCACAATGTTACATCTTTCGCCTCAAGAAGCCGTTCGATAAGACTGTTGTTGTGGAATTTGTAAAGTGATATTTGGAAGCCCACAGAGGGCTATTGTGAAAAAGGAAGTATCTTACCATAAATATTGGAAAGAAGCTTTCTGAGAAACTGCTTTGTGTTCTGTTAATTGATCTCACAGACTTACAGCTTTCCCCTCAAGAAGCCTGTCGCTAAGACTCTTCTTGGGGAATTTGGAAAGGGATATTTGGAAGCCCATAGATGGCTATGGTGAGAAAGGAAATATCTTCAGTGAAAAACTGAAAAGAAGCACTCTGAGAAACTGCGTGGTGTTCTGGTAATTCATCTCACAGAGTTACATCTTTCCTCTCAAGAAGCCTTTCGATAAGACTGTTCTTGTGGAATTTGCAAACTGATAATTGGAAGCCCAAAGAAGGCTATGGAGAAAAAGGAAATACCTTCCGTTAAAAATTGGAAAGAAGCTTTCTGACAAACTGCTTTGTGTTCTGTTAAGTCATCTCACAGAGTTACAGCTTTCCTCTCAAGAAGGCTTTCGCTAAGACTGTTCTTGTGGAATTTGCAAAGTGGTATTTGGAAGGCCATAGAGGGCTATGGTGAAAAAGGAAATATCCTCTGTTCAAAAGTGGAAAGAAGCTTTCTCAGAATCTGTTTTGTGTTCTGTTATTTCATCTCACAGAGTTAGCGCTTTCCGCTCAAGAAGCCTTTCGCTAAGACTGTTCTTGTGGAATTTGCAAGGTGATATTTGGAGCCCATAGAAGGCTACGGTGAAAAAGGAAATATCTTCAGTTAAAAAGTGGAAAGAAGCTTTCTGAGAAACTGCTTTGTGTTCTGTTAATTCATCTCACAGAGTTACAGCTTTCCCCCAAGAAGCCTTTCGGTAGGACTGTTCTTGTGGAATTTGCGAAGTGATATTTGGAAGCCGAAAAAGGTCTACCATGAAAAAGAAAATATCTTCCGTTGAAAACTGGAAAAAAGCTTTCTGAGAAACTGCTTTGCGTTCTGTTAATTCATTTCACAGAGTTACAGCTTTCCCCTCAAAAAGCCTTTCGATAAGCCTGTTCTTGTGGAATTTTCAAAGTGATATTTGGAAGCCCTTAGAGGGCTATGGTGAAAAAGGAAATATCTTCATTTGAAAACTGGAAAGAAGATTTCTGAGATACTGCTTTGTGTTCTGTTAATTCATCTCACATAGTTACAGCTTTCCCCTCAAGAAGCCTTTCAATAAGACGGTTCTTGTGCAATTTGCAAATTGATATTTGGGAGCCGATAGAGGGCTATGGTGAAAAAGGAAATATCTAAAGTAAAAAACTGGAAAGAAGCTTTCTGAGAAACTGCTTTGTGTTCTGTTAATTTATCTCAAAGAGATACAGCTTTCCCCTCAGGAAGCCTTTTGCTAAGACTGTTCTTGTGCTATTTTCAAGGTGATATTTGGAAGCCAGAAGAGGGCTCTGGTGAAATAGGAAATATCTTCAGTTAATAAGTGGAATTAAGCTTTCTAAGAAACTGTTTGTGTTCTGTGAATTCATCTCACAAAGTTACAGATTTCCCTTCAAAAAGCCTTTCACTAAGACTGTTCTTGTGGAGTTTTCAAAGTGATGATTGGAAGCTCATAGAAGGCTATGGTGAAAACGGAAATATCCTAAGATAAAAACTGAAAAGAAACTTTCTGAGAAACTGCTTTGTATTCTGTTAATTTATCTTACAGAGTTAAAGCGTTCCCCTAAGAAGCCTTTCTGTAAGGCTGTTCTTGTGTAATTTGCAAAGTGATATTTGGAAGCCCATAGAGGGCTATGGTGAAAAAGGAAATATCTTCAGTTAAAAACTGGAAAGAAGATTTCTGAAAAACTGCTTTGTGTTCTTTTAATTCATCTCACAGAGTTACAGCTTTCCCCTCAAGACGCCTTTCGTGAAGACAGTTCTTGTGGAATTTGCAAAGTGATATTTGGACGCCCATAGAGGGCTATGGTGAAAAAGGAAATAACCTCAGTTAAAAACTGTAAAGAAGCTTTCTGAGAAACTGCTTTGTGTTCTGTTAATTCACATCACCGAGTTGCAGCTTTCCCCTCAAGAAGCCTTTTGCTAAGACACTTCTTGTGGAATTTTCAAAGTGATATTTGGAAGCCATTAGAGGGCTATGGTAAAAAAGAAAATATCCTCAGTTAAAAAGTGGAAAGAACATTTTTGAGAAACTGCTTTGTGTTTTGTTTATTCATCTCACAGAGTTACAGCTTTCCGCTCAAGAAGCCTTTCGCTAAGACTGTTCCTCTGGAATATGCAAAGTGTTATTTTGGAGCCCATATGGGGCTACGGTGAAAAGGAAATATCTTTAGTTTAAAACAGGAAAGAAGCTTTTTGAGAATCTGCTTTGTGTTCTTTTAATTCATCTCACTGAGTAACAGCTTTCCCCTCTAGAAGCCTTTCGTTAAGACTGTTCTTGTGGAATTAGCAAAGTGATATTTGGAAGCCCATAGAGGGCTACGGTGAAAAAGGAAATATCTTCCGTTAAAACTCTAAAGAAGCATTCTGTGAAACTGCCGTGTGTTCTGTTAATACATCTCACGAGTTACAGCTTTCCCATCAAGATGCCTTTCGCTAAGACTGTTCCTTCCTCCATCCCTTTATTTTGAGCCTATGTATGTCTCTACGTGTGAGATGGGTCTCCTGAATACAGCAGACTGATGGATCTTGACTCTTTATCCAGCTTGCCAGTCTGTGTCTTTTAATTGGAGCACTTAGTCCATTTACATTTAAGGTTAAGATTGTTATGTGAGAACTTGATCCTGCCATTATGATATTAACTGGTTATTTTGCTCGTTAGTTGATGCAGTTTCTTCCTAGCCTTGGTAGTCTTTACATTTTGGCATGTTTTTGCAATGGCTGGTGCCGATTGTTCCTTTCCATGTTTAGTGCTTCCTTCAGGGTCTCTTGTAAGGCAGGCCTAGTGGTGACAAAATCTCTAAGCATTTGCTTATCTGTAAAGGATTTTATTTCTCCTTCACTTATGAAACTTAGTTTGGCTGGATATAAAATTCTGGGTTGAAAATTCTTTTCTTTAAGAGTGTTGAATATTGGCCCCCACTCTCTTCTGGCTTGAAGAGTTTCCATCGAGAGATCTGCTGTTAGTCTGATGGGCTTCCCTTTGTGGGTAACCCGACCTTTCTCTCTGGCTGCCCTTAAGATTTTTTTCCTTCATTTCAACATTGGTGAATCTGGCAATTATGTGTCTTGGAGTTGCTCTTCTCGAGGAGTATCTTTGTGGTTTTCTCTGTATTTCCTGGATTTGAATGTTGGCCTGCCCCACTAGGTTGGGGAAGTTCGTGTTTTCCAACTTGATTCAATATTCCCCCTCACTTTCAGGCACCCCAATCACACGTAGATTTGGTCTTTTTACATAATCCCATACTTCTTGCAGGCTTTGTTCATTTCTTTTTCTTCTTTTTTCTTTTGGTTTCTCTTCTCGCTTCATTTCATCTCAAAGAGTTACAGCTTTCCCCTCAGGAAGCCTTTCGCTAAGACTGTTCCTGTGGAATTTGCAAAGTGATATTTGGAAGCCCATAGACGGCTATGGTGAAAAAGGAAATATCTTAAGTTAAAAACTGGAAAGAGGCTTTCTGATCTACTGCTTTGTGTTCCGTTAATTCATCTCATAGAGTTACATCTTTCCGCTCTAGAAGCCTTTCGCTAAGACTGTTCTTGTGGAATTTGCAAAGTGATATTTGGAAGACCACAGTGGGCTATAGTGAAAAAGGAAATATCTTCAGTTAAAAACTGGAAAGAAGCTTTCTGAGAAACTGCTTTGTGTTCTGTTAATTCATTTCACAGAGTTACAGCTTTCCCCTCAAGAAGCATTTCGCTAACACTGTTCTTGTGTAATTTGCAAAGTGATATTTGGAAGCCCAAAGACGGCTTTGGTAAAAAAGGAAATATCTTCCGTTAAAAACTGGAAAGAAGCTTTCTGAGAAAATACTTTGTGTTCTGTTAATTCATCGCACAGAGTTACAGCTTTGCCTTCAAGAAGCCTTTCGCTAAGACTGTTCTTGTGGAATTTGAGGAGAGATATTTGGAAGACCATAGAGGGCTATGGTGAAAAAGGAAATATCTTCCGTTAAAAACTGGAAAGATGATTTCTGAGAAACTGTTTTGTGTTCTGTTATTTCATCTCACAGAGTTACAGCTTTCCCCTCAAGAAGTCTTTCCCTAAGACTGTTCATGTGGAGTTTGGAAAGTGAAATTTAGAAGGCCAAAGAGGGCTATGGTGAAAAAGGAAATATTCTCCGTTAAAAACTGGAAAGAAGCCTACTGAAAATTGCTTTGTGTACTGTTAATTCATCTCACAGAGTTACAGCTTCCCCTCAAAAAGCCTTTCGCTAAGACTGTTCTTGCGGAATTTAGAACGTGATATTAGAAGCCCATAAAGGGCTATGGTGAAAAAGGAAGTATCCTCCGTTAAAAACTGGAAAGAAGCTTTCTGAGAAATTACTTTGTGTTCTGTTAATTCACCTCACAGAGTTACAGCTTTCCCCTCAAGGAGCCTCTCGCTATGACTGTTCTTGTGGAATTTGCAAGGTGATATTTGGAAGCCAGTAGAGGGCTATGGTGAAAAAGGAAGTATCTTCCATTAAAAACTGGAAAGAAGCTTTCTGAGAAACTGCTTTGTGTTCTGTCAATTCATCACACAGAGTTACAGCTTTCCCCTCAAGAAGCCTTTCGCTAAGACTGTTTTTGTGGAATTTGCAAAGTGATATTTGGAAACCCAAAGAAGGCTATATTGAAAAAGGAAATATATTCCGTTGAAAACTAGAAAGAAGCTTTCTGAGAAACTTATTTGTGTTCTGTTAATTCATCTCACAGAGTTACAGCTTTCCTTTCAAGAAGCCTTTCGCTAAGACAGTTCTTGTGGAATTTGCAAAGAGATATTTGGAAGCCCATAGATGGCTATGGTGAACAAGGATATATCTTCCGTTAAAAACTGGAAAAAAAGCTTTCTGAGAAACTGCTTTGTGTTCTGTTAATTCATCTCACAGAATTACAGCTTTCCCCTCAAGAATCCTTTCGCTAAGCCTGTTGATGTGGAATTTTGAACGTGATAATTAGAAACCCATAGAGGGCTATGTTGGAAAAGGAAATATCTTCAGTTAAAATCTGGAAAGAACCCTTCTGTGAAACTGCTTTGTGTTCTGTTCATTCATCTCACAGAGTTACAGCTCGCCCCTCAAGAAGCCTTTCACTAAGACTGTTCTTGTGGAATTTGCAAAGTCTTATTTGGAAGCACATAGAGGGCTATGGTGAAAAAGGAAATATCCTAAGACAAAAACTGGAAGGAATCTTTCTGAGAAACTGCTTTGTGTTCTGTTAATTCATCTCACAGAGTTACAGCTTTCCCCTAAAGAAGCCTTTCGCTAGGATTGTTCTTGTGGAATTTTCAAAGTGATATTTGGAAGCCCATAGAGGGTTATTGTGAAAAAGGAAATATCTTCACTTAAAAACGGGAAAGAAGCTTTCTGAGAAACTGAGTTGTGTTATCTTAATTTATCTCACAGAGTTACAGCTTTCCCCTCAAAAAGCCTTTCGATAAGACTGTTCTTGTGGAATTTGCAAAGTGATATTTCAAACCCATAGAGGGCTATGGTGAAAAAGGAAATATCTTCCGTTAAAAACTGGAAAGGAACCTTCTGAGAAACTGCTTTGTGTTCTGTTAATTCATCTCACAGAGTTACAGCTTGCCCCTCAAGAAGCCTTTTGCTAAGACTGTTCTATTGGAAGTTGCAAAGTGAGATTTCGAAGCCCATAGAGGGCAATAGTGAAAAAGGAAATATCTTCAGTTAAAAACTGTAAAGAAGCTTTCTGAGGAACTGCGTTTTGTTCTTATAATTCATCTCACACAGTTACATCTTTCACCTCAAGAAGCCGTTCGATAAGACTGTTCTTGTGGAATTTGTAAAATGATATTTGGAAGCCCATAGAGGGCTATGGTGAAAAAGGAAGAAACTTCCGTTAAAAATTGGAAAGAAACTTTCTGAGAAACTGCTTTGTGTTCTGTTAATTGATCTCAACGACTTACAGCTTTCCCCTCAAGAAGCCTTTCGCTAAGACTCTTCTTGGGGAATTTGGAAAGTGTTATTTGGAAGCCCATAGAGGGCTATGGTGAAAAAGGAAATATCTTCAGTGAGAAACTGAAAAGAAGCACTCTGAGAAACTGCGTGGTGTTCTGGTAATTCATCTCACAGAGTTACATCTTTCCTCTCAAGAAGCCTTTCGATAAGACTGTTCTTGTGGAATTTGCAAAGTGATAATTGGAAGCCCAAAGCGGGCAATGGTGATAAAGGAAATACCTTCCGTTAAAAATTGGAAAGAAGCTTTCTGAGAAACTTCTTTGTGTTCTGTTAAGTCATATCACAGAGTTACAGCTTTCCGCTCAAGAATGCTTTCGCTAAGACTGTTCCTCTGGAATATGTAAAGTGTAATTTTGGAGCCCATAGGGGGCTACGGTGAAAAGGAAATATCTTCATTTTAAAACTGTAAGGAAGCTTTTTGAGAATCTCCTTTGTGTTCTTTAAATTCATCTCACAGAGTAACAGCTTTCCCCTCTAGAAGCCTTTCGTTAAGACTGTTCTTGTGGAATTTGCGAAGTGATATATGGAAGCCCATAGAAGGCTATGGTGAAAAAGGAAATATCTTCCCTTAAAACTCTGAAGAGGCATTCTGTGAAACTGCCATGTGTTCTGTTAGTATATCTCACCGAGTTACAGCTTTCCCCTCAAGAAGCCTTTCGCAAGGACTGTTCTTGTGTGATTTTCTAAGTGATATTTGGAAGCCCATAGAGGGTTATGGGGGAAAAGGAAATATTTTCGGTTGAAAACTGCAAAGAAGTTTTCTGAGAAACAGCTCTGTGTTCTTTTAATTCATTTCAGAGAGTTACAGCTTTCCGCTCCAGAAGCCTTTAGCTAAGACTGCTCTTTTGGAATTTGCAAAGTGATATTTGGAAGCCCTTAGAGGGCTATGGTGAAAAAGGAAATATCTTCTGTTAAAAACTGGAAATAAGCATTCTGAGATACTGCCGTGTGTTCTCTTAATACGTCTAACCGAGTTACAGGATTCCCCTCCAGAAGCCTTTCGCTAAGACTGTTCTTGTGGGACTGGCAATGTGATATTTGGAAGCCCATAGTCGGCTATGGTGAAAAAGGAAATATCTTCAGTTAAAAACTGGAAAGAAGCTTTCTGAGAAACTGCTTTGTGTTATGTTAATTCATCTCACAGAGCTACAGTATTCCCCTCCAGAAGCCTTTAACTAAGACTGTTCTTGTGGAATTTGCAAAATGACATTTGGAAGCCCATAGAGGGCTATGGTGAAAAAGGACATATCTTCCATTAAAAACTGGAAAGAAATTTTTTGAGAAACTGCGTTGTGTTCTATTAATTCATCTCACAGAGTTACTTCTTTCCCAGGAAGAAGCCTTTTGCTATGACTGTTCTTGTGGATTTTGCACAGTGATATTTGGAAGACCACAGAGGGCTATGGTGAAGAAGGAAATATCCACCGTTAAAAACGGAAAAAAAGCTTTATGAGAAACTGCTTTGTGTTCGGTTAATTCTTCTCACAGAGTTACAGCATTCCCTTCAGGAAGCCGTTCGCTAAGTCTGTTTTTGTGGAATTCGCACAGTGATATTTGGAAGCCCATAGAGGGCTATGGTGAAAAAGGAAATATCTTCCGTTAAAACTGGAAAGAAGCATTCTGAGAAACTGCTTTGTGTTCTGTTAATTCATCTCAGAGTGTTACAGCTTTCCCTTAAAGAAGCCTTTCGCTAAGTCTGTTTTTGTGGAATTTGCACAGTGATATTTGGAAGCCCATAGAGGACTATGGTGAAAAAGGAAATATCTTCCGTTAAAATCTGGAAAGAAGCTTTTGGAGAAACTGCTTCGTGTTCTGTTAATTCATCTCACAGAGTTACAGCTTTCCCTTCAAGAATCCTTTCGCTAACTGTGTTCTTGTGGAATTTGCAAAGTGATATTTGGAAGCCCATATAGTGCTATGGTGAAAAAGGAAACATCTTCCGTTAAAAACTGGAAAGAATCTTTATGAGAAACTGCTCTGTGTTCTGTTAATTCTTCTCACAGAGTTACAGCTTTCCTCTCAAGAAGTCTTTCGCTAAGACTCTTCTTTTGGAATTTGCAAAGTGATATTTGGAAGTCCTTAGAGGGCTACTGTGAAAAAGTAAATATCTTCCGTTAAAAACTGGAAAGAAGCTTTCTGAGAACGTGCTTTGTGTTCTGTTAATTCATCTCACAGATTTCCTGCATTCCCCTCAAGAAACCTTTCGCTAAGACTGTTTTGTGGAATTTGCAAAGTGATATTTGGAAGCACATAGAGGGATATAGTGAAAAAGGAAAAATCTTCAGTTAAAAACTGGAAAGAAGCTTTCTGAGGAACTGCTGTGTTTTCTGTTAATTCATCTCACAGAGTTACAGCTTTCCCTTCAACAAGTCTTTCGCTAAGTCTGTTCTTGTGGAATTTGCAATGCGATATTTGGAAGCCCATAGAGGGCTATGGTGAGAAAGGAAAATCTTCCCTTAAAAACTGGAAAGAAGCTTTCTGAGAAACTGCTTTGTGTTCGGTTAATTTATCTCACAATTACTGCTTTTCCCTCAAGAAGCCTTTCGCTAAAACACTTATTGTGGAATTTGCAAAGTGATATTTCGAAGCCCATAGAGGGATAAGGTGAAAAAGGAAATATCTTGCGTTAAAAACTTGTAAGAATCTGTCTGAGAAACTGCTTTGTGTTCTGTTAATTCATCTCACAGAGTTACAGCTTTCCCCTCAAGAGGCCTTTCGCGAAGACTGTTCTTGTGGAATTTGCAAAGTTATATTTGGAAGTCCGTAGAGGGCTACGGTGAAAAAGGAAATACCTTCCATTAAAAACTGGAAAGAAGCTTTCTGAGAAACTGCTTTGTTTTCTGTTAATTCATCTCACAGAGTTACAGCTTTCCATTCAAGAAGCCTTTCTCTAAATCTGTTTGTGTGGAATTTGCACAGTGATATTTGGAAGCCCATAGAGGAGTATGGTGAAAAAGGAAATATCTTTCGTTAAAAACTGGAAAAAAGCTTTCTGAGAAACTAATTTGTGTTCTGTTAATTCATCTCACAGAGTTACTGCTTTCACCTCAAGAAGCCTTTCGCTAAGACTCTTCTTGTGGAATTTGCAAAGTGATATGTGGAAGACCATAGAGGATTATGGTAAAAAAAGGAATATCTTCAGTTAAAAACTGGTAAGAAGCTGTCTGAGAAACTGCTTTGTGTTCTGTTAATTCATCTCACAGACTTACAGCTTTCCCCTCAAGAAGCCTTTCGCTAAGACTGTTTTTGTGGTATTTGCAAAGTGCTATTTGAAAGCCCATAGAGGGCTATGGCGAAAAAGGAAATATCTTCCGTTAAAAACGGAAAAGAAGCTTTCTGAGAAACTACTTTGTGTTCTGTTAATTCATCTCGCAGAGTTACAGATTTCCCCTCAGGAAGCCTTTCGCTAAGAGTGTTCTTGTGGTATTCGCAAAGTGATATTTGGAAGCCCATAGAGGGCTATGGAATAAAAGGAAATATCTTCTGTTAAAATATAGAAAGAAACTTTCAGAGAAACTGTTTTGTGTTCTGTTAATTCATCTCACAGAATTACTGCTTTCCCATCAAGAAGCATTTCGCTAAGACTGTTCTTGTGGCATTTTCAAAGTGATATTTGGAAGCCCATAGGGGGCTATTTTGAAAAAGGAAATATCTTAAGTTAAAAACTGGAAAGAAGGTGTCAGAGAAACTGCTTTGTTTTCGGTTAATTCATCTCACAGAGTTACAGCTTTCCCCTAAAGAAGCCTTTCGCTATGACTATTTTTGTAGAATTTGCAAAGTGATATTTGTAAGCCCATAGTGGGCTACGGTGAAAAAGCAAATATCTTCCGTTAAAAACGGGAAAGAAGCTTTCTGAGAAACTGCTTTGAGTTCTGTTAATTCATCTCACTGAGTTACAGGTTTCCCCTCAAGGAGCCTTTCACTAAGACTGTTCTTGTGGAATTTGCAAAATGATATTTGGAAGCCCATAGAGGGCTATGGTGAAAAAGGAAATATCTTCCGTTAAAAACTGTAAAGATGCTTTCTGCGGAACAGCTTTGTGTTCTGTCAATTCATCTCACAGAGTTACTGCTTTCCCCTCAAGAAAACTTTCGCTAAGACAGTTCTTGTGGAATTTGCAAACTGATATTTGGAAGCCCGCAGAGGGCTATGGTGAAAATGGAAATATCTTCAGTTAAAAAACGGAAAGAAGCTTTCTGAGAAACTGCTTTGTGTTCTGTTAATTCATCTCACAGAGTTACTACTTTCCCATCAAGAACCCTTTCGCTAAGACTGTTCTTGTGACTTTTGCAAAGTGATATTTGAAAGCCCATAGAGGGTTATGTGGAAAAGGAAATATCTTCCGTTAAAAACTGGAAAGATGCTTTCTGAGAAACTGCTTTGTTTCCTGTTAATTCATCTCACAGTGTAACTGCTTTCCCCTCAAGAAGCCTTCCGCTAAGACTGTTCTTCTGGAATTTGCAAAGTGATATTTGGAAGCCCATAGAGGGCTATGGCGAAAAAGGAAACATCTTCCGCTAAAAACTGGAAAGAAGCTTTCTGAGAAACTGCTCGGTGTTCTATTAATTCATCTCACAGAGTTACTTCTTTCCCAGGAAGAAGCCTTTCGCTATGACTGTTCTTGTGGATTTTGCACAGTGATATTTGGAAGACCACAGAGGACTATGGTGAAAAAGGAAATATCCACCGTTAAAAACGGAAAAAAAGCTTTATGAGAAACTGCTTTGTGTTCGGTTAATTCTTCTCACAGAGTTACAGCATTCCCTTCAGGAAGCCGTTCGCTAAGTCTGTTTTTGTGAAATTTGCACAGTGATATTTGGAAGCCCATAGAGGGCTATGGTGAAAAAGGAAATATCTTCCGTTAAAACTGGAAAGAAGCATTCTGAGAAACTGCTTTGTGTTCTGTTAATTCATCTCAGAGTGTTACAGCTTTCCCTTAAAGAAGCCTTTCGCTAAGTCTGTTTTTGTGGAATTTGCACAGTGATATTTGGAAGCCCATAGAGGACTATGGTGAAAAAGGAAATATCTTCCGTTAAAAACTGGAAAGAAGCTTTCGGAGAAACTGCTTCGTGTTCTGTTAATTCATCTCACAGAGTTACAGCTTTCCCTTCAAGAATCCTTTCGCTAACTGTGTTCTTGTGGAATTTGCAAAGTGATATTTGGAAGCCCATATAGTGCTATGGTGAAAAAGGAAACATCTTCCGTTAAAAACTTGTAAGAATCTGTCTGAGAAACTGCTCTGTGTTCTGTTAATTCATCTCACAGAGTTACAGCTTTCACCTCAAGAAGCCTTTCGCTAAGACTGTTCTTGTGGAATTTGCAAAGTGATATTTGGAAGTCCTTAGAGGGCTATTGTGAAAAAGTAAATATCTTCCGTTAAAAACTGGAAAGAAGCTTTCTGAGAACGTGCTTTGTGTTCTGTTAATTCATCTCACAGATTTACTGCGTTCCCCTCAAGAAACCTTTCACTAAGACTGTTCTTGTGGAATTTGCAAAGTGATATTTGGAAGCACAAAGAGGGATATAGTGAAAAAGGAAAAATCTTCAGTTAAAAACTGGAAAGAAGCTTTCTGAGAAACTGCTTTGTGTTCGGTTAATTCATCCCACAGTTACGGCTTTCCCCTCAAGAAGGCTTTCACTAAGACTGTTCCTGTGTAATTTGCAAAGTGATATTTGGAAGCCCATAGAGGGTTCAAGGTGAAAAAGGAAAAATCTTCCGTTAACAACTGGAAAGAAGCTTTCTGAGAAACTGCTTTGTGATCTGTTAATTCATCTCACAGAATTACAGCTTTCCCTTCAAGAAGCCTTTCCCTAAGTCTGTTTTTGTGGAATTTGCACAGTGATATTTGGAAGCCCATAGAGGACTATGGTGAAAAAGGAAATATCTTCCGTTAAAATCTGGAAAGAAGCTTTCTGAGAAACTCCTTTGTGTTCTGTTATTTCATCTCACAGAGTTAAACCTTTCCCCTCAAGTAGCCTTTCGCTAAGTCTGTTCTTGTGGAATTTGTAAAGTGATATTTGGAATCCCATAGAGGGATATGGTGAAAAAGGAAATATCTTCCGTTAAAAACTAGAAAGAAGGTTTCAGAGAAACTCCTTCGTGTTCTGTTAATTCATCTCACAGAGCTAAACCTTTCCCCTCAAGAAGCCTTTCGCTAAGAATTTTCTTGTGGAATTGGCAAAGTGATATTTGGAATCCCATAGAGGGCTATGGTGAAAAAGAAAATGTCTCCCGTTAAAAACTGGAAAGAAGCTTTCTGAGAAACTCCTTTGTGTTCTGTTAATTCATCTCACAGAGTTACAGCTTTCCCCTCAAGAAGCCTTTCACTAAGACTGTTCTTGTGGAATTTGCAAAGTGATATTTGGAAGTCCTTAGAGGGCTATGGTGAAAAAGTAAATATCTTCCGTTAAAAACTGGAAAGAAGCTTTCTGAGAACGTGCTTTGTGTTCTGTTAATTCATCTCACAGATTTACTGCGTTCCCCTCAAGAAACCTTTCACTAAGACTGTTCTTGTGGAATTTGCAAAGTGATATTTGGAAGCACATAGAGGGATATAGTGAAAAAGGAAAAATCTTCAGTTAAAAACTGGAAAGAAGCTTTCTGAGGAACTGCTTTGTTTTCTGTTAATTCATCTCACAGAGTTACAGCTTTCCCTTCAACAAGTCTTTCGCTAAGTCTGTTCTTGTGGAATTTGCAATGCGATATTTGGAAGCCCATAGAGGGCTATGGTGAGAAAGGAAAATCTTCCCTTAAAAACTGGAAAGAAGCTTTCTGAGAAACTGCTTTGTGTTCGGTTAATTCATCCCACAGTTACGGCTTTCCCCTCAAGAAGGCTTTCACTAAGACTGTTCCTGTGTAATTTGCAAAGTGATATTTGGAAGCCCATAGAGGGTTCAAGGTGAAAAAGGAAAAATCTTCCGTTAACAACTGGAAAGAAGCTTTCTGAGAAACTGCTTTGTGATCTGTTAATTCATCTCACAGAATTACAGCTTTCCCTTCAAGAAGCCTTTCCCTAAGTCTGTTTTTGTGGAATTTGCACAGTGATATTTGGAAGCCCATAGAGGACTATGGTGAAAAAGGAAATATCTTCCGTTAAAATCTGGAAAGAAGCTTTCTGAGAAACTCCTTTGTGTTCTGTTATTTCATCTCACAGAGTTAAACCTTTCCCCTCAAGTAGCCTTTCGCTAAGTCTGTTCTTGTGGAATTTGTAAAGTGATATTTGGAATCCCATAGAGGGATATGGTGAAAAAGGAAATATCTTCCGTAAAAAACTAGAAAGAAGGTTTCAGAGAAACTCCTTTGTGTTCTGTTAATTCATCTAACAGAGCTAAACCTTTCCCCTCAAGAAGCCTTTCGCTAAGAATTTTCTTGTGGAATTGGCAAAGTGATATTTGGAATCCCATAGAGGGCTATGGTGAAAAAGAAAATGTCTCCCGTTAAAAACTGGAAAGAAGCTTTCTGAGAAACTGCTTTGTGTTCTGTTAATTCATCTCACAGAGTTACAGCTTTCCCTTCAAGAATCCTTTTGCTAAGTCTGTTCTTGTGGAATTTGCAAAGTGATATTTGGAAGCCCATAGTGGGCTATGGTGAAAAAGGAAATATCTTCCATTAAAAACTGGAAAGAAGCTTTCTGAGAAACTGCTTAGTGTTCTGTTAATTCATCTCACAGAGTCACTGCTTTCACCTCAAGAAACCTTTCGCTAAGACTGTTCTTGTGGAATTTTCAAAGTGATATTTTCAAGCCCATAGATGGCTAAGGTGAAAAAGGAAATATCCTAAGATAAAAACTGAAAAGAAGATTCTGAGAAACTGCTTTGTGTTCTTTAATTCATCTCACAGAGTTACAGCTATCCCCTGAAGAAGCCTTTCGCGAAGACTCTTCTTTTGGAATATGCAAAGTGATATTTGGAAGCCCATAGAGGGCTATGGTGAAAAAGGAAATATCTTCCGTTAAAAACTGCAAAGAAGCTTTCTGTGAAACTGCTCTGTGTTCTGTTAATTCATCACACAGAGTTACAGCATTCCCCTCAAGAAGCCTTTCACTAAGACTGTTCTTGTGGAATTTTCAAAGTGATATTTGGAAGCCCATAGAGGGCTATGGTTAAAAAGGTAATATCTTCCTTTAAAACTGGAAAGAAGCTTTCTGAGAAATTGCTTTGTGTTCTATTTTCTCATCTCACAGAGTTACTGCGTTCCTCTCAAGAAGCCTTTCGCAAAGACTGTTCTTGTGGAATTTGTAAAATAATATTTGGAAGCCCATAGAGTGTTAAGGTGAAAAAGGAAATATCTTCCACTAAAAACTGGTAAGAAACTTTGTGATTAACTGCTTTGTGTTCTGTTAATTCATCTCACAGGGTTACAGCTTTCCCCTCAAGAAGACTTTTGCGAAGACTGTTCTTGTGGAATTTGCAAAGTGATATTTGGAAGTCCATAGAGGGCTATGGTGAAAAACAAAATATCTTCCGTTAAAAAGTGGATAGAAGCTTTGTGAGACACTGCTTTGTGTTCTGTTAATTCACCTCACAGAGTTACAGGTTTTCCTTCAAGAAGCATTTCGCTAAATCGATTTTTGTGGAATTTGCGCAGTGTTATTTGGAAGCCCATAGAGACTATGGTGAAAAAGGAAATATCTTCCGTTAAAAACTGGAAAGAAGCTTTCTGAGAAACTCCTTTGTGTTCTGTTAATTCATCTCACAGAGTTACAGCTTTCCCCTCAAGAAGCCTTTCACTAAGACTGTTCTTGTGGAATTTTCAAAGTGATATTTGGAAGTCCATAGAGGGCTATGGTGAAAAAGGAAATATCTTCCTTTAAAAACTGGAAAGAAGCATTCTGAGAAATTGCTTTGTGTTCTGTTTACTCATCTCACAGAGAGACTGCATTACTCTCAAGAAGCCTTTCGTAAAGACTGTTCTTGTGGAATTTGTAAAATAATATTTGGAAGCCAATAGAGGGTTATGGTGAAAAAGTAAAATCTTCCCTTAAAAACTGGAAAGAAGCTTTCTGAGAAACTGCTTAGTGTTCGGTTAATTCATCTCACAGTTACTGCTTTCCCCTCAAGAAGCCTTTCGCTAAGACTGTTTTTGTGGAATTTGCAAAGTGATATTTGGAAACCCATAGAGGGCTATGGTAAAAAAGGAAATAACTTCCGTTAAAAACTGGAAAGAAGCTTTCTGATAAACTGCTTTGTGTTCTGTTATTTCAACTCACAGAGTTACAGCATTCCCTTAAAGAAGCCGTTCGCTAAGTCTGTTTTTGTGGAATTTGCACAGTGATATTTGGAAGCCCATAGAGGGCTATGGTGAAAAAGGAAATATCTTCCGTTAAAACTGGAAAGAAGCATTCTGAGAAACTGCTTTGTGTTCTGTTAATTCATCTCAGAGAGTTACAGCTTTCCCTTAAAGAAGCCTTTCGCTAAGTCTGTTTTTGTGGAATTTGCACAGTGATATTTGGAAGCCCATAGAGGACTATGGTGAAAAAGCAAATATCTTCCGTTAAAAACTGGAAAGAAGCTTTCGGAAAAACTGCTTCGTGTTCTGTTAATTCATCTCACAGAGTTACAGCTTTCCCTTCAAGAATCCTTTCGCTAACTGTGTTCTTGTGGAATTTGCAAAGTGATATTTGGAAGCCCATATAGTGCTATGGTGAAAAAGGAAATATCTTCCGTTAAAAACTGGAAAGAATCTTTATGAGAAACTGCTCTGTGTTCTGTTAATTCATCTCACAGAGTTACAGCTTTCCCCTCAAGAAGCCTTTCACTAAGACTGTTCTTGTGGAATTTGCAAAGTGATATTTGGAAGTCCTTAGAGGGCTATGGTGAAAAAGTAAATATCTTCCGTTAAAAACTGGAAAGAAGCTTTCTGAGAACGTGCTTTGTGTTCTGTTAATTCATCTCACAGATTTACTGCGTTCCCCTCAAGAATCCTTTCACTAAGACTGTTCTTGTGGAATTTGCAAAGTGATATTTGGAAGCACATAGAGGGATATAGTGAAAAAGGAAAAATCTTCAGTTAAAAACTGGAAAGAAGCTTTCTGAGGAACTGCTTTGTTTTCTGTTAATTCATCTCACAGAGTTATAGCTTTCCCTTCAACAAGCCTTTCGCTAAGTCTGTTCTTGTGGAATTTGCAATGCGATATTTGGAAGCCCATAGAGGGCTATGGTGAGAAAGGAAAATCTTCCTTTAAAAACTGGAAAGAAGCTTTCTGAGAAACTGCTTTATGTTCGGTTAATTTATCTCACAATTACTGCTTTTCCCTCAAGAAGCCTTTCGCTAAGACACTTAATGTGGAATTTGCAAAGTGATATTTCGAAGCCCATAAAGGGTTAAGGTGAAAAAGGAAATATCTTCCGGTAAAAACTGGTAAGAATCTGTCTGAGAAACTGCTTTGTGTTCTGTTAATTCATCTCACAGAGTTACAGCTTTCTTTTCAAGAACACTTTCGCTAAGACTGTTCTTGTGGAATTTTCAATGTGATATTTAGAAGCCCACAGAGGGCTATGGTGAAAAAGGAAAATCTTCCCTGAAAAATTGGAAAGAAGCTTTCTGAGAAACTGCTTTGTGTTCTGTTAATTCATCCCACAGTTATGGCTTTCCCCTCAAGAAGGCTTTCACTAAGACTGTTCTTGTGTAATTTGCAAAGTGATATTTGGAAGCCCATAGAGGGTTAAAGGTGAAAAAGGAAAAATCTTCCGTTAAAAACTGGAAAGAAGTTTTCTGAGAAACTGCTTTATGATCTGTTAATTCATCTCACAGAATTACAGCTTTCCCTTCAAGAAGCCTTTCGCTAAGTATGTTCTTGTGGAATTTGCACAGTGATATTTGGAATCCCATAGAGGGATATGGTGAAAAAGGAAATATCTTCCGTTAAAATCTGGAAAGAAGCTTTCTGAGAAACTCCTTTGTGTTCTGTTAATTCATCCCACAGAGTTAAACCTTTCCCCTCAAGAAGCCTTTCGCTAAGACTTTTCTTGTGGAATTGGCAAAGTGATATTTGGAATCCCATAGAGGGCTATGGTGAAAAAGAAAATGTCTCCCGTTAAAAACTGGAAAGAAGCTTTCTGAGAAACTGCTTTGTGTTCTGTTAATTCATCTCATAGAGTTACAGCTTTCCCTTCAAGAAGCCTTTTGCTAAGTCTGTTCTTGTGGAATTTGCAAAGTGATATTTGGAAGCCCATAGTGGGCTATGGTGAAAAAGGAAATATCTTCCATTAAAAACTGGAAAGAAGCTTTCTGAGAAACTGCTTAGTGTTCTGTTAATTCATCTCACAGAGTCACTGCTTTCACCTCAAGAAACCTTTCGCTAAGACTGTTCTTGTGGAATTTTCAAAGTGATATTTTCAAGCCGATAGAGGGCTAAGGTGAAAAAGGAAATATCCTAAGATAAAAACTGAAATAAGCATTCTGAGAAACTACTTTGTGTTCTTTAATTCATCTCACAGAGTTACAGCTATCCCCTGAAGAAGCCTTTCGGGAAGACTCTTCTTGTGGAATTTGCAAAGTGATATTTGGAAGCCCATAGAGGGCTATGGTGAAAAAGGAAATATCTTCCGTTAAAAACTGCAAAGAAGCTTTCTGTGAAACTGCTCTGTGTTCTGTTAATTCATCTCACAGAGTTACAGCATTCCCCTCAAGAAGCCTTTCACTAAGTCTGTTCTTGTGGAATTTTCAAAGTGATATTTGGAAGCCCATAGAGGGATATGGTTAAAAAGGTAATATCTTCCTTTAAAAACTGGAAAGAAGCTTTCTGAGAAATTGCTTTGTGTTCTATTTCCTCATCTCACAGAGTTACTGCGTTCCTCTCAAGAAGCCTTTCGCAAAGACTGTTCTTGTGGAATTTGTAAAATAATATTTGGAAGCCCATAGAGTGTTAAGGTGAAAAAGGAAATATCTTCCACTAAAAACTGGTAAGAAACTTTGTGATTAACTGCTTTGTGTTCTGTTAATTCATCTCACAGGGTTACAGCTTTCCCCTCAAGAAGACTTTTGCGAAGACTGTTCTTGTGGAATTTGCAAAGTGATATTTGGAAGTCCATAGAGGGCTATGGTGAAAAACGAAATATCTTCCGTTAAAAAGTGGATAGAAGCTTTGTGAGAAGCTGCTTTGTGTTCTGTTAATTCACCTCACAGAGTTACAGGTTTTCCTTCAAGAAGCGTTTCGCTAAATCGATTTTTGTGGAATTTCCGCAGTGTTATTTGGAAGCCCATAGAGATTATGGTGAAAAAGGAAATATCTTCCGTTAAAAACTGGAAAGAAGCTTTCTGAGAAACTCCTTTTTGTTCTGTTAATTCATCTCACAGAGCTACTGCATTCCCCTCAAGAAGCCTTTCGCGAAGACTCTTCTTGTGGAATTTGCAAAGTGATATTTGGAAGCCCATAAAGGGCTATGGTGAAAAAGGAAGTATCTTCCGTTAAAAACTGCTAAGAAGTTTTCTGAGAAACTGCTCTGTGTTCTGTTAATTCTTCTCACAGAGTTACAGCTTTCCCTTCAAGAAGCCTTTCACTAAGACTGTTCTTGTGGAATTTTCAAAGTGATATTTGGAAGTCCATAGAGGGCTATGGTGAAAAAGAAATATCTTCCGTTAAAAACTGGAAAGAAGCATTCTGGGAAATTGCTTTGTGTTCTGTTTACTCATCTCACAGAGAGACTGCATTACTCTCAAGAAGCCTTTCGCAAAGACTGTTCTTGTGGAATTTGTAAAATAATATTTGGAAGCCCATAGAGGGTTATGGTGAAAAAGTAAAATTTTCCCTTAAAAACTGGAAAGAAGGTTTCTGAGAAACTGCTTAGTGTTCGGTTAATTCATCTCACAGTTACTGCTTTCCCCTCAAGAAGCCTTTCGCTAAGACTGTTTTTGTGGAATTTGCAAAGTGATATTTGGAAGCCCATAGAGAGTTAAGGTGAAAAAGGAAATGTCTTCCGTTAAAAACTTGTAAGAAGCTTTCTGAGAAACTGCTTTGTTTTCTGTTAATTCATCTCACAGGGTTACAGCTTTCCCCTCAAGAAGACTTTCGCGAAGACAGTTCTTGTGGAATTTGCAAAGTGATATTTGGAAGTCCATAGAGGGCTACGGGGAAAAAGGAAATATCTTCCGTTAAAAACTGGATAGAAACTTTGTGAGAAACTTCTTTGTGTTCTGTTACGTCATCTCACAGAGTTACAGCTTTCCCTTCAAGAAGCCTTTCGATAAGATTGTTTTTGTGAAATTTGCAACGTGATATTTGGAAGCCCATAGAGGGCTATGGTAAAAAAGGAAATATCTTCCGTTAAAAACTGGAAAGAAGCTTTCTGATAAACTGCTTTGTGTTCTGTTATTTCAACTCACAGAGTTACAGCATTCCCTTAAAGAAGCCGTTCGCTAAGTCTGTTTTTGTGGAATTTGCACAGTGATATTTGGAAGCCCATAGAGGGCTATGGTGAATAAGGAAATATCTTCCGTTAAAACTGGAAAGAAGCATTCTGAGAAACTGCTTTGTGTTCTGTTAATTCACCTCACAGTGTTACAGGTTTTTTTTCAAGAAGCGTTTCGCTAAATCGATTTTTGTGGAATTTGTGCAGTGTTATTTGGAAGCCCTTAGACACTATGGTGAAAAAGGAAAGATCTTCCGTTAAAAACTGGAAAGAAGCTTTCTGAGAAACTCCTTTATGTTCTGTTAATTCATCTCACAGTGTTACAGCTTTCCCCTCAAGAAGCCTTTCGCGAAGACTGTTCTTATGGAATATGCAAAGTAATATTTGGAAGCCCATAGAGGGCTATGGTGAAAAAGGAAATCTCTTCCTTTAAAAACTGGGAAAAAGCTTTCTGAGAAACGGCTTTGTGTTCTGTCACTTCATCTCACAGAGTTACTGCTTTCCCCTCAAGAAGCCTTTCGCTATGACTGTTCTGTTGCAAATTGCCTAGTGATATTTGGAAGCCCTTAGTGGGCTATGGTGAAAAAGGAAATATCTTCAGGTATAAAGGGGAAAGAAGCTTTCTGAAAAACTGCTTTGTGTTCTGTTAATTCATCTCACAGAGTTACAGCTTTCCCCTCAAGAAGCCTTTCGCTATGGCTGTTCTTGTGGTATTTGCAAAGTGATATTTCATAGCCCTTAGAGGACTATAGTGAAAAAGGAAATCTCTTCCGTTAAAAACTGGAAAGAAGATTTCTGAGTAACGGCTTGGTGTTCTTTTAATTCATCTCACAGAGTTACAGTTTTCCCCTCAAAAAGCCGTTCGCTAAGATTCTTCTTGTGGAATTTACAAAGTGATATTTGGAAGCCCTTAGAGGGCTACGGTGAAAAAGAAAATAACGGAAGATAAAAACTGGAAAGAAGCTTTCTGAGAAACTGCTTTGTGTTTTGCAAATTCATCTCACAGAGTTACAGCTTTCCCCTCAAGTCTCCTTACGCTAAGACTGTTTCTGTGGAATTTGAAAAGTGATATTTGGACGCCCCTACAGGGCTACGGTGAAAAAGGAAATATCTTCAGTTAAAAATTGGAAAGAAGCTTTTTGAGGAACTGCATTGTGTTTTGTTAATTCATCTCACAGAGTTACAGCTTTCCCCTCAAGAAGCCTTTCGCTAAGACTGTTCTTGTGGAATATGCAAAGTGATATTTGAAAGCCCATAGAGGGCTATGGTGAAAAAGTAAGTATATTCAGTTAAAAACTGGAAAGAAGCTTTCTATGAAACTGCTTTGTGTTCAGTTAATTCATCTCACAGGTTTACAGCTTTCCCCTGTGGAAGCCTTTTGCTAAGAGTGTTCTTGTGGAATTTAAAAAGTGATATTTGGAAGCCCATAGAGAGCAGTGGTGAAAAAGGAAATATCCTAAGATAAAAACTGAAAAGAAGCTTTTTGAGAAACTCCTTTGTGTTCCGTTAATTCATCTCACAGAGTTACAGCTTTCCCCTCAAGTCTCCTTACGCTAAGACTGTTTCTGTGGAATTTGAAAAGTGATATTTGGATGCCCCTAGAGGGCTACGGTGAAAAAGGAAATATCTTCAGTTAAAAATTGGAAAGAAGCTTTTTGAGGAACTGCATTGTGTTTTTGTAATTCATCTCACAGAGTGACAGCTTTCCCCTCAAGAAGCCTTTGGCTAAGACTGTTCTTGTGGAATTTGCAAAGTGATATTCGGAAGCCCATAGAGGGCTATGGTGAGAAAAGAAATATCTTCCGTTAAAAACTGGATGGAAGCTTTCTGAGAAACGGCTTTGTGTTCTCTTAATTCATCTCACAGAGTTACAGCTTTCCCCTCAAGAAACCTTTTGCTAAGACTGTTCTTGTGGAATTTTCAAAGTGATATTTCGAAGCCCATAGAGGTCTATGTTGAAAAAGGAAGTCTCTTCTTTAAAAACTGGAAAGAAGCTTTCTGAGAAACGGCTTTGTGTTCTGTTAATTCCTCAAACAGACTTACAGCTTTCCCCTCAAGAAGCCTTTCGCTAAGACTATTCTTGTGGAATTTGCAAGGTGATATTTGGAAGCCCATAGAGGGCTACGGTTAAAAAGGAAATATTTTCAGTTAAGAACTGGAAAGAAACTTTTTGAGAAACTGCTTTGTGTTCTGTTAATTCATCTCACAGAATTACAACTTTCCCCTGAAGAAGCCTTTTGCTAAGACTGTTCTTGTGGAATTTGCAAAGTGATATTTGGAAACCCATGGAAGGCTATGGTGAAAAAGGAAATATCCTATGATAAAAACTAAAAAGAAGCCTTTTGAGAAACTGCTTTGTGATGTTAATTCACCTCGCAGAGTTACAGCTTTCCCCTCAAGAAGCCTTTCGCTAAGACTGTTCTTGTATAATTTGCAAAGTATTATTTGGAAGCCCATAGAGGGCTACGGTGAATAAGGAAATATCCTAAGATAAAATCTGAAAAGAAGCTTTCTAAGAAACGGCTTTGTGTTCTGTTAATTCATCTCACAGTGTTACAGCTTTCCCCACAAGAAGCCTTTCGCTAAGACTGTTCTTGTGAAATTTGCAAAGTGATAATTGGAAGCCCATAGAGGGCTACGGTGAAAAGGAAATATCTTCCGTTAAAAACGGGAAAGAAGCTTTCTGAGAAACTGCTTTGTGTTCTGTCAATTCATCTCACAGAATTACAGCTGTCCCCTCAAGAAGCCTTTCGCTACGACTGTTCTTGTGGAGTTTGCAAAGTGATATTTGAAGCCCATAGAGTGCTATGGTGAAAAAGGAAATATCTTCCGTTAAAAACTGGAAAGAAGCTTTCTGAGACACTGCATTGTGTTCTGCTAATTCATCTCACAGAGTTACAGCTTTCCCCTCAAGAAGCCTTTCGATAAGACTGTTTTTGTGGAATTTGCAAAGTGATATTTGAAACCCATAGAGGGCTATGGTGAAAAAGGAAATATCTTCCGTTAAAAACTGGAAAGGAGCCTTCTGAGAAACTGCTTTGTGTTCTGTTAATTCATCTCACAGAGTTACATCTTGCCCCTCAAAAAGCCTTTTGCTAAGGCTGTTCTATTGGAAGTTGCAAAGTGAGATTTCGAAGCCCATAGAGGGCTATAGTGAAAAAGGAAATATCTTCAGTTAAAAACTGGAAAGAAGCTTTCTGAGAAACTGCGTTGTGTTCCGTTAATTCATCTCACACAGTTACATCTTTCACCTCAAGAAGCCGTTCGATAAGACTGTTCTTGTGGAATTTGTAAAGTGATATTTGGAAGCCCATAGAGGGCTATGGTGAAAATGGAAGAAACTTCCGTTAGAAATTGGAAAGAAACTTTCTGAGAAACTGCTTTGTGTTCTGTTAATTGATCTCACCGACTTACAGCTTTCCCCTCAAGAAGCCTTTCGCTAAGACTCTTCTTGGGTAATTTGGAAAGTGATATTTGGAAGCCCATAGAGGGCTATGGTGAAAATGGAAATATCTTCAGTGAAAAACTGAAAAGAAGCACTCTGAGAAACTGCGTTGTGTTCTGGTAATTCATCTCACAGAGTTAGGAAATACCTTCCGTTAAAAATTGGAAAGAAGCTTTCTGAGAAACTTCTTTGTGTTCCGTTAAGTCATCTCCCAGAGTTACAGCTTTCCGCTCAAGAATGCTTTCGCTAATATTTCGCTGGAATATGCAAAGTGTAATTTTGGAGCCCATAGGGGGCTACGGTGAAAAAGGAAATATCTTCCGTTAAAACTCTGAAGAAGCATTCTGCGAAACTGCCGTGTGTTTTGTTAGTATATCTCACCGAGTTACAGCTTTCCCCTCAAGAAGCCTTTCCCAAAGACTGTTCTTGTGTCATTTCTCAGTGATATTTGGAAGCCCATAGAGGGTTATGGGGAAAAAGGAAATATTTTCGGTTGAAAACTGCAAAGAAGCTTTCTGAGAAACAGCTCTGTGTTCTGTTAATTCATTTCAGAGAGTTACAGCTTTCCGCTCCAGAAGCCTTTCGCTAAGCCTGCTCTTTTGGAATTTGCAAAGTGATATTTGGAAGCCCTTAGAGGGCTATGGTGATAGGAAATATCTTCCGTTAAAAACTGGAAAGAAGCATTCTGAGATACTGCCGTGTGTTCTGTTAATACGTCTAACCGAGTTACAGCTTTCCCTTCAAGAAGCCTTTCTCTAAATCTGTTTGTGTGGAATTTGCACAGTGATATTTGGAAGCCCATAGAGGGCTATGGTGAAAAAGGAAATATCTTCAGTTAAAAACTGGAAAGAAGCTTTCTGAGAAACTGCTTTGTGTTCTGTTAATTCATCTCACAGAGTTACATCTTGCCCCTCAAAAAGCCTTTTGCTAAGGCTGTTCTTGTGGAATTTGCAAAATGAGATTTCGAAGCCCATAGAGGGCTATGGTGAAAAAGGAAATATCTTCAGTTAAAAACTGGAAAGAAGCTTTCTGAGAATCTGCGTTGTGTTCCGTTAATTCATCTCACACAGTTACATCTTTCACCTCAAGAAGCCGTTCGATAAGACTGTTCTTGTGGAATTTGTAAAGTGATATTTGGAAGCCCATAGAGGGCTATGGTGAAAATAGAAGAAACTTCCTTTAGAAATTGGAAAGAAACTTTCTGAGAAACTGCTTTGTGTTCTGTTAATTGATCTCACCGACTTACAGCTTTCCCCTCAAGAAGCCTTTCGCTAAGACTCTTCTTGGGTAATTTGGAAAGTGATATTTGGAAGCCCATAGAGGGCTATGGTGAAAATGGAAATATCTTCAGTGAAAAACTGAAAAGAAGCACTCTGAGAAACTGCGTTGTGTTCTGGTAATTCATTTCACAGAGTTAGGAAATACCTTCCGTTAAAAATTGGAAAGAAGCTTTCTGAGAAACTTCTTTGTGTTCCGTTAAGTCATCTCCCAGAGTTACAGCTTTCCGCTCAAGAATGCTTTCGCTAATATTTCGCTGGAATATGCAAAGTGTAATTTTGGAGCCCATAGGGGGCTACGGTGAAAAAGGAAATATCTTCCGTTAAAACTCTGAAGAAGCATTCTGCGAAACTGCCGAGTGTTTTGTTAGTATATCTCACCGAGTTACAGCTTTCCCCTCAAGAAGCCTTTCCCAAAGACTGTTCTTGTGTCATTTCTCAGTGATATTTGGAAGCCCATAGAGGGTTATGGGGAAAAAGGAAATATTTTCGGTTGAAAACTGCAAAGAAGCTTTCTGAGAAACAGCTCTGTGTTCTGTTAATTCATTTCAGAGAGTTACAGCTTTCCGCTCCAGAAGCCTTTCGCTAAGCCTGCTCTTTTGGAATTTGCAAAGTGATATTTGGAAGCCCTTAGAGGGCTATGGTGAAATAGGAAATATCTTCCGTTAAAAACTGGAAAGAAGCATTATGAGATACTGCCGTGTGTTCTGTTAATACGTCTAACCGAGTTACAGCATTCCCCTCAAGAAGCCTTTCGCTAAGACGGTTCTTGTGGGATTTGCAATGTGATATTTGGAAGCCCATAGACGGCTATGGTGAAAAAGGAAATATCTTCAGTTAGAAACTGGAAAGAAGCTTTCTGAGAAACTGCTTTGTGTTCTGTTAATTCATCTCACAGAGTTACAGTGTTCCCCTCCAGAAGCCTTTCACTAAGACTGTTCTTGTGGAATTTGCAAAATGATATTTGGAAGCCCATAGAGGGCTATGGTGAAAAAGGACATATCTTCCATTAAAAACTGGAAAGAAATTTTTTGAGAAACTGCTTTGTGTTCTGTTAATTCATCTCACAGAGTTACAGCATTCTTCTCGAGAAGCCTTTCGGTAAGACTGTTCTTGTGGAATTTCCAAAGTGATATTTGGAAGCCCATAGAGGGCTATGGTGAAAAAGGAAATATCTTCAGTTAAAAACTGGAAAGAAGATTTCTGAGAAACTGCTTTGTGTTCTGTTAATTCATGTCACAGAGTTAAAACTTTCCCCTCCAAAAGCCTTTCGCTAAGACTGTTCTTGTGGAATTTGCAAAACGATGTTTGGAAGCCCAAAGAGAGCTATGGTGAAAAAGAAAATATCCTAAGATAAAAACTGAAAAGAAGCTTTCTGAGGAACTGCTTTGTGTTCTCTTAACTCGTATCCCAGAGTTACAAATTTTCCCTCAAGAAGCCATTCGCTAAGACTGTTTTTGTGCAATTTGCAAAGTGATATTTGGAAGCCCATAGAGGGCCATGATGAAAAAGGAAATATCTTCAGTTAAAAACTGGAAAGAAACTTTCTGAGAAACTGCTTTGTGTTCTGGTAATTCATCTCACAGGGTTACAGCTTTCTTCTCAAGAAGCTTTTCAGTACGTCTGTTTTGTGGAATTTGCAAAGTGATATTTGGAAGCCCATAGTGGGCTATGGAGAAAAAGGAAATATCTTCCGTTAAAAACTGGAAAGAAGATTTCTAAGACACGGCTTTGTGTTCTGTTAATTTATCTAACAGAGTTATAGCATTCCCCTACAGAAGTCATTCGCTAAGATTGTTTTTGTGGAATTTGCAAAGTGATATTTGGAAGCCCCTAGAGGGCTTCGGTGAAAAAGGAAATATCTTCAATTAAAAACTGGAAAGAAGATTTCTGAGAAACTGCTTTGTGTTCTGATAATTCATCTCACAGTATTGCAGCTTTCCCTTCAAGAAGAAATTCGATAAGACTGGTCTTGTGGCGTTTGCAAAGTGATATTTGGAAGGCCATAGAGGGCTATGTTGAAAAAGGAAATTTCTTCACTTAAAAACTGGAAAGAAGCTTTCTGGGAAACTGCTTTGTGTTCTGTTAATTCATCTCACAGCGTTACAGCTTACCTCTCAAGAAGACTTTCGATAAGACTGTTCTTGTGGAATTTGCAAAGTGGTATTTGGAAGCCCATAGAGGGCTATGGTGAAAAAGGAAATATCTTTCGTTAAAAACTGAAGAGAAGCTTTCTGAGAAACTGCTATGTGTTCTGTTAATTCATCTCAGCGAGTTACAACTTTCCCCTCAAGAAGCCTTCAGCTAAGGCTCCTCTTGTGTAATTTACAAAATGATATTTGGAAGCCCTTAGAGGGCTATGGTGAAAAAGGAAATATCCTCAGTTGAAAACTGGAAAGAAGCTTTCTGAGACACTTCTTTATGTTCTGTTAATTCAGCTCACAGAGTTACACCTTTCCCATTAAGAAGACTTTCGCAAAGACTGTTCTTGTGTGATTTGCAAGGTGATATTTGCAAGCCCCTAGAAGGCTATGGTGAAAAAGGAAATATCTTCCGTTAAAAACTGGAAAGAAGCATTCTGAGAAACTGCCATGTGTTCTGTTAATACATCACACCGAGTTACAGCTTTCCCCTCAAGAAATTTTTCGCTAGGACTGTGCTTGTGGAATTTGCAAAGTGATATTTGGAAGCCCAGAGAGGGCTACGGTGAAATAGGAAATATATTCCGTTAACTACTGGAAAGAAGATTTCTGAGAAACTACTTTGTGTTCTCTTAATTCATCTCACAGGGTTACAGCTTTCCCCTCAAGAAGCCTTTCGCTAAGACTTTTCTTGTGAAATTTGCAAAGTGATATTTGGAAGCCCATAAAGGGCTATGCTGAAAAAGGAAATAGCTTCAGTGTAAAACTGGAAAGAAGGTTTCTGAGAAACTGATGTGTGTTCTGTTAATTCATCTCACAGAGTTACAGATTTTCCCACAAGAAGCTTTACTCAAAGACTGTTCTTGTGGAATTTGCAAAGTGATATTTGGAAGCCCATAAAAGTCTACGGTGAAAAAGGAAATATCATCCGTTAAAAACTGGAAAGAAGACTTCTGAGATACTGCTTTGTGTTCTGTTAATTCATCTCAGAGAGATACAGCTTTCCCCTCAAGAAGTCTTTCACTAAGACTGTTCTTGTGGAATTTTCAAAGTGATATTTGGAAGCCTACAGGGGGCTATGGTGAAAAAGGACATATCTTCCATTAAAAACTGGAAAGAAATTTTTTGAGAAACTGCTTTGTGTTCTGTTAATTCATCTCACAGAGTTACAGCATTCTTCTCGAGAAGCCTTTCGGTAAGACTGTTCTTGTGGAATTTGCAAAGTGATATTTGGAAGCCCATAGAAGGCTATGGTGAAAAAGGAAATATCTTCAGTTAAAAACTGGAAAGCAGATTTCTGAGAAACTGCTTTGTGTTCTCTTAATTCATCTCACAGAGTTAAAACTTTCTCCTCCAAAAGCCCTTCGTAAAGACTGTTCTTGTGGAATTTGCAAAACGATGTTTGGAAGCCCAAAGAGAGCTATGGTGAAAAAGAAAATATCCTAAGATAAAAACTGAAAAGAAGCTTTCTGAGGAACTGCTTTGTGTTCTCTTAATTCGTATCCCAGAGTTACAATTTTTCCCTCAAGAAGCCATTCGCTAAGACTGTTTGTGCAATTTGCAAAGTGATATTTGGAAGCCCATAGAGGGCCATGATGAAAAAAGGAAATATCTTCAGTTAAAAACTGGAAAGAAACTATCTGAGAAACTGCTTTGTGTTCTGGTAATTCATCTCACAGGGTTACAGCTTTCTTCTCAAGAAGCTTTTCGGTAAGTCTGTTTTGTGGAATTTGCAAAGTGATATTTGGAAGCCCATAGTGGGCTATGGAGAAAAAGGAAATATCTTCCGTTAAAAAATGGAAAGAGGCCGGGTGCGTTGGCTCAAGCCTGTAATCCCAGCACTTAGGGAGGCCGAGACGGGCGGATCACGAGGTCAGGAGATCGAGACCATCCTGGCTAACACGGTGAAACCCCGTCTCTACTAAAAATACAAAAAAACTAGCCGGGCGAGGTGGCGGGCGCCTGTAGTCCCAGCTACTCCGGAGGCTGAGGCAGGAGAATGGCGTGAACCCGGGAGGTGGAGCTTGCAGTGAGCTGAGATCCGGCCACTGCACTCCAGCCCGGGCTACAGAGCAAGACTCCGTCCCAAAAAAAAAAAAAAGAAAAAGAAAAAGAAAAATAAATAAATAAAAAATGGAAAGAAGATTTCTAAGACACGGCTTTGTGTTCTGTTAATTTATCTAACAGAGTTACAGCATTCCCCTCAGGAAGCCTTTCGCTAAGATTGTTTTTGTGGAATTTGCAAAGTGATATTTGGAAGCCCCTAGAGGGCTACGGTGAAAAAGGAAATATCTTCAGTTAAAAACTGGAAAGAAGATTTCTGAGAAACTGCTTTGTGTTCTGATAATTCATCTCACAGAATTACAGCTTTCCCTTCAAGAAGAATTTCGATAAGACTGGTCTTGTGGGATTTGCAAAGTGATATTTGGAAGGCCGTAGAGGGCTATGTTGAAAAAGGAAATTTCTTCACTTTAAAACTGGAAAGAAGGTTTCTGGGAAACTGCTTTGTGTTCTGTTAATTCATCTCACAGAGTTACAGCTTACCTCTCAAGAAGACTTTCGCTAGGACTGTTCTTGTGCAATTTGCAAAGTGATATTTTGAAGCCCATAGACGGCTATGGTGAAAAAGGAAATATCTTCAGTGAAAAACTAGAAAGAAGCTTTCAGACACATTGCTTTGTGTTCTGTTAATACATCTCTCAGTCGTACAGCTTTCTCCTCAAGAAGCCTTACGCTAAGATTGTTTTTGTGAAATTTCCAAAGTGATATTTGGAAGTCCATAGAGGTATATGGTGTAAAGGAAATATCTTCAGATAAAAACTGGAAAGAAGCTTTCTGAGAAATTGCTTTGTGTTCTGCTAATTCATCTCACAGAATTACGGCTTTCCCCTCAAGAAAACATTCGCTAAAGCTGTTTTTGTGGAATTTGGAAAAAGATATTTGGAAAACCATAGAGATCTATGGTTAGAAAGAAATTATCCTAAGATAAAAACTGAAAAGAAAATTTCTGAGAAACTGCTTTGTGTTCTCTGAATTCATCTCACAGACTTACAGGTTTCCCCCAAAGAAACCGTTCCCTAAGACTGTTCTTGTGGATTTTGCAAAGTGATATTTGGAAGCCCATAGAGTGCTATGGGGAAAAAGGAAATATCTTCAGTTAAAAAGTGGAAAGAATGTTTCTGAGAAACTGCTTTGTGTTCTGTTAATCCATCTCACAGAGTTACAGCATTCCCCTCAAGAAGTCATTCACTAAGACTGTTCTTGTGAAATTTGCAAAGTGATATTTGGAAGTGCTTAGAGAACTGTGGTGAAAAACGAAATATCATAAGATAAAAAAGTGAAAAGAAGCTTTCTGAGAGACTGCTTTGTGTTTTGTTAATTCATCTCAGAGAGTTACAGCTTTTCGAAAAAAAAGCTGTTCACTAAGACTGATCTTGTGTTATTTTCAAATTGATATTTGGAAGCCCATAGAGGGCTATGGTGAAAAGGGAAATATCTTCAGTTAATAACTGGAAAGAAGCTTTCTGAGAAACGTTTTTGTGTTCTTTTAGTTCATCTCACAGAGTTACAGCTTTCCCCTCAAGAAGACTTTCACCAAGACTGTTCTTGTGGAATTTGCAAAGTGGTCTTTGGAAGTCCAAAGATCGCTATGGTGAAAAAGGATATAGCTTCAGTTAAAAAGTGAAAAGAGGCTTTCTGAGGAACTGCTTTGTGATATGTGATTTCCTGTCACTGAGATACAGCTGTATTTCGTAGAACTGTTGGCTAGCCTTATTTCTGTGGAATCTGAGAAATGTTACTTCGGATCTCTTTGAAGACTATAGGTCCAAAGGAAATATCCGACGCTAAATGTGTGAAAGAAGCTTTCTGAGAAACTTCTTTGTGATCTGTGAATTGATCTCACAGAGCTACAGTTTCCCCTCAAGAAGCCTTTCGCTAAGACTGTTCTCGTGGAATTTGCAAAGTGATATTTGGAAAACAATAGAGGGCTATGGTGAAAAAGGAAATATCCTAAGATAAAAACTGAAAAGAAGGTTTTTGAGAAACTACTTTGCGTTCCGTTAATTCATCTCACAGAGTTATAGCTTTCCCCTCAAGAAGCCGTTCATTAAGACTGTTGTTGTGAAATTTGCAAAATGATATTTGGAAGCTCATAGAGGGCTATGGTGAAAATGGAAATATCTTCACTTAAAAACTGGAAAGAAGCTTTCTGAGAAACCTGTTCTGTTAATTCATCTCACAGAGTTACAGCTTTCCCCTCAAGAAGCCTTTCGCTAAGACTGTTCTTGTGGAATTTGCAAAGTGATATTTGGAAGCCCATAGAGGTCTATGGTGAAAAAGGAAATATGTTCAGTTAAAAGCTGGAAAGAAGCTTTCTGAGAAACTGCCATGTGTTCTGTAAATTCATCTCACAGCGTTACAGCTTTTCCCTAAAGAAGCCATTCGCTAAGACTGTTCTTGTGGAATTTGCACTGTGATATTTGAAAGCCCAAAGAGGTCTATGGTGAAAAAGGTAATATCTTCAGTTAAAAACTGGAAAGAAGTCTTCTGAGAAAACGCTTTGTGTTCTGTTAATTCATCTCACAGAGTTACAGCTTTCTCCTCAAGAAGCCTTTCGGTAAGACTTTTCTTGTGGAATTTGCAAAGTGATATTTGGAAGCCCACAGAGGGCTAAGGAGAAAAAGGAAATATCTTCCGTTAAAAACTGGAAATAAGATATCTGAGAAACTGATTTGAGTTCTGTTAATTCACCTCACAGAGTTACAGCTTTCCCCTCAAGAAACCTTTCCCGAAGACTGTTCTTGTGGAATTTGAAAAGTGATATTTGGAAGCCCATAGAGAGCTATGGTGAAAAAGCAAATATCCTAAGATAAAAACCCAAAGGAATCTTTCTGAGAAACTTCTTTGTGTTCTGTTAATTCATTTCAGAGAATTACAGCTTTCCCCTCAAGAAGCCTTTCAATAACGCAGTTGTTGTGGAATTTGCAAAGTCTTCCTTGGAAACCCTTACAGGGCTATGGTGAAAATGGAAATATCCTAAGATAAAAACCGAAAAGAAGCGTTCTGAGAAACTGCTTTGTGTTCTGTTAGTTCATCTCACGGAGTTACACCTTTTCCCTCAAGAAGGCTTTCCCTAAGACTGTTCTTGTGGAATTTGCAAAGTGATATTGGAAGCCCTGAAGGGCTATGCTGAAAAAGGAAATATCTTCCGTTAAAAACTGGAAAGAAGATTTCTGAGAAACTGCTGTGGGTTCTGTTAATTCATCTCACAGAGTTACAGCTTTCCCTTCAAGAAGCCTTTCGCTAAGACTGTTCTTGTGGAATTTGCAAAGTGATATTTGGAAGCCCATAGAGGACTATAGTGGAAAAGGAAATATCTTCCATTAAAAACTGGAAAGAAACTTTCCGAGAAACTGCTTTGTATTCTGTTAATTCATCTCATAGAGTTACAGCTTTCTCCCAACGAAGATTTTCGCAAAGGCTGTTCTTGTGGAATTTGCACAGTGATATTTGAAAGCCCATAGAGGGCTATCGTGAAAAAGAAAACATCTTCCATTAAAAACTGAAAAGAAGATTCCTGAGAAACTGTTTTGTGTCTGTTAATTCATCTTACAGATTTACATCTTTCTCCTCAAAAAGCCTTTCGCTAAGTCTGTTCTTTTGGAATTTCAAATGTGATATTTGGAAGCCCTTAGGGGGCTCTGGTGAAAAAGAAAATATCTTCGGTTAAAAACTTGAGAGAAGATTTCTGAGAATCTGTTTTGTGTTTTCTTAAATGATCTCACAGAGTTACAGCTTTCCCCTCAAGAAGCCTTTCCCTAAGACTGTTCTTGTGGAATTTGCAAAGAGATATTTAGAAGCCCATAGAGAGCTGTGGCAAAAAAGAAAATATCTTCCGTTAAAAACTGAAAAGAAGATTTCTGAGAAACTGCTTTGGGTTATTTTAATTCATCTCACAGAGTTACACTTTTCCCGTCAAAAAGCCTTTCCCTTAGACTGTTATTGTGGAATTTGAAAAGTGACATTTGGAATCCCATAGAGGGCTATGGTGAAACAGGAAATATCCTCCATAAAAACTGGAAAGAATCTTTCGGAGAAACTGTTTTGTGTTCTGTTAATTCATCTCACAGAGTTACAGCTTTCCTCTCAAGAAGTCTTTCATAAACGCTGTTCTTGTTAAATTTGCAAAGTGATATTTGGAAGCCCATAGAGGGCTATGGTGAAATAGGAAATATCTTCAGTTAAAAACTGAAAAGAAGCTTTCTGAGAAACTGCTTTTTGTTCTGTTAATTCATCTCAGAGAGTTACAGCTTTCTCCTCAAGAAGCCTTTCGCTAGGACTGGTCTTGTGGAATTTGCAAAGTGATATTTGGAAGCCCATAGAGTGCTATGGTGAAAAAGGAAATATCTTCAGTTAAAAACTGGAAAGAAGATTTCTGAGAAACTTTTTTGTGTTCTCTTCTTTCATCTCACAGAGTTTCAGCTTTCTCCGTAAGAAGCCTTCCGCTAAGACTGTTCTTGTGGAATTTGCAAAGTGATATTTGAAAGCCTAAAGAGGTCTATGGTGAAAAAGGAAATATCTTCAGTTAAAAACTGGAAAGAAGTTTTCTGAGAAAATGCTTTGTGTTCTGTTAATTCATCTCAGAGATGTACAGATTTCCGTTCAAGAAGCCTTTCGCAAAGACTCTTCTTTTGTAATTGGCAAAGTGATATTTGGAAGCCCATAGGGAGCTATGGTGCAAATGGAAATATTCTAAGATAAAAACCGGAAAGAAATTTTCTGAGAAACTGCTTTGTCTTCTCTTAATTCATCTCACAGAGTTACAGCTTTCCCCCCAAGAAGCCTTTCGCTAAGACTGTTCTTGTGGAATTTGTAAAGTGATATTTGGAAGCCCATCGAGGGCTAAGGTGAAAATGGAAATATCCTAAGATGAAAACCGAAAAGAAGCTTTTTGGGAAACTGTTTTGTGTTCTGTTACTTCATCTCACAGAGTTACAGCTTTCCCCTCAAGAAGCCGTTCACTAAGACAGTTTTTGTGAAATTTACAAACTGATATTTGGAAGCCCATAGAGGGCCATGGTGAAAAAGGAAATATCTTCAGTTAAAAACTGAAAGAAGCTTCCTGGGAAACTGCTTTCTGTTCTGTAAATTCATCTCACAGAGTTACAGCTTTCCCCTCAAGAAGCCTTTCGCTGAGGTTGTTCTTGTGGAATTTGCAACGTGATATTTGGAAGCCCATAGAGGGCTACGGTGAAAAAGGAAATATCTTCCTTTAAAAACTGGAAAGAAGCTTTCTGAGAAACTGTTTTGTGTTCTGTTAATTCATCTGACAGAGTTAGAGCTTTCTCCTCAAGAATTCTTTCGCTAAGACGTTTCTTGGGGAATTTGCAAAGTGATATTTGGAAGCCCACAGAGGGCTAAGGTGAAAAACGAAATATCCTAAAATAAAAAAACAAAGGAATCTTACTGAGAAACTGTTTTGTGTTCTGTTAATTCATCTCACAAAGTTACAGCTTTTCCTTTAAGAAACTTTTCTCTAAGACTGTTCTTGTGGAATTTACAAAGTGATATTTGGAAGCCCATAGAGGGCTATGGTGAAAAAGGATATATCTTCCGTTAAAAACTGGAAATAATCTTTCTAAGAAACTGCTTTGTGTTTTTTTTAAATTCATCTCAGAGAGTTACAGCTTTTCCTCAAGAAGCCATTCGCTAAGACTGTTGTGTGGAATTTACAACGTGATATTTGGAAACCCTTAGAGGGCTATGGTGAAAAAGGAAATATCCTAAGATAAAAACTGAAAAGAAGCTTTCTGAGAAACTGCTTTGTGTTCTGTTAATTCATCTCACAGAGTTACAGCTTTCCCCTCAAGAAGCCTTTCGCTAAGTCTGTTCTTGTGAATTTGCAAAGTGATAGTTGGAAGCCCGTAAGTGGCCATGTTGTAAAAGGAAATATCTTCAGTTAAAAACTGGAAAGAAGATTTCTGAGAGACTGCTTTGTGTTCTGTTAATTCATCTCACAGAGTTACAGCTCTCCCCTCAAGAATTCTTTCGTGAAGGCTGTTGTTGTTTAACTTGCAAAGTGATATTTGCAAGCCCGTAGAGGGCTATGGTGAAAAAGGAAATATCTTCAGTTTAAAACTGAAAAGAAGCCTTCTGAGAAACTCCTTTTTGTTCTGTTAATTCATCTCAGAGGGTTACAGCTTTCTCCTCAAGAAGTCTTTCGCTAGGACTGTTCTTGTGGAATTTGGAAAGTGATATTTGGACGCACATAGAGTGCTATGGTGAAAAAGGAATTATCTTAAGTTAAAAACTGGAAAGAAGCTTTCTGAGAAAGTATTTTGTGTTCTGTTAATTCATCTCACAGAACTACAGCTTTCTCCACAAGAAGCCTTTCGCTAAGACTGTTCTTGTGGAATTTGCTCTGTGATATTTGAAAGCCCAAAGTGGTCTATGGTGAAAAAGGTAATATCTTCAGTTAAAAACTGGAAAGAAGTCTTCTGAGAAAACGCTTTGTGTTCTGTTAATTCATCTCACAGAGTTACAGCTTTCCCCTCATGAAACCTTTCGCTAAGACTTTTCTTGTGGAATTTGCAAAGTGATATTTGGAAGCCCTTGGAGAACTATGGTGAAAAAGGAAATATCCTAAGATAAAAACTGAAAAGAAGCTTTCTGAGGAACTGCTTTCTGTACTTTTAACTCATCTCAGAGATTTACAGCTTTCTGTTCAAGAAGCCTTTCGCAAAGACTGTTCTTTTGGAATTTGCAGAGTGATATTTGGAAGCCCATAGGGAGCTATGGTGAAAATGGAAATATCCTAAGATAAAAGCCGAAAAGAAGCTTTCTGAGAAAATGCTTTGTCTTCTGTCAATTCTCCTCACAGAGTTACAGCTTTCCTCTCAAGAAGCCTTTCTCTAAGACTGTTCTTGTGGAATATGCAAAGTGATATTTGAAAGCCCTTGGAGAACTATGGTGAAAAAGGAAATATCCTAAGATAAAAACTGAAAAGAAGCTTTCTGAGGAACTGCTTTCTGTACTTTTAACTCATCTCAGAGATTTACAGCTTTCTGTTCAAGAAGCCTTTCGCAAAGACTGTTCTTTTGGAATTTGCAGAGTGATATTTGGAAGCCCATAGAGAGCTATGGTGAAAATGGAAATATCCTAAGATAAAAGCCGAAAAGGAGCTTTCTGAGAAACTGCTTTCTCTTCTGTTAATTCTCCTCACAGAGATACAGCTTTCATCTCAAGAAGCCTTTCTCTAAGACTGTTCTTGTGGAATATGCAAAGTGATATTTGGAAGCCCATAGAGGTCTAAGCTGAAAATGGAATTATGCTAAGATAAAAACTGAAAAGTAGCTTTCTGTGAAACTGCTTTGTGTTCTGTTAATTCATCTCACAGCGTTACAGCTTTCCCCTCAAGAAGCCTTTCGCTAAGGCTGTTCTTGTGGAATTTGCAAAGTGATATTTAGAATCCCATAGAGGGCTATGGTGAAAAAGGAAATATTTTACTTTAAAAACTGGAAAGAAGCTTTCTGAGAAACTGTTTTGTGTTCTGTTAATTCATCTCACAGAGTTACAGCTTTCTCCTCAAGAAGACTTTCGGTAAGACTCTTCTTGTGGAATTTGCAAAGTGATATTTGGAAGCCCACAGAGGGCTAAGGAGAAAAAGGAAATATCTTCCGTTAAAAACTGGAAATAAGATATCTGAGAAACTGATTTGTGTTCTGTTAATTCACCTCACAGAGTTATAGCTTTCCCCTCAAGAAACCTTTCCCGAAGACTGTTCTTGTGGAATTTGAAAAGTGATATTTGGAAGCCCATAGTGAGCTATGGTGAAAAAGCAAATATCCTAAGAGAAAAACCCAAAGGAATCTTTCTGAGAAACTTCTTTGTGTTCTGTTAATTCATTTCAGAGAATTACAGCTTTCCCCTCAAGAAGCCTTTCAATAACGCAGTTGTTGTGGAATTTGCAAAGTCTTCCTTGGAAACCCTTACAGGGCTATGGTGAAAATGGAAATATCCTAAGATAAAAACCGAAAAGAAGCGTTCTGAGAAACTGCTTTGTGTTCTGTTAGTTCATCTCACGGAGTTACACCTTTTCCCTCAGGAAGGCTTTCCCTAAGACTGTTCTTGTGGAATTTGCAAAGTGATATTGGAAGCCCTGAAGGGCTATGCTGAAAAAGGAAATATCTTCCGTTAAAAACTGGAAAGAAGATTTCTGAGAAACTGCTGTGGGTTCTGTTAATTCATCTCACAGAGTTACAGCTTTCCCTTCAAGAAGCCTTTCGCTAAGACTGTTCTTGTGGAATTTGCAAAGTGATATTTGGAAGCCCATAGAGAGCTATCGTGAAAAAGAAAACATCTTCCATTAAAAACTGAAAAGAAGATTCCTGAGAAACTGTTTTGTGTCTGTTAATTCATCTTACAGATTTACATCTTTCTCCTCAAAAAGCCTTTCGCTAAGTCTGTTCTTGTGGAATTTCAAATGTGATATTTGGAAGCCCTTAGAGGGCTCAGGTGAAAAAGAAAATATCTTCCGTTAAAAACTTGGGAGAAGATTTCTGAGAATCTGTTTTGTGTTTTCTTAAGTGATCTCACAGAGTTACAGCTTTCCCCTCAAGAAGCCTTTCCCTAAGACTGTTCTTGTGGAATTTGCAAAGAGATATTTAGAAGCCCATAGAGAGCTGTGGCAAAAAAGAAAATATCTTCCGTTAAAAACTGAAAAGAAGATTTCTGAGAAACTGCTTTGTCTTTGTTAATTCATCTCACAGAGTTACAGCTTTCCCCTCAAGAAGCCTTTCCCCAAGACTGTTTTTGTGGAATTTGAAAGTGATTTTTGAAAGCCCATGGAGGTCTATGGTGAAAAAGGAAATATCCTAAGATAAAAACTGAAAAGAGGCTTTCTGAGAAACTGTTTTGTGTTCTGTTAATTCATCGCACAGAGTTTCAGCTTTCCCCTCAAGAAGACTTTCTCTAAGACTGTTCTTGTGGAATTTGCAAAGTGATATTTGGAAGCCCATAGAGGGCTACGGTGAAAAAGGAAATATCATAAGATAAAAACTGGAAAGAAGCTTTCAGAGAAACAGTTTTGTGTCTGTTAATTCATCTTACAGATTTACAACTTTCTCCTCAAAAAGCCTTTCGCTAAGACTGTTCTTGTGGAACTTGAAATGTGGTATTTGGAAACCCATAGAGGGCTATAGTGAAAAAGGAAATATCTTCCGTTAAAAACTTGAAAGAAAAATTCTGAGAAACGGCTTTGTGTTTTGTTAATTGATCTCAGAGTGTTACAGCTTTCCCCTCAAGAAGTCTTTCCCTAAGACTGTTCTTGTGGAATGTGCAAAGTGATATTTGGAAGCACATAGGGGGCTCTGGCAAAAAAGAAAATATCCTAAGCTAAAAACCGAAAGGAAGCTTTCTGAGAAACCGCACTGTGTTCTCTTAATTCATCTCACAGAGTTATATCTTCCCCTCAGGAAGCTGATCACTAAGACTGTTCTTGTGGAATTTGCAAAGTGATATTTGGAAGCCCATAGAGGGATATGGTGAAAAGAAAATATCTTCCGTTAAAAACTGGAAAGAAACTTTCTGATTAACTGCTTTGTTGTCTGTTAATTCGTCTAACAAAGCTACAGATTTCCCCTCAAGAAGCCTTTCGCTAAGACTGTTCTTGTGGAAGTTGCAAAGTGATCTTTGGAATCCCATAGAGGAATAGGGTGAAAAAGGAAATATCTTCCGTTAAAAACTGGAAAGCAGCTTTCTGAGAAACTGCTTTGTGGTCTGTTAATTCATCTCACAGAGCTACAGCTTTCCTCTCAAGAAGACTTTCGCTTAGACTGTTCTTGTGGAATTTGCAAAGTGACATTTGTAGGCCCATACAGAGCTATGCTGACAAAGGAAATATCCTAAGATAAAAACTGAAAAGAAGCTTTCTGAGAAACTGCTTTGTGTTCTGTTAATTCATCTAACAGAGTTACAGCTTTCCCCTCAAGAAGCCTTCCGCTAAGACTGTTCTTGTGGAATTTGCAAAGTAATATTTGGAAGCCTATAGAGGGCTATGGTGAAAATGGAAATATCCTAAGATAAAAACCGAAAAGAAGCTTTCTGAGAAACTGCTTTGTGTTCTGTTAGTTCATCTCCCAGAGTTACAGCTTTCCCCTCAAGAAGCCGTTCACTAGACAGTTCTTGTGAAACTTGCAAAGTGATTTTTGGAAGCCCATAGAGGGCTATGGTGAAAAAGGAAATATCTTCCTTTAAAAACTGGAAAGAAGCTTTCTGGAAACTGTTTTGTGTTCTGTTAATTCATCTCACAGAGTTACAGCTTTCTCCTCAAGAAAACTTTCACTAAGACTGTTGTTGTGGAATTTGCCAAGTGATATTAGGAAACACATAGAGGTCAATTGTGAAAAAGGAAATATTTTCCGTTAAAAAATGAAAACAAGATTTCTGAAAAACTGCCTTGGGTTCTTTTAATTCATCTCACAGAGTAACACCTTTCCCCTCAATAAGCCTTTTCCTAAGACTTTTCTTGTGGAATTTGCAAAGTGATATTTGGAAGCCCATAGAGGGCTATGGTGAAAAAGGAAATATCCTAAGATAAAAACTGAAAAGAAGTTTTCTGAGAAACTGCTTAGTGTTCTGTTAATTCATCTCACAGAGTTACAGCTTTCCCCTCAAGAAGCCGTTCACTAAGACTGTTCTTGTGGAATTTGGAAATTGATAATTGGAAGCCCATAGGGGGCTATGGTGAAAAAGAAAATATTCTGTGATAATAAATGAAAAGAAGCTTTCTGAGAAACTGCTTTTTATTCTGTTATTTCTTTTCACAGGGTTACAGCTTTCACCTCAAGAATCCTTTCGCTAAGACTGTTCTTGTGGAATTTGCGAATTGATATTTGGAAGCCCATAGAGGGCTATGGTGAAAAAGGAATTATCTTACGTTAAAAACTGGAAAGAAGCTTTCTGGAAACTGTTTTGTGTTCTGTTAATTCATCACACAGAGTTACAGCTTTCTTCTCAAGAAGCCTTTCGCTAAGACTCTTCTTGTGGAATTTACAAAGTGAAATTTGGAAGCCCATAGAGGTCTAAGGTGAAAAAGGAATTATTTTCCGTGAAAAAATGAAAAGAAGATTTCTGAGAAACTGGTTTGGGTTATTTTAATTCATCTCACATAGTTACACTTTTCCCGTCAAAAAGCCTTTCCCTCAGACTGTTATTGTGGAATTTGAAAAGTGACATTTGGAATCCCATAGAGGGCTATGCTGAAACAGGAAATATCCTCCGTAAAAACTGGAAAGAATGTTTCGGAGAAACTGTTTTGTGTTCTGTTAATTCATCTCACAGAGTTACAGCATTCCTCTCAAGAAGTCTTACATAATCGCTGTTCTTGTTAAATTTGCAAAGTGATATTTGGAAGCCCATAGAGGGCTATGGTGAAATAGGAAATATCTTCAGTTAAAAACTGAAAAGAAGCTTTCTGAGAAACTGCTTTTTGTTCTTTTAATTCATCTCAGAGAGTTACAGCTTTCTCCTAAAGTAGCCTTTCGCTAGGACTGGTCTTGTGGAATTTGCAAAGTGATATTTGGAAGCCCATAGAGTGCTATGGTGAAAAAGGAAATATCTTCAGTTAAAAACTGGAAAGAAGATTTCTGAGAAACTTTTTTGTGTTCTCTTCTTTCATCTCACAGAGTTTCAGCTCTCTCCGTAAGAAGCCTTCCGCTAAGACTGTTCTTGTGGAATTTGCAAAGTGATATTTGAAAGTCTAAAGAGGTCTATGGTGAAAAAGGAAATATCTTCAGTTAAAAACTGGAAAGAAATTTTCTGAGAAAATGTGTTGTGTTCTGTTACTTCATCTCAGAGATTTACAGATTTCCGTTCAAGAAGCCTTTCGCAAAGACTCTTCTTTTGTAATTGGCAAAGTGATATTTGGAAGCCCATAGGGAGCTATGGTGCAAATGGAAATATTCTAAGATAAAAACCGGAAAGAAATTTTCTGAGAAACTGCTTTGTCTTCTGTTAATTCATCTCACAGAGTTACAGCTTTCCCCCCAAGAAGCCTTTCGCTAAGACTGTTCTTGTGGAATTTGTAAAGTGATATTTGGAAGCCCATCGAGGGCTAAGGTGAAAATGGAAATATCCTAAGATGAAAACCGAAAAGAAGCTTTTTGGGAAACTTTTGTGTTCTGTTACTTCATCTCACAGAGTTACAGCTTTCCCCTCTAGAAGCCGTTCACTAAGACAGTTTTTGTGAAATTTACAAACTGATATTTGGAAGCCCAAAGAGGGCCATGGTGAAAAAGGAAATATCTTCATTTAAAAATTGAAAGAAGCTTCCTGAGAAACTGCTTTGTGTTCTGTAAATTCATCTCACAGAGTTACAGCTTTCCCCTCAAGAAGCCTTTCGCTGAGGTTGTTCTTGTGGAATTTGCAACGTGATATTTGGAAGCCCATAGAGGGCTACGGTGAAAAAGGAAATATCTTCCTTTAAAAACTGGAAAGAAGCTTTCTGAGAAACTGTTTTGTGTTCTGTTAATTCATCTCACGGAGTTAGAGCTTTCTCCTCAAGAATTCTTTCGCTAAGCCTTTTCTTGGGGAATTTGCAAAGTGATATTTGGAAGCCCACAGAGGGCTAAGGTGAAAAAGGAAATATCATAAATAAAAAAACAAAGGAATCTTACTGAGAAACTGTTTTGTGTTCTGTTAATTCATCTCACAAAGCTACAGCTTTTCCTTTAAGAAACTTTTCTCTAAGACTGTTCTTGTGGAATTTACAAAGTGATATTTGGAAGCCCATAGAGTGCTATGGTGAAAAAGGATATATCTTCCGTTAAAAACTGGAAATAATCTTTCTAAGAAACTGCTTTGTGTTTTTTTTAAATTCATCTCAGAGAGTTACAGCTTTTCCTCAAGAAGCCATTCGCTAAGACTGTTGTGTGGAATTTACAACGTGATATTTGGAAACCCTTAGAGGGCTATGGTGAAAAAGGAAATATCCTGAGATAAAAACTGAAAAGAAGCTTTCTGAGAAACTGCTTTGTGTTCTGGTAATTCATCTCAAAGAAATACAGCTTTCCCCTCAAGAAACCTTTCGCTAAGACTGTTCTTGTGCTATTTTCATTGTGGTATTTGGAAGCCAGAAGAGGGCTATGGTGAAATAGGAAATATCTTCAGTTAAAAAGTGGAAATAAGCTTTCTAAGAAACTGTTTGTGTTCTGTGAATTCATCTCACAAAGTTACAGATTTCCCTTCAAAAAGCCTTTCATTAAGACTGTTCTTCTGGAATTTGCAAAGTGATATTTGGAAGCCGATAGAGGGCTATGGTGAAAGAAGAAATATCTTCTGTCAAAAACTGGATAGAAGCTTTCTGATAAACTGCCGTGTGTTCTGTTAATTTATCTTAGAGTGTTAAAGCTTTCCCCTCAAGAAACCTTTCTGTAAGGCTGTTCTTGTGTAATTTGCAAAGTGATATTTGGAAGCCCATAGAGGGCTATTGTGAAAAAGGAAATATCTTCAGTTAAAAACAGGAAAGATGATTTCTGAAAAACTGCTTTGTGTTCTGTTAGTTCATCTCACAGAGTTACAGCTTTCCCCTCAAGACACCTTTCGCGAAGACTGTTCTTGTGGAATTTGCAAAGTGATATTTGGACGCCCATAGAGGTCTATGGTGAAAAATGAAATATCCTCAGTTAAAAACTGGAAAGAAGCTTTCTGAGAAACTGCTTTGTGTTCTGTTAATTCACATCACGGAGTTACAGCTTTCCCCTCAAGAAACCTTTCGCAAAGAAACTTCTTGTTGAATTTGCAAAGTGATATTTGGAAGCCATTAGAGGGCTATAGTGAAAAAGGAAATATCCTCAATTAAAAAGTGGAAAGAAGATTTCTGAGAAACTGCTTTGTGTTTTGTTAATTCATCTCACAGAGTTAGAGCTTTCCGCTCAAGAAGCCTTTCGCTAAGACTGTTCCTCTGGAATATGCAAAGGGTTATTATGGAGCCCATAGGGGGCTACGATGAAAAGGAAATATCTTCAGTTTAAAACTGGAAAGAAGCTTTTTGAGAATCTGCTTTGTGTTCTTTTAATTCATCTCACAGAGTAACAGCTTTCCCATCTAGAAGCCTTTCGTTAAGACTGTTCTTGTGGATTTAGCAAAGTGATATTGGGAAGCCCATAGAAGGCTATGGTGAAAAAGGAATTATCTTCCATTAAAACTCTAAAGAAGCAATCTGTGAAATTGCCGTGTGTTCTGTTAATACATCTCACCGAGTTACATCTTTCACATCCAGATGCCTTTCGCTTAGACTGTTCTTGTGGGATTTGCAAAGTGATATTTGGAAGCCCATAGATGGCTATGGTGAAAAAGTAAATATCTTCAGTTAAAAATTGGAAAGAAGCTTTCTGAGAAACTACTTTGTGTTCTCTTAATTCATCTCACAGAGTTACAGATATTCCCTCATGAAGCTTTTCACTAAGAGTGTCTTTGTGGCATTTGCAAAGTGATAATTGGAATCCCATAGAGGGCTATGGTGAAAAAGGAACTATTTTCAGTTAAAAACTGGAAAGAAGCTCTCAGATAAACTGCCGTGTGTTCTGTAAATACATCTCACCGAGTTACAGCTTTCCCCTCAAGAAGCCTTTCGCAAAGACTGTTCTTGTGGGATTTTCTAAGTGATATTTGGAAGCCCATAGAGGGCTATGGGGAAAAAGGAAATATCTTCGGTTGAAAACTGGAAAGAAGCTTTCTGAGAAACAGCTCTGTGTTCTGTTAATTCATTTCAGAGAGTTACAGCTTTCCGCTCCAGAAGCCTTTCGCTAAGACTGCTCTTTTGGAATTTGCAAAGTGATATTTGGAAGCCCTTAGAGGGCTATGGTGAAAAAGGAAATATCTTCCGTTAAAAACTGGAAAGAAGCATTCTGAGATACTGCCGTGTGTTCTGTTAATACATCTAACTGAGTTACAGCTTTAACCTCAAGAAGCCTTTCGCTAAGAGTGTTCTTGTGGCATTTGCAATGTGATATTTGGAAGCCCATAGAGGGCTAGGGTGAAAAAGGAAATATCTTCCGTTAAAAACTGGAAAGAAGCTTTCTGAGAAACTGCTTTGTGTTCTGTTAATTCATCTCACATAGTTAGAGGTTTCCCCTCCAGAAGCCTTTCACTTAGACTGTTCTTGTGGAATTTGCAAAGTGATATTTGGAAGCCCATAGAGGGCTATGGTGAAAAATTACATATCTTCCATTGAAAACTGGAAAGAAGATTTCTGAGAAACTGCCTTGTGTTCTGTTAATTCATCTCACAGTGTTAAAACTTTCCCCTAGAGAAGCTTTTCGCTAAGACTGTTCTTGTGCAATTTGCAGAATGATAATTGGAAGCCCAAAGAGAGCTGTGGTGAAAAAGGAAATATCCTAAGATAAAAACTGAAAAGAAGCTTTCTGAGGAACTGCTTTGTGTTCTCTTAGTTCGCATCACTGACTTACAGAATTTCCCTCAATAAGCGATTCGCTACGACTGTTCTTGTGCAATTTGCAAAGTCATATTTGGAAGCCCATTGAGGGCCATGATGAAAAAGGAAATATCTTCAGTTAAAAACTGGAAAGAAACTTTCTGAGAAACTGATTTGTGTTCTGGTAATTCATCTCACAGAGTTACAGCTTTCTTCTCAAGAAGCTTTTCCGTAAGTCTGTTTTGTGGAATTTGCAAAGTGATACTTGGAAGACCATAGTGGGCTATGGAGAAAAAGGAAATATCTTCCGTTAAAAACTGGGAAGAAGATTTCTGAGACACTGCTTTGTGTTTTGTTAATTTTTCTAACAGAGTTACAGCATTCCCCTACAGAAGTCATTCGCTAAGAGTGTTTTTGTGGAATTTGCAAAGTGATATTTGGAAGCCCCTAGAGGGCTTCGGTGAAAAAGGAAATATCTTCAGTTAAAAACTGGAAAGAAGCTTTCTGAGAAACTGCTTTGTGTTCTGATAATTCATCTCACAGAATTACAACTTTCCCTTCAAGAAGCCTTTCGATAAGACTGTTCTTGTGGGATTTGTAAAGTGATATTTGGAAGCACAAATAGGGCTACGGTGAAAAAGGAAAATTCTTCAGTTAAAAACTGGAAAGAAGCTTTCTGAGAAACTGCTTTGTGTTCTGTTAATTCAACTCACTGAGTTACAGCTTTCCCCTCCAGAACCCTTTCTCTAAAACTGTTTTTGTGGAATTTGAAAAGTGATATTTCGAAGCCCATAGAGGGCTTTGGAGAAAAAGGAAATATCTTAAGATAATAACTGAAAAGAAGTTTTCGGAGAAACTGCTGTGTGGTCTGTTAATTCAACTCACAGAGTTACAGCTTTCCCCTCAAGAAGCCTTTCGCTAAGGCTCTTCTTGTGCAATTTGCAAAGTGATATGTGAAAGCCCGTAGAGGGCTACGGTGAAAAACAAAATAACTTTCGTTAAAAACTGGAAAGAAGATTTCTGAGAAACTGACGTGTGTTCTATTAATTCATCTCACACAGTTACAGCTTTCCTCTCAAGAAGACCTTCGCTAAGACTGTTCTTGAGGGATTTGCAAAGTGATATTTAGAAGCCCACAGAGGGCTATGTTTGAAAAGGAAATATCTTCTGTTAAAAACTGTAAAGAAGCTTTCTGAGAAACTGCCGTGTGTTCTGTTAATATATCTCACCGAGTTACAGCTTTCCCCTGAAGAAGCCTTTCGCTAAGACTGTACTTGTGGGATTTGCAAAGTGATATTTGGAAGTCTATAGAGGGCTATGTTGAAAAAGGAAATATCTTTCGTTAAAAACTGAAAAGAAGCTTTCTGAGAAACTGCTATGTGTTCTGTTAATTCATCTCAAAGAGTTACAACATTCCCCTCAGGTAGCCTTCAGCTAAGGCTCCTCTTGTGTAATTTGCAAAATGATATTTGGAAGCCGATAAAGGTCTACTGTGAAAATGGAAATATCCTCAGATGAAAAACGAAAAGAAGCTTTCTGAGAAACTGCTTTGTGTTCTGTTAGTTCATCTCACAGAGATACAGCTTTCCCCTCAAGAAGCTGTTCACTAAGATTGTTTTTGTGAAATTTGCAAAGAGATAGTTGGAAGCCCATAGAGGGCTACGGTGAAAAAGGAAATATCCTAAGATAAAAACTGAAAAGAAGCTTTCTGAGAAACTGCTTTGTGTTCTGTTAATTCATCCCACAGAGTTACAGCTTTCCAATCAAGAAGACTTTCGCTAAGACTGTTCTTGTGTAATTTGGAAAGTGATATTTAGAAGCCCCTACAGGGCTATGGAGAAAAAGGAAATATCTTCCGTTAAAAACTGGAAAGAAGCTTTCTGAGAAACTGCTTTGTGTTCTGTTAATTCATATCGAAGAGTTAGAGTTTCCCCTCAAGAAGCCTTTCGCTAAGACTGTTCTTGTTGAATTTGCAAAGTGATATTTGGAAGACCGTAGAGAGCTATTCTGAAAAAGGAAATATCCTAAGAAAAAAACTGAAAAGAAGTTTTCTGAGAAACTGCTTTGTGTTCTGTTAATTCATCTCAAAGAGTTAGAGCTTTCCTCTCAAGAAGCCTTTCGCTAAGACACTTCTGGTGGAATTTGCCAAGAGTTATTTGGAAGCCCATAGAGGGTTATAGTGAAATTGGAAATATCCTAAGATAAAAACCAAAAACAAGCTTTCTGAGAATCTGCTTTGTGTTCTGTTAGTTCATCTCACAGAGTTACAGCTTTCCCCTCAAGAAGCCGTTCACGAAGGCTGTTCTTGTGTAATCTGCAAAGAGATATTTGGAAGACCATAGAGGGCTATGTTGAAAAAGGAAATATCTTCCGTTAAAAACTGGAAAGAAGCATTCTGAGAAACTGCCGTGTGTTCTGTTAATACATCACACCGAGTTACAGCTTTCCCCTCCAGAAATTTTTCGCTAGGTGTGTTCTTGTGGAATTTGCAAAGTGATATTTGGAAGCCCATAGAGGGCTACGGTGAAAAAGGAAATATATTCCGTTAAAAACTGGAAAGAAGATTTCTGAGAAACTACTTAGTGTTCTCTTAATTCATCTCACAGTGTTACAGCTTTCCCCTCAAGAAGCCTTTTGCTAAAACTTTTCTTGGTGAATTTGCAAAGTGATATTTGGAAGCCCATAGAGGGCTACAGTGAAAAAGGAAATATCTTCGGTGTAAAACTGGAAAGAAGTTTTCTGAGAAACTGATGTGTGTTCTGTTAATTCATCTCACAAAGTTACAGATTTTCCAACAAGAAGGTTTTCTCAAAGACTGTTCTGGTGGAATTTGCATAGTGATATTTGGAAGCCCCGAGAAGTCTATGGTGAAAAAGGAAATATCCGTTAAAAACTGGAAAGAAGATTTCTGAGAAACTGCTTTGTGTTTTGTTAATTCATCTCATAGTGTTAGAGATTTCCCCTCCAGAAGCCCTTCGCTAAGACTGTTCTTGTGGAATTTGCAAAGTGATATTTGGAATCCCTTAGAGAGCTATGGGGTAAACGGAAATATCTTCCGTTAAAAACTGGAAAGAAGCTTTCTGAGAAACTGCTTTGAGTTCTGTTTATTCATCTCACAGAGTTACAACTTTCCCTGAAAGAAGCCTTTCGCTAAGACTGTTCTTGTGGAATTTGCGAAGTGATATTTGGAAGACTCTAGAGGGCTAGGGTGAAAAAGGAAATATTTTCGGTTAAAAACTGGAAAAAAGATTTCTGAGAATCAGTTTTGTGTTCTGTTAATTCATCTAACAGAGTTACAGCTGTCCCCTACAGAAGCCTTTCGCTAAGACTTTTCTTGTGGGATTTGCAAAGTGATATTTGGAAGCCCTTAGAAGGCTATGGTGAAAAAGGAAATATCCTAAGATAAAAACTGAAAAGAAGCTTTCTGAGAAACTACTTTGTGTTCTGTTAATTCATCTCACAGAGTTACAGCTTTCCCCTCAAGAAGCCTTTGGCTAAGACTGTTCTTGTGGAATTTGCAAAGTGATATTTGGAAGCCCGTAGAAGGCTATGGTGAAAAAGGAAATATCTTCAGTTAAATACGTGAAGGAAGCTTTCTGAGAAACTGCTTTGTGTTCTGTTAATTCATCTCTAAGAGTTACAGTTTCTCCTCAAGAAGCCTTCCGCTAAGACTGTTCTTGTGGAATTTGCAAAGTGATATTTGGAAGCCCATAGAGGGCTATGGTGAAAATGGAAATATCCTAAGTTAAAAACCGAAAAGAAGCTATCTGAGAAAGCACTTTGTGTTCTGTTAGTTCATCTCAAGGAGTTACAACCTTCCCCTAAAGAAGCCGTTCTCTAAGACTGTTCTTGTGAAATATGCAAAGTGATATTTGGAAGCCAATAGAGGGCTATGGTGAAAAAGGAAATATCTTCAGTTAAAAACTGGAAAGAAGCTTTCTGAGAAATTGCGTTGTGCTCTGTTAATTCACCTCAGAGAGTTATAGCTTTCCTCTTAAGAAGCCATTCGCTAAGACTGTTTTTCTGGTATTTGTAAAGTGATATTTCTAAGCCCATAGAGGGTTATGGTGAAAATGAAATATCTTTCGTTAAAAACTGCAAAGAAGCTGTCTGAGAAACTGCTTTGTGTTCTTTTAATTCGTCTCACAGAGTTACAACTTTCCCCTCAAGAAGAGTTTCACTAAGACTGTTCTTGTGAAATTTGCAAAGTGATATTTCGAAGCCCATAGAAGGCTATAGTGAAAAAGGAAATATCTTCAGTTTAAAACTGCAAAGAAGCTTTCTGAGAAACTGCGTTGTGTTCTGTTAATTCACCTCCCAGAGTTACAGCTTTCCCCTTAAGAAGCCTTTCGATAAGGCTGTTCTTGTGGAATTTGCAAATTGATCTTTGGGTGCCCTTAGAGGTCTATGGTGAAAAAGAAAATATCTTCCGTTAAACACTTTAAAGAAGCTTTCTTAGAAAGTTCTTTCTGTTCTGATAATTCATCTCACAAAGTTACAGTTTTCCCTTCAAGAAGCCTTTCGATAAGACTGTTCTTGTCGAATTTGCAAGGTGATATTTGGAAGCCCATAGAGGGCTACGCTGAAAAAGTAAATACCTTCAGTTAAAAACTGGAAAGAAGCTTTCTGAGAAACTTCTTTGTGTTCTGTTAATTCATCTCACAGAGATACAGCTTTCCGCTCAAGAAGCCTTTGGATAAGACTGTTCTTGTGGATTTGCAAAGTGATATTTTAAAGACCATAGAGGGCTATAGTGAAAAAGGAAATACCTTCCGTTAAAAACTGGAAAGAAGCTTTCTGAGAAACTGCTTTGTGTTCTGTTAATTCATCTCACAGAGTTACAGCTTTCCCCTCAAGAAGCCTTTTGCTAAGACTGTTCTTGTGGAATTTGCAAAGTGATATTTGGAAAACCATGGAGGGTTATGGTGAAAATGAAATATCTTCCTTTAAAAACTGGAAAGAAGCTTTCTGAGAAACTGCTTTGTGTTCTGATAATTCATCTGACAGAGTTACAGCTTTCCCCTCAAAAAGCCATTCGCTAAGACTGTTCTTTTGGAAATTGCAAAGTGGTATTTGGAAGCCCATAGAGTGCTATGGTGATAAAGGAAATATCTTCAGTTAGAAACTGGAAAGGAGCTTACCGAGAATCTGCTTTCTGTTCTGTCAATTCATCTCACAGAATTCCAGATTTCCCCTCAAGAAGTCGTAGACTAAGACAGTTCTTGAGAAAATTGGTAGGTAATATTTGGAAGCCCATAGAGGGCTAAGGTGAAAAAGGAAATATCTTCAGTTAAAAATTGGAAATAAGATTTCTGTGAGACTGCTTTTTGTTCTGTTAATTCATCTCACAGAGTTACAGCTTTCCCCTCAGAAAGCCTTTCGCAAAAACTGTTCTTGTGGAATTTGCAAAGTGATATTTGGAAGCCCCTAGACGGCTATGGTGAAAAAGGAAATCTCGTAAGATAAAAACTGAAAAGAAGCTTTATGAGAAACTGCTTTGTGTTCTGTTAATTCATCTCACAGAGTTACGTCTTTCCCCTTGAGAAGCCTTTCACGAAGACTGTTCTTGTTGCATCTCCAAAGTGATATTTGGAAGCCAATAGAGGGCTATGGCAAAAAAGGAAATACCTTGCGTTAAAAATTTCAAAGAAGTTTTCAGAGAAACTGCATTGTGTTTTGTTGATTCATCTCACAGAGTTACAGCTTTCCCCTCAAGAAGCCTTTCGCTAAGTCTGTTCTTGTGGAATTTGCATTGTGATATTTAAAAGCCCATAGAGGGCTCTGGTGAAAATGAAATATCTTCCGTTAAAAACTGGAAAGAAGCTTTCTGAGAAACTGCTTTGTGTTCTGTTAATTCATCTCACAGAGTTACAGCTTTTCCCTAAAGAAGCCTTTCGATAAAACTGCTCTTTTGGAATTTGCAAAGTGATATTTGCAAGCCCTTAGAGGGCTGTGGTGAAAAAGGAAATATCCTAAGATAAAAACTGAAAAGAAGTTTTCTGAGTAACTGCTTTGTTTTCTGTTAATTCATTTCACAGAGTTACAGCTTTCCCCTCAAGAAGCCTTTGGCTACGTCTGTTCTTGGGGAATTTGCAAAGTGATATTTGGAAGCCTATAGAGAGCTATGGTGAAAAAGTAAATATCTGTAGTTAAAAACTGAAAAGAAACTTTCTGAGAAACAGCTTTGTGTTCTGTTAATTCATCTCATACAGGTACAGCATTCCCCTCAAGAAGCCATTCGCTAAGACTGTTCTTGTGGAATTTGCAAAGTGATATTTGGAAGCCCATAGAAGGCTATGGTGAAAAACGAAATATCCTAAGATAAAAACTGAAAAGAAGCTTTCTGAGAAACTGCTTTGTGTTCTGTTAAATCATCTCACAGGGTTACAGCTTTCCCCTAAAGAAGCCTTGTGCTAATACTGTTCTTGTGGAATTTACAAAGTGATATTTTGAGGCCCATAGAGGGCTATGGTGAAAAAGGAAATAGCTTCAGTTAAAAACTGGAAAGAAGCTTTCTGAAAAAATGCTTTGTGTTCTGTTAATTCATCTCAGAGTGTTACAGCTTCCCCCTCAGGAAGCCTTTCGCTAAGACTGTTCTTGTGGAATTTAGAAAGTGATATTTGGAAGCCCTTAGAGGGCTATGGTGAAAAAGAAATATCTTCAGTTAAAAACTGAAAACAAGGTTCCTGAGAAACTCCTTTGTGTTCTGTTAATTCACCTCACAGAGTTACAGCTTTCCCCTCAAGAAGCCATTCCCTAAGACTGTTCTTGTGGAATTTGCAAAGTGATTTATGAAAGCGCGTAGAGGGCTATCGTGAAAAAGGAAATATCCTAAGATAAAAATTGAAAAGAAGCTTTCTGAGAAACTGCTTTGTGTTATGTTAATTCATCTCACAGAGTTACAGCTTTCCCCTCAAGAAGCCTTTCACTAAGACTGTTCTTGTGTAATTTACAAAGTGATATTTGGAGGCCCTTAGAGGGCCAAGGTGAAAAAGGAAATATCTTCCGTAAAAAACTGGAAAGAGGCTTTCTGAGAAACTGCTTTGTGTTCTGTTAATTCATCTTACAGAGTTACAGCTTTCCTCTCAAAAAGCCATTCCCTAAGACTGCTTTTGTGGAATTTGCAAAGTGATATTTGGAAGCCCTTAGAGGGCTATGGTGAGGAAGAAAACATCCTAAGATAAAAATTGAAAAGAAGCCTTCGGAGAAAGAGCTTTGTGTTTTGTTAATGCATCTCACAGAGTTACAGCTTCTCCCTCAAGAAGCCTTTCACTAAGACTGTTCTTGTGGAATTTGTAAAGTGATATTTGGAAGCCCATAGAAGTCTATGGTGAAAAGGAAATAAATTCAGATAAAAACTGGAAAGAAGCTTTCTGAGAAACTGTTTTGTGCTCTGTTAATTTCATCTCACAGAGTTACAGCTTTCCACTCAAGAAGCTTTTCGCTATGACTCTTCTTGTGGATTTTGCAAAGCGATATTTGGAAGCCCATAGAGAGCTATGGTGAAAAAGGAAATATCTTCAGTTAAAAACTGCAAAGAAGTTTTCTGAGAAACTGCTTTGTGTTCTGTTAATTCATTTCACAGAGTTACAGCTTTCCCCTCAAGAATCCATTCGCTAAGACTGTTCTTGTGGAATTTCCTAAGTGATATTTGGAAGCCCATACTGGGCTAGGGTGAAAATGAGATATCTTCCGTTAAAATCTGCAAAGAAGATTTCTGAGAAACTGATTTATGTTCTGCTAATTCATCTCACAGAGTTACAGCTTACCCCTCAAGAATCCTTTCGATAAGGTTGTTCTTGTGGAATTTGCAAAGTGATATTTGAAAGCTCACAGAGTGCTATGGTGAAAAAGGAAATATGTTCAGTTAAAAACTGGAAAGAAGCTTTCTGAGAAACTGCTTTGTGTTCGGTTAATTCATCTCACAGAGTTGCAGCTTTCCCCTCAAGAAACCTTTCGCAAAGATGTTCTTGTGGAATTTGCAAAGTGATATTTGGAAGCCCATAGAGGAATATGGTGAAAAAGGAAATATCCTAAGATAAGAACTGAAAAGAAGCTTTCTGACAAACTGCTTCGTGTTCCGTTAATTCATCTCACAGAGTTACAGCTTTCCCGTCAAGAAGTCTTTCTCTAAGACTATTCTTGTGTAATTTGCAAGGTGATATTTGGAAGCCCAGAGAGTGCTATGGTGAAAAAGGAAATATCCTAAGATAAAAACTGAAAAGAAGCTTTATAGAAAGTGCTTTGTGTCTGTTAATTCATCTCACACTGTAACAGCTTGGCCCTGAAGAAGCCTTTCACTAATACTGTTCTTGTGGAATTTGTAAAGTGATATTTGCAAGCCAATAGAGGGCTACGGTGATAAAGGAAATATCTTCAGTAATAACTGAAAAGAAGCTTTCTGAGAATCTGATTTCTCTTCTGTTAATTCATCTCACAGAGTTACAACTTTCCCCTCAAGAAGCCATTCGCTAAGAGTGTTCTTGTGGAATTTGCAAAGTGATATTTGGAAACCCATAGAGGACCATGTTGAAAAAGGAAATATCGTAAGAGAAAAACTGACAAGAAGCTTTCTGAGAACCTGCTTTGTGTTCTGTTAATTCATCACACAGAGTTACAGTTCCCCTAAAGAAGCCTTTCGCTAAAGTGGTGTTGAGAAATTTGCAAAGTGATAGTTGCAAGCCTAAAGACGGCTATGGTGAAGAAGGAAGTATCTTCAGTTAAAAACTGGAAAGAAGCTTTCTGAGAAACTGCTTTGTGTTCTGTTAATTCATCTCACAGAGTTACACCCTCCCATGAAGAATCCTTTCACTAAGACTGTTCTTGTGGAATTTGCAAAGGGATATTTGGAAGTCCATAGCGGGTATGGTGAAAAATTAAATATCTTCCGTTAATAACTGTAAAGAAGCTTTCTGAGAAACTGTTTTGTCTTCTGTTAATTCATCTCACAGATATACAGCTTTCCACTCAAGGAGCCGTTCACTAAGACTGTTCTTGTGGAATTTGCAAAATGATGTTTGGAAGCCCGTAGAGGACTATGGTGAAAATGAAATATGTTCCGTTAAAAACTGCAAAGAAGATTTCTGAGAAACTGCTTTGTGTTCTGTAAATTGATCTCACAGAGTTACAGCTTTCGCCTCAAGAAGCCTTTCGCTAAGACTGTCCTTGTCGAATTTGCAAAGTGATATTTGGAAGCCCATAGAGGGCTATGGTGAAAAAGGAAATATCCTAAGATAAAAACTGACAAGAAGGTTTCTGAGAACCTGCTTTGTGTTCTGTTAATTCATCCCACAGAGTTACAACTTTCCCCTCAAGAAATCTTTTGCTAAGGTGTTCTTGTGGAATTTGCAAAGTGATATTTGGAAGCCCATAGAAGACTATGGTGAAAAAGGAAATATCCTAAGATAAAAATTGAAAAGAACCTTTCTGAGAAACTGCTTTGTGTTATGTTAGTTCATATCACACAGTTACAGCTTTCCCCATAAGATGCCTTTCGCTAAGACTGTTCTTGTGGAATTTGCCAAGTAGTATTTGGAAGCCATTAGATGGCTACGTGGAAAAAGGAAATATCTTCCGTTAAAACTGGAGAGAAGTTTCTGAGAAACTGCTTTGTGTTCTGTTAATACATCTCACAGAGTTACAGCTTTCCCCTCAAGAAGCCTTTCGCTAAGACTGTTCTTGTGGAATTTACAAAGTGATATTTGGAAGCCCATAGAGAGCTATGGTGAAAAAGTAAATATCTGTATTTAAAAACTGAAAAGAAGCTTTCTGAGAAACTGCTTTGTGTTCTGTTAATTCATCTCATACGGTTACAGCTTTCCCCTCAAGAAGCCATTCGCTAAGACTGTTCTTGTGGAATTTGCAAAGTGATATTTGGAAGCCCATAGAGGGCTATGGTGAAAAACGAAATATCCTAAGATAAAAACTGAAAAGAAGCTTTCTGAGAAACTGCTTTGTGTTCTGTTAAATCATCTCACAGGGTTACAGCTTTCCCCTAAAGAAGCCTTTTGCTAATACTGTTCTTGTGGAATTTACAAAGTGATATTTTGAGGCCCATAGAGGGCTATGGTGAAAAAGGAAATAGCTTCAGTTAAAAACTGGAAAGAAGCTTTCTGAAAAAGTGCTTTGTGTTCTGTTAATTCATCTCAGAGTGTTACAGTTTCCCCCTCAGGAAGCCTTTCGCTAAGACTGTTCTTGTGGAATTTGGAAAGTGATATTTGGAAGCCCTTAGAGGGCTATGGTAAAAAAGGAAATATCTTCAGTTAAAAACTGAAAAGAAGCTTCCGGAGAAACTGCTTTGTCTTCTGTTAATTCATCTCACAGAGTTACAGCTTCCCCTCAAGAAGCCATTCCCTAAGACTGTTCTTCTGGAATTTGCAAAGTGATATATGGAAGCCCATAGAGGGCTATGGTGTAAAAGGAAATATCCTAAGAAAAAAATTGAAAAGAAGCTTTCTGAGAAACTGCTTTGTGTTCTGTCAATGCATCTCACAGAGTTACAGCATTCCCCTCAAGAAGCCTTTCACTAAGACTGTTCTTGTGTAATTTGCAAAGTGATATTTGCAAGCCCATAGAAGGCTATGGTGAAAAATGAAATATCTTCCGTAAAAAACTGGAAAGAGGCTTTCTGAGAAACTGCTTTGTGTTCTGTTAATTCATCATACAGAGTTACAGCTTTCTTCTCAAAAAGCCATTCCCTAAGATTGCTTTTGTGGAATTTGCAAAGTGATATTTGGAAGCCCATAGAGGGCTATGGTGAAGAAGAAAACATCCTAAGATAAAAATTGGAAAGAAGCCTTCGGAGAAACCGCTTTGTGTTTTGTTAATGCATCTCACAGAGTCACAGCTTTTCCCTCAAGAAGCCTTTCGCTAAGACTGTTCTTGTGTAATTTGTAAAGTGATATTTGGAAACCCATAGAGGTCTATGGTGAAAATGAAATATCTTCCGTTAAAAACTGCAAAGAAGATTTCTGAGAAACTGCTTTATATTCTGTTAATTCATCTCACAGAGTTACAGCTTTCCCCTCAAGAACCTTTCGCTAAGACTGTTCTTGTGGAATTTGCAAAGTGATATTTGGAAGCCCACTGAGGGCTATGGTGGAAAAGGAAATATCCTAAGATAAAAATTGAAAAGAAGCTTTCTGAGAATCTGCTTTGTGTTCTGTTACTTCATCTCACAGAGTTACAGCTTTCCCCTTAAGAAGCCATTCGCTAAGACTGTTGTTGTGGAATTTACAAAGTGATATTTGGAAGCCCATAGAAGTCCATGGTGGAAAAGGAAATAGCCTAAAATAAAACTGAAAAGAAACCCTCTGAGAAACTGCTTTGCATTCTGTTAATTCATGTCAACGAGATACAGCTTTCCCCTCAAGAAGCCTTTCGCTAAGACTGTTCTTGTGGAATTTACAAATTCATATTTGGAAACCCATAGAGGGATATGATGAAAAAGGAAATATCCCAAGATAAAAACTGAAAAGAAGCTTTGTGAGAAACTACTTTGTGTTGTGTTAGTTCATCTCTCAGAGTTACTGTTTTTCAATCAAGAATCCATTCGCTAAGAATGTTCTTGTGGACTTTGCAGAGAAATATTCGGAAGCCCATAGAGGGATTTGGTGAAAAAGGAAATATCTTCAGTTAAAAAATGCAAAGAAGTTTTCTGTGAAACTGCTTTGTGTTCTATTAACTCATCTCACAGAGGTACCGCTTTTCCATGCAGGAGCCGTTCACTAAGACTATTCTTGGGAAATTTGCAAAGTGATATTTCGAAGCCCATAGAGGGCTATGGTGAAAATGGAAGTATCCTAAGATAAAAACCGAAAAGAAGCTTTCTGAGAAACTACTCTTTGTTCTGCTAATTCACGTGACAGAGTTACAGCTTTCCCCCTAAAGAAGCATTTCCTTAAGACTGTTCTTGTGGAATTTTCAAGGTGATATTTGGAAGCCCATAGAGGGCTATGGTAAAAATAGAAATATCTTCCGTTAAAAACTGGAAAGAATCTTTTTGAGAAACTGCTTGGTGTTCTGTTAATTCATTCACTGAGTTACAGCGTTCCCCTCAAAAAGCCTTTTCCTAAGACTGTTCTTGTGGAAATTGCAAAATGATATTTGGAACCCCTAGAGGGCTAAGGTGAAAAAGGAAATATCTTCCGTTAAAAACTGAAAAGAAGCTTTCGAGAAACTGCTTTGTGTTCTGTTAATTCATCTCACAGAGTTACAGATTTCTCCTCCAGAAGCCTTTCGCTAAGAACGTTCTTGTGGAATTTGCAAAGTGATATTTGGAAGCCCATAGAGGGCTATGGTGAAAAATAATATATCTTCCGTTAAATACTGGAAAGAAACTTTCGGGAAACTGCTTTGTGTTCTGTTAATTCATCCCACACAGTTACAATTTTCCCCTCCAGAAGCCTTTCGCTAACAATGTTCTTGTGGAATTTGCAAAGTGATATTTGGAAGCCCATAGAGGGCTATGGTGAAAAAGGAAATATCCTAAGATAAAAACTGAAAAGAAGCTTTCTGAGAATCTACTTTGTGTTCTGTTAATTCATCTCACAGAGTAACAGCTTTCACCTCAAGAAGGCTTTCGCTAAGTCTGTTCTTGTGGAATATTCAAAGTGATATTTGTAAGCCCATAGAGGGCTAAGGTAGAAAAGGAAATATCCCAAGATAAAAACTGAAAAGAAACTTTCTGAGAAACTGCTTCGTGTTCTGTTAATTCATCTCACAGAGTTACCGCTTTCCCCTCAAGAGGCCTTTCGCTAAGACTGTTCTTGTGGAATTTCCAAATTGATATTTGGAAGCCCATAGAAGGCAATGGTGATAAAGGAAATATCTTCTGTTAAAAACTGGAAAGAATCTTTCTTAGAAACTGCTTTGTGTTCTGTTAATTCATCTCAAAGAGTTACAGCTTTCCCCTCAAGTAGGCTTTCGCAAAGACTGTTCTTGTAGAATTTAAAAATGATATTTGGAAGCCCATAGTGGGCTACGGTAAAAAAGGAATATCTTCAGTTAAAAACTGGAAAGAAGCTTTCTGAGAAACTGCTTTGTGTTCTGTTAATTCAACTCACAGAGTTATAGCTTCCTCCTCAAGAAGCCTTTGGCCAAGGCTCTTCTTTTGGAATTCGCAAAGTGATATTTGTAAGCCCATAGAGGGCTATAGTGAAAATGAAATATCCTAAGATAAAAACCGATAAGAAGCTTTCTGAGAAACTACTTTGTGTTCTGAAAGTTCATCTCACAGGGTTACAGCTTTCCTTTCAGGTGGCCGTTCACTAAGACTCTCCTTGAGAAATTTGCAAAGTGATATTTGGAAGCCCATAGAGGGCTATGGTGAAAAAGGAAATATCTATCGTTGAAAACTGGAAAGCTTTCTGAGAAACTGTCTTGTCTTCTGTTAATTCATCTCAAAGAGTTACAGCTTTCCCCTCTAGAAGCCTTTCGCTAAGACTGCTCTTGTGGGATTTGCAAAGTGATATTTGGAAGCCCCTAGAGGACTATGGTGAAAAAGGAATTTTCTTCAGTTAAAAACAGGAAAGAAGCCCTCTGGGAGACGGCTTTGTGATCTGTTAATTGATCTCACAGTGTTAGAGCTTTCCCCTCAAGAAGCCTTTCACTCAGGCTGTTCTTGTTTAATTTTCAAAGTGATATTTGGAGCCCATAGAGGGACATGGTGAAAAAGAAAATATCATCTGTTAAAAACTGGAAGTAAGCTTTCTGAAAAGCTGCTCTGTGTTCTGCTTATTCATCTCACACAGTTACAGCTTTCCCCTCAAGAGGCCTTTCGCTAAGACTGTTCTTGTGGAATTTGCAAAGTGATATTTGGAAGCCCATAGAGGGCTATGGTGAAAAAGAAAATATCTTCAGTTAAAAACTGGAAAGAAGCTTTCTGAGAAACAGCTTTGTGTTCTGTGAATTCATCTCTCAGAGTTACGGCGTTCCACTCATGAAGCCTTTCGCTAAGACTGTTCTTGGGGAATTTGCAAAGTGATAATTGGAAGCCCATAGAGGTCTATGGTGAAAAAGGTAATATCTTCCATTAAAAACTGGAAAGAAGCTTTCTGACAAACTGCCTTGTGTTCTGTTAATTCATCTCACAGAGTTACAGCTTTCTCCTAAAAAGCCTTTCTCAAAGACCCTTTTGCTAAGACTGTTCTTGTGGAATTTGCAAAGTGATATTTTGAAGCACATAGACAGCTATGGCGAAAAAGGAAATATCTTTAGTGAAAAACTAGAAAGAAGCTTTCAGACACACTGCTTTGTGTTCTGTTAATATATCTCTCAGTCGTACAGCTTTCCCCTCAAGAAGCCTTTCGCTAAGACAGTTCTTGTTGAATTTCCAAAGTGATATTTGTAAGACCTTAGAGTTCTACGGTGAAAAAGGAAATATCCTAACATGAAAAACGAAAAGAAACTTTCTGAGATACTGCTTTGTGTTCCGTTAGTTAATCTTCAGAGTTACAGCTTTCCCCTCAAGTAGCCATTCTCTAAGACTATTCTTGTGGAATTTGCAAAGAGATATTTGGGTGCCCATAGAGGGCTATGGTGAAAAACAAAATTTCTTCTATTAAAAGGGGAAAGAAGCTTTCGGTGAAACTGCTTTGTGTTCTGTTAATTCATCTCAGAGAGTTACAGCTTTCCCCTCAAGAAGCCTTTGGCTAAGACTGTTCTTGTGGAATATACAAAGTGATATTTGGAAGCCCATAGAGGGTTATGGTCAAAAAGAAAATATCTTCAGTTAAAAACTGGAAAGAAGCTTTCTGAGAAACTGCTTTGTGTTCTGTTAATTCATCTCACAGAGTTATAGCTTTCCTCTCAAGAACACTTTCGCTAAGACTGTTCTTGTGGAATTTGCAAAGTAATATTTTGAAGTCCATAGAGGGCTACGGTGAAAAAGAAAATATCTTCAGTTGAAAACTGGAAAGGAGCTTTCTGAGAACCTGCTTTGTATTCTGTTAATTCATCTCAAAGAGTTACATCTTTCCCCTCAAGAAACCTTTCACTAAGACTGTTCTTGTGGAATTTGCAAAGTGATATTTGGAAGCCCATAGAGGGCTATGGTGAAAAAGGAATTCTCTTCCGTTAAAAACTGGAAAGAAGTTTTCTGAGAAACGGCTTGGTGTTCTCTTAATTCATCTCACAGAGTTACAGCTTTCCCCTCAAGAAGCCTTTCGCTAAGACTCTTCTTGTGGAATTTACAAAGTGATATTTGGAAGCCCATAGAGGGCTATGGTGAAAAAAGAAACATCCTAAGAAAAAAACAGAAAAGAAGCTTTCTGAGAAACTGCTTTGTGTTTTGTTAATTCATCTCACTGAGTTATAGCTTTCCTCTCAAAAAGCCTTTCGCTAAGACTCTTCTTGTGGAATTTGCAAAGTGATATTTGGAAGCCCTTAGAGGGCTACGGTGTTAAAGGAAGAATCTTCAGATAAAAACTGGAAAGAAGTTTTCTGAGAAACGGCTTGGTGTTCTCTTAATTCATCTCACAGAGTTACAGCTTTCCCCTCAAGAAGCCCTTTGCTAAGGCTGTTCTTGTGGATTTTGCAAAGTGGTATTTGGAAGCCCATCGAGGGCTATGGTGGAAAAGGAAATATCTTCAGTTAAAAACTGGAAAGAGGCTTTCTGAGAAACTGCTTTGTGTTCTGTTAATTCATCTCACAGAGTTACAGCTTTCTCCTCAAGAAACCTTTCGCTAAGACTGTTCTTTTGCAATTTGCAAAGTGGTATTTGGAAGTCCTTAGAGGGCTATGGTGTAAAAGGAAATATCTTCAGTTAAAAACTCGAAAGAAGCTTTCTGATTACAGCTTTTACCTCAAGAAGCCTTTCGCTACGACTCTTCTTGTGGAATTCGCAAAGTGATTTTAGAAGCCCATTGAGGGTTATGGCAAAAAGGAAATATTCTAAGACAAAAACCGAAAAGAAGCTTTCTGAGAAACTGCATTATGTTCTCTTAATTAATCTCACAGATTTATAACTTTCTCCTCAAGAAGCCGTTCACTAAGGTTGTTCCTGTGGAATTTTCAAGGTGATATTTGGAAGCCCCTAGAGGGCTATGATGAAAAAGGAAATATCTTCCGTTAAGAACTGTAAAGACTGTTTTTTAGAAACTGCTTTGTGTTCTGTTAATTCATCTCACAGAGTTACAGCTTTCCCCTCAAGAAGCCATTCACTAAGATTGTTCTTGTGAAATTTGCAAGGTGATATTTGGAAGCCCATAAGGGCTGTGGTGAAAAAGGAAATATCTTCCTTTAAAAACCAGAGGCAGATAAAGCCACAAAGATGGGGAAATAGCAGGGCAGAAAAGCTGGAATTTCAAAACATAAGAGCGCATCTCCTCCGGCAAAGGAGCGCAGCTCATCGCCAGCAACGGATCAAAGCTGGACGGAGAATGACTTTGACGAGATGATAGAAGAAGGCTTCAGTCCATCAAACTTCTCAGAGCTAAAGGAGGAATTACGTACCCAGCGCAAAGAAACTAAAAGTCTTGAAAAAAAAGTGGAAGAATTGATGGCTAGAATAATTAATGCAGAGATGTTCATAAACGAAATGAAAGAGATGAAAACCATGACACAAGAAATACGTGACAAATGCACAAGCTTCAGTAACCGACTCGATCAACTGGAAGAAAGAGTATCAGTGATTAAGGATCAAATGAACGAAATGAAGCGAGAAGAGAAATCAAAAGAAAAAAGAAAAAAAGAAATGAACAAAGCCTGCAAGAAGTATGGGATTATGTAAAAAGACCAAATCTACGTCTGATTGGGGTGCCTGAAAGTGAGGGGGAAAATGGAACCAAGTTGGAAAACACTCTTCAGTATATCATCCAGGAGAACTTCCCCAACCTAGTAGGGCAGGCCAACATTCAAATCCAGGAAATACAGAGAACAACACAAAGATACTCCTCGAGAAGAGCAACTCCAAGACACATAATTGCCAGATTCACCAAAGTTGAAATGAAGAAAAAAATCTTAAGGGCAGCCAGAGAGAAAGGTCGGGTTACCCACAAAGGGAAGCCCATCAGACTAACAGCAGATCTCTCAGCAGAAACTCTACAAGCCAGAAGAGAGTGGGGGCCAACATTCAACATTCTTAAAGAAAAGAATTTTCAACCCAGAATTTCATATCCAGCCAAACTAAGTTTCATAAGTGAAGGAGAAATAAAATCCTTTACAGATAAGCAAATGCTTAGAGATTTTGTCACCACTAGGCCTGCCTTACAAGAGACCCTGAAGGAAGCACTAAACATGGAAAGGAACAACCGGTACCAGCCATTGCAAAAACATGCCAAAATGTAAAGACCATCAAGGCTAGGAAGAAACTGCATCAACTAACGAGCAAAATAACCAGTTAATATCATAATGGTAGGATCAAGTTCACACATAACAATCATAACCTTAAATGTAAATGGACTAAATGCTCCAATTAAAAGACACAGACTGGCAAACTGGATAAAGAGTCAAGACCCATCAGTCTGCTGTATTCAGTAGACCCATCTCACATGCAGAGACATACATAGGCTCAAAATAAAGGGATGGAGGAAGATTTACCAAGCAAATGGAGAACAAAAAAAAGCAGGGGTTGCAATACTAGTCTCTGATAAAACAGACTTTAAACCATCAAAGATCAAAAGAGACAAAGAAGGCCATTACATAATGGTAAAGGGATCAATTCAACAGGAAGAGCTAACTATCCTAAATATATATGCACCCAATACAGGAGCACCCAGATTCATAAATCAAGTCCTTAGAGACTTACAAAGAGACTTAGACTCCCATACAATAATAATGGGAGACTTCAACACTCCACTGTCAACATTAGACAGATCAACGAGACAGAAAATTAACAAGGATATCCAGGAATTGAACTCATCTCTGCAGCAAGCAGACATAATAGACATCTATAGAACTCTCCACCCCAAATCAACAGAATATACATTCTTCTCAGCACCATATCGCACTTATTCCAAAATTGACCACATAGTTGGAAGTAAAGCACTCCTCAGTAAATGTACAAGAACAGAATTGGTAACAAACTGTCTCTCAGACCACACTGCAATCAAACTAGAACTCACGACTAAGAAACTCAATCCAAACCGCTCAACTACATGGAAACTGAACAACCTGCTCCTGAATGACTACTGGGTACATGACGAAATGAAGGCAGAAATAAAGATGTTCTTTGAAACCAATGAGAACAAAGATACAACATACCAGAATCTCTGGGACACATTTAAAGCAGTGTGTAGAGGGAAATTTATAGCACTAAATGCCCACAAGAGAAAGCAGGAAAGATCTAAAATAGACACTCTAACATCGCAATTAAAAGAACTAGAGAAGCAAGAGCAAACTCATTCAAAAGCTAGCAGAAGGCAAGAAATAACTAAGATCAGAGCAGAACTGAAGGAGATAGAGACACAAAAATCCCTCCAAAAAATCAATGAATCCAGGAGTCGGTTTTTTGAAAAGATCAACAAAATTGACAGACCGCTAGCAAGACTAATAAAGAAGAAAAGGGAGAAGAATCAAATAGACGCAATTAAAAATGATAAAGGGGTTATCACCACCGACCCCACAGAAATACAAACTACCATCAGAGAATACTATAAACACCTCTACGAAAATAAACTAGAAAATCTAGAAGAAATGGATAATTTCCTGGACACTTACACTCTTCCAAGACTAAATCAGGAAGAAGTTGAATCCCTGAATAGACCAATAGCAGGCTCTGAAATTGAGGCAATAATTAATAGCCTACCAACGAAAAAAAGTCCAGGATCAGGTGGATTCACAGCTGAATTCTACCAGAGGTACAAGGAGGAGCTGGTACCATTCCTTCTGAAACTATTCCAATCAATAGAAAAACAGGGAATCCTCCCTAACTCATCTTATGAGGCCAACATCATCCTGATACCAAAGCCTGGCAGAGACACAACAAAAAAAGAGAATTTTAGACCAATATTCCTGATGAACATCGATGCAAAAATCCTCAATAAAATACGGGCAAACCGGATTCAACAGCACATCAAAAAGCTTATCCACCATGATCAAGTGGGCTTCATCCCTGGGATGCAAGGCTGGTTCAACATTCGCAAATCAATAAACATAATCCAGCATATAAACAGAACCAAAGACAAGAACCACATCATTATCTCAATCGATGCAGAAAAGGCTTTTGACAAAATTCAACAGCCCTTCATGCTAAAAACGCTCAATAAATTCGGTACTGATGGAACGTACCTCAAAATAATAAGAGCTATTTATGACAAACCCACAGCCAATATCATACTGAATGGGCAAAACCTGGAAAAATTCCCTTTGAAAACTGGCACAAGACAGGGATGCCCTCTCTCACCACTCCTATTCAACATAGAGTTGGAAGTCTTGGCTAGGGCAATCAGGCAAGAGAAAGAAATCAAGGGGATTCAGTTAGGAAAAGAAGAAGTCAAATTGTCCCTGTTTGCAGATGACATGATTGTTTATTTAGAAAACCCCATTGTCTCACCCCAAAATCTCCTTAAGCTGATAAGCAACTTCAGCAAAGTCTCAGGATACAAAATTAATGTGCAAAAATCACCAGCATTCGTATACACCAGTAACAGACAAACAGAGAGCCAAATCATGAATGAACTTCCATTCACAATTGCTTCAAAGAGAATAAAACACCTAGGAATCCAACTTACAAGGGATGTAAAGGACCTCTTCAAGGAGAACTACAAACCACTGCTCAATGAAATAAAAGAGGACACAAACAAATGGAAGAACATACCATGCTCATGGATAGGAAGAATCAATATTGTGAAAATGGCCATACTGCCCAAGGTTATTTATAGATTCAATGCCATCCCCATCAAGCTACCAATGAGTTTCTTCACAGAATTGGAAAAGACTGCTTTAAAGTTCATATGGAACCAAAAAAGAGCCCGCATTTCCAAGACAATTCTATGTCAAAAGAACAAAGCTGGAGGCATCACGCTACCTGACTTCAAACTATACTACAAGGCTACAGTCACCAAAACAGCATGGTACTGGTACCAAAACAGAGATATAGACCAATGGAACAGAACAGAGTCCTCAGAAACAATACCACACACCTACAGCCATCTGATCTTTGACAAACCTGAGAGAAACAAGAAATGGGGAAAGGATTCCCTATTTAATAAATGGTGCTGGGAAAATTGGCTAGCCATAAGCAGAAAGCTGAAACTGGATCCTTTCCTTACTCCTTATACGAAAATTAATTCAAGATGGATTAGAGACTTAAAGGTTAGACCTAATACCATAAAAACCCTAGAGGAAAACCTAGGTAGTACCATTCAGGACATAGGCATGGGCAAAGACTTCATTTCTATAACAGCAAAAGCAATGGCAGCAAAAGCCAAAATTGACAAATGGGATCTCATTAAACTAAAGAACTTCTGCACAGCAAAAGAAACTACCATCAGAGTGAACAGGCAACCTACAGAATGGGAGAAAATTTTTGCAATCTACTCATCTGACAAAGGCTAATATCCAGAACCTACAAAGAACTCAAACAAATTTACAAGAAAAAAACAAACAACCCCATCAAAAAGTGGGCAAAGGATATGAACAGACATTTCTCAAAAGAAGACATTCATACAGCCAACAGACACATGAAAAAATGCTCATCTTCACTGGCCATCAGAGAAATGCAAATCAAAACCACACTGAGATACCATCTCACACCAGTTAGAATGGCGATCATTAAAAAGTCAGGAAACAACAGGTGCTGGAGAGGATGTGGAGAAATAGCAACACTTTTACACTGTTGGTGGGATTGTAAACTAGTTCAATCATTATGGAAAACTGTATGGCGATTCCTCAAGGATCTAGAACTAGACGTACCATATGACCCAGCCATCCCATTACTGGGTATATACCCAAAGGATTATAAATCATGCTGCTATAAAGACACATGCACACGTATGTTTATTGCGGCACTATTCACAATAGCAAAGACTCTGAATCAACCCAAATGTCCATCAGTGACAGACTGGATTAAGAAAATGTGGCACATATACACCATGGAATACTATGCAGCCATAAAAAAGGATGAGTTTGTGTCCTTTGTAGGGACATGGATGCAGCTGGAAACCATCATTCTTAGCAAACTATCACAAGAACAGAAAACCAAACGCCGCATGTTCTCACTCATAGGTGGGAACTGAACAATGAGATCACTTGGACTCGGGAAGGGGAACATCACACACGGGGGCCTATCATGGGGAGGGGGGAGGGGGGAGGGATTGCATTGGGAGTTATACCTGATGTAAATGACGAGTTGATGGGTGCTGACGAGTTGATGGGTGCAGCACAGCAACAGGGCACAAGTATACATATGTAACAAACCTGCACGTTATGCACATGTACCCTAGAACTTAAAATATATATATAAAAAAAGCAGAAGCAACCAACCACATCCCTCCTTCCCACTAGAGGCTTCCAGGCTGAAACAGGTTGGTACAGGGAGAGGAGGAGAAGATACGCAACTAAGTCACATTTTGAGATCTGTTTAATAATAATTCTAATTTCATGTTCTCACTTATTTGTGAGATCTAAAAATCAAAACAATTGAACTCATGGAGATAGAGAGTAGAAGCATGGTTACCAGAGGCTGGGAAGGGTAGTGGGTGTTTGAGGCAAAGCTGGAGATGGTTAATGGGTACAAAAAAACAGAAAGAATAAATAAGATCTAGTATTTGATAGCACAACAAGGCGACTATAGTCAGTAATAATTTAACTGTGCATTTTAAAATAACTAAAAGAGTCTAATTGGATTGCTTGTAACACAAAGGATAAATGCTTGAGAGAATGGATACCCCATTTTACATGATGTGATTATTATTCATTGCATGCCTGAATCAGAACATCTCATGCACCCCATAAATACATACATCTACTATATACCAACAAAATTGTAATAAATAATTTTAAAAAATAAAACATAAAAAATAATCTTCCACTTATTTTTTAGGAAAAGCACATAACTAAATTGTTACAAAAGGATTGACCAAACAATCCTTTGAACGGTTTGAGTCAGCAGTTGTGGGAGGAATGCGGTTGGGAGAAATGGGGAGAAGTGAGTGAAGATAAAAGGAATTGGACAAGTGCTGATGTTGGTGAAATGAATGATGAGAACCTAGAGGTAATCCACTATTGTATGCATTTGGAATTTATCATAAAAATATTTTTGAAAGAACATATTCACTACTGAAAATTCAAAAAAGGGGAATAAATTAAAGACCACTTATCCTATAATTTCAAACATTAAAAAGACTTATTATTTTATGAGAAAATTATAGCATTATTATATAAATATGGCATATTAATTTTTAAATAGCATTATACCTGAGCATTTTGCTGTTATTGTAATGTATCAAATATATATTTTACTTATTTTTATAAAAGTGAGACATAAAGTAAGCCTAAAAGAGATATACTAGAATAATAAGTACTAGAAATATATAATAATTCTATATAAAATGATTAAATATAAATATGAAAAGAATTATAATTTAATGGCACCAGGAAATATCATACTTGATTTAAAAAAACTTGTAAAGTAAAATAGAATTCAAAAAGCTTTAATTGTATTTGTATTTGACACTGTTATACTTAGTTTTTTAGCATGATATAATTATGAAAAATATTGAAAGCAATGTTATTACCTGTGGAAGACATCCGAGTTCTGGAGACATTGGCGGCGAATCTGTATAGGTTTGCAGCACCCTCCATTCTTGCTTCCTCAGAAGGAATTCCACTAAGGGGCATAAGGCAGAAAGTGAGACAGAGGTAATTCTCAGAGCAGGAGTGAAGGATTATTAAAAGGCTTTAAAACAGAAAGGAAAAGAAGGGAAGTACAACCTGGAAGAGGGCCAAGTGGGAGACTTGAGAAGCCAAGTGCACAGCTTGACTTCTTGACTTGGGGTTTTATACATTGGCATACTTCCGGGATCTTGCCTTACTTCTCCTCACTCCTGAGATCTCATTGGGAAGTTGCTGATCAGTTTCAGGTGTTTTCTATTAGAAGCCTGCCTTCCCTTGACACCAGGTATGACCAATTACTACTTTAGAGAAACAGTTAACAACCCCTTGACCATCACCTGAGGGTCTCCCAACACATTTGGTGTGTGGAAGAGGGCAGCCCTCTACTGCCCTGCTCATACTTGACTAGCTTTCTATTGTAACAATATTTGTTGAATATTCTTTATGTAGTAAGTAATAAGAATTCTGATATTTCATGAGTGATTGTTACACAAAATTATATAAATAAAAAAGAAATTAAGCATGTAATATTTAAAAAAAAGTGAAAAGAAGCTTTCTGAGAAACTGCTTTGTGTTCTGTTAATTCATCTCACAGAGTTACAACTTTCCCCTCAAGAAGCCTTTCGGTAAGAGTGTTCTTGTGGAATTTGCAAAGGGATATTTGGAAGACCTTAGAAGGCTACGGTGAAAAAGGAAATATCCTAAGATAAAAACTGAAAAGAAGCTTTCTGAGAAACTGCTTTGTGTTCTGTTAATTCATCTCAGAGAGGTACAGCTTTCCCCTCAAGAAGTATTTCTCTAAGACTGATCTTGTGAAAATTGCAAAGAGATGTTTGGAAGCTCTTAGGGGCTATGGTGAAAAAGGAAATATACTAAGATAAAAACCGAAAAGAAACTTTCTGAGAAACTGCTTAGTGTTCTGGTAGTTCATCTCACAGAGTTACAGCTTTCCCCTCAGAAAGCCGTTCACGAAGACTGTTCTTGTGAAATTTGGAAAGTAATATTTGGAAGCCCATAGAGGGCTATGGTGAAAAAGAAAATATCTTCCATTAAAAACTGTAAAGAATCTTTCTGAGAAACTGCCTTGTGTTCTGTTAATTCATGTCACAGAGTTACAGCTTTCCCCTCAGGAAGACTTTTGCTAAGACTGCTCTTGTGGAATTTGCAATGTGATATTTCGAAAACCGTAGAGGGCTATGGTGAAAATGGAAATAACCTAAGATAAAAACTGAAAAGAAGCTTTCTGAGAAACTGCTTTGTGTTCCGTTAATTCATCTAACAGTGTTACAAATTTCTCCTCAAGAAACCTTTAGCTAAGTCTTATCTTGTGGAGTTTGAAAAGTGATATTTGGAACCCCATAGGGGGCTATGGTGAAAAAGGAAGAATCTGCCATTAAAATCTGGAAAGAAGATTTCTGAGAAACTAGATTGTGTTCTGTTAATTCATCTCAGAGATTTACAGCTTTCCCCTCAGGAAGCCGTTCACTAAGACTGTTCTTGTGAAATTTGGAAAGTAATATTTGGAAGCCCATAGAGGGCTATGGTGAAAAAGGAAATATCCTAAGGTAAAAACTGAATGAAGCTTTCTGAGAAACTGATTTGTGTTCTGTTAATTTATCTCACATAGTTACATCTTTCCCCTCAAGAAGCCTTTCGCTAAGAGTGTTCTTGTGGAATTTGCAAAGTGATATTTCGAAGTCCATAGAGGGCTATGGTGAAAATGGAATTATGCTAAGATAAAAACAGAAAAGAGGCTTTCTGAGAAACTGCTTTGTGTTCTGTTAATTCATCTCACAGAATTACAGCTTTCTCCACAAGAAGCCTTTCGCTAAGACTGTTCTTGTGGAATTTGCAAGGTGATATTTGGAAGCCCATAGAGAGCTATGGTGAAAAAGGAAATATACTAAAATAAAAACCCAAAGGAATCTTACTGAGAAACTGCTTCGTGTTCTGTTAATTCATCTCACAGAGTTACAGCTTTTCCCTAAAGAAACTTTTCTCTAAGACTGTTCTTGTGGAATTTGCAAAGTGGTATTTCGAAGCCCATAGAGGGCGATGGTGAAAAAGGATATATCTTCCGGTAAAAACTGGAAAGAATCTTTCTACGAAACTGCTATGTGTTTTTTTAAATTCATCTCAGAGAGTTACAGCTTTTCCTCAAGAAGCCTTTCGCTAAGACTGTTGTGTGGAATTTGCAAAGTGATATTTGGAAGCCCATAAACGGCCATGTTGAAAAAGGAAATATCTTCAGTTAAAAACTGGAAAGATTTCTGAGAGACTGCTTTGTGTTCTGTTAATTCATCTCACAGAGTTACAGCTTTCCCCTCAAGAATTCTTTCGCGAAGGCTGTTCTTGCTTAACTTGCAAAGTGATATTTGCAAGCCCATAGAGGGCTTTGGTGAAAAAGGAAATATCTTCAGTTTAAAACTGAAAAGAAGCCTTCTGAGAAACTCCTTTTTGTTCTGTTAATTCATCTCAGAGGGTTACAGCTTTCTCCTCAAGAACCCTTTCGCTAGGACTGTTCTTGTGGAATTTGGAAAGTGATATTTGGACGCACATAGAGTTCTATGGTGAAAAAGGAAATATCTTAAGTTAAAAACTGGAAAGAAGCTTTCTGAGAAACTTCTTTGTGTTCTGTTAATTCATCTCACAGAATTACAGCTTTCTCCACAAGAGGCCTTTCGCTAAGACTGTTTTTGTGGAATTTGCAATGTGATATTTGAAAACCCAAAGAGGTCTATGGTGAAAAAGGAAATATCTTCTGTTAAAAACTGGAAAGAAGTCTTCTGAGAAAACGCTTTGTGTTCTGTTAATTCATATCACAGAGTTACAGCTTTCTCCTCAAGAAGCCTTTCGCTAAGACTGTTCTCGTGGAATTTGCAAAGCGATATTTGGAAGCCTTTAGGGGGCTATGGAGAAAAAGGAAATATCCTAAGATAAAAACTGAAAAGGAGCTTTCTGAGGAACTGCTTTCTGTTCTGTTAATTCATCTCAGAGATTAACAGCTTTCCGTTTAAGAAGCCTTTCGGAAGGACTCTTCTTTTGTAATTGGCAAAGTGATATTTGGAAGCCCATAGAGAGCTATGGTGCAAATGGAAATATCCTAAGATAAGAACCGAAAAGAAATTTTCTGAGAAACTGCTTAGTCTTCTGTTAATTCATCTCACAGTGTTACAGCTTTCCCCCCAAGAAGCCTTTCGCTAAGACTGTTCTTGTGGAATTTGTAACGTGATATTTGGAAGCCCATCGAGGGCTAAGGTGAAAATGGAAATATCCTAAGATGAAAACTGAAAAGAAGCTTTCTGGGAAACTGTTTTTGTGTTCTGTTAATTCATCTCAGAGAGTTACAGCTTTCCCCTCAAGAAGCCTTTCACTGAGGTTGTTCTTGTGGAATTTGCAACGTGATATTTGGAAGCCCATAGAGGGATACGATGAAAAAAGAAATATCTTCCTTTAAAAACTGGAAAGAAGCTTTCTGAGAAACTGTTTTGTGGGGGAATTTGCAAAGTGATATTTGGAAGCCCACAGAGGGCTAAGGTGAAAAAGGAAATATCTTCCATTAAAAACTGGAAGGAAGATTTCTCAGAGACTGCTTTGGGTTCTGTTAATTCATCTCACAGAGTTACAGCTTTCCCCTCAAGAAGCCTTTCCCTAAGACTGTTCTTGTGGAATTTGCAAGGTGATATTTGGAAGCCCATAGAGAGCTATGGTGAAACAAGAAATATGCTAAAATAAAAACCCAAAGGAATCTTACTGAGAAACTGCTTTGTGTTCTGTTAATTCATCTCACAGAGTTACAGCTTTCCCCTCAAGAATTCTTTCGCGAAGGCTGTTCTTGTTTAACTTGCAAAGGAATATTTGCAAGCCCGTAGAGGGCTATGGTGAAAAAGGAAATATCTTCAGTTTAAAACTAAGAAGAAGCCTTCTGAGAAACTCCGTTTTGTTCTGTTAATTCATCTCAGAGGGTTACAGCTTTCTCCTCAAGAAGCTTTTCGCTAGGGCTGTTCTTGAGGAACTTGAAAAGTGATATTTGGACGCACATAGAGTGCTATGGTGAAAAAGGAAATATCTTAAGTTAAAAACTGGAAAGAAGCTTTCTGAGAAATTTTTTTGTGTTCTGTTAATTCATCTCACAGAATTACAGCTTTCTCCACAAGAAGCCTTTCGCTAAGACTGTTCTTGTGGAATTTGCAATGTGATATTTGAAAGCCCAAAGAGGTCTATGGTGAAAAAGGTAATATATTCAGTTAAAAAATGGAAAGAAATCTTCTGAGAAAACGCTTTGTGTTCTGTTAATTCATCTCATATAGTTACAGCTTTCCCCTCATGAAAACTTTCGCTAACACTGTTCTTGAGAATTTGCAAAGTGATATTTGGAAGCCCTGGAGCACTATGGAGAAAAAGGAAATATCCTAAGATAAAAACTGAAAAGAAGCTTTCTGAGGAACTGCTTTCTGTTCTGTTAACTCATCTTAGAGACTTACAGCTTTCCGTTCAAGAAGCCTTTCGCAAAGACTGTTCTTTTGGAATTGGCAAAGTGATATTTGGAAGCCCATAGAGAGCTATGGTGCAAATGAAAATATCCTAAGATAAAAACCGAAAAGAAGCTTTCTGAGAAACTGCTTTGTCTTCTGTTAATTCATCTCACAGAGTTTCAGCTTTCCCCTCAAGAAGCCTTTCTCTAAGACTGTTCTTGTGGAATATGCAAAGTGATATTTGGAAGCCCATAGAGGTCTAAGCTGAAAATGGAATTATGCTAAGATAAAAACTGAAAAGAAGCCTTATGGGAAATTGCTTTGTGTTCTGTTAGTTCATCACACAGAGTTACAGCTTTGCCCTCAAGAAGCCGTTCACTAAGACAGTTTTTGTGAAATTTGCAAACTGATATTTGGAAGCCCATAGAGGGCTATGGTGAAAAAGGAAATATCCTAAGATATAAACTGAAAAGTAGCTTTTTGAGAAACTGCTTTGTGTTCTGTTAATTCATCTCACAGAGTTACAGCTTTCCCCTCAAGAAGCCTTTCGCTATGGCTTTTCTTGTGGAATTTGCAAAGTGATATTTGAAAGCCCATAGAGGGCTATGGTGAAAAAGGAAATATTTTACTTTAAAAACGGGAAAGAAGCTTTTTGAGAAACTCTTTTGTGTTCGGTTAATTCATCTCACAGAGTTACAGCTTTCTCCTCAAGAATCCTTTCGCTAAGACTTTTCTTGTGGAATTTTCAAAGTGATATTTGGAAGCCCACAGAGGGTTAAGTTGAAAAAGGAAATATCTTAAGTTAAAAATTTGAAATAAGATATCTGAGAAACTGATTTGGGTTCTGTTAATTCACCTCACAGAGTTACAGCTTTTCCCTCAAGAAACCTTTCCCGAAGACTGCTCTTGTGAAATTTGCAAGGTGATATTTAGAAGCCCAGAAAGAGCTATGGTGAAACAGCAAATATCGTATGATAAAAACCCAAAGGAATCCTTCTGAGAAACTTCTCTGTGTTCTGTTAATTCATTTCAGAGAATTACAGCTTTCCCCTCAAGAAGCCTTTCAATGACGCAGTTGTTGTGGAATTTGCAAAGTCTTATTTGGAAACCCTTACAGGGCTATGGTGAAAATGGAAATATCCTAAGATAAAAACCGAAAAGAAGCGTTCTGAGAAACTGCTTTGTGTTCTGTTAGTTCATCTTACGGAGTCACAGCTTTTCCCTCAAGAAGGCTTTCCCTAAGACTGTTCTTGTGGAATTTGCAATGTGATATATGGATGCCCATAGAGGGCTATGCTGAAAAAGGAAATATCTTCCGTTAAAAACTGGAAAGAAGATTTCTGAGAAACTGCTGTGTGTTCTGTTAATTCATTTCACAGAGTTACAGCTTTCCTTTCAAGAAGCCTTTCGCTAAGACTGTTCTTGTGGAATTTGCAAAGTGATATTTGGAAGCCCATAGAGTTCTATGGTAGAAAAGGAAATATCTTCCATTAAAAACTGGAAAAAAAATTTCTGAGAAACTGCTTTGTGTTCTGTTAATTCATCTCACAGAGTTACAGCTTTCTCCCAATGAAGATTTCCGCTAAGGCTGTTCTTGTGGAATTTGCCCAGTGATATTTGAAAGCCCATAGAGGGCTATCGTGAAAAAGAAAACATCTTCCATTAAAAACTGAAAAGAAGATTTCTGAGAAACTGTTTTGTGTCTGTTAAATCATCTTACAGATTTACATCTTTCTCCTCAAAAAGCCTTTCGCTAAGACTGTTCTTGTGGAATTTCAAATGTGATATTTGGAAGCCCATAGAGGACTCTGGTGAAAAAGAAAATATCTTCCGTTAAAAACTTGAGAGAAGATTTCTGAGAATCTGCTTTGTATTTTCTTAAATGATCTCACAGAATTACAGCTTTACACTCAAGAAGCCTTTCCCTAAGACTGTTCTTGTGGAATTTACAAAGTGATATTTGGAAGCTCATAGAGAGCTGTGGCAAAAAAGAAAATATCTTCCGTTAAAAACTGAAAAGAAGATTTCTGAGAAACTGCTTTGTGTTTGTTAATTCATCTCACAGAGTTACAGCTTTCCCGACAAGAAGCCTTTCCCCAAGACTGTTTTTGTGGAATTTGAAAGTGATTTTTGGAAGCCCATAGAGGTCTATGGTGAAAAAGGAAATATCCTAAGATAAAAACTGAAAAGAGGCATTTCTGAGAAACTGTTTTGTGTTCGGTTAATTCATCGCACAGAGTTTCAGCTTTCCCCTCAAGAAGCCTTTCTCTAAGACTGTTCTTGTGGAATTTCCAAAGTGATATTTGGAAGCCCATAGAGGGCTACGGTGAAAAAGGAAATATCCTAAGATAAAAACTGGAAAGAAGCTTTCTGAGAAACAGTTTTGTGTTTGTTAATTCATCTTACAGATTTACAGCTTTCTCCTCAAATAGCCTTTCGCTAAGACTGTTCTTGTGGAACTTGAAATGTGGTATTTGGAAACCCATAGAGGGCTATGGTGAAAAAGGAAATATCTTCCGTTAAAAACTTGAAAGAAGAATTCTGAGTAACTGCTTTGTTGTCTGTTAATTAATCTCAGAGAGTTACAGCTTTCTCCACAAGAAGCCCTTCGCTAAGACTGTTCTTGTGAAATTTGCAAACTGATATATGGAAGCCCATAGAGGGCTATGTTAATGAAGGAAATAACTTCCGTTAAAAACTGGAAAAAAGCTTTGTGAGAAACTACTTTGTGTTCTGTTAATTCATCTCACAGTGTTACAGCTTTCTCTTCAAGAAGCCTTCCCCTAAGACTGTTCTTGTGGAATTTGCAAAGTGATATTTACATAAAAACCGAAAAGATGCTTTCTGAAAAACTGCACTGTGTTCTCTTAATTCAACTCACAGAGTTATAGCTTTCCCCTCAAGAAGCCGTTCACTAAGACTGTTCTTGTGGAATTTGCAAAGTGATATTTCGAAGCACATAGAGGGATATGGTGTAAAAGGAAAACTCTACCGTTAAAAACTGGAAAGAAGCTTTCTGAGTAACTGCTTTGTTGTCTGTTAATTAATCTCACAGAGCTACAGCTTTCCCCTCAGGAAGCCTTTCGCTAAGACTGTTCTTGTGGATGTTGCAAAGTGATATTTGGAAGCCCATAGAGGGATACGGTGAAAAAGGAAATATCTTCGGTAAAAACTGTAGACAAGCTTTCTGATAACCTGCTTTGTGTTCTGTTAATTCATCTCACAGAGTTACAGCTTTCCCCTAAAAAGCCTGTCTCAAGAAGACCTGTGCTAATGCTGTTCTTGTGAAATTTGCAAAGTGATATTTGGAAGCCCATTGAGGGATATGGTGAAAAAGGAAATATCTTCCGATATAAACTGGAAAGAAGTTTTCTGAGAAACTGCTTTGTGTTCTATTAATTCATCTCAGAGAGCTACAGCTTTCACCTCAAGAAGCCTTTTCCTAAGACTGTTCTTGTGGAATTTGCAAAGTGATATTTGGAAGCCCATTGAGGGCTATGCTGAAAAAGGAAATATCTTCCGTTAAAAACTGGAAAGAAGATTTCTGAGAAACTGCTGAGGGTTCTGTTAATTCATCTCACAGAGTTTCAGCTTTCCCTTCAAGAAGCCTTTCGCTAAGACTGTTCTTGTGGAATTTGCAAAGTGATATTCGGAAGCCCTTAGAGGGCTATGGTGGAAAAGGAAATATCTTCCGTTAAAAACTGGAAAGAAGCTTTCTGAGAAACTGCTTTGTGTTCTGCTAGTTCATCTCACAGAGTTACAGCTTTCCTCTCAAGAAGCCATTCAGTAAGACTGTTCTTGTGATATTTGCAAAGTGATATTTGGAAGCCCATTGAGGGCCATGGTGAAAAAAGGAAATATCTTCCGTTAAAAAGTGGAAAGAAGCGTTTTGAAAAACAGTGTTGTGTCTGTTAATTCATATTACAGATTTAAGCTTTCTCCTCCAAAAGCCTTTCGCTAAGACTGTTCGTGTGGAACTTGAAATGTGATATTTGGAAACCCATAGAGGGCTATGGTGAAAATGGAAATATCTTCCGTTAAAAATTTGAAAGAAGATTTCTGAGAAACTGCTTTTTTTTATTCTTACTTGATCAGAGAGTTACAGCTTTCCCCTCAAGAAATCTTTCCCTAAGACTATTCTTGTGGAATTTGCAAAGTGATATTTGGAAGCCCATAGGAGGCTCTGGCGAAAAAGAAAATATCCTAAGATAAAAACCGAAAGGAAGCTTTATGAGAAACTGCGCTGTGTTCTCTTAATTCATCTCACAGAGCTACAGCTTTCCTCTAAACAAGCCGTTCACTGACACTGTTCTTGTGGAATTTGCAAAGTGATATTGGAAGCCCATAGAGGATTATCACGAAAAAGGTAATTTCCTAAGATAAAAACCGAGAAGGAGCTTTCTGAGAAACTTCATTGTATTCTCTTAATTCATCTCACAGAATTATAGCTTTCACCACAACAAGCCATTCACTAAGACTGTTCCTGTGGAATTTGCAAGGTGATATTTGGAAGCCGTTAGAAGTCTATGCAGAAAAAGGAAATATCTTCCGTTAAAAACTGGATAGAAGCTTTCTGAGAAACTGCTTTGTGTTCCCTTAATTCATCTCACAGAGTTACAGCTTTCCCCTGAAGAAGCCTTTCGCTAACTTTGTTCTTGTGGAATTTGCAAAGTGATATTTGGAAGCCCATATAAGGCTATGGTGAAAAAGAAATTGTCCTAAGATAAAAACTGAAAAGAAGCTTTCTGAGAAACTGCTTTGTCTGTTAATTCATCTCACACAGTTACAGCTATCCCGTCAAATCATCTTACAGAGTTACAGTTTTCCCCTCATGAAGCCTGTCGCTAAGACTGTTCTTGTGGGATTGGCAAAGTGATATTTGGAAGCCCACAGAGGGCTATGGTGAAAAAGGAAATCTCTTCCGTTAAAAACCGGAAAGAAGCTTTCTGAGAAACTGCTTTTTGTTCTCTTAATTCATTTCACAGAGTTAGAGCTTTCCCCTCAAGAAGCCTTTCGCTGAGACTGTTTTGGTGGAATATTCAAAGTGATATTTGGAAGCCCATAGGGGGCTAAGGTGAAAAACGAAATATCTTCAGTTACAAACTGGAAAGAAGCTTTCTGAGAAACTGCTTTGTGCTGCGTTAAATCATCCTACAGAGTTACAGTTTCCCTTCATGAAGCCTTTCACTAAGACTTTTCTTGTGGGATTTGCAAAGTGATATTTGGATGTCCTTAGAGGTCTATGGTGAAAAAGGAAATATCTTCCGTTGAAAACTGGAAAGAAACGTTCTGAGAGACTGCTTTGTTTTCCGTTAATTGATCACACAGTGTTACAGCTTTCCCCTCAAGAAGCCTTTCGCAAAGACTGTTCTTGTAGAATTAGCCAAGTGATATTGTGAAGCAAGTAGAGGGCTATGGTGAAAAAGGAACTGTCTTCCGTTAAAAACTGGAAAGAAACTTTCTGAGAAACTGCTTTGTGTTCTGTTAATTGATCTCACAGAGTTATAGCTTTCACACCAACAAGCCTTTCGGTAAGACTGTTCTTGTGGAATTTGCAAAGTGATATTTGGAAACCCGTAGATGGTTATGGTGAAAAAGGAAATATCCTAAGATAGAAACTGAAAAGAAACTTTCTGAGAAACCGCTTTGTGTTCTGTTAATTGATCTCACGGCGTTACAGCTTTCCCCTCAAGAAGCCTTTCGCTAAGGCTGTTCTTGTGGAATTTTCAAAGTCATATTTGGAAGTCTATAGAGGGCTATGGTAAAGAAGGAAATATCTTCAGTTAAAAACTGGAAAGAAGCTTTCTGAGAAACTCCTTTGCGTTCTGTTAATTCATCTCTCAGAGTTACAGCTTTCCCCTGGAAAAGACTTCCGCTAGGACTGCTGTTGTGAAATTTGCAAAGTGATATTTAGAAGCCCTTACAGGGCTATGAAAAAAGGAAATATCCTAAGATAAAAACTGAAAAGAAGCTTTCTGAGAAACTGCTTTGTGTTCTGTTAATTCATCTCACAGAGTTACAGCTTTCCCCTCAAGAGGCCTTTCGCTAAGACTGTTCTTGTGGAATTTGCAAAGTGATATCTGGGAGCCCATAGGGGCCTATGGTGAAAAAGGAAACAACTTCAGTTAAATAGTGGAAAGAAGCTTTCTGAGAAACTGCTTTGTGTTCTGTTAATTCATCTCACAGAGTTACAGCGTTCTCCTGAAGAAGCCTTTCGCTAAGGCTCTTCTTGTGGAATTTGCTAAGTGATATTTGGATGCCCGTAGAGGGCAATGGTGAAAAAGGAAATATGCTAAGATAAAAACTGAAAAGAAGCTTTCTGTGAAACTGCTTTGCGTTCTGTTAATTGATCTCACAAGGCTACAGCTTTCCGCTAAAGAAGCCTTCCGCTAAGGCTGTTCTTGTGGAATTTGCAAAGTGATATTTGGAAGCCTACAGAGGGCTATGGTGAGAAAGGAAATACCTTCAGTTTAAAACTGGAAAGAAGTTTTCTGAGAAACTGCTTTGTGTTCTGTTAATTCATCTCACAAGGTCACAGCTGTACCCTCAAGAAGCCTTTCGCTAAGACTGTTGTTTTGGAATTTGCAAAGTGATATTTGAAAGCCCTTAGAGGGCTATTTTGAAAACTGAAATATCTTCTGTAAAAAACTGGAAAGAATCTTTCTGAGAAGCTGCTTTGTGTTCTGTTAATTCATCTCACAGAGTTACAGCTTTCCCCTGAAGAAGCCTTTCAATAAGTCTGTTCTTGTGGAATTTGCAAAGTGATATTTGGAAGCCCATAGAAGGCTATGGTGAAAAAGGAAATGTCCTAAGATAAAAACTGAAAAGAAGCATTCTGAGAAACTGATTTGTGTTCTGTTAATTCTTCTCACATAGTTACAGCTTTCCCGTCAAGAGGCCATTCACTGAGACTGTTCTTGTGGAATTTGCAAAGTGATATTGCAAGCCGATAGAGGGTTGTGGCGAAAAGGAAAATATCCTAAGATAAAAACCCAAAAGAAGCTTTCTGAGAAACTGCATTGTGTTTTCTTAATTCATCTCACAGTGTTATAACTTTCCCCTCAAGAAGCTATTCACTAAGACTGTTCCTGTGGAATTTGCAAGGTGATATTTCGAAGCCCTTATAGGGCTATTTTGAAAAAGGAAATGTCTTCCGTTAAAAACTGGAAAGAATCTTTCTGAGAAACTGATTGATGCTATGATAATTCATCTCACAGAGTTTCAGCTTTCCCCTCAAGAAGCCGTTCACCAAGACTGTTCCTGTGGAATTTTCAAAATGATATATGGAAGCCCATAGAGGGCTATGGTGAAAAAGGAAATATCCTAGGATAAAAACTGAAAAGAAGCTTTCTGAGAAACCGCTTTGTGTTCTGTTAATTCAACTCACAGTGTTAAAGCTTTCTCCTCAAGAAGCGTTTCGCTAAGACTGTTCTTGTGGAATTTGCAAAGTGATATTTAGAAGCCCATAGAGGGCTATGGTGAAACTGGAAATATCCTAAGATAAAAACCGAAAAGAAGCTTTCTGTGAAACTGCTTTGTGATCTGTTAATTCATCTCCAGAGTTAAAGTTTTCCCCTCAAGAAACCTTTCATGAAGACTGTTCTTGTGAAATTTTCAAAGTGATATTTGGAAGCCCATAGAGGGCTACGGTGAAAAAGGAAACATCTTCAGATAAAAACTGGAAAGAAGCTTTCTGAGAAACTGCTTTGTGTTCTGTTAATTCATCTCACAGGGTTACAGCGTTCACCTCAAGAAGCCTTTCACTAAGGTTGTTCTTGTGGAATTTGGTAAGTGATATTTGGAAGCCCGTAGAGGACTATGGTCAAAAAGGAAATATCTTCAGTTAACTACTTGAAAGAAGCTTTTTGAGAAACTGCTTTGTGTTCTATTAATTCATCTCACAGAGTTACAGCTTTCTCCTCAAGAATCCTTTCGCTAAGTCTTTTCTTGTGGAATTTGCAAAGTGATATTTGGAAGCCCATACAGGGCTATGGTGAAGAAGGAATTATCCTAATATAAAACCTGAAAAGAAGCTTTCTGAGAAACTGCTTTGTGTTCTGTTAATTCAACTCAGAGAGTTACAGCTTTCCCCTCAAGAAGCCTATCTCAAGAAGACTTTCGCTTAGACTGTTCTTGTGAAATTTGCAAAGTAATACTTGGAACCCCATAGTGCGCTATGGTGAAAAGGGAAATTCCTTTCGTTAAAAACTGGAAAGAAGTTTTCTGAGAAAATGCTTTGTTTTCTATTAAATCCTCTCACAGAATTACCGCTCTCCCCTCAAGAAGCCTTTCCCTGAGACAGTTCTTGTGGAATTTGCAAAGTGATATCTGGAAGCCCATAGAGGGCTATGGTAAATAAGGAAATATCTTCAGTTGAAAACTGGAAAGAAGATTTCTGACAAACTGCTTTGGGTTCTGATAATACATCTCACAGAGTTGCAACTTTCCCCTCAAGAAGCCTTTTGCTATGACTGCTCTTGTGGAATTTGCAAAGTGATATTTGGAAGCCCATAAAGGGATATGGTGAAAAAGCAAATATCCTAAGAAAAAAACTGAAAAGAAGCTTTGTGAGAAACTACTTTGTGTTCTGTTAATTCATCTCACACAGTTATAGGTTTCCCATCAAGAAGCCTTTTGGTAAGAATGTTTTTGTGAACTTTGCAAATTGATATTTAGAAGCCCAGAGAGGGCTATGAAAAAAGGAAATATCCTAAGATAAAAACTAAAAGAAGCTTTCTGAGAAACTGGTTTGAGTTCTGTTAATTCATCTCACAAAGTTACAGCTTTCCCTTCAAGAAGCCTTTCACTAAGGCTGTTCTTGTGGAATTTGCAAAGTGATATTTGGAAGCCCATGGAGGCTATGGTGAAAATCGAAACAAGTTCAGTTAAAAACAGGAAAGAAGCTTTCTGAGAAACTGCTTTGTGTTCTGTTAATTCATCTCACAGAGTTACAGCATTCTCCTCAAGAAGCCTTTCGCTAAGGCTGTTCTTGTGGAATTTGCAAAGTGATATTTGGAAGCCCGTAGAGGTCTATGGTGAAAAAGGAAATATCTTCAATTAACTACTTGAAAGAAGCTCTCTGAGAAACTGCTATGTGTTCTGTTAATTCATCTCACAGAGTTACAGCTTTCCCGTCCAGAAGCCTTTCACTAAGACTGTTTTTGTGGAATTTGCAAAGTGATATTCGGAGGCCCATAGAGGGCTATGGTGAAAATGGAGATATCCTAAGATAAAAACCGAAAAGAAGCTTTCTGAGAAACTGCTTAGTGTACTGTTAGTTCAACTCACAGAGTTACAGCTTCTTCCTCAGGAAGCCTTTCACTAAGACTGTTCTTGTGGAAGTTGCAAAGTGATATTTCGAATCCCATAGAGGGATATGGTGAAAAAAGAAACATCTTCTGTTAAAAACTGGAAAGCAGCTTTCTGAGTAACTGCTTTTGGCCTGTTAATTCATCTCACAGAGCTACAGCTTTCCCTTCAAGAAGCCTTTCGCAAGACTGTTCTTGATGAATTTGCAAAGTGACATTTGTAAGCCCATACAGTGCTATGCTGACAAAGGAAATATCCTAAGATAAAAACTGAAAAGAAGCTTTATGAGAAACTGCTTTGTGTTCTGTTAATTCATCGGACAGAGTTACAGCTTTCCCCTCAAGAAGCTTTTCGCTAAGACTGTTCTTGTGGAAATTGCAAAGTGATATTTGGAAGGCCATAGGGGGCTATGGTGAAAATGGAAATATCCTAAGATAAAAACCTAAAAGAAGCTTTCTGAGATACTGCTTTGTGTTCTGTTAGTTCATCTCCCAGAGTTACAGCTTTCTGCTCAAGAAGCCTTTCGCTAAGACTGTTCTTGTAAAATTTGCAAAGTGATGTTTGGAATCCCATAGAGGGCTTTGGTGAAAAAGGAAATAACTTTCGTTAAAAACTGGAAAGAAGATTTCTGAGAAACTGCTTGTGTCCTGTTAGTTCAATTCACAGATTTACAGCTTTCCCTTCAAGAAGCTGTTCACTAAGATTGTTTTTGTGAAATTAACAAAGTGATATTTGGAAGCCAATACAGGGCTATGGTGAAAAAGGAAATATCCTAGGATAAAAACTGAAAATAAGCTTTCTGAAAAACTGCTTTGTGTTCTGTTAATTCAACTCACAGAGTTATAGTTTCACCTCAAGAAGCCTTTCTCAAGAAGTCTTTCGCTAAGACTGTTCTTGTGGAATTTGCAAAGTGATATTTGGAAGCCCATAGAGGGCTATGCTGAAAAAGGAAATATCTTCCGTTAAAAACGGGAAAGACTCTTTCTGAGAAACTGCTTTGTGTTCTGTTAATTCATCTCACAGAGTTACAACTTTCTTCGCAAGGAACCGTTCTGTAAGGCTGTTCTTGTGGTGTTTGCAAAGTGATATTTGGAAGCCCATAGAGGGCTATGTTGAAAAAGTAAATATGCTAAGATAAAAACTGAAAAGAAGGTATCTGAGAAACTGCTATGTGTTCTGTTAATGATCTCACAGAGTTACAGCTTTCCATTCAAGAAGCCTTTCGCTAAGTCCGTTCTTGTGGAAATTGCAAAGGGATATTTGGAAGCCCATAGAGGGCTATGGTGAAAAAGGAAATATCTCCGGTAAAAAACTGGAAAGAAGCTTTCTGAGAAACTGCTTTGTGTTCTGTTAATTCATCTCACAGAGTTACAGCTTTCCCCTGAAGAAGCCTTTCGCTAAGACTGTGCTTGTGGAATTTGCAAAGTGATATTTGGAAGCCCACAGAGGGCTATGGTGAAAAAGGAAATATCCGAAGAAAAAAACTGAAAAGAAGCTTTCTGAGAAACTGCTTTGTGTTCTGTTAATTCATCTCACAGAGTTACAGCTTTTCCCTCAAGAAGCCTTTTGCTAAGACTGTTCTTGTGGAATTTGCAAAGAGATATTTGGAAGCCCATTCAGGGCTATGGTGAAAAAGGAAATATCGTCCGTTAAAAACTAGAAAGAAGCTTTATGAAGGACAGCTTCGTGTTCTTTTAATTCATGTCACAGAGTTACAGCTTTCCCCTCAAGAAGCCTTTCGCTAAGACTGTTCTGCTGGAATTTGTAAAGTGATATTTGGAAGCCCATAGAGGGCTATGGTGAAAAAGGAAATATCTTCTGTGAAAAACTGAAAAGAAACTTTCTGAGAAACTGCTTTGTTTTCTGTTAATTCATCTCACAGAGTTACAGCTTTCCCCTGAACAAGCTGTTCACTGAGACTGTTCTTGTGGATTGTGCAAAGTGATATTGGAAGCACATAGAGGATTATCGCGAAAAAGGTAATTTCCTACGATAAAAACCGAAAAGGCGCTTTCTGAGAAACTGCATTGTATTCTCTTAATTCAGCTCACAGTGTTATAGCTTTCGCCAAAACAAGCCGTTCACTAAGACTGTTCCTGTGGAATTTGCAAAGTGATATTTGGAAGGCCATAGAGAGCTATGGTGAAAAAGGGAACATATTCAGTTAAAAACTGGAAAGAAGCTTTCTGAGAAACTGCTTTGTTTTCTGTTAATTCAACCCACCGAGTTACACTTTTCCACTCAAGAGGCCTTTCGCTAAGACTGTTCTTGTGGAATCTGCAAAGTGCCATTTGAAAGACCATAGAGGGTTATGGTGAAAAAGAAAATATCCTAACATAAAAAGTGCAAAGAATCTTTCTGAGAAACTGCTTTGTGTTCTGTGAATTCAACTCCCAGAATTAAAGCTTTCTCCTCTAGAAGGTTTTCGCTAAGAATGTTGTTGTGGAATTTTCAAAGTGATATTTGGAAGCCCATAGAGGGCTATGGTGAAAAAGGAAGTAGCCTAAATTAACAACTGAAAATAAGCCCTCTGAGAAACTGTTTTATTTTCTGTTAATTCATCTCACAGAGATACAGCTTTCCCTCAAGAAGCCTTTCGCTAAGACTGTTGTTGTGGAATTTGAAAAGTGATATTCGGAAGCCCATTGATGGCAGTGGTGAATAAGAAAATATCCTATAATAAAAACTGAAGAAAAGCTTTCTGAGAAACTGCTTTGTATTCTGTTAATTCATCTCAAAGAGTTACATCTTTAAACTCAAGAAGTCTTTCCCTAAGATTGTTCTTGTGGAATTAGCAAAGTGATATTTGGAAGCCCATCGTGGGCTATGATGAAAAAGAAATTATCTTCCGTGAAAAACTGGAAAGAAGCTTTCTGAGAAACTGCATTGTTTTCTATTATTTCGTCTCACAGAGTTACAGCTTTCCCCTCAAGAAGCCTCTCGCTAAGACTGTTCTTGTGGAAATTGCAAAGTGATATTTGAAAGCCCATAGAGGGCTGTGGTGAAAAAGGAAATATCTTCCGTTAAAAACAGGAAAGAAGCTTTCGAGAAACTGCTTTGTGTTCTGTTAATTCATCTCACACTGTTACAGTTTTCCCCTCCAGAAGCCTTTCACTAAGAATGTTCTTGTGGAATTTGCAAAGTGATATTGGAAGCCCATAGAGCGTTATGGTGAAAAAGGAAATATCCTTAGATAAAACCCGAATAGAACATTCTGAGAAACTGCATTGTGTTCTCTTTATTCATCTCACAGTGTTGTAGCTTTCCCTGCCAGAAACAGTTCATTAAGACTGTTCCTGTGGAATTTGCAAGGTGATATTTGGAAGCCCTTAGAGGGCTTTTTGAAAAAGGAAATATCTTCCGTTAAAAACTGGAAAGAAGCTTTCTGAAAAACTGCTTTGTGTTCTGCTAATTCATCTCAGAGAAATACAGCTTTCCCCTCAATAAGCCGCTCACTAAGAATGTTCTTGTGGGCCGGGCGCGGTGGCTCAAGTCTGTAATCCCAGCACTTTGGGAGGCCGAGACGGGTGGATTACGAGGTCAGGAGATCGAGACCATCCTGGCTAACACGGTGAAACCCCGTCTCCACTAAAAATACAAAAAACTAGCCGGACAAGGTGGCGGGCGCCTGTAGTCCCAGCTTCTCCGGAGGCTGAGGTAGGAGAATGGCGTAAACCCGGGAGGCGGAGCTTGCAGTGAGCTGAGATCCGGCCACTGCAGTCCTGCCCGGGCTACAGAGCAAGACTCCGTCTCAAAAAAAAAAAAAAAAAAAAAAAAAAAAGAATGTTCTTGTGGAATTTGCAAAGTGATATTTGGAAGCCCATAGAGGGCTATACTGTAAGAGGAAATATCTTCAGTTAAAAACTGAAAAGAAACTTTCTGAGAAACTGCTTTGTGTTCCGTTAATTCATCTCACAGAGTTGCACCTTTCCCCTCCAGAAGCCTTTCGTTAAGAATGTTCTTGTGGAATTTGCAAAGTGATATTTAAAAGCCCATAGAAGGCTATGGTGAAAAAGGAAATATGACAAGATAAAAACTGAAAAAAAGCTTTTTGAGAAACTGCTTTTTGTTCTGTTAGTTCATGTCTCAGAGTTACTGCTTTTCAATCAAGAAGCCTTTCGCTAAAACTGTTCTTGTGGAATTTGCAGAGAGATATTTGGAAGCCCATAGAGGGCTATGGTGAAAAGGGAAGTATCTTCCGTTAAAAAATGCAAAGAAGTTTACTGTGAAACTGCTTTTTGTTCTATTAATTCATCTCACAGAGGTACAGCTTTCCCCTCCAGGAGCCGTTCACTAAGACTGTTCTTGTGGAATTTGCAAAGTGATGTTGGAAGTCCATAGAGGGCTATGTTGAAAAAGGAAATATCTTCAGTTAAAAACTGGAAAGAAGCTTTCTGAGAAACTACTTTGGGTTCTGTTAATTCATCTCACAGAGTTTCAGCTTTCCCCTCAAGAAGCCCTTCGCTAACAGTGTTCTTGTGGAATTTGCAAAGTGATATTAGGAAGCCCATAGAGGGCTATTGTGAAAAAAGAAATATCTTAAGATAAAAACTGAAAAGAAGCTTTTTGAGAAACTGCTTTGTGTTGTGTTAATACATCTCACAGAGTTACAGCTTTGCCCTCCAGAAGCCTTTCTATAAAACTGTTCTTGTGGAATTTGCAAAGTGTTATTTGGAAGCCCATAGAGGGCTGTGGCGACAAAGGAAATATCCTAAGATAAAAACTGAAAAGAAGCTTTCTGAGAAACATCTTCGTGTTCTGTTAATTCATCTCACAGTGTTACAGCTTCCCCTCAAGAAGCCTTTAGCTAAGACTGTTCTAGTGGAATTTAAAAATTGATATTTGGAAGCCCAATGAGGGAAACCAAAAAGAAGCTTTCAGAGAAACGGCTTTTTGTTCTGTTAATTCATATCACAGAGTTACACCTTTCCCCTTAAGAAGCCTTTGGCTAAGACTGTTGTTGTGGAATTTGCAAAGTGATACTTCGAAGCCCACAGAGGCCTATGGTGAAAAAGGAAATATCTTCAGTTAAAAACTGGAAAGAAGATTTCTGAAAAACTGCTTTGTGTTCTGTTAATTCATCTCACAGAGTTACAGCTTTCCCCTCAAGACGCCCTTCGCGAAGACTGTTCTTGTGGAATTTGCAAAGTGATATTTGGACGCCCATAGAGGGCTATGGTGAAAAAGGAAATATCCTCAGTTAAAAACTGGAAAGAAGCTTTCTGAGAAACTGCTTTGTGTTCTGTTAATTAATATCACGGAGTTACAGCTTTCCCCTCAAGAAGCCTTTTGCTAAGACACTTCTTGTGGAATTTGCTAAGTGATATTTGGAAGCCATTAGAGGGCTATAGTGAAAAAGGAAATATCCTCAGTTAAAAAGTGGAAAGAAGATTTCTGAGAAACTGCTTTGTGTTTCATCTCACGGAGTTACAGCTTTCCGCTCAAGAAGCCTTTCGCTAAAACTGTTCCTCTGGAATATGCAAAGCGTTATTTTGGAGCCCATAGGGGGCTACGGTGAAAAGGAAATATCTTCAGTTTAAAACTGGAAAGAAGCTTTTTGAGAATCTGCTTTGTGTTCTTTTAATTCATCTCACAGAGTAACAGCTTTTCCCTCTAGAAGCCTTTCGTTAAGACAGTTCCTGTGGAATTGGCAAATTGATATTGGGAAGCCCTTAGAAGGCTATGGTGAAAAAGGACATATTTTCCGTTAAAACTCTAAAGAAGCATTCTGTGAAGCTGCCGTGTGTACTGTTAATACATCTCACTGAGTTACAGCTTTCCCATCAAGGTGCCTTTCGCTAAGACTGTTCTTGTGGGATTTGCAAAGTGATATTTGGAAGCCCATAGAGTGCTATGGTGAGAAAGGAAATATCTTCAGTTAAAAACTGGAAAGAAGCTTTCTGAGAAACTGCTTTGTGTTCTCTTAATTCATCTCACAGAGTTACAGGTCTTCCCTCAAGAAGCCTTTCACTAAGAGTGTCTTTGTGGGATTTGCAAAGTGATAATTGGAAGCCCATAGAGGGCTATGGTGAAAAAGGAACTATTTTCAGTTAAAAGCTGGAAAGAAGCTTTCAGATAAACTGCCGTGTGTTCTGTAAATACATCTCACAGAGTTACAGGTTTCCCTTTCAGAAGCCTTTCGCTAAGACTGTTCTTGTGGAATTTGCAAAGTGATATTTGGAAGCCCATAGAGGGCTACGGTGAAAAAGGACATATCTTCCGTTAAAAACTGGAAAGAAGATTTCTGAGAAACTGCTTTGTGTTCTGTTAATTCATCTCACAGTGTTAAAACTTTCCCCTCCAGAAGCTTTTCGCTAAGACTGTTCTTGTGGAATTTGCAAAATGATATTTTGAAGCCCAAAGAGAGCTAGGGTGAAAAAGGAAATATCCTAAGATAAAAACTGAAGAGAAGCTTTCTGAGGAACTGCTTTGTGTTCTCTTAATTCGTATAACAGAGTTACAGATTTTCCCTCAAGAAGTCATTCGCTAAGACTGCTCTTGTGCAATTTGCAAAGTGATATTTGGAAGCCCATAGAGGGCCATGATGAAAAAGGAAATATCTTCAGTTAAAAACTGGAAAGAAACTTTCTGAGAAACTGCTTTGTGTTCTGGTAATTCATCTCACAGAGTTACAGCTTTCTTCTCAAGAAGCTATTCGGTAAGTCTGTTTTGTGGAATTTGCAAATTGATATTTGGAAGTCCATAGAGGGCTATGGTGAAAAACGAAATTTCTTCAGTTAAAAACTGGAAAGAAGTTTTCTGAGAAACTGCTTTGTGTTCTGTTAATTCATCTCACAGAGTTAAAATTTTCCCCTCCAGAAGCCTTTCGCTAAGACTGTTCTTGTGGAATTTGCAAAATGATATTTGGAAGCCCAAACAGAGCTATGGTAAAAAAGGAAATATCCTAAGATAAAAACTGAAAAGAAGCTTTCTGAGGAACTGCTTTGTGTTCTCTTAATTCGTATCACAGAGTTACAGATTTTCCCTCAAGAAGCCTTTCCCTAAGACTGTTCTTGTGGAATTTGCAAAGTGATATTTGGAAGCCCATAGAGGGCTTTGGAGAAAAAGGAAATATCTTAAGATAATAACTTAAAAGTAGTTTTCTGAGAAACTGCTGTGTGGTCTGTTAATTCATCTCACAGAGTTAAAAAATTCCCCTCCAGAAGCCTTTCGCTAAGACTGTTCTTGTGGAATTTGCAAAATGATATTTGGAAGCCCAAACAGAGCTATGGTAAAAAAGAAAATATCCTAAGATAAAAACTGAAAAGAAGCTTTCTGAGGAACTGCTTTGTGTTCTCTTAATTCGTATCACAGAGTTACAGATTTTCCCTCAAGAAGCCTTTCCCTAAGACTGTTCTTGTGGAATTAGCAAAGTGATATTTGGAAGCCCATAGAGGGCTTTGGAGAAAAAGGAAATATCTTAAGATAATAATTTAAAAGTAGTTTTCTGAGAAACTGCTGTGTGGTCTGTTAATTCAACTCACAGAGTTACAGTTTTCTCCTCAAGAAACCTTTCTCTAAGGCTCTTCTTGTGAAATTTGCAAAGTGATATTTGAAAGCCCATTGAGGGCTATGGTGAAAAACAAAATATATTCCGTTAAAAACTGGAAAGAAGATTTCTGAGAAACTGACGTGTGTTCTATTAATACATCTCACACAGTTACAGCTTTCCTCTTAAGAAGACCTTCGCTAAGACTGTTCTTGAGGGATTTGCAGAGTGATATTTGGAAGCCCACAGAGGGTTATGTTGAAAAAGGAAATATCTTCCGTTAAAAACTGGAAAGAAGCTTTCTGACAAACTGCCGTGTGTTCTGTTAATATATCTCACCGCGTTACAGATTTCCCCTCAAGAAGCCTTTCGCTAAGACTGTTCTTGTGGGATTTGCAAAGTGATATTTGGAAGTCTATAGAGGGCTATGGTGAAAAAGGAAGTATCGTCAGTTAAAAACTGGAAAGAAGCTCTGAGAAACTGCTTTGTGTTCTGTTAATTCATCTCACAGAGTTACAGCCTACCTCTCAAGAAGGCTTTCGCTAAGAATGTTCTTGTGGAATTTGCAAAGTGATATTTGGAAATCCACAGAGGGCTATGGTGAAAAAGGAAATATCTTTCGTTAAAAACTGGAAAGAAGCTTTCTGAGAAACTGCTATGTGTTCTGTTAATTCATCTCAAAGAGTTACAACTTCCCCCTCAAGAAGCCTTCTGCTAAGGCTCCTCTTGTGTAATTTGCAAAATGATATTTGGAAGCCCTTAGAGGTCTACTGTGAAAATGGAAATATCCTCAGATAAAAACCGAAAAGAAGCTTTCTTAGAAACTGCTTTGTGTTCTGTTAATTCACCTCACAGAGTTACAGGTTTCCCTTCAAGAAGCCGTTCACTAAGATTGTTTTTGTGATATTTGCAAAACGATAGTTGGAAGCCCATAGAGGGCTATGGTGAAAAAGGAAATATCCTAAGATAAAAACTGAAAAGAAGCTTTCTGAGAAACTGCTTTGTGTTCTGTTAATTAATTCCACAGAGTTACAGCTTTCCCCTCAAGAAGACTTTCGCTAAGACTGTTATTGTGTATTTTGGAAAGTGATATATAGAAGCCCCTACAGGGCTATGGAGAAAAAGGAAATATCTTCCGTTAAAAACTGGAAAGAAGCTTTGTGGGAAACTTCTTTGTGTTCTGTTAATTCATCTCACAGAGTTACAGTTTTCCCCTCAAGATGCCTTTCGCTCAGACTGTTCTTGTGGAATTTTCAAAGTGATATTTGGAAGCCCATAGTGGGCTATGGCGAAAAAGGAAATATCTTAAGATAAAAACGGAAAAAAAGCTTTCTGATAAACTGATTTGTATTCCGTTAATTCATCTCACAGAGTTACAGTTTTTCCCTAAAGAAGCCTTTCGCTAAGACTGTCCCTGTGGAATTTGCAAAGTGATATTTGAAAGCCCATAGAGGGCTATGGTGAAAAAGGAAATATCCTATGATAAAAACTGAAAACAAGCTTTCTGAGAAACTGCTTTGTGTTCTGTTAATTCATCTCACAGAGTTACAGCTTTCCCCTCAAGAAGCCTTGCGCTAAGACTGTTCTTGTGGAATTTGCAAAGTGATATTTGGAAGACTCTAGAGGGCTAGGGTGAAAAAGGAAATATTTTCCGTTAAAAACTGGAAAAAAGATTTCTGAGAATCAGGTTTGTGTTCTGTTAATTCATCTATCAGAGTAACAGCTGTCCCCTACAGAAGCCTTTCTCTAAGACTTTTCTTGTGGAATTTGCAAAGTGATATTTGGAAGCCCTTAGAAGGCTATGATGAAAAAGGAAATATCCTAAGATAAAAACTGAAAAGAAGCTTTCTGAGAAACTGTTTTGTGTTCTGTTAATTCATCTCACAGAGTTACAGCTTTTACCTCAAGATGCCTTTCGCTAAGATTGTTCTTGTGCAAATTGCAAAGTGATATTTGGAAGCCCATAGAGAGCTATGTTGAACAATTAAAATCTTCCGTTAAAAACTGGAAAGAAGCTTTCTGAGAAACTGCTTTGTGTTCTGTAAATTCATCTCAGAGAGTCACAGCTTTCCCCTCAAGAAGTCTTTCACAAAGACTGTTCTTGTGTAATTTGCAAACTGATATTTGGAAGACCATAGAGGGCTATGTTGAAAAAGGAAATATAGTAAGATAAAATCCGAAAAGAAGCTTTCTGAGAAACTGCTTTCTGTTCTGTTAATTCATCTCAATGTGTTACAGATTTCCCCTCATGAGGCCGTTCACTAAGACTGTTCTTCTGAAATTCGGAAAGTGATATTTAGAATCTCATAGAGGGCTATGTTGAAAAAGGAAATATTTTCCGTTAAAAACTGTAAGGAAGCTTTCTGATATACTGCTTTGTGTTCTGTTAGTTCATCTCACAGAGTTACAGCTTTGCTTTCAATAAGCAGTTCACTGAGACTATTCTTGTGAAATTTTCAAAGTGATATTAGAAAACTCATAGAGGGCTAGGGTGAAAAAGGAAGTATCTTCCGTTAAAAACGTGAAAGAAGCTTTTTGAGAAACTGCTGTGTGTTCTGTTAAGGCATCTCACTGAATTACAGCTTTCCTGTCAAAAGGCTTTCGCTAAGACTGTTCTTGTGTGATTTGCAAAGTGATATTTGAAAGCCCTTGGAGGGCTATGGTGAAAAAGGAAATATCATTCGTTAAAAACTGGAAAGAAGATATCTGAGAAACTGCTTTGTGTTCTGTTAATTCTTCCCACAGAGTTACAGCTTTCCCCTGAAGAACCCTTTCTCTAAGACTGTTCTTGTGGAATTTGCTAGGTGATATTTGGAAGCCCATAAAGGGCTATGGTGGAAAAGGAAATATCTTCCGTTAAAAACTGGAAAGAAGCTTTCTGAGAAACTGCTTTGTATTCTGTTAATTCATCTCACAGAGTTACAGCTTTCCTATCATGAAGCCGAACACTAAGACTCTTTTTGTGGAATTTCCAAACTGATATTTGGAAGCCCATAGAGGGCTATGGTGAAAAAAGAAATATCTTCCGAGAAAAACTGGAAAGAAGCTTTATGAGAAACTGCTCTGTGTTCTGTTAATTCATCTCACAGAGTTACTGCTTTCCCATCAAGAAACCTATCACTAAGACTGTTCCTGTGGATTTTCCAAAGTGATATTTGGAAGCCCAGAGAGGGCTATGGTGAAAAAAGAAATATCTTCCGTTAAAAACTGGAAAGAAGCTTTCTGAGAACCTACTTTGTGTTCTGTTAATTCACCTCACACAGTTACAGCTTTCCCCTCAAGAAGACTGTCGCTAGGACTGTTCTTGAGGAATTTGCAAAGTGATATTTGTAAGCCCATAGAGGGCTATGGTGAAAAAGGAAATATCTTCCTTTAAGATCTGGAAAGAAGCTTTCTGAGAAACTGATTTGTGTTCTGTTAATTCATCTCACAGAGTTACTGTGTTCCCCTCAAGAAGCCTTTTGCTAAGACTGTTCTTGTGGAATTTGCAAAGTGATATTTGGAAGCCAATAGAGGGTTATGGTAAAAAAGGATATATCTTCCGGTAAAAACTGGAAGGAAGCTTTCTGAGAAACTGCTTTGTGTTCTGCTAACTCATCTAACAGAGTTACAGCATTCCCTTCAAGAAGCCTTTCGCTAAATCTGTTTTTTTGGAATTTGCAAAGTGATTTTTGGAAGCCCACAGAGGGCAAGGGTGAAAAAGGAAATATCTTCCGTTAAAAACTGGAAAGAAGGTTTCTGAGAAACTGCTTTGTGTTCTCTTAATTCATCTCATAGTTACTGCTTTTCCCTTAGAAGCCTTTCGCTAAGACTGTTCTTGTGGAATTTGCAAAGTGATATTTGGAAGCCCATAAAGGGTTAAGGTGAAAAAGGAAAATCTTCCGTTAAAAACTGGAAAGAAGTTTTCTGAGAAACTGCTTTTTGTTCTGTTAATTCATCTCACTGAGTTACAGCTTTACGCTCAAGAAGCCTTTCGCGAAGACTGTTCTTGTGGAATTTGGAAAGGGATATTTGGAAATCTTTAGAGGGCTATGGCGAAAAAGGAAATATCTTCTGTAAAAAACTGGAAAGAAACTTTCTGAGAAACTGCTTTGTGTTCTGTTAGTTCATCTCACAGAGTTACAGCTTTCCCCTCAAAAAGCCTTTCGTTATGACTGTTCTTGTGGAATCTGCAAAGTGATATTTAGAAGCCCGTAGTGGGCTATAGTGAAAAAGAAAATATCTTCCGTTAAAAATTGAAAAGAAGCTTTCTGAGAAACTGCTTTGTGTTCTGTTAACTCATCTCACAGAGTTACTGCTTTTGCCTCAAGAAGCCTTTTGCTAAGACTGTTCTTGTGGAATTTGCAAAGTGGTATTTGGAAGCCCATAGAGGGCTAATGGGAAAAAGGAAATATCTTCCGTTAAAAACTTGAAAGAAGCTTTCTGAGAAACTGCTTTGTGATCTGTTAATTCATCTAACAGAGTTACAGCTTTCCCCTGAAGAAGCCTTTTGCGAAGACTGTTCTTGTGGAATTTGCAAAGTGATATTTGGAAGTTCATAGAAGGCTATGGTGAAAAAGGATATGTCTTCCTTTAAGAAATGGAAAGAAGCTTTCTGAGAAACTGCTTTGTGTTCTGTCACTTCATCTCACAGAGTTACAGCTTTCCCCTGAAGAAGCCTTTCGCTAAGACTGTTCTTGTGTAATTTGCAAAGTGATATTTGGAAGCCCTTGGAGGGCTATGGTGAAAAAGGATATAACTTCCGTTAAAAACTGGAAAGAAGCTTTCTGAGAAACTACTTTGTGTTCTCTTAATTCATCTCATAGTTTCTGCTTTTCCCTTAGAAGCCTTTCGCTAAGACTGTTCTTGTGGAATTTGCAAAGTGATATTTGGAAGCCCATAAAGGGTTAAGGTGAAAAAGGAAAATCTTCCCTTAAAAACTGGAAATAAGCTTTCTGAGAAACTGCTTTGTGTTCGGTTAATTCATCTCACAGTTACTGCTTTCCCCTCAAGAAGCCTTTCGCTAAGACTCTTCTCGTGGAATTTGCAAAGTGATATTTGAAAGCCCATAGAGGGTTAAGGTGAAAAAGGAAATATCTTCCGTTAAAAACTGAAAAGAAGCTTTCTGAGAAACTTCTTTGTGTTCTGTTAATTCATCTCACAGAGTCACTGCTTTCACCTCAAGAAGCCTTTCGCTAAGACTGTTCTTCTGGAATTTTCATAGTGATATTTTAAAGCCCATAGAGGGCTAAGGTGAAAAATGAAATATACTAAGATTAAAACTGAAAAGAAGCATTCTGAGAAACTACTTTATGTTCTGTTAATTCATCTCACAGAGATACAGCTTTCCCCTCAAGAAGCCTTTCACGAAGACTCTTCTTGTGAAATTTTCAAAGTGATATTTGGAAGCCCATAGAGGGCTACGGTGAAAAAGGAAATATCTTCCGTTAAAAACTAGAAAGAAGCTTTCTGATTAACTGCTCTGTCTTCTGTTAATTCATCTCACAGAGTTACTGCTTTCCCAGCAAGAAGCCATTCTCTAAGATTCTTCTTGTGGATTTTGCAAAGTGATATTGGAAGCCCATATAGGGCTATGGTGAAAAAGGAAATATCTTCCCTTAAAAACTGGAAAGAAGCTTTCTGAGAAACTGCTTTGTGTTCTGTTAATTCATCTCACAGAGTTACAGATTTCCCTTCAAGAAGCCTTTCGCTAAGACTCTTCTTGTGGGATTGGCAAAGTGATATTTGGAAGCCCATAGAGGTCTATGGTGAAAAAGGAAATATCTTCCGTTAAAAACTGGAAAGAAGCTTTCTGAGTATCTGTTCTGTGTTCTGTTAATTCATCTCTCAGAGTTACTGCTTTCCCATTAAGAAGCCTTTCGCTAAGACTGTTCTTGTGGATTTGCAGAGTGATATTTGGAAACCCATTGAGCGCAAGGGTGAAAAAGGAACTATCTTCCGTTAAAAACTGGAAAGAACCTTTCTGAGAAACTACTTTGTGTTCTGTTAATTCATCTCACAGTGTTACAGCTTTCCCCTCAAGAAGCCTCTCGCGAAGACGGTTCTTGTCGAATTTGCAAAGTGATAGTTGGAAGCCCATATAGGGCTATGGTGAAAAAGGATATATCTTCCGTTAAAAAGTGGAAAGAAGCTTTCTGAGAAACTGCTTTGTGCTCTGTCAATTCATCTCACAGAGTTACAGCTTCCCCCTCGAGAAGCCTTTCGCTAAGACTGTTCTTGTGGAATTTGCAAAGTGATATTTGGAAGCCCATAGAGGGCTATATTGAAAAAGGAAATATCTTCCGTTAAAAACTAGAAAGAAGCATTCTGAGAAACTTATTTGTGTTCTGTTAATTCGTCTCACAGAGTTACAGCTTTCCTTTCAAGAAGCCTTTCTCTAAGTCTGTTCTTGCGGAATTTGCAAAGTGATATTTGGAAGCCCATAGAGGGCTATGGTGAACAAGGAAATATCTTCCGTTAAAAACTGGAAAGAAGCTTTCTGAGGAACTGCTTTGTGTACTGTTAATTCTTCTCACATAGTTACAGTTTTCCCCTCAACAAGCCTTTCGCTAAGATTGTTCTTGTAGAATTTGCCAAGTGATATTTGGAAGCCCTTAGAGGGCTATGGTGAAAAAGGAAATATCTTCCGTTAAAAACTGGAAAGAAGCTTTCTGAGAAACTGCTTTGTGTTCTGTTAATTCTTCCCATAGAGTTACAGCTTCCTCGTGAAGAAGATTTTCTCTAAGACCGTTCTTATGGAATTTGCAAAGTGATATTTGGAAGCCCATAGAAGGCTATGGTGGAAAAGAAAATATTTTCCGTTAAAAAAGGAAAGAAGCTTTCTGAGAAACTGCTTCATGTTCTGTTAATTCATCTCACAGATTTACAGCTTTCCCTTCAATAAGCCTTTCGCTAAGACTCTTCTGGTGGAATTTGCAAAGTGATATTTGGAATCCCATAGAGGACTATGGTGAACAAGTAAATATCTTCCCTTTAAAACTGGAAAGAAGCTTTCTGAGAAACTGATTTCTGTTCTGTTAATTCATCTCACAGAGTTACAGCTTTCCCCTCAAGAAGCCTTTCGCTAAGACTGTTGTTGTGGAATTTTCAAAGTGATATTTGGAAGCTCATAGAGGGCTATGGTGAAAAAGAAAATATCTTCCGTTAAAAGCTGTAAAGAAGCTTTCTGAGGAACTGCTATGTGTACGGTTAATCCCTCGCACATAGTTACAGCTTTGCCCTCAAGAAGCCTTTCGCTAAGATTGTTATTGTGGAATTATCAAAGAGATATTTGGAATCCCCTAGAAGGCTATGGTGAAAAAGGATGTATCTTTCGTTCAAAAATGGAAAGAACCATTCTGAGAATCTGCTTTGTGTTCTGCTAATTGTTCCACAGTGTTACAGCATTCCCCTGAAGAAGGTTTTCGCTCAGACTGTTCTTGTGGAATTCTGAAAGTGATATTTGAAATCCCATAGATGGCTACGGTGGAAAAGGAAATATCATCCCTTAAAAACTGGAAGAAAGCTTTCTGAGAAACTGCTTTGGGTTCTGTTAATTCATCTCACAGAGTTACAGCTTTCCCTTCAAGAAGCCTTTCGCTAAGGCTTTTCTTGTGGAACTGGCAAAGTGATATTTGGATGCCCTAAGAGGGCTATGGTGGAAAAGGAAATATCTTCAGTTAAACACTGGAAAGAAGCTTTTTGAGAAACTGCTTTGTGTTCTGTCAATTCATCTCACATAGTTACAGCTTACCCTTCAAGAAGCCTTTCGCTAAGACTGTTCTTGTGGAATTTGCAAAGTGATATTTGGAAGCTTATAGAGGGCTATATTGAAAAAGGAAATGAAAAGAAGCTTTCTGAGAAACTGCTTTGTGTTCTATTATTCACTTCACAGAGATACAGCTTTCCCCGCTAGAAACCTTTTGCTAAGACTGTACTTGTGGAATTTGCAAAGTGATATTTGGAAGCACATAGAGGGCTACGGTAAAAAAGGAAATATCTTCAGTTAAAAACCTGAAAGAAGCATTTTGAGAAACTGCTTTGTGTTCTGTTAATTCATTTCACAGAGTTACATCTTAACCCTCAGGAACCCTTTCGCTAAGACTGTCCTTGTGGAATTTGCAATGTGATATTTGGAAGCCCATATAGGGCTATGGTGAAAAAGGAAATATCTTCCGTTAAAAACTGTAAAGAAGCTTTCTGAGAAACTGCTTTGTGTTCTGTTAATTCATCTCACAGAGTTACAGATTTCCCCTCAAGAAGACTTTCGCTAAGATTGTTCTTGTGGAATTCCTAAGTGATATTTGGAAGCCCATAGAAGGCTATGGTGAAAATGAAATATCTCCCTTTAAAAACTGGAAAGAAGCTTTCTGAGAAACTGATTTGTGTTCTGTTAATTCATCTCTCATAATTACACATTTCCCCTCAGGAAGCCTTTGCTAAGACTGTTTTGTGGAATTTGCAATGTGATATTTGGAAGCCCATAGTGGGCTATTGTGAAAAAGGAAATATCCTAAGATAAAAACTGGAAAGAAGCTTTCTGAGAAACTGCTTTGTGTTCTGTTAATTCACCTCACAGAGATACAGAATTCCCCTGAAGAAGACTTTCGATAAGACTGTTCTTGTGAAATTTGCAAAGTGATATTTGGAAGCCCATAGATGGTTATGGTGAAAAAGGAAATATCTTCAGTTAAAAATTGCAAAGAATGTTTCTGAGAAGCTGCCCTGTGTTCTGTTAATTCTTCTCACAGAATTACAGCTTCCCCTCAAGAAGCCTTTCGCTAAGCCTGTTCTTGTGGAATTTCCAAAGTAATATTTGGAAGCCCATAGTGGGCCATGGTGAAAAAGGAAATATCTTCAGTTAAAACTGGAAAGAAGCTTTCTGGGAAATTGCTTTGTGTTCTGTTTATTCATCTCACAGAGTTACAGGTTCCCCCTCAAGTAGCTTTTTGCTAAGACTGTTCTTGTGGAATTTTCAAAGTGATATTTGTTAACCCCTAGAGGGCTACTGGGAAAAAAGAAATATCCTAAGATAAAAACTGAAAAGAAGCTTTCTGAGAAACGGCTTTGTGTTCTGTAATTCATCTCACAGAGTTACAGCTTTCCCCTCAAAAAGCCATTCTCTAAGACTGTTCCTGTGGAATTTGCAAAGTGATATTTGAGAGCCCATAGAGGGCTATGGAGAAAAAGGAAATATCCTGAGGTGAAAACTGAAAGGAAGCTTTCTGAGAAACTGCTTTGTGTTCTGTTAATTCATTTCACAGAGTTACAGCTTCCCCCTCAAGTAGCTTTTTGCTAAGACTGTTCTTGTGGAATTTGCAAAGTGATATTTGTTAACCCCTAGAGGGCTATTGGGAAAAAAGAAATATCCTAAGATAAAAACTGAAAAGAAGCTTTCTGAGAAACGGCTTTGTGTTATGTTAAATCATCTCACAGAGTTACAGCTTTCTCCTCAAAAAGCCATTCGCTAAGACTGCTGTTGTGGAATTTCAAAGTGATATTTGGAAGACCATAGAGGGCTATGGAGAAAAAGGATATATCCTAAGATAAAAACTGAAAAGAAGCTTTCTGAGAAACTCCTTTGTGTTCTGTTAATTCGTCTCACAGCGTTACAGCGTTCCCCTCAGGAAGCCTTTTGCTAAGACTGTTCTTGTGGAATTTGCAAAGTGATATTCGGAAGCTCTTAGAAGGCTATGGTGAAAAATGAAATATCTTCCGATTAAAACTGGTAAGAAGCTTTCTGAGAAACTGCTTTGTGTTGTGTTAATTCATCTCACAGAGTTACAGTTTTCACCTAAAGAAGCCTTTCTCTAAGACTGTTCTTTTGGAATTTGCAAAGTGATATTTGGAAACCCATAGAAGTCTATGGTGAAAAAGGAAATATCTTTAGTTACAAACTGGAAAAAAGCTTTCTGAGAAAGTGCTTTGTGTTCTCTTAATTCATCTCACAGAGTTATAGCTTCCCCCTCAAGAACCCTTTCGCTAATACTTTCCTTGTGGAATTTGCAAAGTGATATTTGGAAGCCCATACAGGGCTATGGTGAAAAAGGAAATATCTTCAGTTAATACCGAAAGGAAGCTTTCTGAAAAACTGCTTTGTGTTCTGTTAATTCATCTCACAGTGTTGCAGCTCTCCCCTCAAGAAGCCATTCGCTAAGACTGTTCTTGTGAAATTTCCTAAGTGATATTTGGTAGCCCATAGAGGGCTATGGTGAAAAAAGGAACTATCCTAAAATAAAAAGTGAAAAGAAGCTTTCTGAGAAACTGCTTTGTGTTCTGTTACTTCTTCTCACAAAGTTACAGCTTTTCCATCAAGAAGCCTTTTGCTAAGACTGTTCTTGTGGAATTTGCAAAGTGATATTTTGAGGCCCAAAGAGTGCTATGGTGAAAAAGAAATATAATCAGTTATAAATTGCAAACAAGTTTTCTGAGAAACTCCTTTGTTTTCTGTGAATTCATCACACAGAGTTACAGTTTTCCCTCAAGAAGCCATTCGCTAAGACTGTTTTTCTGGAATTTGCGAAATGATATTTGGAAGTGCATAGAGGGCTGCGGTGAAAAAGGAAATATCCTGAGATAAAAACGGAAAAGAAGATTTCTGAGAAACTGCTTTGTGATCTGTTAATTCATCTCACAGATTTCCAGCATTCCCCTCAAGAAGCCTATCGCTAAGACTGTTCTTGTCGAATTTGCAAAGTGATATTTGGAAACTCATAGAGGGCTATGGTGAAAAAGGAAATATCTTCAGTTGAAAACTGGAAAGAAGCTTACTGAGAAACGGCTTTCTGTTCTGTCAATTCATCTCACAGATTTGCAGCTTTCCCCTCAAGAAGCCGTAGACTAAGACAGTTCTTGTGAAATTTGGAATGTGATATTTGGAAGCCCATAGAGGGCTATGGTGAAAAAGGAAATATCTTCCGTTAAAAACTGAAAAGAAGCTTTCTGGGAAACTGCTTTGTGTTCTGTTAATTCATCTCAGAGAGTTACAGCTTTCCCTTCAAAAAGCCATACGCTAAGACTGTTCCTGTGGAATTTGCAAAGCGATAATTGGAAGCCCATTGAGGGCTATGGTGAAATTGAAATATCTTCCATTAAAAACCGGAAAGAAGCTTTCTGAGAAACTCATTGTGTTCTGTTAATTCAGCTCATAGTGTTACACCTTGGCCCTCAAAAAGCCGTTCACTAAGTCTGTTCTTGTGATATTTGCAAAGTGATATTTCGAAGCCCAAGGAGTGCTATTGTGAAAAAGGAAATATCTTCAGTTTAAAACTGCAAAGAAGCTTTCTGAGAAACTCCTTTGTTTTCTGTGAATTCATCTCACAGAGTTACAGCTTTTGCTCAAGAAGCCATTCGCTAAGACTGTTCCTGTGGAATTTGCGAAGTGATATTTGGTAGTGCATAGAAGTCTATGGTGAAAAAGGAAATATCCGAAGATAAAAACCGCAAAGAAGCTTTCTGAGAAACTGCTTTGTGTTCTGTTAATTCTTCTCACAAAGTTACAGCTTTTCATCAATAAGCCTTTTGCTAAGACTGTTCTTGTGGAATTTGCAAAGTGATATTTTGAGGCCCAAAGATTGCTATGGTGAAAAAGGAAATATAATCAGTTTAAAACTACAAAGAAGTTTTCTGAGAAACTCCTTTGTTTTCTGTGAATTCTTCACACAGAGTTACAGTTTTCCCTCAAGAAGCCATTCGCTAAGACTGTTTTTCTGGAATTTGCGAAATGATATTTGGAAGTGCATAGAGGGCTGCGGTGAAAAAGGAAATATCCTGAGATAAAAACGGAAAAGAAGATTTCTGAGAAACAGCTTTGTGATCTGTTAATTCATCTCACAGATTTCCAGCATTCCCCTCAAGAAGCCTATCGCTAAGACTGTTCTTGTCGAATTTGCAAAGTGATATTTGGAAGCTCATAGAGGGCTATGGTGAAAAAGGAAATATCTTCAGTTGAAAACTGGAAAGAAGCTTTCTGAGAAACGGCTTTCTGTTCTGTCAATTCATCTCACAGATTTGCAGCTTTCCCCTCAAGAAGCCGTAGACTAAGACAGTTCTTGTGAAATTTGGAATGTGATATTTGGAAGCCCATAGAGGGCTATGGTGAAAAAGGAAATATCTTCAGTGAAAGACTGAAAAGAAGCTTTCTGAGAAACTGTTTTTGTGTTGTTAATTCATCTCACAGGGTTACAGCTCTCCACTTAAGAAGCCATTCGCTAAGACTGTTCCTGTGGAATTTGCAAAGCGATAATTGGAAGCCCATAGAGGGCTATGGTGAAATTGAAATATCTTCCATTAAAAACCCTAAAGAAGCTTTCTGAGAAACTGCTTTGTGTTCTGTTAATTCATCTCACAGAGTTACACCTTGCCCCTCAAGAAGCCGTTCACTAAGTCTGTTCTTGTAATATTTGCAAAGTGATATTTCGAAGCCCAAGGAGTGCTATTGTGAAAAAGGAAATATCTTCAGTTTAAAACTGCAAAGAAGCTTTCTGAGAAACTCCTTTGCTTTCTGTGAATTCATCTCACAGAGTTACAGCTTTCCCTCAAGAAGCCATTCGCTAAGACTGTTCCTGTGGAATTTGCGAAGTGATATTTGGTAGTGCATAGAAGTCTATGGTGAAAAAGGAAATATCCGAAGATAAAAACCGCAAAGAAGCTTTCTGAGAAACTACTTTGTGTTCTGTTAATTCATCCAACATAGTTACAGCTTTCCCCTCAATAAGCCTTTCCCTAAGAATGTTCTTGTAGAATTTGCAATATGATATTTGGAAGCCCATTGAAGGCTACGGTGAAAATGAAATATCTTTCGTTAAAAACAGGAAAGAAGCTTTCTGAGACTCCTTTGTGTTCTGTTAATTCATCTCAGAGAGTTACAGCATTCCCCTCAAGAAGCGGTTCACTAAGACTCTTCTTGTGAAATTTGCAATGTGATATTTGGAAGCCCATAGAGGTCTGTAGAGAAAAAGGAAATATCTTCAGTTAAAAACTGCAAAGAAGGTTTCTAAGAAACTGCTTTGTGTTCTGTTAATTCATCTCAGAGAGTTATAGCTTTCCCCTTAAGAAGCCATTCGCTAAGAGTGTTCTACTGGAATTTGCAAAGTGATATTTCGAAGACCATAGAGGGTTATGGTGAAAATGAAATATCTTTCGTTAAAAACTGCAAAGAAGCTGTCTGAGAAACTGCTTTGTGTTCTGTTAATCCGTCTCACAGAGTTACAGCTTTCCCCTCAAGAAGAGGTTCACTAAGACTATTCTTGTGAAATTTGCAAAGTGATATTTCGAAGCCCATAGAAGGCTATAGTGAAAAAGGAAATATCTTCAGTTTAAAACTGCAAAGAAGCTTTCTGAGAAACTGCGTTGTGTTCTGTTAATTCATCTCCCAGAGTTACAGCTTTTCCCTTAAGAAGCCTTTCGATAAGGCTGTTCTTGTGGAATTTGCAAATTGATCTTTGGATGCCCTTAGAGGGCTATGGTGAAAAAGAAAATATCTTCCGTTAAAAACTTTAAAGAAGCTTTCTTAGAAAGTGCTTTCTGTTCTGATAATTCATCTCACAGAGTTACAGCTTTCCCCTCAAGAAGCCTTTCGATGAGACTGTTCTTGTGGAATTTGCAAGGTGATATTTGGAAACCCATAGAGGGCTATGGTGAAAAAGTAAATACCTTCAGTTAAAAACTGGAAAGAAGCTTTCTGAGAAACTTCTTTGTGTTCTGTTAATTCATCTCACAGAGATACAGCTTTCCCCTCAAGAAGCCTTTAGATAAGACTGCTCTTGTGGATTTTCAAAGTGATATTTGAAAGACCATAGAAGGCTCTAGTGAAAAAGGAAATATCTTCAGTTAAAAACTGGTAAGAAGCTTTCTGAGGAACTGCTTTGTTTTCTGTTAATTCATCTCACAGAGTTACAGCTTTCCCCTCAAGAAGTCTTTCGCTAAGACTGTTCTTGTGGAATTTGCAAAGTGATATTTGGAAAACCCTGGAGGGTTATGGGGAAAATGGAATATCTTCCTTTAAAAACTGGAAAGAAGCTTTCTGAGAAACTGCTTTGTGTTCTGTTAATTCATCTCACAGAGTTACAGCTTTCCACTCAAGACGCCGTTCACTAAGACTGTTCTTCTGGAACGTCCAAAGTGATATTTGGAAGTCCTTAGAGGGCTATGGTGAAAAAGTAATTATCTTCCGTTAAAAACTGGAAAGAAGCTTTCTGAGAAACTGGTTGGTGTTCTGTTAATTCATCTCACAGATTTACAGCTTTCCCCTCAAAAAGCCTTTGGCTACGACTGTTCTTGTTTAATTTGCAAAGAGATTATTGGAAGCCCGTAGAGGGCTATGGTGAAAAAGGAAATATCTTCCGTTAAAAACTGGAAGGAAGCTTTCTGAGAAACTGCTTTGTGTTCTCTTAATTCATCTCACAAAGTTACAGCTTCCCCCTAGAGAAGCCTTTGGCTAAGATTCTTCTTGTGGAATTTACAAAGTGATATTTGGAAGCCCATAGAGGGCTACAGTGAAAAAGGAAATATCTTCAGTTAAAGACTGAAAAGAAGCCTTCTGAATATGCTTTGTGTTCTGTTAGTTCATCTCAGAGAGCTACTGCTCTCCCCTCAAGAAGCCATTCGCTAAGACTGTTCTTTTGGAATTTGCAAAGTGATATTTGGAAGCCCATAGTGGGCTATGCTGAAAAACAAAATATCTTCAGTAAAAAACTGAAAGGAAGCTTTCTGAGAAACTGCTCTGTGTTCTGTTAATCCATCTCACAGAGTTACAGCTTTCCCCTCAAGAAGTCTTTCGCTAAGACTGTTCTTGTGGAATTTGCAAAGTGATATTTGGAAGCCCAAAGAGGGCTATGGCGAAAAAGGAAGTATCCTAACATAAAAACTGATAAGAAGCTTTCTGATAAAGTGTTTTGTGTTCTGCTAATTCATCTCACAGAGTTACAGCTTTCATCTCAAGAAGCCTTTCGCTAAGACTGGTCTTGTGGAATTTGCAAAGTGATATTTTGGAGCCCTTAGAGGGCTATGGTGAAAAAGGAAATATCTTTAGTTAAAAACTGGAAAGAAGCTTTCTGAGAAACTGCTTTGTGTTCTATTAATTCATGTCACAGAGTTACAGCTTCACCTTCAAGAAGCCTTTCGTTAAGACTTTTCCTGTGGATTTTGCTAAGTGGTATTTGGATGCCCATAGAGGGCTAAGGTGATAAAGGAAATATCTTCAGTGAAAGACTGAAAAGAAGCTTTCTGAGAAACTGTTTTTGTGTTGTTAATTCATCTCACAGAGTTACAGCTCTCCACTTAAGAAGCCATTCGCTAAGACTATTCCTTTGGAATTTCCAAAGAGATATTTGGAAGCCCATTGAGGGCTATGTTGAAAAAGGAAGTATCCTAAGATAAAAACTGAAAAGAAGCTTTCTGAGAAGCTGCTTCATGTTGTGTTAATTCATCTCACAGACTTACAGCTTTCTCCTCAAGAAGCCGTTCACTAAGACTGTTCTTGTGAAATTTGCAAAGTGATATTTGGAAGCCCATAGAGGCCTATGGTGAAAAAGGAAATATCCTCAGTTAAAAACTGGAAAGAAGCTTTCTGAGAAACTGTCCTTTGCTCTGTTAATTCATCTAACAGAGTTACAGTTTTCCCCTCAAGAAGTCTTTCGCTAAGACAGTTCTTGTGGAATTTCCAAAGTGATATTTGGAAGTCCATATTGGGCAGTGGTGGAAAAGGAAATATCTTCAGATAAAACTGGAAAGAATCTTTCTGCGAAACCGCTTTGTTTTGTGATAATTCACCTCACATAGTTACAGCTTTCCCCTCAAGAAGCCGTTCACTAAGACTGTTCTTGTGAAATTTGCAAAGTGATATTTGGAAGAACAAAGAGGGCTATGGTGAAAAAGGAAATATCTTCGGTTAAAAACTGGAAAGAAACTTTCTGAGAAACTTCTTTGTGTCCTGTTAATTCATCTCACTGAGTTACAGCTTTTTCCTCAAGAAGGCTTTCGCTACGAATGTTCTTGTGGAATTTGCTACGTGATATTTGGAAGCCCATAGACGGCTATGGTGAAAAAGAAAATATCTTCAATTAAAAACTGCAAAGAAGATTTCTGAGAAACTGCTTCGTGTTCTGTTAATTCATGTCACAGAGTTACAGCTTCCCCCTCAATAAGCCTTTCGATAAGACTGTTCTTGTGGAATTTGCAAAGTGATATTTGGGAGCCCATAGAGGGCCATGATGAAAAAGGAAATATCTTCAGTTAAAAACTGAAAAGAAGCTTTCTGAGAAACTGCTCTGTGTTCTGTTAAGTCATCTCACAGAGTTACAGCTTTCCCCTCAAGAAGCCTTTCGCGAAGACTGTTCTTGTGGAATTGGCAAACTGATATTTGGAAGCCCATAGAGGGCAATGGTGAAAAAGTAAATATCCTATGATAAAAACTGAAAAGAAACTTTCTGGGAAAGTGCTTTGTGTTCTACTAATTCATCTCACAGAGTTACAGCTTTCCCCTCAAGAAGCCTTTTACTAAGACTGTTCTTGTGGAATTTACAAAGTGATAATTGGGAACCCATAAAAGGCTATGGTGAAAAAGGAAATATCTTTAGTTAAAAACTGGAAAGAAGATTTCAGAGAAACTACATTGTGTTCTGTTAATTTATCTCACAGAGTTACAGCTTCCCAATCAGAAGCCTTTCGCTAAGACTCTTCTTGTGGAATTTGCAAAGTGATATTTGGAAGACAATAGAGGGCTATGGTGAAAAAGGAAATATCTTCAGTTAAAGACTGAAAAGAAGCTTTCTGAGAAACTGCTTTGTATTCTGCTAATTCATCTCACAGAGTTTCAGCTCTCCCCTCAAGAAGCCATTCGCTAAGACTGTTCTTGTGGAATTTCCAAAGTGATATTGGAAGCCCATAGAGGGCTACGGTGAAAAAGGAAATATCCTAAAATAAAAACTGAAAAGAATCATTCTGATAAACTGCTTTGTGTTCTGTTATTTCTTCTCACAGAGTTACAGCTTTTCCCTCAAGAAGTCTTTCCCTATGTCTGTTCTTGTGTAATTTGCAAAGTGATATTTGGAAGCCCATAGAGGTCTATGGTGAAAAAGGAAATATCTTCAGTTAAAACTGGAAAGAAGATTTCTGGGAAATTGCTTTGTGTTCTGTTAATTCATCTCACAGAGTTACAGCTTCCCCCTCAAGTAGCTTTTTGCTAAGACTGTTCTTGTGGAATTTGCAAAGTGATATTTGTTAACCCCTAGAGGGCTATTGGGAAAAAAGAAATATCCTAAGATAAAAACTGAAAAGAAGCTTTCTGAGATACGGCTTTGTGTTCTGGTAATTCATCTCACAGAGTTACAGCTTTCCCCTCAAAAAGCCATTCTCTAAGACTGTTCCTGTGGAATTTGCAAAGTGATATTTGGAAGCTCATAGAAGGCTATGGAGAAAAAGGAAATATCCTGAGATAAAAACTGAAAAGAAGCTTTCTGAGAAACTGCTTTGTGTTCTGTTAATTCATTTCACAGAGTTACAGCTTCCCCCTCAAGTAGCTTTTTGCTAAGACTGTTCTTGTGGAATTTGCAAAGTGATATTTGTTAACCCCTAGAGGGCTATTGGGAAAAAAGAAATATCCTAATAAAAAAACTGAAAAGAACCTTTCTGAGAAACGGCTTTGTGTTCTGTTAATTCATTTCACAGAGTTACAGCTTTCCCCTCGAGAAGTTTTTCGCTAAGAATGTTCTTGTGGAATTTGCAAAGTGATATTTGGAAGGCCATAGAGAGCTATGGTGAAAAAGGAAATATCGTAAGATAAAAACTGAAAATATGCTTTCTGAGAAACGGCTTTGTGTTCTGTTAATTCATCTCACAGAGTTACAGCTTTCTCCTCAAGAAGCCTTTCGCTAAGGCTGTTCTTGTGGAATTTGCAAAGTGATATTTGGAAGCCCATAGAGGGCTATGGAGAAAAAGCGTGTATCCTAAGATAAAAACTGAAAAGATGCTTTCTGAGAAACTCCTTTGTTTTCTATTAATTCATCTCACAGAGTTACAGCGTTCCCCTCAGGAAGCCTTTCGCTAAGACTGTTCTTGTCGAATTTGCAAAGTGATATTCGGAAGCTCTTAGAGGGCTATGGTGAAAAATGAAATATCTTCCGAATAAAACTGGTAAGAAGCTATCTGAGAAACTGCTTTGAGTTGTGTTAATTCATCTCACAGAGTTACAGCTTTCACCTAAAGAAGCCTTTCTCTAAGACTGTTCTTTTGGAATTTGAAAAGTGATATTTGGAAGCCCATAGAAGTCTACGGTGAGAAAGGAAATATCTTTAGATACAAACTGGAAAGAAGCTTTCTGAGAAACTGCTTTGTGTTCTCTTAATTCATCTCACAGAGTTACAGTTTCCCCCTCAAGAAGCCTTTCGCTAATACTCTTCTTGTGGAATTTGCAAAGTGATATTTGGAAGCCCATACAGGGCTCTGGTGAAAAAGGAAATGTCTTCAGTTAATACTGAAAAGAAGCTTTCTGAAAAACTGCTTTGTGTTCTGTTAATTCATCTCACAGAGTTGCAGCTCTCCCCTCAAGAAGCCATTCGCTAAGAGTGTTCTTGTGAAATTTCCTAAGTGATATTTGGTAGCCCATAAAGGGCTATGGTGAAAAAGGAACTATCCTAAAATAAAAAGTGAAAAGAAGCTTTCTGAGAAACTGCTTTGTGTTCTGTTAATTCTTCTCACAAAGTTACAGCTTTTCCATCAAGAAGCCTTTTGGTAAGACTGTTCTTGTGGAATTTGCAAGTGATATTTTGAGGCCCAAAGAGTGCTATGGTGAAAAAGGAAATATAATCAGTTTAAAACTACAAAGAAGTTTTCTGAGAAACTCGTTTGTTTTCTGTGAATTCATCACACAGAGTTACAGTTTTCCCTCAAGAAGCCATTCGCTAAGAGTGTTTTTCTGGAATTTGTGAAATGATATTTGGAAGTGCATAGAGGGCTGCGGTGAAAAAGGAAATATCCTGAGATAAAAACGGAAAAGAAGATTTCTGAGAAACAGCTTTGTGATCTGTTAATTCAGCTCACAGATTTCCAGCATTCCCCTCAAGAAGCCTATCACTAAGACTGTTCTTGTTGAATTTGCAAAGTGATATTTGGAAGCTCATAGAGGGCTATGGTGAAAAAGGAAATATCTTGAGTTGAAAACTGGAAAGAAGCTTTCTGAGAAACTGCTTTATGTTCCATTTATCAATCTCACAGAGTTACGGCTTTCCCCTCAAGAAGCCTTTCGCTTAGACTGTTCTTGTGGAATTTGCAAAGTGATATTTGGAAGCCCATAAAGGGCCAGGGTGAAAAAGGAAATATCTTCAGTTAAACACTGGAAAGAAGCTTTCTGAGAAACTGCTTTGTATTCTATTAATTCATCTGACACAATTACAGCTTTCCCCTCAAGAAGCCATTCGCTAAGACTGCTCTTGTGGAATTTGCAGAGTGATATTTGGAAGCCCATAGAGGATTATGGTGAAAAAGGAAATATCTTCTTTTAAAACTGGAAAGAAGCTTTCTGAGAAACTGCTTTGTATTCTATTCATTCATCTCACAGAGTTACATCTTTCCCCTCAAGAAGACTTTCGCTAAGACTGTTCTTGTGGAATTTGCAATGTGATATTACGAAAACCGTAGAGTGCTATGGTGAAAATGGAAATATCCTAAGATAAAAACTGAAAAGAAGCTTTCTGAGAAACTGCTTTGTGTTCTGTTAATTCATCTCACAGTTTACAAATTTCTCCTCAAGAAACCTTTAGCTATGTCTTATATTGTGGAATTTGAAAAGTGATATTTGGAACCCCATAGGGGGCTATGGTGAAAAAGGAAGTATCTTCCGTTAAAATCTGGAAAGAAGATTTCTGAGAAACTACTTTGTGTTCTGTTAATTCATCTCAGAGATTTACAGCTTTCCCCTCATGAACCCTTTCCCTAAGACTGTTCTTGTGGAATTTGCAAAGTGATATTTGGAAGCCCACAGAGGGCTATGGTGAAAAAGGACATATCCTAAGATAAAAACTGAAAAGAAGCTTTCTGAGAAACTGCATTGCGTTCTGTTAGTTCATCTCAGAGAGGTACAGCTTTCCCCTCAAGAAGTCTTTCCCTAAGACTGTTCCTGTGGAAATTGCAAAGTGATGTTTGGAAGCTCATAGTGGCTATGGTGAAAAAAGAATTATACTAAGATAAAAACCGAAAAGAAACTTTCTGAGAAACTGCTTAGTGTTCCGTTAGTTCATCTCACAGAGTTACAGCTTTCCCCTCAGGAAGCCGTTCACTAAGACTGTTCTTGTGAAATTTGGAAAGTAATATTTGGAAGCCCATAGAGGGCTATGGTGAAAATGGAATTATGCTAAGGTAAAAACAGAAAAGAGGCTTTCTGAGAAACTGCTTTGTTTTCTATTAATTCATCTCACAGTGTTACAGCTTTCCCCTCAAGAAGCCTAACCCTTAGACTGTTCTTGTGGAATTTGCAAAGTGATATTTGGAATCCCATAGAGGGCTATGTTGAAAAAGGAAATATCTTCCGTTAAAAACTGGAAAGAATCTTACTCAGAAACCCCTTTGTGTTCTGTTAATTCATCCCACAGAGTTACAGATTTCTCCTCAAGAAGCCTTTCGCTAAGACTGTTCTCGTGGAATTTGCAAAGCGATATTTGGAAGCCCTTAGGGGGCTATGGAGAAAAAGGAAACATCCTAAGATAAAAATGAAAAGAAGCTTTCTGAGGAACTGCTTTCTGTTCTGTTAATTCGTCTCAGAGATTTACATCTTTCCTCCCAAGGAACCTTTCGCTAAGACTGTTCTTGTGGAATTTGTAAAGTGATATTTGGAAGCCCATCGAGGGCTAAGGTGAAAATGGAAATATTCTAAGATGAAAACTGAAAAGAAGCTTTCTGGGAAACTGTTTTTGTGTTCTGTTAATTCATCTCAGAGAGTTACAGCTTTCCCCTCAAGAAGCCTTTCGCTGAGGTTGTTCTTGTGGAATTTGCAACGTGATATTTGGAAGTCCATAGAGGGATACGGTGAAAAAGGAAATATCTTCCTTTAAAAACTGGAAAGAAGCTTTCTGATAAACTGTTTTGTGGGGGAATTTGCAAAGTGATATTTGGAAACCCACGGAGGGCTATGGTGAAAAAGGAAATATCTTCCGTTAAAAACTGGAAAGAAGATTTCAGAGACTGCTTTGGGTTCTGTTAATTCATCTCACAGAGTTACAGCTTTCCCCTCAAGAAGCCTGTCCCTAAGACTGTTCTTGTGGAATTTGCAAGTTGATATTTGGAAGCCCATAGAGAGCTATGGTGAAAAAGGAAATATACTAAAATAAAAACCCAAAGGAATCTTACTGAGAAACTGCTTTGTGTTCTGTTAATTCATCTCACAGAGTTACAGCTTTTCCCTTAAGAAACTTTTCTCTAAGACTGTTCTTGTGGAACTTGCAAAGTGGTATTTCGAAGCCCATAGAGGGCGATGGTGAAAAAGGATATATCTTCCGTTAAAAACTGGAAAGAATCTTTCTAAGAAAATGCTATGTGTTTTTTTAAATTCATCTCAGAGAGTTACAGCTTTTCCTCAAAAGCCTTTCGCTAAGACTGTTGTGTGGAATTTGCAAAGTGATATTTGGAAGCCCATAAACGGCCATGTTGAAAAAGGAAATATCTTCAGTTAAAAACTGGAAAGAAGATTTCTGAGAGACTGCTTTGTGTTCTGTTAATTCATCTCACAGAGTTACAGCTTTCCCCTCAAGAATTCTTTCGCGAAGGCTGTTCTTGTTTAACTTGCAAGGTGATATTGGCAAGCCCGTAGAGGGCTATAGTGAAAAAGGAAATATCTTCAGTTTAAAACTGAAAAGAAGCCTTCTGAGAAACTCCTTTTTGTTCTGTTAATTCATCTCAGAGGGTTACAGCTTTCTCCTCAAGAAGCCTTTCGCTAGGACTGTTCTTGTGGAATTTGGAAAGTGATATTTGGACGCACATAGAGTGCTATGGTGAAAAAGGAAATATCTTAAGTTAAAAACTGGAAAGAAGCTTTCTGAGAAACTTTTTTGTGTTCTGTTAATTCATCTCACAGAATTACAGCTTTTTCCACAAGAAGCCTTTCGCTGAGACTGTTCTTGTGGAATTTGCAATGTGATATTTGAAAGCCCAAAGAGGTCTATGGTGAAAAAGGAAATATCTTCAGTTAAAAACTGGAGAGAAGTCGTCTGAGAAAACGCTTTGTGTTCTGTTAATTCATCTGATAGAGTTACAGCTTTCCCCTCATGAAACCTTTCGCTAACACTGTTCTTGTGGAATTTGCAAAGTGATATTTGGAAGCCCTTGAAGCACTATGGAGAAAAAGGAAATATCCTAAGATAAAAACTGAAAAGAAGCTTTCTGAGGAACTGCTTTCTGTTCTGTTAACTCATCTCAGAGATTTACAGCTTTCCGTTAAAGAAGCCTTTCGCAATGACTGTTCTTTTGGAATTGGCAAAGTGATATTTGGAAGCCCATAGAGAGCTATGGTGCAAATGAAAATATCCTAAGATAAAAAACGAAAAGAAGCTTTCTGAGAAACTGCTTTGTCTTCTCTTAATTCATCTCACAGAGTTACAGCTTTCCCCTCAAGAAGCCTTTCTCTAAGACTGTTCTTGTGGAATATGCAAAGTGATATTTGGAAGCCCATTGAGGTCTACGCTGAAAATGGAATTATGCTAAGATAAAAACTGAAAAGAAGCTTTCTGGGAAATTGCTTTGTGTTCTGTTAGTTCATCTCACAGAGTTACAGCTTTCCACTCAAGAAGCCGTTCACTAAGACAGTTTTTGTGAAATTTGCAAACTGATACTTGGAAGCCCATAGAGGGCTATGGTGAAAAAGGAAATATCCTAAGATATAAACTGAAAAGTAGCTTTCTGAGAAACTGCTTTGTGTTCTGTTAATTCATCTCACAGAGTTACAGCTTTCCCCTCAAGAAGCCTTTCGCTAAGGCTGTTCTTGTGGAATTTGCAAAGTGATATTTGGAAGCCCATAGAGGGCTATGGTGAAAAAGGAAATATTTTACTTTAAAAACTGGAAAGAAGCTTTCTGAGAAACTGTTTTGTGTTCTGTTAATTCATCTCACAGAGTTATAGCTTTCTCCTCAAGAAGCCTTTCGCTAAGACGTTTCTTGTGGAATTTGCAAAGTGATATTTGGAAGCCCACAGAGGGTTAAGGTGAAAAAGGAAATATCTTCCGTTAAAAACAGGAAAGAAGATATCTGAGAAACTGATTTGGGTTCTGTTAATTGTGAAATTTGCAAGGTGATACTTGGAAGCCCATAGAGAGCTATGGTGAAAAAGCAAATATCCTAAGATAAAAACCCAAAGGAATCTCTCTGAGAAACTTCTTTGTGTTCTGTTAATTCATTTCAGAGAATTACAGCTTTCCCCTCAAGAAGCCTTTCAATAACGCAGTTGTTGTGGAATTTGCAAAGTCTTATTTGGAAACCCTTACAGGGCTATGGTGAAAATGGAATTATCCTAAGATAAAAACCGAAAAGAAGCGTTCTGAGAAACTGCTTTGTGTTCTGTTAGTTCATCTCACGGAGTCACAGCTTTTCCCTCAAGAAGGCTTTCCCTAAGACTGTTCTTGTTGAATTTGCAATGTGATATTTGGATGCCCAGAGGGCTATGCTGAAAAAGGAAATAGCTTCCGTTAAAAACTGGAAAGAAGCTTTCTGAGAAACTGCTTAGTGTTCTGTCAATTTATCTCACAGAGTTACAGCTTTCCTTTCAAGAAGCCTTTCGCTAAGACTGTTCTTGTGTAATTTGCAAAGTGATATTTGGAAGCCCATAGAGGGCTATGGTGGAAAAGGAAATATCTTCCATTAAAAACTGGAAAGAAACTTTCTGAGAAACTGCTTTGTGTTCTGTTAATTCATCTCACAGAGTTACAGCTTTCTCCCAATGAAGATTTTCGCTAAGGCTGTTCTTGTGGAGTTTGCACAGTGATATTTGAAAGCCCATAGTGGGCTCTCATGAAATAGAAAACATCTTCCATTAAAAACTGAAAAGAAGATTTCTGAGAAACTGTTTTGTGTCTGTTAAATCATCTTACAGATTTACATCTTTCTCCTCAAAAAGCCTTTCGCTAAGACTGTTCTTGTGGAATTTCAAATGTGATATTTGGAAGCCCATAGAGAGCTGTGGCATAAAAGAAAATATCTTCCGTTAAAAACTGAAAAGAAGATTTCTGAGAAACTGCTTTGTGTTCTGTTAATTCATCTCAGAGAGTTATAGCTTTCCCCTTAAGAAGCCATTCGCTAAGACTGTTCTTCTGGAATTTGCAAAGTCATATTTCGAAGACCATAGAGGGTTATGGTAAAAATGAAATATCTTTCGTTAAAAACTGCAAAGAAGCTGTCTGAGAAACTGCTTTGTGTTCTGTTAATTCGTCTCACAGAGTTACAGCTTTCCCCTCAAGAAGAGGTTCACTAAGACTATTCTTGTGAAATTTGCAAAGTGATATTTCGAAGCCCATAGAAGGCTATAGTGAAAAAGGAAATATCTTCAGTTTAAAACTGCAAAGCAGCTTTCTGAGAAACTGCGTTGTGTTCTGTTAATTCATCTCCCAGAGTTACAGCTTTTCCCTTAAGAAGCCTTTCAATAAGGTTGTTCTTGTGGAATTTGCAAATTGATCTTTGGATGCCCTTAGAGGGCTATGGTGAAAAAGAAAATATCTTCCGTTAAAAACTTTAAAGAAGCTTTCTTAGAAAGTTCTTTCTGTTCTTATAATTCATCTCACAAAGTTACAGTTTTCTCTTCAAGAAGCCTTTCGATAAGACTGTTCTTGTGGAATTTGCAAAGTGATACTTGGAAGCCCATAGAGGGCTAAGGTGTAAAAGGAAATATCTTCAGTTAAAAATTGGAAAGAAGCTTTCTGAGAAACTTCTTTGTGTTCTGTTAATTCATCTCACAGAGTTACAGCTTTCCCCTCAAGAAGTCTTTCGATGAGACTGTTCTTGTGGAATTTGCAAGGTGATATTTGGAAACCCATAGAGGGCTATGGTGAAAAAGTAAATACCTTCAGTTAAAAACTGGAAAGAAGCTTTCTGAGAAACTTCTCTGTGTTCTGTTAATTCATCTCACAGAGATACAGATTTCCCCTCAAGAAGCCTTTGGATAAGTCTGTTCTTGTGGATTTGCAAAGTGATATTTGAAAGACCATAGAAGGCTATAGTGAAAAAGGAAATATCTTCAGTTATAAACTGGAAAGAAGCTTTCTGAGAAACTGCTTTGTGTTCTGTTAATTCATCTCACAGAGTTACAGCTTTCCCCTCAAGAAGCCTTTCGCTAAGACTGTTCTTGTGGAATTTGCAAAGTGATATTTGGAAGCCCATAGAAGGCTATGGTGAAAAAGGAAATAACTTCCGTTAAAAACTGGAAAGAAGCTTTCTGAGAAACTGCTTTGTGTTCTGTTAATTCATCTCACAGAGTTACAGCTTTCCCCTCAAGAAGCCTTTCGCTCAGACTGTTCTTGTGGAATTTGCAAAGTGATATTTGGAAGCCCATCGAGGTCAATGGTGAAAAAGGAAGTATTTTAAGATAAAAACTGAAAAGAAGCTTTCTGAGAAACTTCTTCATGTTGTGTTAATTCATCTCACAGACTTACAGCTTTCTCCTCAGGAAGCCGTTCACTAAGACTGTTTTTGTGGAATTTGAAATGTGGTATTTCGAAGCCCATAGAGGGATATGGTGAAAAACGAAATCTCTTCCGTTAAAAACTGGAAAGAAGCTTTCTGAGAAACTGCTTTGTTGTCTGTTAATTAATCTCACAGAGCTACAGATTTCCCCTCAAGAAGCCTTTCGGTAAGACTGTTCTTGTGGATGTTGCAAAGTGATATTTGGAAGCCTATAGATGGATACGGTGAAAAAGGAAATATCTTCCGTTAAAAACTGTAAACAAGCTTTCTGATAACCTGCTTTGTGTTCTGTTAATTCAACTCACAGAGTTACAGCTTTCCCCTAAAAAGCCTGTCTCAAGAAGCCCTTCGCTAATGCTGTTCTTGTGAAATTTGCAAAGTGATATTTGGAAGCCCATTGAGGGATATGGTGAAAAAGGAAATATCTTCCGATATAAACTGGAAAGAAGTTTTCTGAGAAACTGCTTTGTTTTCTATTAATTCATCTCACAGAGCTACAGCTTTCCCCTCAAGAAGCCTTTTCCTAAGACTGTTCTTCCCTTGAGACAGTTCTTGTGGAATTTGCAAAGTGATATTTGGAAGCCCATAGAGGGCTAAGGTAAATAAGGAAATATCTTCATTTGAAAACTGGAAAGAAGATTTCTGACAAACTGCTTTGGGTTCTGTTAATACATCTCACAGAGTTGCAACTTTCCCCTCAAGAAGCCTTTTGCTAAGTCTGTTCTTGTGGAATTTGCAAAGTGATATTTAGAAGCCCATAAAGGGATATGGTGAAAAAGCAAATATCCTAAGATAAAAACTGAAAAGAAGCTTTCCGAGAAACTGCTTTGTGTTCTGTTAATTCATCTCACAGAGTTATAGCTTTCCCATCAAGAAGCCTTTCGGTAAGAATGTTTTTGTGAACTTTGCAATGTGATATTTAGAAGCCCAGAGAGGGCTATGAAAAAAGGAAATATCCTAAGATAAAAACTGAAAGAAGCTTTGTGAGAAACTGGTTTGAGTTCTGTTAATTCATCTCACAGAGTTACAGCTTTCCCTTCAAGAAGCCTTTCGCTAAGGCTGTTCTTGTGGAATTTGCAAAGTGATATTTGGAAGCCGTAGAGGTCTACGGTGAAAAAGGAAATATCTTCAATTAACTACTTGAAAGAAGCTTTCTGAGAAAATGCTTTGTGTTCTGTTAATTCATCTCACAGAGTTACAGCTTTCCCGTCAAGAAGCCTTTTGCTAAGACTGTTTTTGTGGAATTTGCAAAGTGATATTCGGAGCCCCATAGAGGGCTGTGGTGAAAATGGAGATATCCTAAGATAAAAACCGAAAAGAAGCTTTCTGAGAAACTGCTTAGTGTACTGGTAATTCAACTCACAGAGTTACAGCTTCTTCCTCAGGAATCCTTTCGCTAAGACTGTTCTTGTGGAAGTTGCAAAGTGATATTTTTAATCCCATAGAGGGATATGGTGAAAAAGGAAATATCTTCTGTTAAAAACTGGAAAGCAGCTTTCTGAGTAACTGCTTTGTGGTCTGTTAATTCATCTCACAGAGTTACAGCTTTCCCCTCAAGAAGCCTTTCGCTAAGACTGTTCTTGATGAATTTGCAAAGTGACATTTGTAAGCCCATACAGGGCTATGCTGAAAAAGGAAATATCCTAAGATAACAACTGAAAAGAAGCTTTATGAGAAACTGCTTTGGGTTCTGTTAATTCATCTCACAGAGTTACAGCTTTCCCCTCAAGAAGCTTTTCGCTAAGACTGTTCTTGTGGAATTTGCAAAGTGATATTTGGAAGGCCATAGGGGGCTATGGTGAAAATGGAAATATCCTAAGATAAAAACCTAAAAGAAGCTTTCTGAGAAACTGCTTTGTGTTCTGTTAATTCATCTCAGAGAGTTACAGCTTTCTGCTCAAGAAGCCTTTCGCTAAGACTGTTCTTGTAAAATTTGCAAAGTGATGTTTGGAATCCCATAGAGGGCTTAGGTGAAAAAGGAAATAACTTTCGTTAAAAACTGGAAAGAGTTATACCTGATGTAAATGACGAGTTGATGGGTGCAGCACACCAACATGGCACAAGTATACTTATGTAGCAAACCTGCACGTTGTGCACATGTACCCTACAACTTGAAGTTTAATAATAACAAATAAATTAAAAAAAAAAAAACTGGAAAGAAGATTTCTGAGAAACTGCTTTGTGTTCTGTTAGTTCAACTCACAGAGTTACAGCTTTCCCTTCAAGAAGCTGTTCACTAAGACTGTTTTTGTGAAATTAACAAAGTGATATTTGGAAGCCCATAGAGGGCTATGGTGAAAAAGGAAGTATCCTAGGATAAAAACTGAAAATAAGCTTTCTGAAAAACTGCTTTGTGTTCTGTTAATTCAACTCACAGAGTTATAGTTTCACCTCAAGAAGCCTTTCTCAAGAAGTCTTTCGCTAAGACTGTTCTTGTGGAATTTGCAAATCGATATTTGGAAGCCCATAGAGGGCTATGCTGAAAAAGGAAATATCTTCCGTTAAAAACGGGAAAGAATCTTTCTGAGAAACTGCTTTGTGTTCTGTTAATTCATCTCACAGAGTTACAGCTTTCTTCGCAAGAAAGCGTTCTGTAAGGCTGTTCTTGTGGAGTTTGCAAAGATTATTTGGAAGCCCATAGAGGGCTATGTTGAAAAAGGAAATATGCTAAGTTAAAAACTGAAAAGAAGGTATCTGAGAAACTGCTATGTGTTCTGTTAATGATCTCACAGAGTTACAGCTTTCCATTCAAGAAGCCTTTCGCTAAGTCCATTCTTGTGGAATTTGCAAAGGGATATTTGGAAGCCCATAGAGGGCTATTGTGAAAAAGGAAATATCTCCGGTAAAAAACTGGAAAGAAGCTTTCTGAGAAACTGCTTTGTGTTCTGTTAATTCATCTCACAGAGTTACAGCTTTCCCCTGAAGAAGCCTTTCGCTAAGACTGTTCTTGTGGAATTTGCAATGTGATATTTGGAAGCCCATAGAGGGCTATCCTGAAAAAGGAAATATCTTCCGTTATAAACTGGAAAGAAGATGTCTGAGAAACTGCTGTGGGTTCTGTTAATTCATCTCACAGAGTTACAGCTTTCCCTTCAAGAAGCCTTTCGCTAAGACTGTTCTTGTGGAATTTGCAAAGTGATATTCGGAAGCCCTTAGAGGGCTATGGTGGAAAAGGAAATATCTTCCGTTAAAAACTGGAAAGAAGATTTCTGAGAAACTGCTTTGTGTTCTGTTAGTTCATCTCACAGAGTTACAGCTTTCCTCTCAAGAAGCCGTTCAGTAAGACTGTTCTTGTGATATTTGCAAAGTGATATTTGGAAGCCCATTGAGGGCCATGGAGAAAAAGGAAATATCTTCCGTTAAAAAGTGGAAAGAAGCGTTCTGAAAAACAGTTTTGTGTCTGTTAATTCATATTACAGATTTAAGCTTTCTCCTCCAAAAGCCTTTCGCTAAGACTGTTCGTGTGGAACTTGAAATGTGATATTTGGATGCCCTTAGAGGGCTATTGTGAAAAAGTAAATATCTTCCGTTAAAAACTTGAAAGAAGATTTCTGAGAAACTGCTTTTTTTTTGTTAATTGATCTCAGAGAGGTACAGCTTTCCCCTCAAGAAGTCTTTCCCTAAGACTATTCTTGTGGAATTTGCAAAGTGATATTTGGAAGCCCATAGGGGGCTCTGGCAAAAAAGAAAATATCCTAAGATAAAAACCGAAAGGAAGCTTTATGAGAAACTGCGCTGTGTTCTCTTAATTCATCTCACAGAGTTACAGCTTTCCCCTAAACAAGCCGTTCACTGAGACTGTTCTTGTGGAATTTGCAAAGTGATATTGGAAGCCCATAGAGGATTATCACGAAAAAGGTAATTTCCTAAGATAAAAACCGAAAAGGAGCTTTCTGAGAAACTGCATTGTATTCTCTTAATTCATCTCACAGAGTTATAGCTTTCACCACAACAAGCCGTTCACTGAGACTGGTCCTGTGGAATTTGCAAGGTGATATTTGGAAGCCGTCAGAAGTCTATGCAGAAAAAGGAAATATCTTCCGTTAAAAACTGGATAGAAGCTTTCTGATAAACTGCTTTGTGTTCTCTTAATTCATCTCACAGAGTTACAGCTTTCCCTGAAGAAGCCTTTCGCTAACTTTGTTCTTGTGGAATTTGCAAAGTGATATTTGGAAGCCCATATAAGGCTATGGTGAAAAAGAAATTGTCCTAAGATAGAAATTGAAAAGAAGCTTTCTGAGAAACTGCTTTGTCTGTTAATTCATCTCACACAGTTACAGCTTTCCCGTGAAGAAGCCGTTCACTGAGACTGTTCTTGTGGAATTTGCAAAGTGATATTGGAAGCCGATAGAGGATTATGGCGAAAAGGGAAATATCCTAAGATAAAAACCGAAAAGAAGCTTTCTGAGAAACTGCTTTGTGTTCTGTTAAATCATCTTACAGAGTTACAGTTTTACCCTCATGAAGTCTGTCGCTAAGACTGTTCTTGTGGGATTGGCAAAGTGATATTTGGAAGCCCACAGAGGGCTATGGTGAAAAAGGAAATGTCTTCCGTTAAAAACCGGAAAGAAGCTTTCTGAGAAACTGCTTTTTGATCTGTTAATTCATCTCACAGAGTTAGAGCGTTCCCCTCAAGAAGCCTTTCGCTAAGACTGTTTTGGTGGAATATTCAAAGTGATATTTGGAAGCCCATAGTGGGCTATGGTGAAAAACGAAATATCTTCGGTTACAAACTGGAAAGAAGCTTTCTGAGAAACTGCTTTGTGTTCTGTTAAATCGTCTTACAGAGTTACAGTTTCCCCTCTTGAAGCCTTTCGCTAAGACTTTTTTTGTGGGATTTGCAAAGTGATATTTGGAAGTCCTTAGAGGTCTATGGTGAAAAAGGAAGTATCTTCCGTGAAAAACTGGAAAGAAACGTTCTGAGAGACTGCTTTGTTTTCCGTTAATTGATCACACAATGTTACAGCTTTCCCCTCAAGAAGCCTTTCGCAAAGATTGTTCTTGTAGAATTAGCAAAGTGATATTGTGAAGCAAGTAGAGGGCTATGGTGAAAAAGGAACTGTCTTCCGTTAAAAGCTGGAAAAAAGCTTTCTGAGAAACTGCTTTGTGTTCTGTTAATTCATCTCAAAGAGTTATAGCTTTCACACCAAGAAGCCTTTCGGTAAGACTGTTCTTGTGGAATTTGCAAAGTGATATTTGGAAACCCGTAGAGGGTTATGGTGAAAAAGGAAATATCCTAAGATAGAAACTGAAAAGAAACTTTCTGAGAAACCGCTTTGTGTTCTGTTAATTGATCTCACGGATTTACAGCTTTCCCCTCAAGAAGCCTTTGGCTAAGTCTGTTCTTGTGGATTTTGCAAAGTGATATTTGGAAGCCTATAGAGGGCTATGGTAAAGAAGGAAATATCTTCAGTTAAAAACTGGAAAGAAGCTTTCTGAGAAACTCCTTTGCGCTCTGTTAATTCACCTCTCAGAGTTACAGCTTTCCCCTGGAAAAGCCTTTCGCTAAGACTGCTCTTGTGAAATTTGCAAAGTGATATTTTGAAAAAGGAAATGTCTTCCGTTAAAAACTGGAAAGAATCTTTCTGAGAAACTGCTTGATGCTATGATAATTCATCTCACAGAGTTTCAGCTTTCCCCTCAAGAAGCCGTTCACTAAGACTGTTCCTGTGGAATTTTCAAAGTGATATATGGAAGCCCATAGAGGGCTATGGTGAAAAAGGAATTATCCTAAGATAAAAACTGCAAAGAAGCTTTCTGAGAAACCGCTTTGTGTTCTGTTAATTCAACTCACTGTGTTAAAGCTTTCTCCTGAAGAAGCGTTTCGCTAAGACTGTTCTTGTGCAATTTGCAAAGTGATATTTACAAGCCCATAGAGGGCTATGGTGAAACTGGAAATATCCTAAGATAAAAACCGAAAAGAAGCTTTCTGAGAAACTGCTTTGTGATCTGTTAATTCATCTCCAGAGTTAAAGTTTTCCCCTCAAGAAATCTTTCATGAAGACTGTTCTTGTGAAATTTTCAAGGTGATATTTGGAAGCCCATAGAGGGCTACGGTGAAAACGGAAACATCTTCAGATAAAAACTGGAAAGAAGCTTTCTGAGAAACTGCTTTGTGTTCTGTTAATTCATCTCCCAGAGTTACAGCGTTCTCCTCAAGAAGCCTTTCACTAAGGTTGTTCTTGTGGAATTTGGTAAGTGATATTTGGAAGCCCGTAGAGGACTATGGTCAAAAAGGAAATATCTTCAGTTAACTACTTGAAAGAATCTTTCTGAGAAACTGCTTTGTGTTCTATTAATTCATCTCACAGAGTTACAGCTTTCTCCTCAAGAATCCTTTCGCTAAGTCTTTTCTTGTGGAATTTGCAAAGTGATATTTGGAAGCCCATACAGGGCTATGGTGAAGAAGGAATTATCCTAATATAAAAACTGAAAAGAAGCTTTCTGAGAAACTGCTTTGTGTTCTGTTAATTCAACTCAGAGAGTTACAGCTTTCCCCTCAAGAAGCGTATCTCAAGAAGACTTTCGCTTAGACTGTTCTTGTGAAATTTGCAAACTAATACTTGGAAGCCCATAGTGCGCTATGGTGAAAAGGGAAATTTCTTCCATTAAAAACTGTAAAGAAGTTGTCTGAGAAAATGCTTTGTTTTCTATTAATTCATCTCACAGAATTACAGCTCTCCCCTCAAGAAGCCTTCCCCTCAAGAATTTGTAAAGTGATATTTGGAAGCCCATAGAGGGCTGTGGTGAAAAAGGAAATATCTTCTGTGAAAAACTGAAAAGAAACTTCCTGAGAAACTGCTTTGTGTTTTGTTAATTCATCTCACAGAGTTACAGCTTTCCCCTAAACAAGCCGTTTACTGAGACTGTTCTTGTGGAATTTGCAAAGTGATATTGGAAGCCCACAGAGGATTATGGCGAAAAAGGTAATTTCCTAAGATAAAAACCGAAAAGGAGCTTTCTGAGAAACTGCTTTGTATTCTCTTAATTAATGTCACAGAGTTATAGCTTTCGCCACAACAAGCCGTTCACTAAGACTGTTCTTGTGGAATTTGCAAAGTGATATTTGGAAGCCCGTAGAGAGCTATTGTGAAAAAGGGAACATATTCAGTTAAAAACTGGAAAGAAGCTTTCTGAGAAACTGCTTTGTTTTCTGTTAATTCAACCCACCGAGTTACACCTTTCCACTCAAGAGGCCTTTCGCTAAGACTGTTCTTGTGGAATTTGCAATGTGGTATTTTAAAGCCCATAGATGGTTATGGTGAAAAAGAAAGTATCCTGACATAAAAAGTGCAAAGAATCTTTCTGAGAAACTGCTTTGTGTTCTGTGAATTCAACTCCCAGAATTAAAGCTTTCTCCTTTAGAAGGTTTTCGCTAAGAATGTTGTTGTGGAATTTTCAAAGTGATATTTGGAAACCCATAGAGGGCTATGGTGAAAAAGGAAGTAGCCTAAATTAACAACTGAAAAGAAGCTCTCTGAGAAACTGTTTTATTTTCTGTTAATTCATCTCACAGAGATACAGCTTTCCCCTCAAGAAGCCTTTCGCTAAGATTGTTGTTGTGGAATTTGAAAAGTGATATTTGGAAGCCCACTGATGGCAGTGGTGAATAAGAAAATATCCTATAATAAAAACTGAAAAGAAGCTTTCTGAGAAACTTCTTTGTATTCTGTTACTTCATCTCACAGAGTTACATCTTTAAACTCAAGAAGTCTTTCCCTAAGATTGTTCTTGTGGAATTAGCAAAGTGATATTTGGAAGCCCATCGTGGGCTATGATGAAAAAGAATTTGTCTTCCGTTAAAAACTGGAAAGAAACTTTCTGAGAAACTGCATTGTTTTCTGTTATTTCGTCTCACAGAGTTACAGCTTTCCCCTCAAGAAGCCTCTCGCTGAGATTGTTCTTGTGGAAATTGCAAAGTGATATTTGGAAGCCCATAGAGGGCTATGTTGAAAAAGGAAATATCTTCCGTTAAAAACTGGAAAGAGGCTTTCGAGAAACTTCTTTGTGTTCTGTTAATTCATCTCACAGAGTTACAGTTTTCCCCTCCAGAGTCCTTTCACTAAGAATGTTCTTGTGGAATTTGCAAAGTGATATTTGGAAGCCCAAAGAGGGCTATGTTGAAAAAGGAAATATCTTCCATTAAAAACAGGAAGGAAGCTTTCGAGAAACTGCTTTGTGTTCTGTTAATTCATCTCACACTGTTACAGTTTTCCCCTCCAGAAGCCTTTCACTAAGAATGTTCTTGTGGAATTTGCAAAGTGATATTGGAAGCCCATAGAGCGTTATGGCGGAAAAGAAAATATCCTAAGATAAAACCCGAATAGAAGCATTCTGAGAAACTGCATTGTGTTCTCTTAATTCATCTCAGAGTGTTGTAGCTTTCCCTTCCAGAAACAGTTCACTAAGACTGTTCCTGTGGAATTTGCAAGGTGATATTTGGAAGCCCTTAGAGGGCTTTTTGAAAAAGGAAATATCTTGCGTTAAAAACTGGAAAGAAGCTTTCTGAAAAACTGCTTTGTGTTCTGCTAATTCATCTCAGAGAAGTACAGCTTTCCCCGCAATAAGCCGCTCACTAAGAATGTTCTTGTGGGCCGTGCGCGGTGGCTCAAGCCTGTAATCCCAGCACTTTGGGAGGCCGAGACGGGCGGATTACGAGCTCAGGAGATCGAGACCATTCTGGCTAACACAGTGAAACCCCGTCTCTACTAAAAATACAAAAAACTAGCCGGGAGAGGTGGCGGGCGCCTGTAGTCCCAGCTCCTCCGGAGGTTGAGGTAGGAGAATGGCGTAAACCCGGGAGGCGGAGCTTGCAGTGAGCTGAGATCCGGCCACTGCAGTCCAACCCGGGCTACAGAGCAAGACTCCATCACAAAAAAAAAAAAAAAAAAAAAAAAAAAAAAAAGAATGTTCTTGTGGAATTTGCAAAGTGGTATTTGGAAGCCTTTAGAGGGCTGTGGTGAAAATGGAAATATCCTAAGATAAAAACAAAAAAGAAGCTTTCTCAGAAACTGCTTTGTGTTCTGTTAATTCATCTCAAAGAGTTACATCTTTTCCTTCAAGAAGACTTTCGCTAAGACTCTTCTTGTGGAATTTTGCAAAGTGATATTTGGAAGCCCGTAGAAGGCTACGGTGAAAAAAGAAATATCTTCGGTTAAATACTAGAAAGAAGCTTTCTGAGAAACTGCTTTGTGTTCTCTTAATTCATCTCGCAGAGTTACAGCTTTCCTCTCAAGAAGCCTTTCGTTAAGACTGTTTTTGTGGAATTTGAAAAGTGATATTTGGAAGCCCATAGAGGGCTATGGTGAAAAAAGAAATATCTTCCGTTAAAAAGTGGAAAGAAGCTTTAAGAGAAACTCTTTTGTGTTCTGTTAATTCATCTCACAGAATTACAGCTTTCCCCTCAATAATCCTTTCGCTAAGACTGTTCTTGTGGAATTTGCAAAGTGATATTTGGAAGCCCATAGAGTGCTATGGTGAAAAAGGAAATATCTTCCGTTAAAAACTGGAAAGAAGCTTTCTGTGAAACTACTTTGTGTTCTGTTAATTCATCTCACAGAGTTACACTTTTCCCTTCAAGAAGCGTTTCGCTAAGGCTGTTCTTGTGGAATTTGGAAAGTGATATTTGGAAGCCCATAGAGGGTAAGGTGAAAAAGGAAATATCTTCAGTTAAAAACTGGAAAGAAGTTTTCTCAGAAACTGCTTTGTGTTCTCTTAATTTATCTCACAGTATTACAGTTTTCCCTTCAAGAAGCCTTTCGCTAAGGCTGTCTTGTGGTATCTGGAAAGTGATATTTCTAAGCCTATAGAGAGCTATGCTGAAAATGAAGAATCTTCAGTGATAAACTGGAAAGAAGCTTTCTGAGAAACTGTTTGTGTTCTGTTAATTCATCTCACAGAGTTACAACTTTCCCTTCAAGAAGCCTTTCGCTAAGACTGTTCTTGTGGAATTTGCAAAGTGATATTTGGAAGCCCTTAGCGGGCTATAGTGAAAAAGGAAATAATCCTAAGATAAAATATGAAATAAGCATTCTGAGAAACTGCTTTGTGATTTGTTAATTCATCTCACAGAGTTACAGCTTTCCCTTCAAGAAGCCTTTCGCAAAGGCTCTTCATGTGGAATTGGCAAAGTGATATTTGAAAGCACATAGAGGGCTATGGTGAAAAAGGAAATATCTTCAGTTAAAAACTGTAAAGAAGCTTTCTGAGCAACTGCTTTGTGTTCTAATTCATCTCAAAGAGTTACAGCTTTCCCTTCAAGAAGTCTTTCGCTAAGACTGTTCTTGTGGAATTTGGAAAGTGTTATTTGGAAGACCATAGAGGGCTGTGGTGAAAAAGGAAATATCTTCAGTTAAAAACTGTAAAGAAGCTTTCTGAGAAACTGCTTTGTGTTCTCTTTATTCACTTCACAGAGTTACAGCTTTCCCCTCAAGAAGCCTTTCGCTAAGACTGTTCTTCTGGATTATGGAAACTGATATTTGGAAGCCCTTAGAGGGCTATGGTGAAAAAAGAAATACCTACCGTTAAAAACTGGAAAGAAGCTTTCTGAGAAACTGCTTTGTGTTCTGTTAATTCATGTTACAGAGTTACAGCTTTCCCCTCAAGAAGCCTTTTGTTAAGACTGTTCTTCTGGAATTTGCAAAGTGATATTTGGAAGCCCATAGAGGGCTATGGTGAAAAAGGAAATATTTTCCGTTAAAAACTAAAAAGAAGCTTTCTGAGAATCTGCTTTGTGTTCTGTTAAATCATCTCATGGAGTTACAGCTTTCCCCTCAAGAAGCCTTTCAGTAAGACTCTTCGTGTGGAATTTGCAAAGTGATATTTGGAAGCCCATAGAGGTCTATGGAGAAAAAGGAAATATCTTCCGTTAAAAAATGGAAAGAAGCTTTCTGAGAAACTGCTTTGTGTTCTGTTAATTCTTCTCACAGAGTTACAGCTTTCCCCTCAAAAAGCCTTTTGCTAAGACTGTTCTTCTGGAATTTGCAAAATGGTATTTGGAGGCCCATAGAGGGCTACGGTTAAAAAGGAAATATCCTAAGATAAAAACTGAAAAGAAGCATTAGGAGAAACTATTTTGTGTTCTGTTAATTCATCTCACAGAGTTACAGCTTTCCCTTCAAGAAGCCTTTCGCTAAGACTCTTCTTGTGGAATTTGCAAAGTGATATTTGGAAGCCCATAGAGGGCTACGGTGAAAAAGGAAATATCTTCTGTTAAAAACTGGAAAGTAGCTCTCTGAGGAACTGCTTTGTGTTCTGTTAAATCATCTCACAGAGTTACAGCGTTCCCTTCAAGAAGCCTTGCGCTATGGCTGTTCTTGTGGAAATTGAAAAACCATATTTGGAAGTCCTTAGAAGGCTATGGTAAAAAAGGAAATATCTTCCGTTAAAAACTGAAAAGAAGCTGTCTGAGAAACTGCTTTGTGTTCTGTTAATTCATCTCACAGAGTTACAGCTTTCCGTTCTAGAAGCCTTTCGCTAAGATTGTTCTTGTGGAATTTGCAAAGTGATATTTGGAAGCCCATAGAGGGCTATGGTGAAAAAGGATATATCTTACGTTAAAAACTGGAAAGAAGCTTTCTGAGAAGCTTCTTTTTGTTCTGTTAATTCATCTCACAGAGTTACTGCTTTCCCCTCAAGAACCCTTTTGCTAAAGCTCTTCTTATGGAATTTGCAAAGTGATTTTTGGAAGCCCATAGACTGCTATGATGAAAAAGGAAATATATTCCGTTAAAAACTGTAAAGAATGTTTCTGAGAAACTTCTTTGTGTTCTGTTAATTCTTCTCACAGAGTTACAGCTTTCCCCTCAGGAAGCCTTTTGCTAAGACTCTTCTTCTGTCATTTGCAAAGTGATATTTCGAAGCCCATAGAGGGCTATGGTGAAAAAGGAAATAATACAAGATACAAACTGAAAGGAAGCATTCTGAGAAAATACTTTGTGTTCTGTTAATTCATCTCACCGAGTTACAGCATTCCCCTGAAGAACCCTGTCGCTAACACTGTTCTTGTGGAATTTGGAAAGTGATATTTGGAAGCCCATAGAGGTCTAGGGTGAAAAAGAAAATATCTTCCGTTAAAAACTGGAAAGAAGCTTTCGGAGAATCATCTTTGTGTTCTGTTAAATCATCTCACAGAGTTACACCGTTCCTCTCAAGAAGGCTTTCGCTAAGACTCTTCTTCTGGAATTTGCAAAGTGATATTTTGAAGCCAATAGAGGGCTATGGAGAAAAAGGAAATATCTTCCGTTAAAAACTGAAAAAAAGCTTTCTGATAAACTGCTTTGTGTTCTGTTAATTCATCTCACAGAGTTACAGCTTTCCCCTCAAGAAGCCTGTCGCTAAGACTGTTCTTGTGGAATTTGCATAGTGATATTTGGAAGCCCATAGCGGGCTATGGTGAAAAAAGAAATATCTTCCGTTAAAAACTGGAAAGAAGCTTTCTGAGAAACTGCTTTGTGTTCCGTTAATTCGTCTCACAGAGTTACAGCTTTAGCTTCACTAAGTCTTTCGCTAAGGCTGTTCTTGTGGAATTTGGAAAGTGTTATTTGGAAGACCATAGAGGGCTATGGTGAAAAAAGAAATATTTTCCGTTAAAAACTAGAAAGAAGCTTTCTGAGAATCTGCTCTGTGTTCTCTTAATTCATCTCACAGAATTACAGCTTTCCCCTCAAGAAGCCTTTCGCTCAGACGGTTCTTGTGGAATTTACAAAGTGATATTTGGAAGCTCAGAGAGGGCTATGGTGAAAAAGGAAATATCTTCCGTTAAAAACTGGAAAGAAGCGTTCTGAGGAACTGCTTTCTGTTCTGTTAATTCATCTCACAGAGTTACAGCTTTCCCTTCAAGAAGCCTTTCCCTAAGTCTGTTCTTGTGGAATTTGCAAAGTGATATTTGGAAGCCCATAGAGGGCTATGGTGAAAAAGGAAATATCTTCCTTTAAACACTGGAAAGAATCTGTCTGAGAAACTGCTTTGTGTTCTGTTAATTCATCTCACAGAGTTACAGCTTTTCCCTCAAGAAGCCTTTCCCTAAGACCTTTCATGGGGAATTTCGAAAGTGATATTTGGAAGCCCATAGAGTGCTATGGTGAAAAAGGAAATATCTTCCGTTAAAACCTGGAAACAAGCTTTCTGAGAAACGGCTTTGGGTTCTGTTAATTCTTCTCACTGTGTTACAGCTTCCCCCTCAAGAAACCTTTTCGTAAGACTGTTCTTGTGTAATTTGCAAAGTGATATTTGGAAGCCCATATAGGGCTAGGGTGAATAGGAAATATCTTGCGTTAAAAACTGGAAAGAAGCTTTCTGAGAAACTGCTTTCTGTTCTGTTAATTCATCTCACAGAGTTACAGCTTTCCCTTCATAAAGCCTTTCGCTAAGGCTGTTCTTGTGTAATTTGCAAAGTGATAGTTGGAAGCCCATAGAGGGCTATTGTGAAAAAGGAAATATCTTCCGTTAAAAACTGGAAAGAAGCTGTCTGAGAAACTGCTTTGTGTTCTGTTAATTCTTCTCACTGTGTTACAGCTTCCTCCTCAAAAAACCTTTTCCTAAGACTGTTCTTGTGTAATTTGCAAAGTGATATTTGGAATCCCTTAGACGGCTATGGTGAAAAAGGAAATATCCTAAGTTAAAAACTGAAAAGAAGCTTTCTGAGAAGCTGTTTAGTATTCTGTTAATTTATCTCACAGAGTTACAGCTTTCCCCTCAACAACCCTTTCGGTAAGACTGCTCTTGTGGAATTTGTAAGGTGATATTTGGAAGCCCATAAAGGTCTATGGTGAACAAGGTAATATCTTCCGTTAAAAACTGGAAATAAGCTTTCTGAGAAACTGCTTTCTGTTCTGTTAATTCGTCTCACAGAGTTGCAGCTTTCCCCTCAAGAAACCTTTCGCTAAGACTGTTCTTGTGAAATTTGCAAAGTGATATTTAAAAGCCCATAGAGGGCTATGGTGATAAAGGAAATATGTTCCCTTAAAATCTGGAAAGAAGCTTTCAGAGAAACTGTTTTGTGTTCTGATAGTTCATCTCACAGAGTTACAGCTTTCGCCTCAAGAACACTTTCGCTAAGAATGTTCTTGGGGTATTTGCAAAGTGATATTTGCAAGCTTTTAGAAGGCCATGGTGAAAAAGGAAATGTCTTCCGTTAAAAATTGGAAAGAAGCTTTCTGAGAAACTGCTTTGTTTTCTGTTAATCCATCTCACAGAGTTACAGCTTTCCCTTCAAGAAGCCTTTCGCTAAGACCGTTCTTGTGGAATTTGCACAGTGATATTTGGAAGCCCATAGAGGGCTATGGTGAAAAAGGAAATATCCTACGATAAAAACTGAAAAGAAGCTTACTGAGAAACTGCTTTGTGTTCTGTTAATTCATTTCACAGAGTTACAGCTTTCCTCTCAAAAAGTCTTTCAGTGAGACTGTTCTTGCGGCATTTGCAAAGTGATATTTGGAAGCCCATAGAGGGCTATGGTGAAAAAGGAAATATCCTAAGATAAAAAGTGAAAAGAAACTTTCTGAGAAACTGCTTTGTGTTCTGTTTATTCATCTCACAGATTTACAGCATTCCCCTCAAGAGGCCTTACTCTGAGACTGTTCTGGTGGAATTTGGCCGGTGATATTTGGAAGCGCCTGAAGGGCTATGGTGAAAAAGGAAATATCTTCAGTTAAAAACTGGAAAGAAGGTTCCTGAGAAACTGCTTTGGGTTCTGTTAATTCATCTCACAGAGTTACAGCTTTGCCCTCCAGAAGCCTTTCGTTAAAATTATTCTCGTGGAAATTGAAAAGTGTTATTTGGAAGCCCATAGAGGGCTCTGGTGCAAAGGAAATATCCTAAGATAGAAACTGAAAAGATGCTTTCTAAGAAACATCTTTGTGTTCTGTTAATTCATCTCACAGAGTTACAGCTTCCACTCAAGAAGCCTTTCGCTAAGACTGTTCTAATGAACTTTAAAAACTGATATTTGGAAGTCCATTGAGGGCTATGGTGAAAAAGGAAAAATCCTAAGATAAAAACTGAAAAGAAGCTTTCAGAGAAATGGCTTTTTTTCTGTTAATTCTTCTCACATAGTTACACCTTTCCCCTCAAGAAGCCTTTGGCTAAGACTGTTGTTGTGGAATTTGCAAAGTGATATTTCGAAGGCCATGGAGGGCTATGGTGAAAATGGAAATATCTTCCGTTAAAAACTGGAAAGAAGCTTCCTGAGAAACTGCTTTGAGTTCTGTTAATTCATCTCACAGTGTTAAGCTTTACCCTCAAGAAGCCTTTTGCTAAGACTGTTCTTGTTGAATTTGCAAAGTGATATTTGGAAGCCCAAAGAGGGCTATGGTGAAAACAGAAATATCTTCCGTTAAAAAGTGGAAAGAAGCTTTATGAGAAACTCTTTTGTGTTCGGTTAATTCATCTCACAATATTACACCTTTCCCCTCAATAATCCTTTCGTTAAGACTGTTCTTGTGGAATTTGCAAAGTGATATTTGGAAGCCCATAGAGTGCTATGGTGAAAAAGGAAATATCTTCCGTTAAAAACTGGAAAGAAGCTTTCTGTGAAACTGCTTTGTGTTCTGTTAATTCATCTCACAGAGTTACAGTTTTCCCTTCAAGAAGCCTTTCGCTAAGGGTGTTCTTGTGGAATTTGGAAAGTGATATTTGGATGCCCATAGAGGGTAAGGTGAAAAAGGAAATATCTTCCGTTAAAATCTGGAAAGAAGCTTTCTGAGAAACTGCTTTGTGTTCTGTTAATTCATCTCACAGAGTTACAGCTTTCCCCTCAAGAAGCCTTTCGCTCAGACTGTTCTTGTGGAATTTGCAAAGTGATATTTGGAAGCCCATAGAGGGCTACGGTGAAAAAAGAAATATTTTACTTTAAAAACTGGAAAGAAGCTTTCTGAGAAACTGTTTTGTGTTCTGTTAATTCATCTCACAGAGTTACAGCTTTCTCCTCAAGAAGCCTTTCGCTAAGACGTTTCTTGTGGAATTTGCAAAGTGATATTTGGAAGCCCATAGAGGGCTATGGTGAAAAAGAAAATATCTTCAGTTAAAAACTGGAAAGAATCTTTCGGAAAAACTGCTTTGTGTTCTGTTAATTCATCTCACAGAGTTACAGCTTCAACCTCAAGAAGCTTTTCGCTAAGACTGTTCTTGTGTAATTTGAAACGTGATATTTGGAAGCTCATAGAGGTCTATGGTGAAAAAGGAAATACCCTCTGATAAAAAATGAAAAAAAGCTTTCTGAGAAACTGCTGTGTGTTCTGTTAATTTACCTCACACAGTTACAGCTTTCCCCTCAAGAAGCCTTTCTCTAAGGCTGTTCCTGTGGAATTTGCAAAGTGATATTTGGAAGCTCATAGATGGCTATGGTAAAAAGGAAATATCATCCGTTAAAAACTGGAAAGAACCTTTCTGAGAAACTGCTTTGTGTTCTCTTAATTCATCTTACAGTGTTATAGCTTTGCCCTCAAGAAGCCTTTCGCTAAGAGTGTACTTCTGGAATTTGCAAAGTGATATTGGAAGCCCATAGAGGGCAATGGTGAAAAAGGAAATATCTTCCGTTAATAACAGGAAAGAAGCTTTCTGAGAAACTGCTTTGTGTTCTTTTAATTCATCTCACAGAGTTTCAGGTTTCCCCTAAAGAAGCCTTCCACTAAGACTGTTCTTGTGGAATTTGCAAAGTGATATTTGGAAGTCCATAGAGGGCTATCGTGAAAAAGGAAATATCTTCCGTGAAAAACAGTAAAGAAGGTTTCTGAGAAACTGCTTTTTGTTCTCTCAATTCTTCTCACGGAGATACAGCTTTCCCCTCAAGAAGCCTTTTGCTGAGACTGCTCTTGTGGAATTGGCAAAGTGATATCTGGAAGCCCAAAGAGGGCTAAGGTTAAAAAGGAAATGTCCTAACATAAAAACTAAAAAGAAGCATTCTGAGAACCTGCTTTGTGTTCTGCTAATTCATCTCACAGAGTTACAGCTTTCCCTTTAAGAAGCCTTTCATTAAGGCTGTTCTTGTGGAATTGGCAAAGTCATATTTGGAAGCCCCTAGAGGGCTTTGGTGAAAAAGGAAATATCTTCCGTAAAAAACTGGAAAGAAGCTTTCTGAGAAACTGCTTTGTGTTCTGTTAATTCATGTCGCAGAGTTACAGCTTTCCCTTCAAGAAGACTTTCGCTGTGGCTGTTCTTGTGGAATTTCGAAAGTGATACTTGGAACCATATAGAGGGCTATGGTGAAATAGGAAATATCTTCTGTTAAAACTGGAAAGAAGCTTTCTGATAAACTGCTTTGTGTTCTGTTATTTCATTTCACAGAGTTACTGCTTTCCCCTCAAGAACCCTTTCGCTAAGACTGTTCTTGTGGAATTTGCAGAGTGATATTTGGAAGCTCATAGAGAGCTATGGTGAACGAAGAAATATCTTCTGTTACATACTGGAAAGAAGCTTTCTGAGAAACTGCTTTGTTTTCTGTTAATTCATCTCACAGTGTTACAGCTTTCCCCTAAGGAAGCCTTTCGTTAAGACTGTTCTTGTGGAATATGCAAAGTGATATTTGGAAGCCCCTAGAGGGCTATGGTGAAAAAGGAAATATCTTCAGTTAAAAATTGTAAAGAAGCTTCCTGAGAGACCTCTTTGTGTTTTGTCAATTCTTCTCACAGAGTTATAGCTTTCCCCTCAAGAAGCCTTTTTCTAAGACTGCTCTTGTGGAATTTGCAAAGTGATATTTGGAAGCCCTTAGAGGGGTATGATGAAAAAGGAAATATCCTAAGGTAAAAACTGAAAAGATGCATTCTGAGAAACTGCATTGTGCTCTGTTAATTCATCTCACAGAGTTACAGCTTTCCCTTCAAGAAGCCTTTCGCTAAGAGTGTTCTTCCGGTATTTGCAAAGTGATATTTGGAAGCCCCTAGAGCGCTATGGTGAAAAAGGAAATATGTTCCGTTAAAAACTAGAATGAAGCTTTCTGAGAAACTGCTTTGTCCTCTGTTAATTCATCTCACAGAGTCACTCTGTTCCCCTCAAGAACACTTTCGCTAAGACTATTCTTGACGAATTTACAAGGTGATATTTGGAAGCCCATACAGGGCTACCGTGAAAAAGGAAATATCTTCCGTTAAAAACAGGAAAGAAGCTCTCTTAGAAACTGCTTTGTGTTCTGTGAATTTATCTCACAGAGCTACAGCTTTCCCCTCAAGAAGCCTATCGCTAAGGCTGTTCTTGTGGAATTTGCAAAGTGATATTTGGAAGACGTTAGAGGTCTATGGTGAAAAAGGAAATATCTTCAGTTAAATGCTGGAAGGAAGCTGTCTGAGAAACTGTTTTGTGTTCTTTTATTTCATCTCACTGAGTTACACCTTTGCCCTCAAGAAGCCTTTCGCTAAGACTGTTCTTGTGGAATTTGCAAAGTGATATTTGGAAGCCCATATAGGGCTATTGTGAAAAAGGAAATACCTTACGTTAAAACCTGGAATGAAGGTTTCTGAGAAACTGCTTTGTGTTCTGTTAATTCATCTCACAGAGTTACAGCTTTCCGTCAAAAAGCCTTTTGCTAAGGCTGTTCTTGTGGAATTTGCAAAGTAATATTTAGAAGCCAAAAGAGGGTTACGGTGAAAAAGGAAATATCTTCAGTTAAAAACTGGAAAGAAGCTGTCTGAGATACTGCTATGTGTTCTGCTAATTCATCTCACAGAGTACAGCTTTCCCCTCAAGAATCCTTTCACTAAGTCTGTTTTTGTGGATTTGGACAGTGATATTTGCAAGCCCATGGAGGGCTATGGTGAAAAAGGAAATATCTTCAGTTAAAAACTGGAAAGAAGCTATCTGAGAAACTACTTTGTGTTCTGTTAATTCACCTCACAGAGTTACAGCTTTCCCCTCAAGAAGCCTTTCGATAAGACTGTTCTTCTCGAATTTGCAAAGTGATATTTGGAAGCCCATGGAGGGCTATGATGAAGAAGGAAATATCTTCCGTTAAAAAATGGAAAGAAGCTTTCTGAGAAACTGCTTTGTGTTCTGTTAATTCATCTCACAGAGTTACAGCTTTCCCCTCAAGAAGCCTTTCGCTAACACTATTCTTGAGGAATTTGGAAAGTGATATTTGGAAACCCATGGAGGGCAATGGAGAAAAAGGAAATATCTTCTTTTAAAATCTTGAAAGAAGCTTTCTGAGAAACTGTTTTGTGTTCTACTAATTCATCTCACAGAGTTACTGCGTTCCCCTCAAGAAGCCTTTCCCTAAGACTGTTCTTGTGGAATTTTCAAAGTGCTATTAGGAAGACCATAAAGGGTTATGGTGAAAAAGGAAATATCTTCAGTTAAAAACTGGAAAGAAGCTTTCTGAGAAACTGCTTTCTGTTCTGTTAATTCATCCCACAGAGTTACAGCTTTCCCTTCAGGAAGCCTTTCGCTAAGGCTGCTCTTGTGGAATTTGCAAAGTGATATTTGGAAGCCTGTGGAGGACTATGGTGAAAAAGAAAATATCTTCCGTAAAAAAGTGGAAAGAAGCTTTGTGAGAAATTGCTTTGTGTTCTGTTAATTCATCTCACAGAGTTACAGCTTTGCCTTCAAGGAGCCTTTCACTAACTCTGTTCTTGTGGAATGTGCAAAGTGATATTTGGAAGCCCATAGTATGCTATGGTGAAAAAGGAAATATCTTCCATTAAAAACTGGAAACAAACTTTCTGAGAAACTGCTTTGTGTTCTGTTAATTCATCTCACAGAGTCACTGCTTTCACCTCAAGAAGCCTTTTTGTAAGACTGTTCTTGTGGAATTTTCATAGTGATACTCTCAAGCCCATAGAGGGCTAAGGTGAAAAAGGAAATATTCTAAGATCAAAACTGAAAAGAAGCATTCTGAAGAGCTACATTGTGTCCTGTTAATTCATCTCACAGAGTTACAGCTTTCCCCTCAAGAAGCCTTTCACGAAGACTCTTCTTGTGGAATTTGCAAAGTGATATTTGGAAGCCCATAGGGGGCTATGGTGAAAAAGGAAATATCTTCCGTTGAAAACTGGAAAGAAGTTTTCCGAGAAATTGCTTTTTGTTCTGTTAATTCGTCTCACAGAGTTACTGCGTTCTCCTCAAGAAGCCTTTCGCTACGACTGTTCTTCTGGAATTTGCAAAGTGATATTTGGAAGCCCATAGAGGGCTATGGTGAAAAGGAAATATCTTCCGTTAAAAACTGGAAAGAGGCTTTCTGAGAAACTGCTCTGTGTTCTGTTAATTCGTCTCACACAGTTACAGCTTTCCCTTCAAGAAGTCTTTCCCTAAGACAATTCTTTTGGAATTTGCAATGTGATATTTGGAAGCCCATGCAGGGCTATGGTGAAAAAGGAAATATCTTCAGTTAAAAACTGGAAAGAAGCTTTCTGAGAAACTGCTTTGTGTTCTGTTAATTCATCTCACAGAATTACAGCTTTCCCTTCAAGAAGCATCTCCCTAAGACTGTTGTTGTGGAATTTTCAAAGTGATATTTGAAAGCCCTTAGAGAGCTATGGTGAAAAAGGAAATATCCTATATAAAACCTGAAAAGAAGCTTTCTGAGAACCTGCTTTGTGTTCTGTTAATTCATCTCACAGAGTTGCAGCTTTTCCCTCAAGAAGCCGTTTATTAAGGCTGTTCTTGTGGAATTTGCAAAGTGATATTTGGAAGCCCATAGAGGGCTATGGTGAAAAAGGAAATATCCTACGATAAAAACCGAAAAGAAGCTTTCCGAGAAACGGCATTGTGTTCTCTTAATTCATCTCACGGAATTGTAGCTTTCCCCTCAAGAAGCCGATCACTAAGACTGTTCTTGTGGAATTTGCAAATTGATATTTGGAAGCCCATAGAGGTCTATGGTGCAAAAGGAAATATCCTAAGATAAAAACTGAAAAGAAGCTTTCTGGGAAACTGCTTTGTGTTCCTTTGATTCATTTCACAGAGTTACAGTTTTCTCCTCAAGAAGCCTTTTGCAAAGGCTGTTCTTGTGGCATTTGCAAAGTGGTATTTGGAAGCCCATCAAGGGCTAGGGTGAAAAAGGAAATATCTTCAGTTAAAAACTGAAAAGAATCCTTCTGAGAAACTGCTTTGTGTTCTGTTTATTCATCTCACAGAGTTACAGCTTTCCCTTCAAGAAGCCTTTCGCTAAGACTGTTGTTGTGGGAATTGCAAAATGATATTTGGAAGCCCATAGAGCACTATGGTGAAAAAGGAAATATCTTCTGTTAAAAAGCGGAAAGAAGCTTTCTGAGAAACTCCTTTTTGTTCTGTTAATTCACCTCAAAGAGTTACAGCTTTCCACTCAAGAAGCCTTTCGCTAAGAATGCTTTGTGGAATTTGTAAGGTGATATTTGGAAGCCAATAGAGGGCTATGGTGAAAAAGGAAATATCTTCAGTTAAAAACTGGAAAAAAGATTTCTGAGAAAATGCTTTGTGTTCTGTCCATTCATCTCACAGAGTTACAGCTTTCCCCTCAAGAAGCCTTTCGCTAAGTCTGTTCTTGTGGAATTTATAAAGCGATATTTAGAAGCCCATGGGGGGCTTTGGTGAAAAAAATATCTTCCGTTAAAAACTGGAAAGAAGCTTTCTGAGAAAGTGCTTTGTGTTCTGTTAATTCATCTCACAGAGTTACACCTTTCCCCTCAAGAATCCTTTCGCTGAGACTGTTCTTGTGGAATTTGCAAAGTGATATTTCAAAGCCCATAGAGGGCTATGATGAAAAAGGAAATATCTTCAGTTAAAAACTGGAAAGAAGCTTTCTGTGAAACTGCTTTGTGTTCTTTTAGTTCATCTCACAGAGTTACAGCTTTCCCTACAAGAAGCCTTTCGCTAAGACTGTTCTTGTGCAATTGGGGAAGTGGTATTTAGAAGCCCATAGAGGGCTATGGTGAAAAAGGAAATACCTTAAGATAAAAACTGAAAAGAAGCTCTCTGAGAAACTGCTTTGTGTTCTGTTAGTTCATCTAACAGAGTCACAGCTTGCCCCTAAAGAAGCCGTTCACTAAGACTGTTCTTGTGAAATTTGCCTTGTGTTCTGCTAATTCATCTCTCAGAGTTACAGCTTTCCACTCAAGAAGCCGTTCACTAAGACTGTTCTTGTGAAAATTGGAAAGTGTTATTAGGAAGCCCATAGAGGGCTATTGTGGAAAAGGAAATATTATCCGTTAAAAACTGGAAAAAAGCTTTATGAGAAACTGACTTGTGTTCTGTTAATTCATCTTACAGAGTTACAGCTTTCCCCTCAAGAAGACTTTCGCTAAGGCTCTTCTTGTGGTATTTGCAAAGTGATATTTGGAAGCCCATAGAGGGCTATGGTGAAAAAGGAAATATCTTCAGTGAAAAACGGGAAAGAAACTTTCTGAGAGACTGCTTTGTGTTCTCTTTATTCATCATACTGTGTTAGACCTTTCCCCTCAAGAAGCCTTTGGCAAAGACTGTTCTTGTGGAATTTGCAAAGTGATATGTGGAAGCCCCTAATGTGCCATGGTGAAAATTAAAATATCTTCAGTTGAAAACTGGAAAGAAGTTTTCCGAGAGACTGCTTTGTGTTCTGTTAATTCATCTCACAAAGTTACAGCTTTCCCCTCAAGAAGCCTTTCGCTAAGACTGTTCTTGTCTAATTTGCAGTGTTATTTGGAAGCCCATAGAGGGCTATGGTGAAAAAGGAAATGTCTTAAGATAAAAACTGAAAAGAAGCTTTCTGAGAAACTGCTTTGTGTTCGGTTAATTCATCTCACAGAGTTACAGATTTCCACTCAAGAAGCCGTTCACTGAGACTGTTCTTGTGAAATTTGCAAAGTGATATTGTTAGCCCATAGAGGGCTTTGACGAAAAAGGAAATATCCTAAGAAAAAAACGGAAAAGAAGCTCTCTGAGAAACTGCATTGTGTTCTCTTAGTTCATCTCACAGAGTTACAGCTTTCCCCTCAAGAAGCCGTTCCCTAAGACTGTTCTTTTGAAATTTGCAGAGTGATATTTCGAAGCCCATAGAGGGCTATTGTGAAAAAGGAAATATCTTCCGTTAAAAACTGGAAAGAAGCTTCCTGAGAAACTACCGTGTGTTATGTGAATACATCTCACCAAATTACAGCTTTCCCCTCAAGAAGCCCTTCGGTGAGACTGTTCTTGTGGAATTTGCAAAGCGATATTTTTGAAGCCTACGGAGAGCTATGGTGAAAAAGGAAATATCTTCTTTAAAAACTGGAAATAAGCTTTCTGAGAAACTACCTTGTGTTCTGTTAATTCACCTCAAAGAATTACAGCTTTCCCCTCAAGAAGACTCTCATTAAGACTGTTCTTGTGGAACTTGCAAGGTGATATTTGAAAGCCCAGAGAGGGCTCTGGTGAAAAAGGAAATATCCTAAGATAAAAACTGAAAAGAAGCTTTCTGAGAAACTGCTTTGTGTTCTGATAATTGATCTCACAGAGTTACAGCTTTCTCCTCAAGAAGCCTTTCGCTAAGGCTCTTCTTGTGGAATTTGCAAAGTGATTTTTTAAGCCTATAGAGGGCTATGGTGAAAAAGGAAATATCTTCCGTTAAATACTGGAAAGAACCTTGCTGAGAAACCGCTTTGTATTCTGTTACTTCATCTCACAGAGTTACAGCTTTCCCTTCAAGAAGCCTTTCGCTAAGACTGCTCTTTTAGAATTTGCAAAGTGATATTTCTAAGCCCATAGAGGGGTATGGTGAAAAAGGAATATTTTCCATTAAACACTGGAAAGAATCTTTCTGAAAAACTGCTTTGTGGTCTGTTAATTCATCTCACAGGGTTACAGCTTTCTCCACAAGAAACCATTCGCTAAGACTGTTCTTGTGTTATTTGAAAGGTGATATTTTGAATCCATAGAGGGCTATGTTGAAAAAGGAACTATCTTCCATTAACATCTGTAAAGAACTTTCTGAGAAACTGCTTTGTGTTCTGTTAATTCATGTCACAGAGTTCCAGCTTTCGCGTCAAGAAGCCTTTGGCTAAGGCTGTTCTTCTGGAATTTGCTAAGTGATATTTGGAAGCCCCTAAGGGCTACGGTGAAAATGGCAATTTCCTAAGATAAAAACCGAAAAGAAGCTGTCTGAGAAACTACTTTGTGTTCTGTTCGTTCATCTCACAGAGTTAAAGCCATCCCCTCAAGAGGCCGTTGATTAAGTCTGTTCTTGTGAAATTTGCAATGTTATATCTGGGAGACCATAGAGTGCTATGGTGAAAAAGGAAATATCTTCCGTTAAAAACTGGAAAGAAGCTTTCTGAGAAACTGCTTTGTGTTCTGTTAATTCATCTCAAAGAGTTACAGCTTTTCCCTCAAGAAGCCTTTCGCTAAGACTCTTCTTGTGGAATTTGCAAGGTGATATTTGAAAGCCCATAAAGGGCTATGGTGAAAATGGAAATATCCTAAGAGAAAAACCGAAAAGAAGCTTTCTCAGAAACTGCTTTGTTTTCTGTTAGTTCATCTCACAGAGTTAGAGATTTACCCTCAAGCATCCGTTCACTAAGACTGTTCTAGTGAAATTTGCAAAGTGATATTTGGAAGCCCATAGAGGGTTAAGGTGAAAAAGGAAATATCTTCAGTTAAAAACTGGAAAGAAGCTTTCTGAGAAACTGCCTTGTGTTAAGTTAATTAATCTCACAGAGCTACAGCTTTGCCCTCAAGTGGCATTTCGCTAAGACTGTTCTTGTGGAATTTGCAAAGTGATATTTGGAAGCCTATAGAGGGATATGGCGAAAAAGGAAATTTCTTCCGTTAAAAACTGGAAAGAAGGTTTCTGAGAAACTGCTTTATGTTCTGTTACTTCATCCCACAGACTTACAGGTTTCCCCTCAAGAAGCCTTTCGCTAAGACTGTTCTCGTGGAATTTGCAAAGTGATATTTGGAAGCCCATAGAGAGCTATGGTGAAAAAGGAAATATCCTAAGATAAAAACTGAAATGAAGCTTTCTGAGAAACTTCTTGTGTTCTGTTAATTCATCTCACAGAGTTACAGCTTTCCCCTCAGGAAGCCTTTCGCTAAGACTGTTCTTGTGGAAATTGCAAAGTGATATTTCGAAACCCTTAGACGGCTATGGTGAAAATGGAAGTATCCTAAGGCAAAAACATTAAAGAAGCTTTCTGAGAAACTGCTTTGTATTCTGTTAGTTAACTCACAAATTTACAGCTTGCCCCTCAAGTACCTATCGCTAAGGCTGTTCTTGTGGAATTTGCAAAATGATTTTTTAAGCCTAAAGAGGGCTACGGTGAAAAAGGAAATATCTTCAGTTAAATACTGGAAAGAAGCTTTCTGAGAAACTGCTTTGTATTCTGTTACTTCATCTCACAGAGTTACGGCTTTCCCCTCAAGAAGCCTTTCGCTAGGACTGTTCGTGTGGAATTTGCAAAGCGATATTTGGAAGCCCGTAGAGGGATATGGTGAAAAAGGAAATATTTTCCGTTAAACACTGGAAAGAATCTTTCTGAAAAATTCCTTTGTGGTCTGTTAATTCATCTCACAGAGTTACAGCTTTCTCCTTAAGAAACCATTCGCTAAGACTGTTCTTGTGGAATTTGCAAGGGGATATTTGGAAGTCCTTAGAGGGCTATGGTGAAAAAGGAACAATCTTCCGTTAACAACTCTAAAGTAGCATTCTGAGAAACTGCTTTGTGTTTTGTTAATTCAACTCACAGAGATACAGCTTTCCCCTTAAGAAGACTTTCGCTAAGACTGTTCTTGTGGAATTTGCAAAGTGATATTTGGAAGCCCATAGGGGGCTACTGTGTAAAAGGAAATATCTTCAGTTAAAAACTGGAAGGAAGCTTTCTGAGAAACTGCTTTGTGTTCTGTTAATTCATCTCAGAGTTACAGCGTTCCCCTCAAGACGCCTTTCGCTAAGGCTGTTCTTGTGGAATTTGCTAAGTGATATTTGGAAGCTCGTAAGGGCTAGGGTGAAAATGGAAATATCTTCACTTAACTGCTTGAAAGAAGCTTTCTGAGAAAGTGCTTGGTGTTCTGTTAATTCATCTAACAGAGTTACAGCTTTCCCCTCAAGAAGCCTTTCACTAAATCTATTCTTGTGGAATTTGCAAAGTGATATTTCGAAGCCCATAGAGTGCTACAATGCAAATGGCAATATCCTAAGATAAAAACCGAGAAGAAGCTGTCTGAGAAACTGCTTTGTGTTCTGTTAGTTCATCTCACAGAGTTGCAGCTTTCCCCTCAAGAGGCCATTGACTAAGACTGTTCTTGTGAAATTTCCAATGTTATATTTGGGAGACCATAGAGGGCTATGGTGAAAAAGGAAATATCTTCCGTTAAAAACTGGAAAGAATCTTTCTGAGAAACTGCCTTGTGTTCTGTTAATTAATCTCACTGAGTTACAGCTTTCCCCTCAAGAACCCTTTCGCTAAGACTGTTCTTGTGTGATTTTCAAAGTGATATTTGGAAGCCCTTAGAGGGCTGTGATGAAAAAGGAAATATCTTCTGTTACATACTGGAAAGAAGCTTTATGAGAAACTTCTTTGTGTTCTGTTAATTCATCTCACAGTGTTACAACTTTCCCCTCAAGACACTTTTCGCTAAGACTGTTCTTGTGGAATTCGAAAAGTGATATTTTGAAGCCCATAGAGGGCTATAGTGAAAATGGAAGTATCCTAAGATAAAAACCGAAAAGAAGCTTTCTGAGAAACTGCTTTGTGTTCTGTTATTTCATCTCACAGACTTACAGCTTTCCCCTCAAGAAGCCGTTCACTAAGACTGTTCTTGTGAAATTTCCAAAGTGATATTTGGAAGCCATTAGAGGGCTAATGTGAAAAAGGAAATATCTTCCATTAAAAACTGGTAATAAGCTTCCTGAGAAACTGCCGTGTGTTCTGTGAATACATCTCACAAAGTTACAGCTTTCCTCTCAAGAAGTCCTTCGATGAGACTGTTCTTGTGGAATTTGCAATGTGATATTTGGAAGCCCAAAGAGGGCTATGGTGAAAAAGGAAATATCTCCTGTTAAAAACTGGAAAGAAGGTTTCTGAGAGACTGCTTTGTGTTCTGTTAATTCATCTTACAGAGTTACAGCTTTCCCCTCCAGAGGCCTTTCGCTAAGGCTGTTCTTGTGGAATGTGCAAAGTGATAATTGGAGGCCCATAGAGGGTTGTGGTGAAAAAGGAAACTTCTTCCGTTAAAAACTGGAAAGAATCTTTCGGAGAAACTGTTTTGTGTTCTCTTAATTCATCTCACAGAGTTACAGCTTACTCCTCAAGAAGCCTTTCGCTAAGACTGTTCTTTTGTAATTTCCAAAGTGATATTTGGAAGCCCATAGAGTGCTATGGAGAAAAAGGAAATATCTTCCGATAAAACAGGTAAGAAGATTACTGAGAAACTGCTTTGTGTTTTGTTATTTCATGTCACAGAAATACCGCTTTCCCCTCAAGAAGCCTTTCGCTAAGACTGTTTTTGTGGTATTCGCAAAGTGGTATTTGGAAGCCCATGGAGGGTTATGGTGAAAATGGAAATATCTTCCGTTAAAAACTGGAAAGAAGCTTTCTGAGAAACAACTTTATGTTTTGTTAATTCAGCTGACAGACTTACCGCTTTCCCCTCAAGAAGCCTTTCTCTAAGACTGTTCTCGTAGAATTTGCAAAGTGATATTTGGAAGCCCATAGAGAGCGATGGTGAAAAAGGACATATCTTCCATTAAAAACTGGAAAGAAATTTTCTGAGAAACTGCTTTGTTTTCTGTCAATTCATCTCACAGAGTTACAGCTTTCTTCTCAAGAAGCCTTTCGGTAAGACTGTTCTTGTGGAATTTGCAAAGTGATATTTGCAAGCCCATAGAGGGCTATGGTGAAAAAGGACATATCTTCCGTTAAAAACTGGAAAGAAGATTTCTGAGAAACTGCTTTGTGTTCTGTTAATTCATCTCAGAGAGTTACAGATTTCCCCTCAAGAGGCCGTTCACTAAGACTGTTCTTCTGAAATTTGGAAAGTGATGTTTAGAATCCCATAGAGGGCTATGGTGAAAAACGAATTATTTTCCCTTAAAAACTGGAAAGAAGCTTTCTGAGAAACTGCTTTGTGTTCTGTTAATTCATCTCACAGAGTTACATTTCCCTCTAAAAGCCTTTCGCTAAGGCTGTTGTCGAATTTGCAAAGTGATATTTGGAAGCCCATAGAGGGCTATGGTGAAAAAGGAAATATCTTCAGTTAAAAACTGGAAAGAAGCTTTCTGAGAAACTGCCATGTGTTCTGATAATAGTCCTCACCCAGTTACAGCTTTCCCTTCAAGAAGCCTTTCGCTAAGACTGTTGTTGTGGGAATTGCAAAATGATATTTTGAAGCCCATAGAGCACTATGGTGAAAAAGGAAATATCTTCTGTTAAAAAGCGGAAAGAAGCTTTCTGAGAAACTCCTTTTTGTTCTGTTAATTCACCTCAAAGAGTTACAGCTTTCCACTCAATAATTCTTTCACTAAGACTGTTCTTGTGGAATTTGCAAAGTGAGATTTGGAAGCCCATAGATGTCTATGGTGAAAAAGGAAATATCGTAAGATAAAAACTGAAAAGAATCTTTCTGAGAAATTGCTTTGTGTTCTGTTAATTCATCTCACATAGTTACAACATTTCCCTCTAAAAGCCTTTCGCTAAGACTGTTCTTGTGGAATTTGCAAAGTGATATTTGGAAGCCCATACAGGGTTATGTTGAAAAAGGAAATATCTTCGGTTAAAAACTGAAAAGAAGCTTTTTGAGAAACTGCTTTGTGTTCTGTTAATTCATCTCACAGAGTTACAACTTTCCCCTCAGGAAGCCTTTCGCTAAGACTGTTCTTGTGAAACTTGCAAAGTGATATTTGGAAGCCCATAGAGGGCTATGGCTTAAAAGGAAATATCCTCCGTTAGAAACTGGAAAGAAGCTATCTGAGAAACTGCTTTGTGTTCTGTTAATTCATCTCACAGTGTTACAGTTTTCCCCTCAAGAAGCCGTTCACTAAGACTTTCCTTGTGGAATTTGCAAAGTGATATTTGAAGGCACATAGAGGGCTATGATGAAAAAGAAAACATCCAAAGATAAAAACTGAAATGAAGCTTTGTGAGAAACTGCTTTGTGTTCTGTTAATTCATCTCACAGATTTACAGCTTTCTTCTCAAGAATCCTTTCGGTAACACTGTTCTTGTGGAATTTGCAAAGTTATATTTGGAAGCCCATAGAGGGCTATGGTGAAAAAGGACATATCTTCCGTTAAAAACTGGAAAGAAGCTTTTTGAGAAACTGCCGTGTGTTCTGTTAAAGCATCTCACAGAATTACAGCTTTCCCCTCAAGAAGGCTTTCGCTAAGACTGTTCTTGTGGGATTTGCAAAGTGATATTTGGAAGCCCATAGAGGACTACGGTGAAAAAGGAAATATCTTTCATTAAAAACTGGAAAGAAGATATCTGAGAAACTGCTTTGTGTTCTGTTAATTCATCTCACAGTGTTACAGTTTTCCCCTCCCGAAGTCCTTCGCTTCCACTGTTCTTGTGGAATTTGCATAGTGATATTTGTAATCCCATAGAGGGCTATGGTGAAAATGGAAATACCTTCAATTAAAAAACGAAAAGAACTCCAACTCCCAGGGCGAGCGACAGAGAAGACCGGTGATTTCTGCATTTTCAACTGAGGTACTGGGTTCATCTCACTGGGGAGTGCCAGACGATCCGTGCTGGTCTGCTGCTGCAGCCCGACCAGCGAGAGCTGAAGCAGCGCGAGGCATTGCCTCACCTGGAAAGCGCAAGGGGGAAGGGAATCCCTTTTGCTAGCCAGGGGAACTGAGACACACAACACCTGGAAAATCGGTAACTCCCACTCCAAAACTGCGCTTTAAGCAAACAGGCACACCAGGAGATCATATCCCACACCTGGCCGGGAGTGTCCCACACCCACGGAGCCTCCCTCATTGCTAGCACAGCAGTCTGTGATCTACCGGCAAGGCAGCAGCGAGGCTGGGGGAGGGGCGCCCGCCATTGCTGAGGCTTAAGTAGGTAAACAAAGCTGCTGGGAAGCTCGAACTGGGTGGAGCTCACAGCAGCTCAAGGAAACCTGCCTGTCTCTGTAGACTCCACCTCTGGGGACAGGGCACAGTAAACAATAACAAACGCAGCAGCTCTGCAGACGCAAACGACTCTGTCTGACAGCTTTGAAGAGAGCAGTGGATCTCCCAACACGGAGGTTGAGATCTGAGAAGGGACAGACTCCCTGCTCAAGTGGGTCCCTGACCCCTGAGTAGCCTAACTGGGAGACATCCCCCACTAGGGGCAGTCTGACACCCCACACTTCACAGGGTGGAGTACACCCCTGAGAGGAAGCTTTCAAAGCAAGAATCAGACAGGTACACTCGCTGTTCAGAAATATTCTATCTTCTGCAGCCTCTGCTGCTGATACCCAGGCAAACAGGGTCTGGAGTGGACCTCAAGCAATCTCCTACAGCTACAACCTACAGCTGAGGATCCTGACTGTTAGAAGGAAAGCTATCAAACAGGAAGGACACCTACACCAAAACCCCATCAGTACATCACCATCATCAAAGACCAGGGGCAGATAAAACCACAAAGATGGGGAAAAAGCAGGGCAGAAAAGCTGGAAATTCAAAAAATAAGAACACATCTCCCCCGGCAAAGGAGCGCAGCTCATCGCCAGCAACAGATCAAAGCTGGACGGAGAATGACTTTGACGACATGAGAGAAGAAGGCTTCAGTCCATCAAATTTCTCAGAGCTAAAGGAGGAATTACGTACCCAGCGCAAAGAAACTAAAAATCTTGAAAAAAAAGTGGAAGAATTGATGGCTAGAGTAATTAATGCAGAGAAGCTCATAAACGAAATGAAAGAGACGAAAACCATGGCACGAGAAATACGTGACAAATGCACAAGCTTCAGTAACCGACTCGATCAACTGGAAGAAAGAATGTCAGCGATGGAGGATCAAATGAATGAAATGAAGCGAGAAGAGAAACCAAAAGAAAAAAGAAGAAAAAGAAATGAACAAAGCCTGCAAGAAGTATGGGATTATGTAAAAAGACCAAATCTACGTCTGATTGGGGTGCCTGAAAGTGAGGGGGAATGTGGAACCAAGTTGGAAAACACTCTTCAGGATATCATCCAGGAGAACTTCCCCAACCTAGTAGGGCAGGCCAACATTCAAATCCAGGAAATACAGAGAACGCCACAAAGATACTCCTCGAGAAGAGCAACTCCAAGACCCATAATTGCCAGATTCACCAAAGTTGAAATGAAGGAAAAAATCTTAAGGGCAGCCAGAGAGAAAGGTCGGGTTACCCACAAAGGGAAGCCCATCAGACTAACAGCAGATCTCTCGGCAGAAACTCTTCAAGCCAGAAGAGAGTGGGGGCCAATATTCAACATTCTTAAAGAAAAGAATTTTCAACCCAGAATTTTATATCCAGCCAAACTAAGTTTCATAAGTGAAGGAGAAATAAAATCCTTTACAGATAAGCAAATGCTTAGAGATTTTGTCACCACTAGGCCTGCCTTACAAGAGACCCTGAAGGAAGCACTAAACATGGAAAGGAACAACCGGTACCAGCCATTGCAAAAACATGCCAAAATGTAAAGACCATCAAGGCTAGGAAGAAACTGCATCAACTAACGAGCAAAATAACCAGTTAATATCATAATGGCAGGATCAAGTTCACACATAACAATCTTAACCTTAAATGTAAATGGACTAAATGCTCCAATTAAAAGACACAGACTGGCAAACTGGATAAAGAGTCAAGATCCATCAGTCTGCTGTATTCAGGAGACCCATCTCACACGCAGAGACATACATAGGCTCAAAATAAAGGGATGGAGGAAGATTTACCAAGCAAATGGAGAACACAAAAAAGCGGGGGTTGCGATACTAGTCTCTGATAAAACAGACTTTAAGCCATCAAAGATCAAAAGAGACAAAGAAGGCCATTACATAATGGTAAAGGGATCAATTCAACAGGAAGAGCTAACTATCCTAAATATATATACACCCAATACAGGAGCACCCAGATTCATAAAGCAAGTCCTTAGAGACTTACAAAGAGACTTAGACTCCCATACAATAATAATGGGAGACTTCAACACTCCACTGTCAACATTAGACAGATCAACGAGACAGAAAGTTGACAAGGATATCCAGGAATTGAACTCATCTCTGCAGCAAGCAGGCCTAATAGACATCTATAGAACTCTCCACCCCAAATCAACAGAATATACATTCTTCTCAGCACCACATCGTACTTACTCCAAAATTGACCACGTAATTGGAAGTAAAGCACTCCTCAGCAAATGTACAAGAACAGAAATTATAACAAACTGTCTCTCAGACCACAGTGCAATCAAATTAGAACTCAGGACTAAGAAACTCAATCAAAACCGCTCAACTACATGGAAACTGAACAACCTGCTCCTGAATGACTATTGGGTACATAACGAAATGAAGGCAGAAATAAAGATGTTCTTTGAAACCAATGAGAACAAAGATACAACATACCAGAATCTCTGGGACACATTTAAAGCAGTGTGTAGAGGGAAATTTATAGCACTAAATGCCCACAAGAGAAAGCAGGAAAGATCTAATATTGACACTCAAACATCGCAATTAAAAGAACTAGAGAAGCAAGAGCAAACACATTCGAAAGCTAGCAGAAGGCAAGAAATAACTAAGATCAGAGCAGAACTGAAGGAGATAGAGACACAAAAAACCCTCCAAAAAATCAATGAATCCAGGAGTTGGTTTTTTGAAAAGATCAACAAAATTGACAGACCGCTAGCAAGACTAATAAAGAAGAAAAGAGAGAAGAATCAAATCGATGCAATTAAAAATGATAAAGGGGATATCACCACCGACCCCACAGAAATACAAACTACCATCAGAGAATACTATAAACACCTCTACGCAAATAAACTGGAAAATCTAGAAGAAATGGAGAATTTCCTGGACACTTACACTCTTCCAAGACTAAACCAAGAAGAAATTGAATCCCTGAATAAACCAATAGTAGGCTCTGAAATTGAGGCAATAATTAATAGCCTACCAACCAAAAAAAGTCCAGGACCAGATGGATTCACAGCTGAATTCTACCAGAGGTACAAGGAGGAGCTGGTACCATTCCTTCTGAAACTATTCCAATCAATAGAAAAAGAGGGAATCCTCCCTAACTCATTTTATGAGGTCAACATCATCCTGATACCAAAGCCTGGCAGAGACACAACAAAAAAAGAGAATTTTAGACCAATATCCCTGATGAACATCGATGCAAAAATCCTCAATAAAATACTGGCAAACCGGATTCAGCAGCACATCAAAAAGCTTATCCACCATGATCAAGTGGGCTTCATCCCTGGGATGCAAGGCTGGTTCAACATTCACAAATCAATAAACATAATCCAGCATATAAACAGAACCAAAGACAAGAACCACATGATTATCTCAATCGATGCAGAAAAGGCTTTTGACAAAATTCAACAGCCCTTCATGCTAAAAACGCTCAATAAATTCGGTACTGATGGAACGTACCTCAAAATAATAAGAGCTATTTATGACAAACCCACAGCCAATATCATACTGAATGGGCAAAAACTGGAAAAATTCCCTTTGAAAACTGGCACAAGACAGGGATGCCCTCTCTCACCACTCCTATTCAACATAGTGTTGGAAGTTCTGGCTAGGGCAATCAGGCAAGAGAAAGAAATCAAGGGTATTCAGTTAGGAAAAGAAGAAGTCAAATTGTACCTGTTTGCAGACGACATGATTGTATATTTAGAAAACCCCATTGTCTCAGCCCAAAATCTCCTTAAGCTGATAAGCAACTTCAGCAAAGTCTCAGGATACAAAATTAATGTGCAAAAATCACAACCATTCTTATACACCAGTGACAGTCAAACAGAAAGAAAAATCAGGAATGAACTTCCATTCACAATTGCTTCAAAGAGAATAAAATACCTAGGAATCCAACTTCCAAGGGATGTAAAGGACCTCTTCAAGGAGAACTACAAACCACTGCTCAGTGAAATAAAAGAAACAAACAAATGGAAGAACATACCATGCTCATGGATAGGAAGAATCAATATCGTGAAAATGGCCATACTGCCCAAGGTAATTTATAGATTCAATGCCATCCCCATCAAGCTACCAATGAGCTTCTTCACAGAATTGGAAAAAACTGCTTTAAAGTTCATATGGAACCAAAAAAGAGCCCGCATTTCCAAGACAATCCTAAGTCAAAAGAACAAAGCTGGAGGCATCACGCTACCTGACTTCAAACTATACTACAAGGCTACAGTAACCAAAACAGCATGGTACTGGTACCAAAACAGAGATATAGACCAATGGAACAGAACAGAGTCCTCAGAAATAATACCACACATCTACAGCCATCTGATCTTTGACAAACCTGAGAGAAACAAGAAATGGGGAAAGGATTCCCTATTTAATAAATGGTGCTGGGAAAATTGGCTAGCCATAAGTAGAAAGCTGAAACTGGATCCTTTCCTTACTCCTTATACGAAAATTAATTCAAGATGGATTAGAGACTTAAATGTTAGACCTAATACCATAAAAACCCTAGAGGAAAACCTAGGTAGTACCATTCAGGACATAGGCATGGGCAAAGACTTCATGTCTAAAACACCAAAAGCAACGGCAGCAAAAGCCAAAATTGACAAATGGGATCTCATTAAACTAAAGAGCTTCTGCACAGCAAAAGAAACTACCATCAGAGTGAACAGGCAACCTACAGAATGGGAGAAAATTTTTGCAATCTACTCATCTGACAAAGGGCTAATATCCAGAACCTACAAAGAACTCAAACAAATTTACAAGAAAAAAACAAACAACCCCATCCAAAAGTGGGCAAAGGATATGAACAGACATTTCTCAAAAGAAGACATTCATACAGCCAACAGACACATGAAAAAATGCTCATCATCACTGGCCATCAGAGAAATGCAAATCAAAACCACAATGAGATACCATCTCACACCAGTTAGAATGGCGATCATTCAAAAGTCAGGAAACAACAGGTGCTGGAGAGGATGTGGAGAAATAGGAACACTTTTACACTGTTGGTGGGATTGTAAACTAGTTCAACCATTATGGAAAACAGTATGGCGATTCCTCAAGGATCTAGAACTAGATGTACCATATGACCCAGCCATCCCATTACTGGGTATATACCCAAAGGATTATAAATTATGCTGCTATAAAGACACATGCACACGTATGTTTATTGCAGCACTATTCACAATAGCAAAGACTTGGAATCAACCCAAATGTCCATCAGTGACAGATTGGATTAAGAAAATGTGGCACATATACACCATGAAATACTATGGAGCCATAAAAAAAGGATGAGTTTGTGTCCTTTGTAGGGACATGGATGCAGCTGGAAACCATCATTCTCAGCAAACTATCACAAGAACAGAAAACCAAACACCGCATGTTCTCACTCACAGGCGGGAACTGAACAATGAGATCACTTGGACTCGGGAAGGGGAACATCACACACCAGGGCCTATCATGGGGAGGGGGGAGGGGGGAGGGATTGCATTGGGAGTTATACCTGATGAAAATGACGAGTTGATGGGTGCAGCACACCAACATGGCACAAGTATACATATGTAGCAAACCTGCACGTTGTGCACATGTACCCTACAACTTGAAGTTTAATAATAATAAATAAATTAAAAAAAAAAAAGAAAGCAAAAACAAAAACAAAACAAAACAAAAAAAAATGAAAAGAAGCTTTCTGAGAAACTGCTTTGTGTTCTGTTAATTCATCTCAAAGAATTACAGCTTTCCCCTCAAGAAGCCTTCCGCTAAGACTGTTTTTGAGGAATTTCCAAAGTCATATGTGGAAGCCCATAGAGGGCTATGGTGAAAATAGAAATATCCTAAGATACTTACCGAAGAGAAGCTGTCTGAAAAACTGCTTTGTGTTCTGTTAGTTCATCTCACAGAACTACAGCTTTTCCCTCAAGAAGCCGTTTATTAAGACTGTTTTGTGAAATTCGGAAAGTGATATTTGGAAACCCATAGAGGACTATTGGGAAAAAGGAAATATCTTCCGTTAAAAACTGGAAAGAAGCATTCTGAGAAAATGCCGTGTCTTCTGTTAATACTCTCACTGAGTTACAGCTTTCCTCTCAAGAAGCCTTTCGCTAAGACTGTTCTTGTGGGATTTGCAATGTGATATTTGGAAGCCCATAGAGGACTATGGTGAGAAAGGAAATATCCTCCGTTAAAAACTGGAAAGAAGATTTGTGAGAAAATGCTTTGTGTTCTGTTAATTCATCTCACAGTGTTAGAGCTTTCCCCTCAAGAAGCCTTTCGCTAAGACTGTTCTTGAGGAATTTGCAAACTGATATTTGGAAGCCCAAAAGGGCTATGGTGAAAAAGGAAATATCCTCAGTTAAAAACTGGAAAGAAGCTTTCTGAGAAACTGCTTTGTGTTCAGTTAGTTCCTCTCACAGAGTTATAGCTTTCCCCTCAAGAAGACTTTCACTAAGACTGTTCATGTGGAATTTTCAAAGTGATAATTGGAATCCCATAGAGGGCTATGGTGAAAAAGGAAATATCCTAAGGTAAAAACTGAAAAGTAGGTTTCTGAGAAAATGTTTTGTGTTCTGTTAATTCATCTTACAGAGTTACAGCTTGACCCTCAAGAAGCCTTTCGCTAAGACTTTTCTTCTGGAATTTGCAAAGTGATATTTGGAAACCCTATAGCCCTATGGTGAAAATGGAAATATCGTAAGATAAAAAACGAAAAGAAGGTTTCTGAGAAACTGCTTTGAATTCTTTTAATTCATCTTACAGATTTACAGCTTTTATCTCCAGAATCCTTTCGCTAAGACTGTTCTTGTGGAATTTGTAAAATGTTTTTGGAAGCCCATAGAGGTCTATGCTGAAAAAGGAAATATCCTAAGATAAAAACTGAAAAGAAGCTTTCTGAGAAACTGCTTTGTGTTCTGTTAATTCATCTCAGAGAGTTACAGCTTTCCCCTCAAGAAGTCTTTCACAAAGACTGTTCTTGTGTAATTTGCAAAGTGATATTTGGAAGACCATAGAGGGCTATGTTGAAAAAGGAAATATAGTAAGATAAAATCCGAAAAGAAGCTTTCTGAGAAACTGCTTTGTGTTCTGTTACTTCATCTCAAAGTGTCACAGATTTCCCCTCATGAGGCCGTTCACTAAGACTGTTCTTCTGAAATTTGGAAAGTGATATTTAGAATCTCATAGAGGGCAATGGTGAAAAAGGAAATATTTTCCGATAAAAACTGTAAAGAAGCTTTCTGATAAACTGCTTTGTGTTCTGTTAGTTCATCTCACAGAGTTACAGCTTTCCCTTCAAGAAGCAGTTCACTGAGACTATTCTTGTGAAATTTGCAAAGTGATATTAGAAAACTCCTAGAGGGCTATGGTGAAAAAGGAAATATCTTCTGTTAAAAATTGGAAAGAAGCTTTTGGAGAAACTGCCGTGTGTTCTGTTAAAGCATCTCACCGAGTTACAGCTTTCCCCTCAAGAAGGCTTTCGCTAAGACTGTTCTTGTGGGATTTGCAAAATGATATTTGGAAGTCCCTAGAGGGCTATGGTGAAGAAGGAAATATCTTTCGTTAAAAACTGGAAAGAAGATATCTGAGAAACTGCTTTGTGTTCTGTTAATTCATCTCACAGAGTTACAGTTTTCCCCTCCAGAAGTCTTTCGCTTCCACTGTTCTTGTGGAATTTGCATAGTGATATTTGGAATCCCATAGAGGGCTATGCTGAAAATGGAAATAACTTCAGTTAAAAAATGAAAAGAAGCTTTCCGAGAAACTGCTTTGTGTTCTGTTAATTCATCTCAAAGAGTTACAGCTTTCCCCTCAAGAAGCCTTCCGCTAAGACTGTTTTTGAGGAATTTCCAAAGTGATATGTGGAAGCCCATAGAGGGCTATGGTGAAAATGGAAATATCGTAAGATACTTACCGAAAAGAAGCTGTCTGAAAAACTGCTTTGTGTTCTGTTAGTTCATCTCACAGAGCTACAGCTTTTCCCTCAAGAAGCCGTTCACTAAGACTGTTTTGTGAAATTTGCAAAGTGATATTTGGAAGCCCATAGAGGGCTAAGGTGAAAAAGGAAATATCTTCCGTTAAAAACTGGAAAGAACCATTCTGAGAAAATGCGGTGTGTTCTGTTAGTACATATCACCGAGCTACAGCTTTCCCCTCAGGAAGCCGTTCACTAAGACTGTTCTTGTGGAATTGCAAAGTGATATTTGGAGGCACATAGAGGGCAATGGTGAAAAAGGAAACATCCCAAGATAAAAACTGAAAAGAAGCTTTCTGAGAAACTGCTTTGTGTTCTGTTAATTCAAGTCACAGAGTTACTCTTTTACCTCAGGAAGCCTTTCGCTAAGGCTGTTGTTGTGGAATTTGCAAAGTGATATTTGGAAGCCCAAAAGGGCTATGGTGAAAAAGGAAATATCCTCAGTTAAAAACTGGAAAGAAGCTTTCTGAGAAACTGCTTTGTGTTCAGTTAGTTCCTCTCACAGAGTTACAGCTTTCCCCTCAAGAAGACTTTCGCTAAGACTGTTCATGTGGAAATTTCAAAGTGATAATTGGAATCCCATAGAGGGCTATGGTGAAAAAGGAAATATCCTAAGGTAAAAACTGAAAAGTAGGTTTCTGAGAAAATGTTTTGTGTTCTGTTAATTCATCTTACAGAGTTACAGCTTGACCCTCAAGAAGCCTTTCGCTAAGACTTTTCTTCTGGAATTTGCAAAGTGATATTTGGAAACCCTATAGCCCTATGGTGAAAATGGAAATATCGTAAGATAAAAAACGAAAAGAAGGTTTCTGAGAAACTGCTTTGAATTCTTTTAATTCATCTTACAGATTTACAGCTTTTATCTCCAGAATCCTTTCGCTAAGACTGTTCTTGTGGAATTTGTAAAATGTTTTTGGAAGCCCATAGAGGGCTATGCTGAAAAAGGAAATATCCTAAGATAAAAACTGAAAAGAAGCTTTCTGAGAAACTGCTTTGTGTTCTGTTAATTCATCTCAGAGAGTTACAGCTTTCCCCTCAAGAAGTCTTTCACAAAGACTGTTCTTGTGTAATTTGCAAAGTGATATTTGGAAGACCATAGAGGGCTATGTTGAAAAAGGAAATATAGTAAGATAAAATCCGAAAAGAAGCTTTCTGAGAAACTGCTTTGTGTTCTGTTAATTCATCTCAAAGTGTCACAGATTTCCCCTCATGAGGCCGTTCACTAAGACTGTTCTTCTGAAATTTGGAAAGTGATATTTAGAATCTCATAGAGGGCAATGGTGAAAAAGGAAATATTTTCCGATAAAAACTGTAAAGAAGCTTTCTGATAAACTGCTTTGTGTTCTGTTAGTTCATCTCACAGAGTTACAGCTTTCCCTTCAAGAAGCAGTTCACTGAGACTATTCTTGTGAAATTTGCAAAGTGATATTAGAAAACTCCTAGAGGGCTATGGTGAAAAAGGAAATATCTTCTGTTAAAAATTGGAAAGAAGCTTTTGGAGAAACTGCCGTGTGTTCTGTTAAAGCATCTCACCGAGTTACAGCTGTCCCCTCAAGAAGGCTTTCGCTAAGACTGTTCTTGTGGGATTTGCAAAGTGATATTTGGAAGTCCCTAGAGGGCTATGGTGAAGAAGGAAATATCTTTCGTTAAAAACTGGAAAGAAGATATCTGAGAAACTGCTTTGTGTTCTGTTAATTCATCTCACAGAGTTACAGTTTTCCCCTCCAGAAGTCTTTCGCTTCCACTGTTCTTGTGGAATTTGCATAGTGATATTTGGAATCCCATAGAGGGCTATGGTGAAAATGGAAATAACTTCAGTTAAAAAATGAAAAGAAGCTTTCCGAGAAACTGCTTTGTGTTCTGTTAATTCATCTCAAAGAGTTACAGCTTTCCCCTCAAGAAGCCTTCCGCTAAGACTGTTTTTGAGGAATTTCCAAAGTGATATGTGGAAGCCCATAGAGGGCTATGGTGAAAATGGAAATATCGTAAGATACTTACCGAAGAGAAGCTGTCTGAAAAACTGCTTTGTGTTCTGTTAGTTCATCTCACAGAGCTACAGCTTTTCCCTCAAGAAGCCGTTCACTAAGACTGTTTTGTGAAATTTGCAAAGTGATATTTGGAAGCCCATAGAGGGCTAAGGTGAAAAAGGAAATATCTTCCGTTAAAAACTGGAAAGCACCATTCTGAGAAATTGCGGTGTGTTCTGTTAGTACATATCACCGAGCTACAGCTTTCCCCTCAGGAAGCCGTTCACTAAGACTGTTCTTGTGGAATTGCAAAGTGATATTTGGAGGCACATAGAGGGCAATGGTGAAAAAGGAAACATCCCAAGATAAAAACTGAAAAGAAGCTTTCTGAGAAACTGCTTTGTGTTCTGTTAATTCAAGTCACAGAGTTACTCTTTTACCTCAGGAAGCCTTTCGCTAAGGCTGTTGTTGTGGAATTTGCAAAGTGATATTTGGAAGCCCAAAAGGGCTATGGTGAAAAAGGAAATATCCTCAGTTAAAAACTGGAAAGAAGCTTTCTGAGAAACTGCTTTGTGTTCAGTTAGTTCCTCTCACAGAGTTACAGCTTTCCCCTCAAGAAGACTTTCGCTAAGACTGTTCATGTGGAAATTTCAAAGTGATAATTGGAATCCCATAGAGGGCTATGGTGAAAAAGGAAATATCCTAAGGTAAAAACTGAAAAGTAGGTTTCTGAGAAAATGTTTTGTGTTCTGTTAATTCATCTTACAGAGTTACAGCTTGACCCTCAAGAAGCCTTTCGCTAAGACTTTTCTTCTGGAATTTGCAAAGTGATATTTGGAAACCCTATAGCCCTATGGTGAAAATGGAAATATCGTAAGATAAAAAACGAAAAGAAGGTTTCTGAGAAACTGCTTTGAATTCTTTTAATTCATCTTACAGATTTACAGCTTTTATCTCCAGAATCCTTTCGCTAAGACTGTTCTTGTGGAATTTGTAAAATGTTTTTGGAAGCCCATAGAGGGCTATGCTGAAAAAGGAAATATCCTAAGATAAAAACTGAAAAGAAGCTTTCTGAGAAACTGCTTTGTGTTCTGTTAATTCATCTCAGAGAGTTACAGCTTTCCCCTCAAGAAGTCTTTCACAAAGACTGTTCTTGTGTAATTTGCAAAGTGATATTTGGAAGACCATAGAGGGCTATGTTGAAAAAGGAAATATAGTAAGATAAAATCCGAAAAGAAGCTTTCTGAGAAACTGCTTTGTGTTCTGTTAATTCATCTCAAAGTGTCACAGATTTCCCCTCATGAGGCCGTTCACTAAGACTGTTCTTCTGAAATTTGGAAAGTGATATTTAGAATCTCATAGAGGGCAATGGTGAAAAAGGAAATATTTTCCGATAAAAACTGTAAAGAAGCTTTCTGATAAACTGCTTTGTGTTCTGTTAGTTCATCTCACAGAGTTACAGCTTTCCCTTCAAGAAGCAGTTCACTGAGACTATTCTTGTGAAATTTGCAAAGTGATATTAGAAAACTCCTAGAGGGCTATGGTGAAAAAGGAAATATCTTCTGTTAAAAATTGGAAAGAAGCTTTTGGAGAAACTGCCGTGTGTTCTGTTAAAGCATCTCACCGAGTTACAGCTGTCCCCTCAAGAAGGCTTTCGCTAAGACTGTTCTTGTGGGATTTGCAAAGTGATATTTGGAAGTCCCTAGAGGGCTATGGTGAAGAAGGAAATATCTTTCGTTAAAAACTGGAAAGAAGATATCTGAGAAACTGCTTTGTGTTCTGTTAATTCATCTCACAGAGTTACAGTTTTCCCCTCCAGAAGTCTTTCGCTTCCACTGTTCTTGTGGAATTTGCATAGTGATATTTGGAATCCCATAGAGGGCTATGGTGAAAATGGAAATAACTTCAGTTAAAAAATGAAAAGAAGCTTTCCGAGAAACTGCTTTGTGTTCTGTTAATTCATCTCAAAGAGTTACAGCTTTCCCCTCAAGAAGCCTTCCGCTAAGACTGTTTTTGAGGAATTTCCAAAGTGATATGTGGAAGCCCATAGAGGGCTATGGTGAAAATGGAAATATCGTAAGATACTTACCGAAGAGAAGCTGTCTGAAAAACTGCTTTGTGTTCTGTTAGTTCATCTCACAGAGCTACAGCTTTTCCCTCAAGAAGCCGTTCACTAAGACTGTTTTGTGAAATTTGCAAAGTGATATTTGGAAGCCCATAGAGGGCTAAGGTGAAAAAGGAAATATCTTCCGTTAAAAACTGGAAAGCACCATTCTGAGAAATTGCGGTGTGTTCTGTTAGTACATATCACCGAGCTACAGCTTTCCCCTCAGGAAGCCGTTCACTAAGACTGTTCTTGTGGAATTGCAAAGTGATATTTGGAGGCACATAGAGGGCAATGGTGAAAAAGGAAACATCCCAAGATAAAAACTGAAAAGAAGCTTTCTGAGAAACTGCTTTGTGTTCTGTTAATTCAAGTCACAGAGTTACTCTTTTACCTCAGGAAGCCTTTCGCTAAGGCTGTTGTTGTGGAATTTGCAAAGTGATATTTGGAAGCCCAAAAGGGCTATGGTGAAAAAGGAAATATCCTCAGTTAAAAACTGGAAAGAAGCTTTCTGAGAAACTGCTTTGTGTTCAGTTAGTTCCTCTCACAGAGTTACAGCTTTCCCCTCAAGAAGACTTTCGCTAAGACTGTTCATGTGGAATTTTCAAAGTGATAATTGGAATCCCATAGAGGGCTATGGTGAAAAAGGAAATATCCTAAGGTAAAAACTGAAAAGTAGGTTTCTGAGAAAATGTTTTGTGTTCTGTTAATTCATCTTACAGAGTTACAGCTTGACCCTCAAGAAGCCTTTCGCTAAGACTTTTCTTCTGGAATTTGCAAAGTGATATTTGGAAACCCTATAGCCCTATGGTGAAAATGGAAATATCGTAAGATAAAAAACGAAAAGAAGGTTTCTGAGAAACTGCTTTGAATTCTTTTAATTCATCTTAGAGATTTACAGCTTTTATCTCCAGAATCCTTTCGCTAAGACTGTTCTTGTGGAATTTGCAAAATGTTTTTGGAAGCCCATAGAGGGCTATGCTGAAAAAGGAAATATCCTAAGATAAAAACTGAAAAGAAGCTTTCTGAGAAACTGCTTTGTGTTCTGTTAATTCATCTCAGAGAGTTACAGCTTTCCCCTCAAGAAGTCTTTCACAAAGACTGTTCTTGTGTAATTTGCAAAGTGATATTTGGAAGACCATAGAGGGCTATGTTGAAAAAGGAAATATAGTAAGATAAAATCCGAAAAGAAGCTTTCTGAGAAACTGCTTTGTGTTCTGTTAATTCATCTCAAAGTGTCACAGATTTCCCCTCATGAGGCCGTTCACTAAGACTGTTCTTCTGAAATTTGGAAAGTGATATTTAGAATCTGATAGAGGGCAATGGTGAAAAAGGAAATATTGTCCGATAAAAACTGTAAAGAAGCTTTCTGATAAACTGCTTTGTGTTCTGTTAGTTCATCTCACAGAGTTACAGCTTTCCCTTCAGGAAGCAGTTCACTGAGACTATTCTTGTGAAATTTGCAAAGTGATATTAGAAAACTCCTAGAGGGCTATGGTGAAAAAGGAAATATCTTCCGTTAAAAACTGGAAAGAAGCTTTTAGAGAAACTGCCGTGTGTTCTGTTAAAGTATCTCACAGAATTACAGCTTTCCCCTCAAGAAGGCTTTCGCTAAGACTGTTCTTGTGGGATTTGCAAAGTGATATTTGGAAGCCCATAGAGGGCTATGGTGAAAAAGGAAATATCTTTCGTTAAAAACTGGAAAGAAGATATCTGAGAAACTGCTTTGTGTTCTGTTAATTCATCTCACAGAGTTACAGTTTTCCCCTCCAGAAGTCTTTCGCTTCCACTGTTCTTGTGGAATTTGCATAGTGATATTTGGAATCCCATAGAGGGCTATGGTGAAAATGGAAATAACTTCAGTTTAAAAATGAAAAGAAGGTTTCCGAGAAACCGCTTTGTGTTCTGTTAATTCATCTCAAAGAGTTACAGCTTTCCCCTCAAGAAGCCTTCCGCTAAGACTGTTTTTGAGGAATTTCCAAAGTGATATGTGGAAGCCCATAGAGGGCTATGGTGAAAATGGAAATATCGTAAGATACTTACCGAAGAGAAGCTGTCTGAAAAACTGCTTTGTGTTCTGTTAGTTCATCTCACAGAGCTACAGCTTTTCCCTCAAGAAGCCGTTCACTAAGACTGTTTTGTGAAATTTGCAAAGTGATATTTGGAAGCCCATAGAGGGCTAAGGTGAAAAAGGAAATATCTTCCGTTAAAAACTGGAAAGAAGCATTCTGATAAAATGCGGTGTGTTCTGTTAGTACATATCACCGAGCTACAGCTTTCCCCTCAGGAAGCCGTTCACTAAGACTGTTCTTGTGGAATTGCAAAGTGATATTTGGAGGCACATAGAGGGCAATGGTGAAAAAGGAAACATCCTAAGATAAAAACTGAAAAGAAGCTTTCTGAGAAACTGCTTTGTGTTCTGTTAATTCAAGTCACAGAGTTACTCTTTTACCTCAGGAAGCCTTTCGCTAAGGCTGTTGTTGTGGAATTTGCAAAGTGATATTTGGAAGCCCAAAAGGGCTATGGTGAAAAAGGAAATATCCTCAGTTAAAAACTGGAAAGAAGCTTTCTGAGAAACTGCTTTGTGTTCAGTTAGTTCCTCTCACAGAGTTACAGCTTTCCCCTCAAGAAGACTTTCGCTAAGACTGTTCATGTGGAAATTTCAAAGTGATAATTGGAATCCCATAGAGGGCTATGGTGAAAAAGGAAATATCCTAAGGTAAAAACTGAAAAGTAGGTTTCTGAGAAAATGTTTTGTGTTCTGTTAATTCATCTTACAGAGTTACAGCTTGACCCTCAAGAAGCCTTTCGCTAAGACTTTTCTTCTGGAATTTGCAAAGTGATATTTGGAAACCCTATAGCCCTATGGTGAAAATGGAAATATCGTAAGATAAAAAACGAAAAGAAGGTTTCTGAGAAACTGCTTTGAATTCTTTTAATTCATCTTACAGATTTACAGCTTTTATCTCCAGAATCCTTTCGCTAAGACTGTTCTTGTGGAATTTGCAAAATGTTTTTGGAAGCCCATAGAGGGCTATGCTGAAAAAGGAAATATCCTAAGATAAAAACTGAAAAGAAGCTTTCTGAGAAACTGCTTTGTGTTCTGTTAATTCATCTCAGAGAGTTACAGCTTTCCCCTCAAGAAGTCTTTCACAAAGACTGTTCTTGTGTAATTTGCAAAGTGATATTTGGAAGACCATAGAGGGCTATGTTGAAAAAGGAAATATAGTAAGATAAAATCCGAAAAGAAGCTTTCTGAGAAACTGCTTTGTGTTCTGTTAATTCATCTCAAAGTGTCACAGATTTCCCCTCATGAGGCCGTTCACTAAGACTGTTCTTCTGAAATTTGGAAAGTGATATTTAGAATCTCATAGAGGGCAATGGTGAAAAAGGAAATATTTTCCGATAAAAACTGTAAAGAAGCTTTCTGATAAACTGCTTTGTGTTCTGTTAGTTCATCTCACAGAGTTACAGCTTTCCCTTCAAGAAGCAGTTCACTGAGACTATTCTTGTGAAATTTGCAAAGTGATATTAGAAAACTCCTAGAGGGCTATGGTGAAAAAGGAAATATCTTCTGTTAAAAATTGGAAAGAAGCTTTTGGAGAAACTGCCGTGTGTTCTGTTAAAGCATCTCACCGAGTTACAGCTTTCCCCTCAAGAAGGCTTTCGCTAAGACTGTTCTTGTGGGATTTGCAAAATGATATTTGGAAGTCCCTAGAGGGCTATGGTGAAGAAGGAAATATCTTTCGTTAAAAACTGGAAAGAAGATATCTGAGAAACTGCTTTGTGTTCTGTTAATTCATCTCACAGAGTTACAGTTTTCCCCTGCAGAAGTCTTTCGCTTCCACTGTTCTTGTGGAATTTGCATAGTGATATTTGGAATCCCATAGAGGGCTATGCTGAAAATGGAAATAACTTCAGTTAAAAAATGAAAAGAAGCTTTCCGAGAAACTGCTTTGTGTTCTGTTAATTCATCTCAAAGAGTTACAGCTTTCCCCTCAAGAAGCCTTCCGCTAAGACTGTTTTTGAGGAATTTCCAAAGTGATATGTGGAAGCCCATAGAGGGCTATGGTGAAAATGGAAATATCGTAAGATACTTACCGAAAAGAAGCTGTCTGAAAAACTGCTTTGTGTTCTGTTAGTTCATCTCACAGAGCTACAGCTTTTCCCTCAAGAAGCCGTTCACTAAGACTGTTTTGTGAAATTTGCAAAGTGATATTTGGAAGCCCATAGAGGGCTAAGGTGAAAAAGGAAATATCTTCCGTTAAAAACTGGAAAGAACCATTCTGAGAAAATGCGGTGTGTTCTGTTAGTACATATCACCGAGCTACAGCTTTCCCCTCAGGAAGCCGTTCACTAAGACTGTTCTTGTGGAATTGCAAAGTGATATTTGGAGGCACATAGAGGGCAATGGTGAAAAAGGAAACATCCCAAGATAAAAACTGAAAAGAAGCTTTCTGAGAAACTGCTTTGTGTTCTGTTAATTCAAGTCACAGAGTTACTCTTTTACCTCAGGAAGCCTTTCGCTAAGGCTGTTGTTGTGGAATTTGCAAAGTGATATTTGGAAGCCCAAAAGGGCTATGGTGAAAAAGGAAATATCCTCAGTTAAAAACTGGAAAGAAGCTTTCTGAGAAACTGCTTTGTGTTCAGTTAGTTCCTCTCACAGAGTTACAGCTTTCCCCTCAAGAAGACTTTCGCTAAGACTGTTCATGTGGAAATTTCAAAGTGATAATTGGAATCCCATAGAGGGCTATGGTGAAAAAGGAAATATCCTAAGGTAAAAACTGAAAAGTAGGTTTCTGAGAAAATGTTTTGTGTTCTGTTAATTCATCTTACAGAGTTACAGCTTGACCCTCAAGAAGCCTTTCGCTAAGACTTTTCTTCTGGAATTTGCAAAGTGATATTTGGAAACCCTATAGCCCTATGGTGAAAATGGAAATATCGTAAGATAAAAAACGAAAAGAAGGTTTCTGAGAAACTGCTTTGAATTCTTTTAATTCATCTTACAGATTTACAGCTTTTATCTCCAGAATCCTTTCGCTAAGACTGTTCTTGTGGAATTTGTAAAATGTTTTTGGAAGCCCATAGAGGGCTATGCTGAAAAAGGAAATATCCTAAGATAAAAACTGAAAAGAAGCTTTCTGAGAAACTGCTTTGTGTTCTGTTAATTCATCTCAGAGAGTTACAGCTTTCCCCTCAAGAAGTCTTTCACAAAGACTGTTCTTGTGTAATTTGCAAAGTGATATTTGGAAGACCATAGAGGGCTATGTTGAAAAAGGAAATATAGTAAGATAAAATCCGAAAAGAAGCTTTCTGAGAAACTGCTTTGTGTTCTGTTAATTCATCTCAAAGTGTCACAGATTTCCCCTCATGAGGCCGTTCACTAAGACTGTTCTTCTGAAATTTGGAAAGTGATATTTAGAATCTCATAGAGGGCAATGGTGAAAAAGGAAATATTTTCCGATAAAAACTGTAAAGAAGCTTTCTGATAAACTGCTTTGTGTTCTGTTAGTTCATCTCACAGAGTTACAGCTTTCCCTTCAAGAAGCAGTTCACTGAGACTATTCTTGTGAAATTTGCAAAGTGATATTAGAAAACTCCTAGAGGGCTATGGTGAAAAAGGAAATATCTTCTGTTAAAAATTGGAAAGAAGCTTTTGGAGAAACTGCCGTGTGTTCTGTTAAAGCATCTCACCGAGTTACAGCTGTCCCCTCAAGAAGGCTTTCGCTAAGACTGTTCTTGTGGGATTTGCAAAGTGATATTTGGAAGTCCCTAGAGGGCTATGGTGAAGAAGGAAATATCTTTCGTTAAAAACTGGAAAGAAGATATCTGAGAAACTGCTTTGTGTTCTGTTAATTCATCTCACAGAGTTACAGTTTTCCCCTCCAGAAGTCTTTCGCTTCCACTGTTCTTGTGGAATTTGCATAGTGATATTTGGAATCCCATAGAGGGCTATGGTGAAAATGGAAATAACTTCAGTTAAAAAATGAAAAGAAGCTTTCCGAGAAACTGCTTTGTGTTCTGTTAATTCATCTCAAAGAGTTACAGCTTTCCCCTCAAGAAGCCTTCCGCTAAGACTGTTTTTGAGGAATTTCCAAAGTGATATGTGGAAGCCCATAGAGGGCTATGGTGAAAATGGAAATATCGTAAGATACTTACCGAAGAGAAGCTGTCTGAAAAACTGCTTTGTGTTCTGTTAGTTCATCTCACAGAGCTACAGCTTTTCCCTCAAGAAGCCGTTCACTAAGACTGTTTTGTGAAATTTGCAAAGTGATATTTGGAAGCCCATAGAGGGCTAAGGTGAAAAAGGAAATATCTTCCGTTAAAAACTGGAAAGCACCATTCTGAGAAATTGCGGTGTGTTCTGTTAGTACATATCACCGAGCTACAGCTTTCCCCTCAGGAAGCCGTTCACTAAGACTGTTCTTGTGGAATTGCAAAGTGATATTTGGAGGCACATAGAGGGCAATGGTGAAAAAGGAAACATCCCAAGATAAAAACTGAAAAGAAGCTTTCTGAGAAACTGCTTTGTGTTCTGTTAATTCAAGTCACAGAGTTACTCTTTTACCTCAGGAAGCCTTTCGCTAAGGCTGTTGTTGTGGAATTTGCAAAGTGATATTTGGAAGCCCAAAAGGGCTATGGTGAAAAAGGAAATATCCTCAGTTAAAAACTGGAAAGAAGCTTTCTGAGAAACTGCTTTGTGTTCAGTTAGTTCCTCTCACAGAGTTACAGCTTTCCCCTCAAGAAGACTTTCGCTAAGACTGTTCATGTGGAAATTTCAAAGTGACAATTGGAATCCCATAGAGGGCTATGGTGAAAAAGGAAATATCCTAAGGTAAAAACTGAAAAGTAGGTTTCTGAGAAAATGTTTTGTGTTCTGTTAATTCATCTTACAGAGTTACAGCTTGACCCTCAAGAAGCCTTTCGCTAAGACTTTTCTTCTGGAATTTGCAAAGTGATATTTGGAAACCCTATAGCCCTATGGTGAAAATGGAAATATCGTAAGATAAAAAACGAAAAGAAGGTTTCTGAGAAACTGCTTTGAATTCTTTTAATTCATCTTACAGATTTACAGCTTTTATCTCCAGAATCCTTTCGCTAAGACTGTTCTTGTGGAATTTGCAAAATGTTTTTGGAAGCCCATAGAGGGCTATGCTGAAAAAGGAAATATCCTAAGATAAAAACTGAAAAGAAGCTTTCTGAGAAACTGCTTTGTGTTCTGTTAATTCATCTCAGAGAGTTACAGCTTTCCCCTCAAGAAGTCTTTCACAAAGACTGTTCTTGTGTAATTTGCAAAGTGATATTTGGAAGACCATAGAGGGCTATGTTGAAAAAGGAAATATAGTAAGATAAAATCCGAAAAGAAGCTTTCTGAGAAACTGCTTTGTGTTCTGTTAATTCATCTCAAAGTGTCACAGATTTCCCCTCATGAGGCCGTTCACTAAGACTGTTCTTCTGAAATTTGGAAAGTGATATTTAGAATCTCATAGAGGGCAATGGTGAAAAAGGAAATATTGTCCGATAAAAACTGTAAAGAAGCTTTCTGATAAACTGCTTTGTGTTCTGTTAGTTCATCTCACAGAGTTACAGCTTTCCCTTCAGGAAGCAGTTCACTGAGACTATTCTTGTGAAATTTGCAAAGTGATATTAGAAAACTCCTAGAGGGCTTTGGTTAAAAAAGAAATATAGTAAGATAAAATCCGAAAAGAAGCTTTCCGAGAAACCGCTTTGTGTTCTGTTAATTCATCTCAAAGAGTTACAGCTTTCCCCTCAAGAAGCCTTCCGCTAAGACTGTTTTTGAGGAATTTCCAAAGTGATATGTGGAAGCCCATAGAGGGCTATGGTGAAAATGGAAATATCGTAAGATACTTACCGAAAAGAAGCTGTCTGAAAAACTGCTTTGTGTTCTGTTAGTTCATCTCACAGAGCTACAGCTTTTCCCTCAAGAAGCCGTTCACTAAGACTGTTTTGTGAAATTTGCAAAGTGATATTTGGAAGCCCATAGAGGGCTAAGGTGAAAAAGGAAATATCTTCCGTTAAAAACTGGAAAGAACCATTCTGAGAAAATGCGGTGTGTTCTGTTAGTACATATCACCGAGCTACAGCTTTCCCCTCAGGAAGCAGTTCACTAAGACTGTTCTTGTGGAATTGCAAAGTGATATTTGGAGGCACATAGAGGGCAATGGTGAAAAAGGAAACATCCCAAGATAAAAACTGAAAAGAAGCTTTCTGAGAAACTGCTTTGTGTTCTGTTAATTCAAGTCACAGAGTTACTCTTTTACCTCAGGAAGCCTTTCGCTAAGGCTGTTGTTGTGGAATTTGCAAAGTGATATTTGGAAGCCCAAAAGGGCTATGGTGAAAAAGGAAATATCCTCAGTTAAAAACTGGAAAGAAGCTTTCTGAGAAACTGCTTTGTGTTCAGTTAGTTCCTCTCACAGAGTTACAGCTTTCCCCTCAAGAAGACTTTCGCTAAGACTGTTCATGTGGAAATTTCAAAGTGATAATTGGAATCCCATAGAGGGCTATGGTGAAAAAGGAAATATCCTAAGGTAAAAACTGAAAAGTAGGTTTCTGAGAAAATGTTTTGTGTTCTGTTAATTCATCTTACAGAGTTACAGCTTGACCCTCAAGAAGCCTTTCGCTAAGACTTTTCTTCTGGAATTTGCAAAGTGATATTTGGAAACCCTATAGCCCTATGGTGAAAATGGAAATATCGTAAGATAAAAAACGAAAAGAAGGTTTCTGAGAAACTGCTTTGAATTCTTTTAATTCATCTTACAGATTTACAGCTTTTATCTCCAGAATCCTTTCGCTAAGACTGTTCTTGTGGAATTTGCAAAATGTTTTTGGAAGCCCATAGAGGGCTATGCTGAAAAAGGAAATATCCTAAGATAAAAACTGAAAAGAAGCTTTCTGAGAAACTGCTTTGTGTTCTGTTAATTCATCTCAGAGAGTTACAGCTTTCCCCTCAAGAAGTCTTTCACAAAGACTGTTCTTGTGTAATTTGCAAAGTGATATTTGGAAGACCATAGAGGGCTATGTTGAAAAAGGAAATATAGTAAGATAAAATCCGAAAAGAAGCTTTCTGAGAAACTGCTTTGTGTTCTGTTAATTCATCTCAAAGTGTCACAGATTTCCCCTCATGAGGCCGTTCACTAAGACTGTTCTTCTGAAATTTGGAAAGTGATATTTAGAATCTCATAGAGGGCAATGGTGAAAAAGGAAATATTGTCCGATAAAAACTGTAAAGAAGCTTTCTGATAAACTGCTTTGTGTTCTGTTAGTTCATCTCACAGAGTTACAGCTTTCCCTTCAGGAAGCAGTTCACTGAGACTATTCTTGTGAAATTTGCAAAGTGATATTAGAAAACTCCTAGAGGGCTATGGTGAAAAAGGAAATATCTTCCGTTAAAAACTGGAAAGAAGCTTTTAGAGAAAATGCCGTGTGTTCTGTTAAAGTATCTCACAGAATTACAGCTTTCCCCTCAAGAAGGCTTTCGCTAAGACTGTTCTTGTGGGATTTGCAAAGTGATATTTGGAAGCCCATAGAGGGCTATGGTGAAAAAGGAAATATCTTTCGTTAAAAACTGGAAAGAAGATATCTGAGAAACTGCTTTGTGTTCTGTTAATTCATCTCACAGAGTTACAGTTTTCCCCTCCAGAAGTCTTTCGCTTCCACTGTTCTTGTGGAATTTGCATAGTGATATTTGGAATCCCATAGAGGGCTATGGTGAAAATGGAAATAACTTCAGTTAAAAAATGAAAAGAAGCTTTCCGAGAAACTGCTTTGTGTTCTGTTAATTCATCTCAAAGAGTTACAGCTTTCCCCTCAAGAAGCCTTCCGCTAAGACTGTTTTTGAGGAATTTCCAAAGTGATATGTGGAAGCCCATAGAGGGCTATGGTGAAAATGGAAATATCGTAAGATACTTACCGAAGAGAAGCTGTCTGAAAAACTGCTTTGTGTTCTGTTAGTTCATCTCACAGAGCTACAGCTTTTCCCTCAAGAAGCCGTTCACTAAGACTGTTTTGTGAAATTTGCAAAGTGATATTTGGAAGCCCATAGAGGGCTAAGGTGAAAAAGGAAATATCTTCCGTTAAAAACTGGAAAGCACCATTCTGAGAAATTGCGGTGTGTTCTGTTAGTACATATCACCGAGCTACAGCTTTCCCCTCAGGAAGCCGTTCACTAGACTGTTCTTGTGGAATTGCAAAGTGATATTTGGAGGCACATAGAGGGCAATGGTGAAAAAGGAAACATCCCTAGATAAAAACTGAAAAGAAGCTTTCTGAGAAACTGCTTTGTGTTCTGTTAATTCAAGTCACAGAGTTACTCTTTTACCTCAGGAAGCCTTTCGCTAAGGCTGTTGTTGTGGAATTTGCAAAGTGATATTTGGAAGCCCAAAAGGGCTATGGTGAAAAAGGAAATATCCTCAGTTAAAAACTGGAAAGAAGCTTTCTGAGAAACTGCTTTGTATTCAGTTAGTTCCTCTCACAGAGTTACAGCTTTCCCCTCAAGAAGACTTTCGCTAAGACTGTTCATGTGGAAATTTCAAAGTGAAAATTGGAATCCCATAGAGGGCTATGGTGAAAAAGGAAATATCCTAAGGTAAAAACTGAAAAGTAGGTTTCTGAGAAAATGTTTTGTGTTCTGTTAATTCATCTTACAGAGTTACAGCTTGACCCTCAAGAAGCCTTTCGCTAAGACTTTTCTTCTGGAATTTGCAAAGTGATATTTGGAAACCCTATAGCCCTATGGTGAAAATGGAAATATCGTAAGATAAAAAACGAAAAGAAGGTTTCTGAGAAACTGCTTTGAATTCTTTTAATTCATCTTACAGATTTACAGCTTTTATCTCCAGAATCCTTTCGCTAAGACTGTTCTTGTGGAATTTGTAAAATGTTTTTGGAAGCCCATAGAGGTCTATGCTGAAAAAGGAAATATCCTAAGATAAAAACTGAAAAGAAGCTTTCTGAGAAACTGCTTTGTGTTCTGTTAATTCATCTCAGAGAGTTACAGCTTTCCCCTCAAGAAGTCTTTCACAAAGACTGTTCTTGTGTAATTTGCAAAGTGATATTTGGAAGACCATAGAGGGCTATGTTGAAAAAGGAAATATAGTAAGATAAAATCCGAAAAGAAGCTTTCTGAGAAACTGCTTTGTGTTCTGTTAATTCATCTCAAAGTGTCACAGATTTCCCCTCATGAGGCCGTTCACTAAGACTGTTCTTCTGAAATTTGGAAAGTGATATTTAGAATCTCATAGAGGGCAATGGTGAAAAAGGAAATATTTTCCGATAAAAACTGTAAAGAAGCTTTCTGATAAACTGCTTTGTGTTCTGTTAGTTCATCTCACAGAGTTACAGCTTTCCCTTCAAGAAGCAGTTCACTGAGACTATTCTTGTGAAATTTGCAAAGTGATATTAGAAAACTCCTAGAGGGCTATGGTGAAAAAGGAAATATCTTCTGTTAAAAATTGGAAAGAAGCTTTTGGAGAAACTGCCGTGTGTTCTGTTAAAGCATCTCACCGAGTTACAGCTTTCCCCTCAAGAAGGCTTTCGCTAAGACTGTTCTTGTGGGATTTGCAAAATGATATTTGGAAGTCCCTAGAGGGCTATGGTGAAGAAGGAAATATCTTTCGTTAAAAACTGGAAAGAAGATATCTGAGAAACTGCTTTGTGTTCTGTTAATTCATCTCACAGAGTTACAGTTTTCCCCTCCAGAAGTCTTTCGCTTCCACTGTTCTTGTGGAATTTGCATAGTGATATTTGGAATCCCATAGAGGGCTATGGTGAAAATGGAAATAACTTCAGTTAAAAAATGAAAAGAAGCTTTCCGAGAAACTGCTTTGTGTTCTGTTAATTCATCTCAAAGAGTTACAGCTTTCCCCTCAAGAAGCCTTCCGCTAAGACTGTTTTTGAGGAATTTCCAAAGTGATATGTGGAAGCCCATAGAGGGCTATGGTGAAAATGGAAATATCGTAAGATACTTACCGAAGAGAAGCTGTCTGAAAAACTGCTTTGTGTTCTGTTAGTTCATCTCACAGAGCTACAGCTTTTCCCTCAAGAAGCCGTTCACTAAGACTGTTTTGTGAAATTTGCAAAGTGATATTTGGAAGCCCATAGAGGGCTAAGGTGAAAAAGGAAATATCTTCCGTTAAAAACTGGAAAGCACCATTCTGAGAAATTGCGGTGTGTTCTGTTAGTACATATCACCGAGCTACAGCTTTCCCCTCAGGAAGCCGTTCACTAAGACTGTTCTTGTGGAATTGCAAAGTGATATTTGGAGGCACATAGAGGGCAATGGTGAAAAAGGAAACATCCCAAGATAAAAACTGAAAAGAAGCTTTCTGAGAAACTGCTTTGTGTTCTGTTAATTCAAGTCACAGAGTTACTCTTTTACCTCAGGAAGCCTTTCGCTAAGGCTGTTGTTGTGGAATTTGCAAAGTGATATTTGGAAGCCCAAAAGGGCTATGGTGAAAAAGGAAATATCCTCAGTTAAAAACTGGAAAGAAGCTTTCTGAGAAACTGCTTTGTGTTCAGTTAGTTCCTCTCACAGAGTTACAGCTTTCCCCTCAAGAAGACGTTCGCTAAGACTGTTCATGTGGAATTTTCAAAGTGATAATTGGAATCCCATAGAGGGCTATGGTGAAAAAGGAAATATCCTAAGGTAAAAACTGAAAAGTAGGTTTCTGAGAAAATGTTTTGTGTTCTTTTAATTCATCTTACAGAGTTACAGCTTGACCCTCAAGAAGCCTTTCGCTAAGACTTTTCTTCTGGAATTTGCAAAGTGATATTTGGAAACCCTATAGCCCTATGGTGAAAATGGAAATATCGTAAGATAAAAAACGAAAAGAAGGTTTCTGAGAAACTGCTTTGAATTCTTTTAATTCATCTTACAGATTTACAGCTTTTATCTCCAGAATCCTTTCGCTAAGACTGTTCTTGTGGAATTTGCAAAATGTTTTTGGAAGCCCATAGAGGGCTATGCTGAAAAAGGAAATATCCTAAGATAAAAACTGAAAAGAAGCTTTCTGAGAAACTGCTTTGTGTTCTGTTAATTCATCTCAGAGAGTTACAGCTTTCCCCTCAAGAAGTCTTTCACAAAGACTGTTCTTGTGTAATTTGCAAAGTGATATTTGGAAGACCATAGAGGGCTATGTTGAAAAAGGAAATATAGTAAGATAAAATCCGAAAAGAAGCTTTCTGAGAAACTGCTTTGTGTTCTGTTAATTCATCTCAAAGTGTCACAGATTTCCCCTCATGAGGCCGTTCACTAAGACTGTTCTTCTGAAATTTGGAAAGTGATATTTAGAATCTCATAGAGGGCAATGGTGAAAAAGGAAATATTGTCCGATAAAAACTGTAAAGAAGCTTTCTGATAAACTGCTTTGTGTTCTGTTAGTTCATCTCACAGAGTTACAGCTTTCCCTTCAGGAAGCAGTTCACTGAGACTATTCTTGTGAAATTTGCAAAGTGATATTAGAAAACTCCTAGAGGGCTATGGTGAAAAAGGAAATATCTTCCGTTAAAAACTGGAAAGAAGCTTTTAGAGAAACTGCCGTGTGTTCTGTTAAAGTATCTCACAGAATTACAGCTTTCCCCTCAAGAAGGCTTTCGCTAAGACTGTTCTTGTGGGATTTGCAAAGTGATATTTGGAAGCCCATAGAGGGCTATGGTGAAAAAGGAAATATCTTTCGTTAAAAACTGGAAAGAAGATATCTGAGAAACTGCTTTGTGTTCTGTTAATTCATCTCACAGAGTTACAGTTTTCCCCTCCAGAAGTCTTTCGCTTCCACTGTTCTTGTGGAATTTGCATAGTGATATTTGGAATCCCATAGAGGGCTATGGTGAAAATGGAAATAACTTCAGTTTAAAAATGAAAAGAAGGTTTCCGAGAAACCGCTTTGTGTTCTGTTAATTCATCTCAAAGAGTTACAGCTTTCCCCTCAAGAAGCCTTCCGCTAAGACTGTTTTTGAGGAATTTCCAAAGTGATATGTGGAAGCCCATAGAGGGCTATGGTGAAAATGGAAATATCGTAAGATACTTACCGAAGAGAAGCTGTCTGAAAAACTGCTTTGTGTTCTGTTAGTTCATCTCACAGAGCTACAGCTTTTCCCTCAAGAAGCCGTTCACTAAGACTGTTTTGTGAAATTTGCAAAGTGATATTTGGAAGCCCATAGAGGGCTAAGGTGAAAAAGGAAATATCTTCCGTGAAAAACTGGAAAGAAGCATTCTGAGAAAATGCGGTGTGTTCTGTTAGTACATATCACCGAGCTACAGCTTTCCCCTCAGGAAGCCGTTCACTAGGACTGTTCTTGTGGAATTGCAAAGTGATATTTGGAGGCACATAGAGGGCAATGGTGAAAAAGGAAACATCCTAAGATAAAAACTGAAAAGAAGCTTTCTGAGAAACTGGTTTGTGTTCTGTTAATTCAAGTCACAGAGTTACTCTTTTACCTCAGGAAGCCTTTCGCTAAGGCTGTTGTTGTGGAATTTGCAAAGTGATATTTGGAACCCCAAAAGGGCTATGGTGAAAAAGGAAATATCCTCAGTTAAAAACTGGAAAGAAGCTTTCTGAGAAACTGCTTTTTGTTCAGTTAGTTCCTCTCACAGAGTTACAGCTTTCCCCTCAAGAAGACTTTCGCTAAGACTGTTCATGTGGAAATTTCAAAGTGATAATTGGAATCCCATAGAGGGCTATGGTGAAAAAGGAAATATCCTAAGGTAAAAACTGAAAAGTAGGTTTCTGAGAAAATGTTTTGTGTTCTGTTAATTCATCTTACAGAGTTACAGCTTGACCCTCAAGAAGCCTTTCGCTAAGACTTTTCTTCTGGAATTTGCAAAGTGATATTTGGAAACCCTATAGCCCTATGGTGAAAATGGAAATATCGTAAGATAAAAAACGAAAAGAAGGTTTCTGAGAAACTGCTTTGAATTCTTTTAATTCATCTTACAGATTTACAGCTTTTATCTCCAGAATCCTTTCGCTAAGACTGTTCTTGTGGAATTTGCAAAATGTTTTTGGAAGCCCATAGAGGGCTATGCTGAAAAAGGAAATATCCTAAGATAAAAACTGAAAAGAAGCTTTCTGAAAAACTGCTTTGTGTTCTGTTAATTCATCTCAGAGAGTTACAGCTTTCCCCTCAAGAAGTCTTTCACAAAGACTGTTCTTGTGTAATTTGCAAAGTGATATTTGGAAGACCATAGAGGGCTATGTTGAAAAAGGAAATATAGTAAGATAAAATCCGAAAAGAAGCTTTCTGAGAAACTGCTTTGTGTTCTGTTAATTCATCTCAAAGTGTCACAGATTTCCCCTCATGAGGCCGTTCACTAAGACTGTTCTTCTGAAATTTGGAAAGTGATATTTAGAATCTCATAGAGGGCAATGGTGAAAAAGGAAATATTTTCCGATAAAAACTGTAAAGAAGCTTTCTGATAAACTGCTTTGTGTTCTGTTAGTTCATCTCACAGAGTTACAGCTTTCCCTTCAAGAAGCAGTTCACTGAGACTATTCTTGTGAAATTTGCAAAGTGATATTAGAAAACTCCTAGAGGGCTATGGTGAAAAAGGAAATATCTTCTGTTAAAAATTGGAAAGAAGCTTTTGGAGAAACTGCCGTATGTTCTGTTAAAGCATCTCACCGAGTTACAGCTGTCCCCTCAAGAAGGCTTTCGCTAAGACTGTTCTTGTGGGATTTGCAAAGTGATATTTGGAAGTCCCTAGAGGGCTATGGTGAAGAAGGAAATATCTTTCGTTAAAAACTGGAAAGAAGATATCTGAGAAACTGCTTTGTGTTCTGTTAATTCATCTCACAGAGTTACAGTTCTCCCCTCCAGAAGTCTTTCGCTTCCACTGTTCTTGTGGAATTTGCATAGTGATATTTGGAATCCCATAGAGGGCTATGGTGAAAATGGAAATAACTTCAGTTAAAAAATGAAAAGAAGCTTTCCGAGAAACTGCTTTGTGTTCTGTTAATTCATCTCAAAGAGTTACAGCTTTCCCCTCAAGAAGCCTTCCGCTAAGACTGTTTTTGAGGAATTTCCAAAGTGATATGTGGAAGCCCATAGAGGGCTATGGTGAAAATGGAAATATCGTAAGATACTTACCGAAGAGAAGCTGTCTGAAAAACTGCTTTGTGTTCTGTTAGTTCATCTCACAGAGCTACAGCTTTTCCCTCAAGAAGCCGTTCACTAAGACTGTTTTGTGAAATTTGCAAAGTGATATTTGGAAGCCCATAGAGGGCTAAGGTGAAAAAGGAAATATCTTCCGTTAAAAACTGGAAAGCACCATTCTGAGAAATTGCGGTGTGTTCTGTTAGTACATATCACCGAGCTACAGCTTTCCCCTCAGGAAGCCGTTCACTAGACTGTTCTTGTGGAATTGCAAAGTGATATTTGGAGGCACATAGAGGGCAATGGTGAAAAAGGAAACATCCCAAGATAAAAACTGAAAAGAAGCTTTCTGAGAAACTGCTTTGTGTTCTGTTAATTCAAGTCACAGAGTTACTCTTTTACCTCAGGAAGCCTTTCGCTAAGGCTGTTGTTGTGGAATTTGCAAAGTGATATTTGGAAACCCAAAAGGGCTATGGTGAAAAAGGAAATATCCTCAGTTAAAAACTGGAAAGAAGCTTTCTGAGAAACTGCTTTGTATTCAGTTAGTTCCTCTCACAGAGTTACAGCTTTCCCCTCAAGAAGACTTTCGCTAAGACTGTTCATGTGGAAATTTCAAAGTGAAAATTGGAATCCCATAGAGGGCTATGGTGAAAAAGGAAATATCCTAAGGTAAAAACTGAAAAGTAGGTTTCTGAGAAAATGTTTTGTGTTCTGTTAATTCATCTTACAGAGTTACAGCTTGACCCTCAAGAAGCCTTTCGCTAAGACTTTTCTTCTGGAATTTGCAAAGTGATATTTGGAAACCCTATAGCCCTATGGTGAAAATGGAAATATCGTAAGATAAAAAACGAAAAGAAGGTTTCTGAGAAACTGCTTTGAATTCTTTTAATTCATCTTACAGATTTACAGCTTTTATCTCCAGAATCCTTTCGCTAAGACTGTTCTTGTGGAATTTGTAAAATGTTTTTGGAAGCCCATAGAGGTCTATGCTGAAAAAGGAAATATCCTAAGATAAAAACTGAAAAGAAGCTTTCTGAGAAACTGCTTTGTGTTCTGTTAATTCATCTCAGAGAGTTACAGCTTTCCCCTCAAGAAGTCTTTCACAAAGACTGTTCTTGTGTAATTTGCAAAGTGATATTTGGAAGACCATAGAGGGCTATGTTGAAAAAGGAAATATAGTAAGATAAAATCCGAAAAGAAGCTTTCTGAGAAACTGCTTTGTGTTCTGTTAATTCATCTCAAAGTGTCACAGATTTCCCCTCATGAGGCCGTTCACTAAGACTGTTCTTCTGAAATTTGGAAAGTGATATTTAGAATCTCATAGAGGGCAATGGTGAAAAAGGAAATATTGTCCGATAAAAACTGTAAAGAAGCTTTCTGATAAACTGCTTTGTGTTCTGTTAGTTCATCTCACAGAGTTACAGCTTTCCCTTCAAGAAGCAGTTCACTGAGACTATTCTTGTGAAATTTGCAAAGTGATATTAGAAAACTCCTAGAGGGCTATGGTGAAAAAGGAAATATCTTCTGTTAAAAATTGGAAAGAAGCTTTTGGAGAAACTGCCGTGTGTTCTGTTAAAGCATCTCACCGAGTTACAGCTTTCCCCTCAAGAAGGCTTTCGCTAAGACTGTTCTTGTGGGATTTGCAAAATGATATTTGGAAGTCCCTAGAGGGCTATGGTGAAGAAGGAAATATCTTTCGTTAAAAACTGGAAAGAAGATATCTGAGAAACTGCTTTGTGTTCTGTTAATTCATCTCACAGAGTTACAGTTTCCCCCCCCAGAAGTCTTTCGCTTCCACTGTTCTTGTGGAATTTGCATAGTGATATTTGGAATCCCATAGAGGGCTATGGTGAAAATGGAAATAACTTCAGTTAAAAAATGAAAAGAAGCTTTCCGAGAAACTGCTTTGTGTTCTGTTAATTCATCTCAAAGAGTTACAGCTTCCCCTCAAGAAGCCTTCCGCTAAGACTGTTTTTGAGGAATTTCCAAAGTGATATGTGGAAGCCCATAGAGGGCTATGGTGAAAATGGAAATATCGTAAGATACTTACCGAAGAGAAGCTGTCTGAAAAACTGCTTTGTGTTCTGTTAGTTCATCTCACAGAGCTACAGCTTTTCCCTCAAGAAGCCGTTCACTAAGACTGTTTTGTGAAATTTGCAAAGTGATATTTGGAAGCCCATAGAGGGCTAAGGTGAAAAAGGAAATATCTTCCGTTAAAAACTGGAAAGCACCATTCTGAGAAATTGCGGTGTGTTCTGTTAGTACATATCACCGAGCTACAGCTTTCCCCTCAGGAAGCCGTTCACTAAGACTGTTCTTGTGGAATTGCAAAGTGATATTTGGAGGCACATAGAGGGCAATGGTGAAAAAGGAAACATCCCAAGATAAAAACTGAAAAGAAGCTTTCTGAGAAACTGCTTTGTGTTCTGTTAATTCAAGTCACAGAGTTACTCTTTTACCTCAGGAAGCCTTTCGCTAAGGCTGTTGTTGTGGAATTTGCAAAGTGATATTTGGAAGCCCAAAAGGGCTATGGTGAAAAAGGAAATATCCTCAGTTAAAAACTGGAAAGAAGCTTTCTGAGAAACTGCTTTGTGTTCAGTTAGTTCCTCTCACAGAGTTACAGCTTTCCCCTCAAGAAGACTTTCGCTAAGACTGTTCATGTGGAAATTTCAAAGTGACAATTGGAATCCCATAGAGGGCTATGGTGAAAAAGGAAATATCCTAAGGTAAAAACTGAAAAGTAGGTTTCTGAGAAAATGTTTTGTGTTCTGTTAATTCATCTTACAGAGTTACAGCTTGACCCTCAAGAAGCCTTTCGCTAAGACTTTTCTTCTGGAATTTGCAAAGTGATATTTGGAAACCCTATAGCCCTATGGTGAAAATGGAAATATCGTAAGATAAAAAACGAAAAGAAGGTTTCTGAGAAACTGCTTTGAATTCTTTTAATTCATCTTACAGATTTACAGCTTTTATCTCCAGAATCCTTTCGCTAAGACTGTTCTTGTGGAATTTGCAAAATGTTTTTGGAAGCCCATAGAGGGCTATGCTGAAAAAGGAAATATCCTAAGATAAAAACTGAAAAGAAGCTTTCTGAGAAACTGCTTTGTGTTCTGTTAATTCATCTCAGAGAGTTACAGCTTTCCCCTCAAGAAGTCTTTCACAAAGACTGTTCTTGTGTAATTTGCAAAGTGATATTTGGAAGACCATAGAGGGCTATGATGAAAAAGGAAATATAGTAAGATAAAATCCGAAAAGAAGCTTTCTGAGAAACTGCTTTGTGTTCTGTTAATTCATCTCAAAGTGTCACAGATTTCCCCTCATGAGGCCGTTCACTAAGACTGTTCTTCTGAAATTTGGAAAGTGATATTTAGAATCTCATAGAGGGCAATGGTGAAAAAGGAAATATTGTCCGATAAAAACTGTAAAGAAGCTTTCTGATAAACTGCTTTGTGTTCTGTTAGTTCATCTCACAGAGTTACAGCTTTCCCTTCAGGAAGCAGTTCACTGAGACTATTCTTGTGAAATTTGCAAAGTGATATTAGAAAACTCCTAGAGGGCTATGGTGAAAAAGGAAATATCTTCCGTTAAAAACTGGAAAGAAGCTTTTAGAGAAACTGCCGTGTGTTCTGTTAAAGTATCTCACAGAATTACAGCTTTCCCCTCAAGAAGGCTTTCGCTAAGACTGTTCTTGTGGGATTTGCAAAGTGATATTTGGAAGCCCATAGAGGGCTATGGTGAAAAAGGAAATATCTTTCGTTAAAAACTGGAAAGAAGATATCTGAGAAACTGCTTTGTGTTCTGTTAATTCATCTCACAGAGTTACAGTTTTCCCCTCCAGAAGTCTTTCCCTTCCACTGTTCTTGTGGAATTTGCATAGTGATATTTGGAATCCCATAGAGGGCTATGGTGAAAATGGAAATAACTTCAGTTTAAAAATGAAAAGAAGGTTTCCGAGAAACCGCTTTGTGTTCTGTTAATTCATCTCAAAGAGTTACAGCTTTCCCCTCAAGAAGCCTTCCGCTAAGACTGTTTTTGAGGAATTTCCAAAGTGATATGTGGAAGCCCATAGAGGGCTATGGTGAAAATGGAAATATCGTAAGATACTTACCGAAGAGAAGCTGTCTGAAAAACTGCTTTGTGTTCTGTTAGTTCATCTCACAGAGCTACAGCTTTTCCCTCAAGAAGCCGTTCACTAAGACTGTTTTGTGAAATTTGCAAAGTGATATTTGGAAGCCCATAGAGGGCTAAGGTGAAAAAGGAAATATCTTCCGTTAAAAACTGGAAAGAAGCATTCTGAGAAAATGCGGTGTGTTCTGTTAGTACATATCACCGAGCTACAGCTTTCCCCTCAGGAAGCCGTTCACTAAGACTGTTCTTGTGGAATTGCAAAGTGATATTTGGAGGCACATAGAGGGCAATGGTGAAAAAGGAAACATCCTAAGATAAAAACTGAAAAGAAGCTTTCTGAGAAACTGCTTTGTGTTCTGTTAATTCAAGTCACAGAGTTACTCTTTTACCTCAGGAAGCCTTTCGCTAAGGCTGTTGTCGTGGAATTTGCAAAGTGATATTTGGAAGCCCAAAAGGGCTATGGTGAAAAAGGAAATATCCTCAGTTAAAAACTGGAAAGAAGCTTTCTGAGAAACTGCTTTGTGTTCAGTTAGTTCCTCTCACAGAGTTACAGCTTTCCCCTCAAGAAGACTTTCGCTAAGACTGTTCATGTGGAAATTTCAAAGTGATAATTGGAATCCCATAGAGGGCTATGGTGAAAAAGGAAATATCCTAAGGTAAAAACTGCAAAGTAGGTTTCTGAGAAAATGTTTTGTGTTCTGTTAATTCATCTTACAGAGTTACAGCTTGACCCTCAAGAAGCCTTTCGCTAAGACTTTTCTTCTGGAATTTGCAAAGTGATATTTGGAAACCCTATAGCCCTATGGTGAAAATGGAAATATCGTAAGATAAAAAACGAAAAGAAGGTTTCTGAGAAACTGCTTTGAATTCTTTTAATTCATCTTACAGATTTACAGCTTTTATCTCCAGAATCCTTTCGCTAAGACTGTTCTTGTGGAATTTGCAAAATGTTTTTGGAAGCCCATAGAGGGCTATGCTGAAAAAGGAAATATCCTAAGATAAAAACTGAAAAGAAGCTTTCTGAGAAACTGCTTTGTGTTCTGTTAATTCATCTCAGAGAGTTACAGCTTTCCCCTCAAGAAGTCTTTCACAAAGACTGTTCTTGTGTAATTTGCAAAGTGATATTTGGAAGACCATAGAGGGCTATGTTGAAAAAGGAAATATAGTAAGATAAAATCCGAAAAGAAGCTTTCTGAGAAACTGCTTTGTGTTCTGTTAATTCATCTCAAAGTGTCACAGATTTCCCCTCATGAGGCCGTTCACTAAGACTGTTCTTCTGAAATTTGGAAAGTGATATTTAGAATCTCATAGAGGGCAATGGTGAAAAAGGAAATATTTTCCGAGAAAAACTGTAAAGAAGCTTTCTGATAAACTGCTTTGTGTTCTGTTAGTTCATCTCACAGAGTTACAGCTTTCCCTTCAAGAAGCAGTTCACTGAGACTATTCTTGTGAAATTTGCAAAGTGATATTAGAAAACTCCTAGAGGGCTATGGTGAAAAAGGAAATATCTTCTGTTAAAAATTGGAAAGAAGCTTTTGGAGAAACTGCCGTGTGTTCTGTTAAAGCATCTCACCGAGTTACAGCTGTCCCCTCAAGAAGGCTTTCGCTAAGACTGTTCTTGTGGGATTTGCAAAGTGATATTTGGAAGTTCCTAGAGGGCTATGGTGAAGAAGGAAATATCTTTCGTTAAAAACTGGAAAGAAGATATCTGAGAAACTGCTTTGTGTTCTGTTAATTCATCTCACAGAGTTACAGTTCTCCCCTCCAGAAGTCTTTCGCTTCCACTGTTCTTGTGGAATTTGCATAGTGATATTTGGAATCCCATAGAGGGCTATGGTGAAAATGGAAATAACATCAGTTAAAAAATGAAAAGAAGCTTTCCGAGAAACTGCTTTGTGTTCTGTTAATTCATCTCAAAGAGTTACAGCTTTCCCCTCAAGAAGCCTTCCGCTAAGACTGTTTTTGAGGAATTTCCAAAGTAATATGTGGAAGCCCATAGAGGGCTATGGTGAAAATGGAAATATCGTAAGATACTTACCGAAGAGAAGCTGTCTGAAAAACTGCTTTGTGTTCTGTTAGTTCATCTCACAGAGCTACAGCTTTTCCCTCAAGAAGCCGTTCACTAAGACTGTTTTGTGAAATTTGCAAAGTGATATTTGGAAGCCCATAGAGGGCTAAGGTGAAAAAGGAAATATCTTCCGTTAAAAACTGGAAAGCACCATTCTGAGAAATTGCGGTGTGTTCTGTTAGTACATATCACCGAGCTACAGCTTTCCCCTCAGGAAGCCGTTCACTAGACTGTTCTTGTGGAATTGCAAAGTGATATTTGGAGGCACATAGAGGGCAATGGTGAAAAAGGAAACATCCCTAGATAAAAACTGAAAAGAAGCTTTCTGAGAAACTGCTTTGTGTTCTGTTAATTCAAGTCACAGAGTTACTCTTTTACCTCAGGAAGCCTTTCGCTAAGGCTGTTGTTGTGGAATTTGCAAAGTGATATTTGGAAGCCCAAAAGGGCTATGGTGAAAAAGGAAATATCCTCAGTTAAAAACTGGAAAGAAGCTTTCTGAGAAACTGCTTTGTATTCAGTTAGTTCCTCTCACAGAGTTACAGCTTTCCCCTCAAGAAGACTTTCGCTAAGACTGTTCATGTGGAAATTTCAAAGTGAAAATTGGAATCCCATAGAGGGCTATGGTGAAAAAGGAAATATCCTAAGGTAAAAACTGAAAAGTAGGTTTCTGAGAAAATGTTTTGTGTTCTGTTAATTCATCTTACAGAGTTACAGCTTGACCCTCAAGAAGCCTTTCGCTAAGACTTTTCTTCTGGAATTTGCAAAGTGATATTTGGAAACCCTATAGCCCTATGGTGAAAATGGAAATATCGTAAGATAAAAAACGAAAAGAAGGTTTCTGAGAAACTGCTTTGAATTCTTTTAATTCATCTTACAGATTTACAGCTTTTATCTCCAGAATCCTTTCGCTAAGACTGTTCTTGTGGAATTTGTAAAATGTTTTTGGAAGCCCATAGAGGTCTATGCTGAAAAAGGAAATATCCTAAGATAAAAACTGAAAAGAAGCTTTCTGAGAAACTGCTTTGTGTTCTGTTAATTCATCTCAGAGAGTTACAGCTTTCCCCTCAAGAAGTCTTTCACAAAGACTGTTCTTGTGTAATTTGCAAAGTGATATTTGGAAGACCATAGAGGGCTATGTTGAAAAAGGAAATATAGTAAGATAAAATCCGAAAAGAAGCTTTCTGAGAAACTGCTTTGTGTTCTGTTAATTCATCTCAAAGTGTCACAGATTTCCCCTCATGAGGCCGTTCACTAAGACTGTTCTTCTGAAATTTGGAAAGTGATATTTAGAATCTCATAGAGGGCAATGGTGAAAAAGGAAATATTTTCCGAGAAAAACTGTAAAGAAGCTTTCTGATAAACTGCTTTGTGTTCTGTTAGTTCATCTCACAGAGTTACAGCTTTCCCTTCAAGAAGCAGTTCACTGAGACTATTCTTGTGAAATTTGCAAAGTGATATTAGAAAACTCCTAGAGGGCTATGGTGAAAAAGGAAATATCTTCCGTTAAAAACTGGAAAGAAGCTTTTGAGAAACTGCCGTGTGTTCTGTTAAAGCATCTCACCGAGTTACAGCTTTTGCCTCAAGAAGGCTTTCGCTAAGACTGTTCTTGTGGGATTTGCAAAGTGATATTTGGAAGCCCATAGAGGACTATGGTGAAAAAGGAAATATCTTTCGTTAAAAACTAGAAAGAAGATATCTGAGAAACTGCTTTGTGTTCTGCTAATTCATCTCACACAGTTAAAGTTTTCCCCTCCAGAAGTCTTTCGCTTCCACTGTTCTTGTGGAATTTGCATAGTGATATTTGGAATCCCATAGAGGGCTATGGTGAAAATGGAAATAACTTCAGTTAAAAAATGAAAAGAAGCTTTCCGAGAAACCGCTTTATGTTCTGTTAATTCATCTCAAAGAGTTACAGCTTTCCCCTCAAGAAGCCTTCCGCTAAGACTGTTTTTGAGGAATTTCCAAAGTGATATGTGGAAGCCCATAGAGGGCTATGGTGAAAATGGAAATATCGTAAGATACTTACCGAAAAGAAGCTGTCTGAAAAACTGCTTTGTGTTCTGTTAGTTCATCTCACAGAGCTACAGCTTTTCCCTCAAGAAGCCGTTCACTAAGACTGTTTTGTGAAATTTGCAAAGTGATATTTGGAAGCCCATAGAGGGTTAAGGTGAAAAAGGAAATATCTTCCGTTAAAAACTGGAAAGAAGCATTCTGAGAAAATGCGGTGTGTTCTGTTAGTACATATCACCGAGCTACAGCTTTCCCCTCAGGAAGCCGTTCACTAAGACTGTTCTTGTGGAATTGCAAAGTGATATTTGGAGGCACATAGAGGGCAATGGTGAAAAAGGAAACATCCCAAGATAAAAACTGAAAAGAAGCTTTCTGAGAAACTGCTTTGTGTTCTGTTAATTCAAGTCACAATGTTACTCTTTTACCTCAGGAAGCCTTTCGCTACACAGAGTTACAGCTTTCCCCTCAAGAAGACTTTCGCTAAGACTCTTCATGTGGAATTTTCAAAGTGATAATTGGAATCCCATAGAGGGCTATGGTGAAAAAGGAAATATCCTAAGGTAAAAACTGAAAAGTAGGTTTCTGAGAAAATGTTTTGTGTTCTGTTAATTCATCTTACAGAGTTACAGCTTGACCCTCAAGAAGCCTTTCGCTAAGACTTTTCTTCTGGAATTTGCAAAGTGATATTTGGAAACCCTATAGCCCTATGGTGAAAATGGAAATACCGTAAGATAAAAAACGAAAAGAAGGTTTCTGAGAAACTGCTTTGAATTCTTTTAATTCATCTTACAGATTTACAGCTTTTATCTCCAGAATCCTTTCGCTAAGACTGTTCTTGTGGAATTTGCAAAATGTTTTTGGAAGCCCATAGAGGGCTATGCTGAAAAAGGAAATATCCTAAGATAAAAACTGAAAAGAAGCTTTCTGGGAAACTGCTTTGTGTTCTGTTAATTCATCTCAGAGAGTTACAGCTTTCCCCTCAAGAAGTCTTTCACAAAGACTGTTCTTGTGTAATTTGCAAAGTGATATTTGGAAGACCATAGAGGGCTATGTTGAAAAAGGAAATATAGTAAGATAAAATCCGAAAAGAAGCTTTCTGAGAAACTGCTTTGTGTTCTGTTACTTCATCTCAACGTGTCACAGATTTCCCCTCATGAGGCCGTTCACTAAGACTGTTCTTCTGAAATTTGGAAAGTGATATTTAGAATCTCATAGAGGGCAATGGTGAAAAAGGAAATATTTTCCGATAAAAACTGTAAAGAAGCTTTCTGATAAACTGCTTTGTGTTCTGTTAGTTCATCTCACAGAGTTACAGCTTTCCCTTCAAGAAGCAGTTCACTGAGGCTATTCTTGTGAAATTTGCAAAGTGATATTTGAAAACTCCTAGAGGGCTATGGTGAAAAAGGAAATATCTTCCGTTAAAAACTGGAAAGAAGCTTTTGAGAAACTGCCGTGTTTTCTGTTAAAGCATCTCACCGAGTTACAGCTTTTGCCTCAAGAAGGCTTTCGCTAAGACTGTTCTTGTGGGATTTGCAAAGTGATATTTGGAAGCCCATAGAGGACTATGGTGAAAAAGGAAATATCTTTCGTTAAAAACTGGAAAGAACATATCTGAGAAACTGCTTTGTGTTCTGTTAATTCATCTCACAGCGTTACAGTTTTCCCCTCCCGAAGTCTTTCGCTTCCACTGTTCTTGTGGAATTTGCATAGTGATATTTGGAATCCCATAGAGGACTATGGTGAAAATGGAAATAACTTCAGTTAAAAAATGAAAAGAAGCTTTCCGAGAAACCGCTTTGTGTTCTGTTAATTCATCTCAAAGAGTTACAGCTTTCCCCTCAAGAAGCCTTCCGCTAAGACTGTTTTTGAGGAATTTCCAAAGTGATATGTGGAAGCCCATAGAGGGCTATGGTGAAAATGGAAATATCGTAAGATACTTACTGAAAAGAAGCTGTCTGAAAAACTGCTTTGTGTTCTGTTAGTTCATCTCACAGAGCTACAGCTTTTCCCTCAAGAAGCCGTTCACTAAGACTGTTTTGTGAAATTTGCAAAGTGATATTTGGAAGCCCATAGAGGGCTAAGGTGAAAAAGGAAATATCTTCCGTTAAAAACTGGCAAGAGGGGGGGCGGAGCAAGATGGCCGAATAGGAACAGCTCCAGTCTCCAACTCCCAGCGCGAGCGACACAGAAGACCAGCGATTTCTGCATTTTCAACTGAGGTACTCTGTTCATCTCACTGGGGAGTGCCAGACGATCGGTGCTGGTCAGCTGCTGCAGCCCGACCAGCGAGAGCTGAAGCAGGGCGAGGCATTGCCTCACCTGGAAAGCACAAGGGGGAAGGGAATCCCTTTTCCTAGCCAGGGGAACTGAGACACACAACACCTGGAAAATCGGGTAACTCCCACCCCAATACTGCGCTTTAAGCAGACAGGCACACCAGGAGATCATATCCCACACCTGGCCGGGAGTGTCCCACACCCACGGAGCCTCCCTCATTGCTAGCACAGCAGTCTGTAATCTACCGGCAAGGCAGCAGCGAGGCTGGGGGAGGGGCGCCCGCCATTGCTGAGGCTTAAGTAGGTAAACAAAGCTGCTGGGAAGCTCGAACTGGGTGGAGCTCACAGCAGCTCAAGGAAACCTGCCTGTCTCTGTAGACTCCACCTCTGGGGACAGGGCACAGTAAATAATAACAAACGCAGCAGCTCTGCAGACGCAAACGACTCTGTCTGACAGCTTTGAAGAGGGCAGTGGATCTCCCAACACGGAGGTTGAGATCTGAGAAGGGACAGACTCCCTGCTCAAGTGGGTCCCTGACCCCTGAGTAGCCTAACTGGGAGACATCCCCCACTAGGGGCAGTCTGACACCCCACACCTCACAGGGTGGAGTACACCCCTGAGAGGAAGCTTCCAAAGCAAGAATCAGACAGGTACACTTGCTGTTCAGAAATATTCTATCTTCTGCAGCCTCTGCTGCTGATACCCAGGCAAACAGGGTCTGGAGTGGACCTCAAGCAATCTCCTACAGCTACAACCTACAGCTGAGGATCCTGACTGTTAGAAGGAAAGCTATCAAACAGGAAGGACACCTACACCAAAACCCCATCAGTACATCACCATCATCAAAGACCAGAGGCAGATAAAACCACAAAGATGGGGAAAAAGCAGGGCAGAAAAGCTGGAAATTAAAAAAATAAGAACGCATCTCCCCCGGCAAAGGAGCGCAGCTCATCGCCAGCAACGGATCAAAGCTGGATGGAGAATGACTTCGACGAGATGAGAGAAGAAGGCTTCAGTCCATCAAATTTCTCAGAGCTAAAGGAGGAATTACGTACCCAGCGCAAAGAAACTAAAAATCTTGAAAAAAAAGTGGACGAATTGATGGCTAGAGTAATTAATGCAGAGAAGCTCACAAACGAAATGAAAGAGACGATAACCATGGCACGAGAAATACGTGACAAATGCACAAGCTTCAGTAACCGTCTCGATCAACTGGAAGAAAGAATGTCAGCGATGGAGGATCAAATGAATGAAATGAAGCGAGAAGAGAAACCAAAAGAAAAAAGAAGAAAAAGAAATGAACAAAGCCTGCAAGAAGTATGGGATTATGTAAAATGACCAAATCTACGTCTGATTGGGGTGCCTGAAAGTGAGGGGGAAAATGGAACCAAGTTGGAAAACACTCTTCAGGATATCATCCAGGAGAACTTCCCCAACCTAGTAGGGCAGGCCAACATTCAAATCCAGGAAATACAGAGAACGCCACAAAGATACTCCTCGAGAAGAGCAACTCCAAGACACATAATTGCCAGATTCACCAAAGTTGAAATGAAGGAAAAAATCTTAAGGGCAGCCAGAGAGAAAGGTCGGGTTACCCACAAAGGGAAGCCCATCAGACTAACAGCAGATCTCTCGGCAGAAACTCTTCAAGCCAGAAGAGAGTGGGGGCCAATATTCAACATTCTTAAAGAAAAGAATTTTCTACCCAGAATTTTATATCCAGTCAAACTAAGTTTCATAAGTGAAGGAGAAATAAAATCCTTTACAGATAAGCAAATGCTTAGAGATTTTGTCACCACTAGGCCTGCCTTACAAGAGACCCTGAAGGAAGCACTAAACATGGAAAGGAACAACCGGTACCAGCCATTGCAAAAACATGCCAAAATGTAAAGACCATCAAGGCTAGGAAGAAACGGCATCAACTAACAAGCAAAATAACCAGTTAATATCACAATGGCAGGATCAAGTTCACACGTAACAATATTAACCTTAAATGTAAATGGACTAAATGCTCCAATTAAAAGACACAGCCTGGCAAACTGGATAAAGAGTCAAGACCCATCAGTCTGCTGTATTCAGGAGACCCATCTCACACGCAGAGACATACATAGGCTCAAAATAAAGGGATGGAGGAAGATTTACCAAGCAAATGGAGAACACAAAAAAGCGGGGGTTGCAATACTAGTCTCTGATAAAACAGACTTGAAACCATCAAAGATCAAAAGAGACAAAGAAGGCCATTACATAATGGTAAAGGGATCAATTCAACAGGAAGAGCTAACTATCCTAAATATATATGCACCCAATACAGGAGCACCCAGATTCATAAAGCAAGTCCTTAGAGACTTACAAAGAGACTTAGACCCCCATACAATAATAATGGGAGACTTCAACACTCCACTGTCAACATTAGACAGATCAATGAGACAGAAAGTTAACAAGGATATCCAGGAATTGAACTCATCTCTGCAGCAAGCAGACCTAATAGACATCTATAGAACTCTCCACCCCAAATCAACAGAATATACATTCTTCTCAGCACCACATCGTACTTACTCCAAAATTGACCACGTAATTGGAAGTAAAGCACTCCTCAGCAAATGTACAAGAACAGAAATTATAACAAACTGTCTCTCAGACCACAGTGCAATCAAATTAGAACTCAGGACTAAGAAACTCAATCAAAACCGCTCAACTACATGGAAACTGAACAACCTGCTCCTGAATGACTACTGGGTACATAACGAAATGAAGGCAGAAATAAAGATGTTCTTTGAAACCAATGAGACCAAAGATACAACATACCAGAATCTCTGGGACACATTTAAAGCAGTGTGTAGAGGGAAATTTATAGCACTAAATGCCCACAAGAGAAAGCAGGAAAGATCTAAAATTGACACTCTAACATCGCAATTAAAAGAACTAGAGAAGCAAGAGCAAACACATTCGAAAGCTAGCAGAAGGCAAGAAATAACTAAGATCAGAGCAGAACTGAAGGAGATAGAGACACAAAAAACCCTCCAAAAAATCAATGAATCCAGGAGTTGGTTTTTTGAAAAGATCAACAAAATTGACAGACCGCTAGCAAGACTAATAAAGAAGAAAAGAGAGAAGAATCAAATCGACGCAATTAAAAATGATAAAGGGGATATCACCACCGACCCCACAGAAATACAAACTACCATCAGAGAATACTATAAACACCTCTACGCAAATAAACTGGAAAATCTAGAAGAAATGGAGAATTTCCTGGACACTTACACTCTTCCAAGACTAAACCAGGAAGAAGTTGAATCCCTGAATAGACCAATAGTAGGCTCTGAAATTGAGGCAATAATTAATAGCCTACCAACCAAAAAAAGTCCAGGACCAGATGGATTCACAGCTGAATTCTACCAGAGGTACAAGGAGGAGCTGGTACCATTCCTTCTGAAACTATTCCAATCAATAGAAAAAGAGGGAATCCTCCCTAACTCATTTTATGAGGCCAACATCATCCTGATACCAAAGCCTGGCAGAGACACAACAAAAAAAGAGAATTTTAGACCAATATCCCTGATGAACATCGATGCAAAAATCCTCAATAAAATACTGGCAAACCGGATTCAGCAGCACATCAAAAAGCTTATCAACCATGATCAAGTGGGCTTCATCCCTGGGATGCAAGGCTGGTTCAACATTCGCAAATCAATAAACATAATCCAGCATATAAACAGAACCAAAGACAAGAACCACATCATTATCTCAATAGATGCAGAAAAGGCTTTTGACAAAATTCAACAGCCCTTCATGCTAAAAACGCTCAATAAATTCGGTATTGATGGAACGTACCTCAAAATAATAAGAGCTATTTATGACAAACCCACAGCCAATATCATACTGAATGGGCAAAAACTGGAAAAATTCCCTTTGAAAACTGGCACAAGACAGGGATGCCCTCTCTCACCACTCCTATTCAACATAGTGTTGGAAGTTCTGGCTAGGGCAATGAGGCAAGAGAAAGAAATCAAGGGGATTCAGTTAGGAAAAGAAGAAGTCAAATTGTCCCTGTTTGCAGACGACATGATTGTATATTTAGAAAACCCCATTGTCTCAGCCCAAAATCTCCTTAAGCTGATCAGCAACTTCAGCAAAGTCTCAGGATACAAAATTAATGTGCAAAAATCACAACCATTCTTATACACCAGTGACAGTCAAACAGAGAGCCAAATCAGGAATGAACTTCCATTCACAATTGCTTCAAAGAGAATAAAATACCTAGGAATCCAACTTACAAGGGATGTAAAGGACCTCTTCAAGGAGAACTACAAACCACTGCTCAGTGAAATCAAAGAGGACACAAACAAATGGAAGAACATACCATGCTCATGGATAGGAAGAATCAATATCGTGAAAATGGCCATACTGCCCAAGGTAATTTATAGATTCAATGCCATCCCCATCAAGCTACCAATGAGCTTCTTCACAGAATTGGAAAAAACTGCTTTAAAGTTCATATGGAACCAAAAAAGAGCCCGCATCTCCAAGACAATCCTAAGTCAAAAGAACAAAGCTGGAGGCATCACGCTACCTGACTTCAAACTATACTACAAGGCTACAGTAACCAAAACAGCATGGTACTGGTACCAAAACAGAGATATAGACCAATGGAACAGAACAGAGTCCTCAGAAATAATACCACACATCTACAGCCATCTGATCTTTGACAAACCTGAGAGAAACAAGAAATGGGGAAAGGATTCCCTATTTAATAAATGGTGCTGGGAAAACTGGCTAGCCATAAGTAGAAAGCTGAAACTGGATCCTTTCCTTACTCCTTATACGAAAATTAATTCAAGATGGACTAGAGACTTAAATGTTAGACCTAATACCATAAAAATCCTAGAGGAAAACCTAGGTAGTACCATTCAGGACATAGGCATGGGCAAAGACTTCATGTCTAAAACACCAAAAGCAACGGCAACAAAAGCCAAAATTGACAAATGGGATCTCATCAAACTAAAGAGCTTCTGCACAGCAAAAGAAACTACCATCAGAGTGAGCAGGCAACCCACAGAATGGGAGAAAATTTTTGCAATCTACTCATCTGACAAAGGGCTAATATCCAGAACCTACAAAGAACTCAAACAAATTTACAAGAAAAAAACAAACAACCCCATCCAAAAGTGGGCAAAGGATATGAACAGACATTTCTCAAAAGAAGACATTCATACAGCCAACAGACACATGAAAAAATGCTCATCATCACTGGCCATCAGAGAAATGCAAATCAAAACCACAATGAGATACCATCTCACACCAGTTAGAATGGCGATCATTAAAAAGTCAGGAAACAACAGGTGCTGGAGAGGATGTGGAGAAATAGGAACACTTTTACACTGTTGGTGGGATTGTAAACTAGTTCAACCATTATGGAAAACAGTATGGCGATTCCTCAAGGATCTAGAACTAGATGTACCATATGACCCAGTCATCCCATTACTGGGTATATACCCAAAGGATTATAAATTATGCTGCTATAAAGACACATGCACACGTATGTTTATTGCAGCACTATTCACAATAGCAAAGACTTGGAATCAACCCAAATGTCCATCAGTGACAGATTGGATTAGGAAAATGTGGCACATATACACCATGGAATACTATGCAGCCATAAAAAAGGATGAGTTTGTGTCCTTTGTAGGGACATGGATGCAGCTGGAAACCATCATTCTTAGTAAATTTTCACAAGAACAGAAAACCAAACGCCGCATGTTCTCACTCATAGGTGGGAACTGAACAATGAGATCACTTGGACTCGGGAAGGGGAACATCACACACCGGGGCCTATCATGGGGAGGGGGGAGGGGGGAGGGATTGCATTGGGAGTTATACCTGATGTAAATGACGAGTTGATGGGTGCAGCACACCAACATGGCACAAGTATACATATGTAGCAAACCTGCACGTTGTGCACATGTACCCTACAACTTGAAGTTTAATAATAATAAATAAATTAAAAAAAAAAAAAATCGAAAGAACCATTCTGAGAAAATGCGGTGTGTTCTGTTAGTACATATCACCGAGCTACAGCTTTCCCCTCAGGAAGCCGTTCACTAAGACTGTTCTTGTGGAATTGCAAAGTGATATTTGGAGGCACATAGAGGGCAATGGTGAAAAAGGAAACATCCCAAGATAAAAACTGAAAAGAAGCTTTCTGAGAAACTGCTTTGTGTTCTGTTAATTCAAGTCACAGAGTTACTCTTTTACCTCAGGAAGCCTTTCGCTAAGGCTGTTGTTGTGGAATTTGCAAAGTGATATTTGGAAGCCCAAAAGGGCTATGGTGAAAAAGGAAATATCCTCAGTTAAAAACTGGAAAGAAGCTTTCTGAGAAACTGCTTTGTGTTCAGTTAGTTCCTCTCACAGAGTTACAGCTTTCCCCTCAAGAAGACTTTCGCTAAGACTGTTCATGTGGAATTTTCAAAGTGATAATTGGAATCCCATAGAGGGCTATGGTGAAAAAGGAAATATCCTAAGGTAAAAACTGAAAAGTAGGTTTCTGAGAAAATGTTTTGTGTTCTGTTAATTCATCTTACAGAGTTACAGCTTGACCCTCAAGAAGCCTTTCGCTAAGACTTTTCTTCTGGAATTTGCAAAGTGATATTTGGAAACCCTATAGCCCTATGGTGAAAATGGAAATATCGTAAGATAAAAAACGAAAAGAAGGTTTCTGAGAAACTGCTTTGAATTCTTTTAATTCATCTTACAGATTTACAGCTTTTATCTCCAGAATGCTTTCGCTAAGACTGTCCTTGTGGAATTTGCAAAATGTTTTTGGAAGCCCATAGAGGGCTATGCTGAAAAAGGAAATATCCTAAGATAAAAACTGAAATGAAGCTTTCTGAGAAACTGCTTTGTGTTCTGTTAATTCATCTCAGAGAGTTACAGCTTTCCCCTCAAGAAGTTTTTCACAAAGACTGTTCTTGTGTAATTTGCAAAGTGATATTTGGAAGACCATAGAGGGCTATGTTGAAAAAGGAAATATAGTAAGATAAAATCCGAAAAGAAGCTTTCTGAGAAACTGCTTTGTGTTCTGTTAATTCATCTCAAAGTGTCACAGATTTCCCCTCATCAGGCCGTTCACTAAGACTGTTCTTCTGAAATTTGGAAAGTGATATTTAGAATCTCATAGAGAGCAATGGTGAAAAAGGAAATATTTTCCGATAAAAACTGTAAAGAAGCTTTCTGATAAACTGCTTTGTGTTCTGTTAGTTCATCTCACAGAGTTACAGCTTTCCCTTCAGGAAGCAGTTCACTGAGACTATTCTTGTGAAATTTGCAAAGTGATATTAGAAAACTCCTAGAGGGCTATGGTGAAAAAGGAAATATCTTCCGTTAAAAACTGGAAAGAAGCTTTTTGAGAAACTGCCGTGTGTTCTGTTAAAGTATCTCACCGAGTTACAGCTTTCCCCTCAAGAAGGCTTTCGCTAAGACTGTTCTTGTGGGATTTGCAAAGTGATATTTGGAAGCCCATAGAGGGCTATGGTGAAAAAGGAAATATCTTTCGTTAAAAACTGGAAAGAAGATATCTGAGAAACTGCTTTGTGTTCTGTTAATTCATCTCACACAGTTACAGTTTTCCCCTCCAGAAGTCTTTCGCTTCCACTGTTCTTGTGGAATTTGCATAGTGATATTTGGAATCCCATAGAGGGCTATGGTGAAAATGGAAATAACTTCAGTTAAAAAATGAAAAGAAGCTTTCCGAGAAACCGCTTTGTGTTCTGTTAATTCATCTCAAAGAGTTACAGCTTTCCCCTCAAGAAGCCTTCCGCTAAGACTGTTTTTGAGGAATTTCCAAAGTGATATGTGGAAGCCCATAGAGGGCTATGGTGAAAATGGAAATATCGTAAGATACTTACCGAAAAGAAGCTGTCTGAAAAACTGCTTTGTGTTCTGTTAGTTCATCTCACAGAGCTACAGCTTTTCCCTCAAGAAGCCGTTCACTAAGACTGTTTTGTGAAATTTGCAAAGTGATATTTGGAAGCCCATAGAGGGCTAAGGTGAAAAAGGAAATATCTTCCGTTAAAAACTGGAAAGAACCATTCTGAGAAAATGCGGTGTGCTCTGTTAGTACATATCACCGAGCTACAGCTTTCCCCTCAGGAAGCCGTTCACTAAGACTGTTCTTGTGGAATTGCAAAGTGATATTTGGAGGCACATAGAGGGCAATGGTGAAAAAGGAAACATCCCAAGATAAAAACTGAAAAGAAGCTTTCTGAGAAACTGCTTTGTGTTCTGTTAATTCAAGTCACAGAGTTACTCTTTTACCTCAGGAAGCCTTTCGCTAAGGCTGTTGTTGCGGAATTTGCAAAGTGATGTTTGGAAGCCCAAAAGGGCTATGGTGAAAAAGGAAATATCCTCAGTTAAAAACTGGAAAGAAGCTTTCTGAGAAACTGCTTTGTGTTCAGTTAGTTCCTCTCACAGAGTTACAGCTTTCCCCTCAAGAAGACTTTCGCTAAGACTGTTCATGTGGAATTTTCAAAGTGATAATTGGAATCCCATAGAGGGCTATGGTGAAAAAGGAAATATCCTAAGGTAAAAACTGAAAAGTAGGTTTCTGAGAAAATGTTTTGTGTTCTGTTAATTCATCTTACAGAGTTACAGCTTGACCCTCAAGAAGCCTTTCGCTAAGACTTTTCTTCTGGAATTTGCAAAGTGATATTTGGAAACCCTATAGCCCTATGGTGAAAATGGAAATATCGTAAGATAAAAAACGAAAAGAAGGTTTCTGAGAAACTGCTTTGAATTCTTTTAATTCATCTTACAGATTTACGGCTTTTATCTCCAGAATCCTTTCGCTAAGACTGTTCTTGTGGAATTTGCAAAATGTTTTTGGAAGCCCATAGAGGGCTATGCTGAAAAAGGAAATATCCTAAGATAAAAACTGAAATGAAGCTTTCTGAGAAACTGCTTTGTGTTCTGTTAATTCATCTCAGAGAGTTACAGCTTTCCCCTCAAGAAGTCTTTCACAAAGACTGTTCTTGTGTAATTTGCAAAGTGATATTTGGAACACCATAGAGGGCTATGTTGAAAAAGGAAATATAGTAAGATAAAATCCGAAAAGAAGCTTTCTGAGAACCTGCTTTGTGTTCTGTTAATTCATCTCAAAGTGTCACAGATTTCCCCTCATCAGGCCGTTCACTAAGACTGTTCTTCTGAAATTTGGAAAGTGATATTTAGAATCTCATAGAGGGCAATGGTGAAAAAGGAAATATTTTCCGATAAAAACTGTAAAGAAGCTTTCTGATAAACTGCTTTGTGTTCTGTTAGTTCATCTCACAGAGTTACAGCTTTCCCTTCAAGAAGCAGTTCACTGAGACTATTCTTGTGAAATTTGCAAAGTGATATTAGAAAACTCCTAGAGGGCTATGGTGAAAAAGGAAATATCTTCCGTAAAAAATTGGAAAGAAGCTTTTTGAGAAACTGCCGTGTGTTCTGTTAAAGCATCTCACCGAGTTACAGCTTTCCCCTCAAGAAGGCTTGCGCTAAGACTGTTCTTGTGGGATTTGCAAAGTGATATTTGGAAGCCCATAGAGGGCTATGGTGAAAAAGGAAATATCTTTCGTTAAAAACTGGAAAGAAGATAATTGAGAAACTGCTTTGTGTTCTGTTAATTCATCTCACAGAGTTACAGTTTTCCCCTCCAGAAGTCTTTCGCTTCCACTGTTCTTGTGGAATTTGCATAGTGATATTTGGAATCCCATAGAGGGCTATGGTGAAAATGGAAATAACTTCAGTTAAAACATGAAAAGAAGCTTTCCGAGAAACCGCTTTGTGTTCTGTTAATTCATCTCAAAGAATTACAGCTTTCCCCTCAAGAAGCCTTCCGCTAAGACTCTTTTTGAGGAACTTCCAAAGTGATATGTGGAAGCCCATAGAGGGCTATGGTGAAAATGGAAATATCGTAAGATACTTACCGAAGAGAAGCTGTCTGAAAAACTGATTTGTGTTCTGTTAGTTCATCTCACAGAGCTACAGCTTTTCCCTCAAGAAGCCGTTCACTAAGACTGTTTTGTGAAATTTGCAAAGTGATATTTGGAAGCCCATAGAGGGCTAAGGTGAAAAAGGAAATATCTTCCGTTAAAAACTGGAAAGAAGCATTCTGAAAAAATGCGGTGTGTTCTGTTAGTACATATCACCGAGCTACAGCTTTCCCCTCAGGAAGCCGTTCACTAAGACTGTTCTTGTGGAATTGCAAAGTGATATTTGGAGGCACATAGAGGGCAATGGTGAAAAAGGAAACATCCCAAGATAAAAACTGAAAAGAAGCTTTCTGAGAAACTGCTTTGTGTTCTGTTAATTCAAGTCACAGAGTTACTCTTTTACCTCAGGAAGCCTTTCGCTAAGGCTGTTGTTGTGGAATTTCAAAGTGATATTTGGAAGCCCAAAAGGGCTATGGTGAAAAAGGAAATATCCTCAGTTAAAAACTGGAAAGAAGCTTTCTGAGAAACTGCTTTGTGTTCAGTTAGTTCCTCTCACAGAGTTACAGCTTTACCCTCAAGAAGACTTTCGCTAAGACTGTTCATGTGGAAATTTCAAAGTGATAATTGGAATCCCATAGAGGGCTATGGTGAAAAAGGAAATATCCTAAGGTAAAAACTGAAAAGTAGGTTTCTGAGAAAATGTTTTGTGTTCTGTTAATTCATCTTACAGAGTTACAGCTTGACCCTCAAGAAGCCTTTCGCTAAGACTTTTCTTCTGGAATTTGCAAAGTGATATTTGGAAACCCTATAGCCCTATGGTGAAAATGGAAATATCGTAAGATAAAAAACGAAAAGAAGGTTTCTGAGAAACTGCTTTGAATTCTTTTAATTCATCTTACAGATTTACAGCTTTTATCTCCAGAATCCTTTCGCTAAGACTGTTCTTGTGGAATTTGCAAAATGTTTTTGGAAGCCCATAGAGGGCTATGCTGAAAAAGGAAATATCCTAAGATAAAAACTGAAAAGAAGCTTTCTGAGAAACTGCTTTGTGTTCTGTTAATTCATCTCAGAGAGTTACAGCTTTCCCCTTAAGAAGTCTTTCACAAAGACTGTTCTTGTGTAATTTGCAAAGTGATATTTGGAAGACCATAGAGGGCTATGTTGAGAAAGGAAATATAGTAAGATAAAATCCGAAAAGAAGCTTTCTGAGAAACTGCTTTGTGTTCTGTTAATTCATCTCAAAGTGTCACAGATTTCCCCTCATCAGGCCGTTCACTAAGACTGTTCTTCTGAAATTTGGAAAGTGATATTTAGAATCTCATAGAGGGCAATGGTGAAAAAGGAAATATTTTCCGATAAAAACTGTAAAGAAGCTTTCTGATAAACTGCTTTGTGTTCTGTTAGTTCATCTCACAGAGTTACAGCTTTCCCTTCAGGAAGCAGTTCACTGAGACTATTCTTGTGAAATTTGCAAAGTGATATTAGAAAACTCCTAGAGGGCTATGGTGAAAAAGGAAATATCTTCCGTAAAAAATTGGAAAGAAGCTTTTTGAGAAACTGCCGTGTGTTCTGTTAAAGCATCTCACCGAGTTACAGCTTTCCCCTCAAGAAGGCTTGCGCTAAGACTGTTCTTGTGGGATTTGCAAAGTGATATTTGGAAGCCCATAGAGGGCTATGGTGAAAAAGGAAATATCTTTCGTTAAAAACTGGAAAGAAGATATCTGAGAAACTGCTTTGTGTTCTGTTAATTCATCTCACAGAGTTACAGTTTTCCCCTCCAGAAGTCTTTCGCTTCCACTGTTCTTGTGGAATTTGCATAGTGATATTTGGAATCCCATAGAGGGCTATGGTGAAAATGGAAATAACTTCAGTTAAAACATGAAAAGAAGCTTTCCGAGAAACCGCTTTGTGTTCTGTTAATTCATCTCAAAGAGTTACAGCTTTCCCCTCAAGAAGCCTTCCGCTAAGACTGTTTTTGAGGAACTTCCAAAGTGATATGTGGAAGCCCATAGAGGGCTATGGTGAAAATGGAAATATCGTAAGATACTTACCGAAGAGAAGCTGTCTGAAAAACTGCTTTGTGTTCTGTTAGTTCATCTCACAGAGCTACAGCTTTTCCCTCAAGAAGCCGTTCACTAAGACTGTTTTGTGAAATTTGCAAAGTGATATTTGGAAGCCCATAGAGGGCTAAGGTGAAAAAGGAAATATCTTCCGTTAAAAACTGGAAAGAAGCATTCTGAGAAAATGCGGTGTGTTCTGTTAGTACATATCACCGAGCTACAGCTTTCCCCTCAGGAAGCCGTTCACTAAGACTGTTCTTGTGGAATTGCAAAGTGATATTGGGAGGCACATAGAGGGCAATGGTGAAAAAGGAAACATCCCAAGATAAAAACTGAAAAGAAGCTTTCTGAGAAACTGCTTTGTGTTCTGTTAATTCAAGTCACAGAGTTACTCTTTTACCTCATTAAGCCTTTCGCTAAGGCTGTTGTTGTGGAATTTCAAAGTGATATTTGGAAGCCCAAAAGGGCTATGGTGAAAAAGGAAATATCCTCAGTTAAAAATGGAAAGAAGCTTTCTGAGAAACTGCTTTGTGTTCAGTTAGTTCCTCTCACAGAGTTACAGCTTTACCCTCAAGAAGACTTTCGCTAAGACTGTTCATGTGGAATTTTCAAAGTGATAATTGGAATCCAATAGAGGGCTATGGTGAAAAAGGAAATATCCTAAGGTAAAAACTGAAAAGTAGGTTTCTGAGAAAATGTTTTGTGTTCTGTTAATTCATCTTACATAGTTACAGCTTGACCCTCAAGAAGCCTTTCGCTAAGACTTTTCTTCTGGAATTTGCAAAGTGATATTTGGAAACCCTATAGCCCTATGGTGAAAATGGAAATATCGTAAGATAAAAAACGAAAAGAAGGTTTCTGAGAAACTGCTTTGAATTCTTTTAATTCATCTTACAGATTTACAGCTTTTATCTCCAGAATCCTTTCGCTAAGACTGTTCTTGTGGAATTTGCAAAATGTTTTTGGAAGCCCATAGAGGGCTATGCTGAAAAAGGAAATATCCTAAGATAAAAACTGAAAAGAAGCTTTCTGAGAAACTGCTTTGTGTTCTGTTAATTCATCTCAGAGAGTTACAGCTTTCCCCTCAAGAAGTCTTTCACAAAGACTGTTCTTGTGTAATTTGCAAAGTGATATTTGGAAGACCATAGAGGGCTATGTTGAGAAAGGAAATATAGTAAGATAAAATCCGAAAAGAAGCTTTCTGAGAAACTGCTTTGTGTTCTGTTAATTCATCTCAAAGTGTCACAGATTTCCCCTCATGAGGCCGTTCACTAAGACTGTTCTTCTGAAATTTGGAAAGTGATATTTAGAATCTCATAGAGGGCAATGGTGAAAAAGGAAATATTTTCCGATAAAAACTGTAAAGAAGCTTTCTGATAAACTGCTTTGTGTTCTGTTAGTTCATCTCACAGAGTTACAGCTTTCCCTTCAGGAAGCAGTTCACTGAGACTATTCTTGTGAAATTTGCAAAGTGATATTAGAAAACTCCTAGAGGGCTATGGTGAAAAAGGAAATATCTTCCGTAAAAAATTGGAAAGAAGCTTTTTGAGAAACTGCCGTGTGTTCTGTTAAAGCATCTCACCGAGTTACAGCTTTCCCCTCAAGAAGGCTTGCGCTAAGACTGTTCTTGTGGGATTTGCAAAGTGATATTTGGAAGCCCATAGAGGGCTATGGTGAAAAAGGAAATATCTTTCGTTAAAAACTGGAAAGAAGATATCTGAGAAACTGCTTTGTGTTCTGTTAATTCATCTCACAGAGTTACAGTTTTCCCCTCCAGAAGTCTTTCGCTTCCACTGTTCTTGTGGAATTTGCATAGTGATATTTGGAATCCCATAGAGGGCTATGGTGAAAATGGAAATAACTTCAGTTAAAACATGAAAAGAAGCTTTCCGAGAAACCGCTTTGTGTTCTGTTAATTCATCTCAAAGAGTTACAGCTTTCCCCTCAAGAAGCCTTCCGCTAAGACTGTTTTTGAGGAATTTCCAAAGTGATATGTGGAAGCCCATAGAGGGCTATGGTGAAAATGGAAATATCGTAAGATACTTACCGAAGAGAAGCTGTCTGAAAAACTGCTTTGTGTTCTGTTAGTTCATCTCACAGAGCTACAGCTTTTCCCTCAAGAAGCCGTTCACTAAGACTGTTTTGTGAAATTTGCAAAGTGATATTTGGAAGCCCATAGAGGGCTAAGGTGAAAAAGGAAATATCTTCCGTTAAAAACTGGAAAGAAGCATTCTGAGAAAATGCGGTGTGTTCTGTTAGTACATATCACCGAGCTACAGCTTTCCCCTCAGGAAGCCGTTCACTAAGACTGTTCTTGTGGAATTGCAAAGTGATATTGGGAGGCACATAGAGGGCAATGGTGAAAAAGGAAACATCCCAAGATAAAAACTGAAAAGAAGCTTTCTGAGAAACTGCTTTGTGTTCTGTTAATTCAAGTCACAGAGTTACTCTTTTACCTCAGGAAGCCTTTCGCTAAGGCTGTTGTTGTGGAATTTCCAAGTGATATTTGGAAGCCCAAAAGGGCTATGGTGAAAAAGGAAATATCCTCAGTTAAAAATGGAAAGAAGCTTTCTGAGAAACTGCTTTGTGTTCAGTTAGTTCCTCTCACAGAGTTACAGCTTTACCCTCAAGAAGACTTTCGCTAAGCCTGTTCATGTGGAATTTTCAAAGTGATAATTGGAATCCCATAGAGGGCTATGGTGAAAAAGGAAATATCCTAAGGTAAAAACTGAAAAGTAGGTTTCTGAGAAAATGTTTTGTGTTCTGTTAATTCATCTTACAGAGTTACAGCTTGACCCTCAAGAAGCCTTTCGCTAAGACTTTTCTTCTGGAATTTGCAAAGTGATATTTGGAAACCCTATAGCCCTATGGTGAAAATGGAAATATCGTAAGATAAAAAACGAAAAGAAGGTTTCTGAGAAACTGCTTTGAATTCTTTTAATTCATCTTACAGATTTACAGCTTTTATCTCCAGAATCCTTTCGCTAAGACTGTTCTTGTGGAATTTGCAAAATGTTTTTGGAAGCCCATAGAGGGCTATGCTGAAAAAGGAAATATCCTAAGATAAAAACTGAAAAGAAGCTTTCTGAGAAACTGCTTTGTGTTCTGTTAATTCATCTCAGAGAGTTACAGCTTTCCCCTCAAGAAGTCTTTCACAAAGACTGTTCTTGTGTAATTTGCAAAGTGATATTTGGAAGACCATAGAGGGCTATGTTGAAAAAGGAAATATAGTAAGATAAAATCCGAAAAGAAGCTTTCTGAGAAACTGCTTTGTGTTCTGTTAATTCATCTCAAAGTGTCACAGATTTCCCCTCATGAGGCCGTTCACTAAGACTGTTCTTCTGAAATTTGGAAAGTGATATTTAGAATCTCATAGAGGGCAATGGTGAAAAAGGAAATATTTTCCGATAAAAACTGTAAAGAAGCTTTCTGATAAACTGCTTTGTGTTCTGTTAGTTCATCTCACAGAGTTACAGCTTTCCCTTCAGGAAGCAGTTCACTGAGACTATTCTTGTGAAATTTGCAAAGTGATATTAGAAAACTCCTAGAGGGCTATGGTGAAAAAGGAAATATCTTCCGTTAAAAACTGGAAAGAAGCTTTTTGAGAAACTGCCGTGTGTTCTGTTAAAGCATCTCACAGAGTTACAGCTTTCCCCTCAAGAAGGCTTTCGCTAAGACTGTTCTTGTGGGATTTGCAAAGTGATATTTGGAAGCCCATAGAGGGCTATGGTGAAAAAGGAAATATCTTTCGTTAAAAACTGGAAAGAAGATATCTGAGAAACTGCTTTGTGTTCTGTTAATTCATCTCACAGAGTTACAGTTTTCCCCTCCAGAAGTCTTTCGCTTCCACTGTTCTTGTGGAATTTGCATAGTGATATTTGGAATCCCATAGAGGGCTATGGTGAAAATGGAAATAACTTCAGTTAAAACATGAAAAGAAGCTTTCCGAGAAACCGCTTTGTGTTCTGTTAATTCATCTCAAAGAATTACAGCTTTCCCCTCAAGAAGCCTTCCGCTAAGACAGTTTTTGAGGAATTTCCAAAGTGATATGTGGAAGCCCATAGAGGGCTATGGTGAAAATGGAAATATCGTAAGATACTTACCGAAGAGAAGCTGTCTGAAAAACTGCTTTGTGTTCTGTTAGTTCATCTCACAGAGCTACAGCTTTTCCCTCAAGAAGCCGTTCACTAAGACTGTTTTGTGAAATTTGCAAAGTGATATTTGGAAGCCCATAGAGGGCTAAGGTGAAAAAGGAAATATCTTCCGTTAAAAACTGGAAAGAAGCATTCTGAAAAAATGCGGTGTGTTCTGTTAGTACATATCACCGAGCTACAGCTTTCCCCTCAGGAAGCCGTTCACTAAGACTGTTCTTGTGGAATTGCAAAGTGATATTTGGAGGCACATAGAGGGCAATGGTGAAAAAGGAAACATCCCAAGATAAAAACTGAAAAGAAGCTTTCTGAGAAACTGCTTTGTGTTCTGTTAATTCAAGTCACAGAGTTACTCTTTTACCTCAGGAAGCCTTTCGCTAAGGCTGTTGTTGTGGAATTTCAAAGTGATATTTGGAAGCCCAAAAGGGCTATGGTGAAAAAGGAAATATCCTCAGTTAAAAATGGAAAGAAGCTTTCTGAGAAACTGCTTTGTGTTCAGTTAGTTCCTCTCACAGAGTTACAGCTTTACCCTCAAGAAGACTTTCGCTAAGCCTGTTCATGTGGAATTTTCAAAGTGATAATTGGAATCCCATAGAGGGCTATGGTGAAAAAGGAAATATCCTAAGGTAAAAACTGAAAAGTAGGTTTCTGAGAAAATGTTTTGTGTTCTGTTAATTCATCTTACAGAGTTACAGCTTGACCCTCAAGAAGCCTTTCGCTAAGACTTTTCTTCTGGAATTTGCAAAGTGATATTTGGAAACCCTATAGCCCTATGGTGAAAATGGAAATATCGTAAGATAAAAAACGAAAAGAAGGTTTCTGAGAAACTGCTTTGAATTCTTTTAATTCATCTTACAGATTTACAGCTTTTATCTCCAGAATCCTTTCGCTAAGACTGTTCTTGTGGAATTTGCAAAATGTTTTTGGAAGCCCATAGAGGGCTATGCTGAAAAAGGAAATATCCTAAGATAAAAACTGAAAAGAAGCTTTCTGAGAAACTGCTTTGTGTTCTGTTAATTCATCTCAGAGAGTTACAGCTTTCCCCTCAAGAAGTCTTTCACAAAGACTGTTCTTGTGTAATTTGCAAAGTGATATTTGGAAGACCATAGAGGGCTATGTTGAAAAAGGAAATATAGTAAGATAAAATCCGAAAAGAAGCTTTCTGAGAAACTGCTTTGTGTTCTGTTAATTCATCTCAAAGTGTCACAGATTTCCCCTCATGAGGCCGTTCACTAAGACTGTTCTTCTGAAATTTGGAAAGTGATATTTAGAATCTCATAGAGGGCAATGGTGAAAAAGGAAATATTTTCCGATAAAAACTGTAAAGAAGCTTTCTGATAAACTGCTTTGTGTTCTGTTAGTTCATCTCACAGAGTTACAGCTTTCCCTTCAGGAAGCAGTTCACTGAGACTATTCTTGTGAAATTTGCAAAGTGATATTAGAAAACTCCTAGAGGGCTATGGTGAAAAAGGAAATATCTTCCGTTAAAAACTGGAAAGAAGCTTTTTGAGAAACTGCCGTGTGTTCTGTTAAAGCATCTCACAGAGTTACAGCTTTCCCCTCAAGAAGGCTTTCGCTAAGACTGTTCTTGTGGGATTTGCAAAGTGATATTTGGAAGCCCATAGAGGGCTATGGTGAAAAAGGAAATATCTTTCGTTAAAAACTGGAAAGAAGATATCTGAGAAACTGCTTTGTGTTCTGTTAATTCATCTCACAGAGTTACAGTTTTCCCCTCCAGAAGTCTTTCGCTTCCACTGTTCTTGTGGAATTTGCATAGTGATATTTGGAATCCCATAGAGGGCTATGGTGAAAATGGAAATAACTTCAGTTAAAACATGAAAAGAAGCTTTCCGAGAAACCGCTTTGTGTTCTGTTAATTCATCTCAAAGAATTACAGCTTTCCCCTCAAGAAGCCTTCCGCTAAGACAGTTTTTGAGGAATTTCCAAAGTGATATGTGGAAGCCCATAGAGGGCTATGGTGAAAATGGAAATATCGTAAGATACTTACCGAAGAGAAGCTGTCTGAAAAACTGCTTTGTGTTCTGTTAGTTCATCTCACAGAGCTACAGCTTTTCCCTCAAGAAGCCGTTCACTAAGACTGTTTTGTGAAATTTGCAAAGTGATATTTGGAAGCCCATAGAGGGCTAAGGTGAAAAAGGAAATATCTTCCGTTAAAAACTGGAAAGAAGCATTCTGAAAAAATGCGGTGTGTTCTGTTAGTACATATCACCGAGCTACAGCTTTCCCCTCAGGAAGCCGTTCACTAAGACTGTTCTTGTGGAATTGCAAAGTGATATTTGGAGGCACATAGAGGGCAATGGTGAAAAAGGAAACATCCCAAGATAAAAACTGAAAAGAAGCTTTCTGAGAAACTGCTTTGTGTTCTGTTAATTCAAGTCACAGAGTTACTCTTTTACCTCAGGAAGCCTTTCGCTAAGGCTGTTGTTGTGGAATTTCAAAGTGATATTTGGAAGCCCAAAAGGGCTATGGTGAAAAAGGAAATATCCTCAGTTAAAAATGGAAAGAAGCTTTCTGAGAAACTGCTTTGTGTTCAGTTAGTTCCTCTCACAGAGTTACAGCTTTACCCTCAAGAAGACTTTCGCTAAGCCTGTTCATGTGGAATTTTCAAAGTGATAATTGGAATCCCATAGAGGGCTATGGTGAAAAAGGAAATATCCTAAGGTAAAAACTGAAAAGTAGGTTTCTGAGAAAATGTTTTGTGTTCTGTTAATTCATCTTACAGAGTTACAGCTTGACCCTCAAGAAGCCTTTCGCTAAGACTTTTCTTCTGGAATTTGCAAAGTGATATTTGGAAACCCTATAGCCCTATGGTGAAAATGGAAATATCGTAAGATAAAAAACGAAAAGAAGGTTTCTGAGAAACTGCTTTGAATTCTTTTAATTCATCTTACAGATTTACAGCTTTTATCTCCAGAATCCTTTCGCTAAGACTGTTCTTGTGGAATTTGCAAAATGTTTTTGGAAGCCCATAGAGGGCTATGCTGAAAAAGGAAATATCCTAAGATAAAAACTGAAAAGAAGCTTTCTGAGAAACTGCTTTGTGTTCTGTTAATTCATCTCAGAGAGTTACAGCTTTCCCCTCAAGAAGTCTTTCACAAAGACTGTTCTTGTGTAATTTGCAAAGTGATATTTGGAAGACCATAGAGGGCTATGTTGAAAAAGGAAATATAGTAAGATAAAATCCGAAAAGAAGCTTTCTGAGAAACTGCTTTGTGTTCTGTTAATTCATCTCAAAGTGTCACAGATTTCCCCTCATGAGGCCGTTCACTAAGACTGTTCTTCTGAAATTTGGAAAGTGATATTTAGAATCTCATAGAGGGCAATGGTGAAAAAGGAAATATTTTCCGATAAAAACTGTAAAGAAGCTTTCTGATAAACTGCTTTGTGTTCTGTTAGTTCATCTCACAGAGTTACAGCTTTCCCTTCAGGAAGCAGTTCACTGAGACTATTCTTGTGAAATTTGCAAAGTGATATTAGAAAACTCCTAGAGGGCTATGGTGAAAAAGGAAATATCTTCCGTTAAAAACTGGAAAGAAGCTTTTTGAGAAACTGCCGTGTGTTCTGTTAAAGCATCTCACAGAGTTACAGCTTTCCCCTCAAGAAGGCTTTCGCTAAGACTGTTCTTGTGGGATTTGCAAAGTGATATTTGGAAGCCCATAGAGGGCTATGGTGAAAAAGGAAATATCTTTCGTTAAAAACTGGAAAGAAGATATCTGAGAAACTGCTTTGTGTTCTGTTAATTCATCTCACAGAGTTACAGTTTTCCCCTCCAGAAGTCTTTCGCTTCCACTGTTCTTGTGGAATTTGCATAGTGATATTTGGAATCCCATAGAGGGCTATGGTGAAAATGGAAATAACTTCAGTTAAAACATGAAAAGAAGCTTTCCGAGAAACCGCTTTGTGTTCTGTTAATTCATCTCAAAGAATTACAGCTTTCCCCTCAAGAAGCCTTCCGCTAAGACAGTTTTTGAGGAATTTCCAAAGTGATATGTGGAAGCCCATAGAGGGCTATGGTGAAAATGGAAATATCGTAAGATACTTACCGAAGAGAAGCTGTCTGAAAAACTGCTTTGTGTTCTGTTAGTTCATCTCACAGAGCTACAGCTTTTCCCTCAAGAAGCCGTTCACTAAGACTGTTTTGTGAAATTTGCAAAGTGATATTTGGAAGCCCATAGAGGGCTAAGGTGAAAAAGGAAATATCTTCCGTTAAAAACTGGAAAGAAGCATTCTGAAAAAATGCGGTGTGTTCTGTTAGTACATATCACCGAGCTACAGCTTTCCCCTCAGGAAGCCGTTCACTAAGACTGTTCTTGTGGAATTGCAAAGTGATATTTGGAGGCACATAGAGGGCAATGGTGAAAAAGGAAACATCCCAAGATAAAAACTGAAAAGAAGCTTTCTGAGAAACTGCTTTGTGTTCTGTTAATTCAAGTCACAGAGTTACTCTTTTACCTCAGGAAGCCTTTCGCTAAGGCTGTTGTTGTGGAATTTCAAAGTGATATTTGGAAGCCCAAAAGGGCTATGGTGAAAAAGGAAATATCCTCAGTTAAAAATGGAAAGAAGCTTTCTGAGAAACTGCTTTGTGTTCAGTTAGTTCCTCTCACAGAGTTACAGCTTTACCCTCAAGAAGACTTTCGCTAAGCCTGTTCATGTGGAATTTTCAAAGTGATAATTGGAATCCCATAGAGGGCTATGGTGAAAAAGGAAATATCCTAAGGTAAAAACTGAAAAGTAGGTTTCTGAGAAAATGTTTTGTGTTCTGTTAATTCATCTTACAGAGTTACAGCTTGACCCTCAAGAAGCCTTTCGCTAAGACTTTTCTTCTGGAATTTGCAAAGTGATATTTGGAAACCCTATAGCCCTATGGTGAAAATGGAAATATCGTAAGATAAAAAACGAAAAGAAGGTTTCTGAGAAACTGCTTTGAATTCTTTTAATTCATCTTACAGATTTACAGCTTTTATCTCCAGAATCCTTTCGCTAAGACTGTTCTTGTCGAATTTGCAAAATGTTTTTGGAAGCCCATAGAGGGCTATGCTGAAAAAGGAAATATCCTAAGATAAAAACTGAAAAGAAGCTTTCTGAGAAACTGCTTTGTGTTCTGTTAATTCATCTCAGAGAGTTACAGCTTTCCCCTCAAGAAGTCTTTCACAAAGACTGTTCTTGTGTAATTTGCAAAGTGATATTTGGAAGACCATAGAGGGCTATGTTGAAAAAGGAAATATAGTAAGATAAAATCCGAAAAGAAGCTTTCTGAGAAACTGCTTTGTGTTCTGTTAATTCATCTCAAAGTGTCACAGATTTCCCCTCATGAGGCCGTTCACTAAGACTGTTCTTCTGAAATTTGGAAAGTGATATTTAGAATCTCATAGAGGGCAATGGTGAAAAAGGAAATATTTTCCGATAAAAACTGTAAAGAAGCTTTCTGATAAACTGCTTTGTGTTCTGTTAGTTCATCTCACAGAGTTACAGCTTTCCCTTCAGGAAGCAGTTCACTGAGACTATTCTTGTGAAATTTGCAAAGTGATATTAGAAAACTCCTAGAGGGCTATGGTGAAAAAGGAAATATCTTCCGTTAAAAACTGGAAAGAAGCTTTTTGAGAAACTGCCGTGTGTTCTGTTAAAGCATCTCACAGAGTTACAGCTTTCCCCTCAAGAAGGCTTTCGCTAAGACTGTTCTTGTGGGATTTGCAAAGTGATATTTGGAAGCCCATAGAGGGCTATGGTGAAAAAGGAAATATCTTTCGTTAAAAACTGGAAAGAAGATATCTGAGAAACTGCTTTGTGTTCTGTTAATTCATCTCACAGAGTTACAGTTTTCCCCTCCAGAAGTCTTTCGCTTCCACTGTTCTTGTGGAATTTGCATAGTGATATTTGGAATCCCATAGAGGGCTATGGTGAAAATGGAAATAACTTCAGTTAAAACATGAAAAGAAGCTTTCCGAGAAACCGCTTTGTGTTCTGTTAATTCATCTCAAAGAATTACAGCTTTCCCCTCAAGAAGCCTTCCGCTAAGACAGTTTTTGAGGAATTTCCAAAGTGATATGTGGAAGCCCATAGAGGGCTATGGTGAAAATGGAAATATCGTAAGATACTTACCGAAGAGAAGCTGTCTGAAAAACTGCTTTGTGTTCTGTTAGTTCATCTCACAGAGCTACAGCTTTTCCCTCAAGAAGCCGTTCACTAAGACTGTTTTGTGAAATTTGCAAAGTGATATTTGGAAGCCCATAGAGGGCTAAGGTGAAAAAGGAAATATCTTCCGTTAAAAACTGGAAAGAAGCATTCTGAGAAAATGCGGTGTGTTCTGTTAGTACATATCACCGAGCTACAGCTTTCCCCTCAGGAAGCCGTTCACTAAGACTGTTCTTGTGGAATTGCAAAGTGATATTGGGAGGCACATAGAGGGCAATGGTGAAAAAGGAAACATCCCAAGATAAAAACTGAAAAGAAGCTTTCTGAGAAACTGCTTTGTGTTCTGTTAATTCAAGTCACAGAGTTACTCTTTTACCTCAGGAAGCCTTTCGCTAAGGCTGTTGTTGTGGAATTTCCAAGTGATATTTGGAAGCCCAAAAGGGCTATGGTGAAAAAGGAAATATCCTCAGTTAAAAATGGAAAGAAGCTTTCTGAGAAACTGCTTTGTGTTCAGTTAGTTCCTCTCACAGAGTTACAGCTTTCCCCTCAAGAAGACTTTCGCTAAGCCTGTTCATGTGGAATTTTCAAAGTGATAATTGGAATCCCATAGAGGGCTATGGTGAAAAAGGAAATATCCTAAGGTAAAAACTGAAAAGTAGGTTTCTGAGAAAATGTTTTGTGTTCTGTTAATTCATCTTACAGAGTTACAGCTTGACCCTCAAGAAGCCTTTCGCTAAGACTTTTCTTCTGGAATTTGCAAAGTGATATTTGGAAACCCTATAGCCCTATGGTGAAAATGGAAATATCGTAAGATAAAAAACGAAAAGAAGGTTTCTGAGAAACTGCTTTGAATTCTTTTAATTCATCTTACAGATTTACAGCTTTTATCTCCAGAATCCTTTCGCTAAGACTGTTCTTGTGGAATTTGCAAAATGTTTTTGGAAGCCCATAGAGGGCTATGCTGAAAAAGGAAATATCCTAAGATAAAAACTGAAAAGAAGCTTTCTGAGAAACTGCTTTGTGTTCTGTTAATTCATCTCAGAGAGTTACAGCTTTCCCCTCAAGAAGTCTTTCACAAAGACTGTTCTTGTGTAATTTGCAAAGTGATATTTGGAAGACCATAGAGGGCTATGTTGAAAAAGGAAATATAGTAAGATAAAATCCGAAAAGAAGCTTTCTGAGAAACTGCTTTGTGTTCTGTTAATTCATCTCAAAGTGTCACAGATTTCCCCTCATGAGGCCGTTCACTAAGACTGTTCTTCTGAAATTTGGAAAGTGATATTTAGAATCTCATAGAGGGCAATGGTGAAAAAGGAAATATTTTCCGATAAAAACTGTAAAGAAGCTTTCTGATAAACTGCTTTGTGTTCTGTTAGTTCATCTCACAGAGTTACAGCTTTCCCTTCAGGAAGCAGTTCACTGAGACTATTCTTGTGAAATTTGCAAAGTGATATTAGAAAACTCCTAGAGGGCTATGGTGAAAAAGGAAATATCTTCCGTTAAAAACTGGAAAGAAGCTTTTTGAGAAACTGCCGTGTGTTCTGTTAAAGCATCTCACAGAGTTACAGCTTTCCCCTCAAGAAGGCTTTCGCTAAGACTGTTCTTGTGGGATTTGCAAAGTGATATTTGGAAGCCCATAGAGGGCTATGGTGAAAAAGGAAATATCTTTCGTTAAAAACTGGAAAGAAGATATCTGAGAAACTGCTTTGTGTTCTGTTAATTCATCTCACAGAGTTACAGTTTTCCCCTCCAGAAGTCTTTCGCTTCCACTGTTCTTGTGGAATTTGCATAGTGATATTTGGAATCCCATAGAGGGCTATGGTGAAAATGGAAATAACTTCAGTTAAAACATGAAAAGAAGCTTTCCGAGAAACCGCTTTGTGTTCTGTTAATTCATCTCAAAGAATTACAGCTTTCCCCTCAAGAAGCCTTCCGCTAAGACAGTTTTTGAGGAATTTCCAAAGTGATATGTGGAAGCCCATAGAGGGCTATGGTGAAAATGGAAATATCGTAAGATACTTACCGAAGAGAAGCTGTCTGAAAAACTGCTTTGTGTTCTGTTAGTTCATCTCACAGAGCTACAGCTTTTCCCTCAAGAAGCCGTTCACTAAGACTGTTTTGTGAAATTTGCAAAGTGATATTTGGAAGCCCATAGAGGGCTAAGGTGAAAAAGGAAATATCTTCCGTTAAAAACTGGAAAGAAGCATTCTGAAAAAATGCGGTGTGTTCTGTTAGTACATATCACCGAGCTACAGCTTTCCCCTCAGGAAGCCGTTCACTAAGACTGTTCTTGTGGAATTGCAAAGTGATATTTGGAGGCACATAGAGGGCAATGGTGAAAAAGGAAACATCCCAAGATAAAAACTGAAAAGAAGCTTTCTGAGAAACTGCTTTGTGTTCTGTTAATTCAAGTCACAGAGTTACTCTTTTACCTCAGGAAGCCTTTCGCTAAGGCTGTTGTTGTGGAATTTCAAAGTGATATTTGGAAGCCCAAAAGGGCTATGGTGAAAAAGGAAATATCCTCAGTTAAAAATGGAAAGAAGCTTTCTGAGAAACTGCTTTGTGTTCAGTTAGTTCCTCTCACAGAGTTACAGCTTTACCCTCAAGAAGACTTTCGCTAAGCCTGTTCATGTGGAATTTTCAAAGTGATAATTGGAATCCCATAGAGGGCTATGGTGAAAAAGGAAATATCCTAAGGTAAAAACTGAAAAGTAGGTTTCTGAGAAAATGTTTTGTGTTCTGTTAATTCATCTTACAGAGTTACAGCTTGACCCTCAAGAAGCCTTTCGCTAAGACTTTTCTTCTGGAATTTGCAAAGTGATATTTGGAAACCCTATAGCCCTATGGTGAAAATGGAAATATCGTAAGATAAAAAACGAAAAGAAGGTTTCTGAGAAACTGCTTTGAATTCTTTTAATTCATCTTACAGATTTACAGCTTTTATCTCCAGAATCCTTTCGCTAAGACTGTTCTTGTGGAATTTGCAAAATGTTTTTGGAAGCCCATAGAGGGCTATGCTGAAAAAGGAAATATCCTAAGATAAAAACTGAAAAGAAGCTTTCTGAGAAACTGCTTTGTGTTCTGTTAATTCATCTCAGAGAGTTACAGCTTTCCCCTCAAGAAGTCTTTCACAAAGACTGTTCTTGTGTAATTTGCAAAGTGATATTTGGAAGACCATAGAGGGCTATGTTGAAAAAGGAAATATAGTAAGATAAAATCCGAAAAGAAGCTTTCTGAGAAACTGCTTTGTGTTCTGTTAATTCATCTCAAAGTGTCACAGATTTCCCCTCATGAGGCCGTTCACTAAGACTGTTCTTCTGAAATTTGGAAAGTGATATTTAGAATCTCATAGAGGGCAATGGTGAAAAAGGAAATATTTTCCGATAAAAACTGTAAAGAAGCTTTCTGATAAACTGCTTTGTGTTCTGTTAGTTCATCTCACAGAGTTACAGCTTTCCCTTCAGGAAGCAGTTCACTGAGACTATTCTTGTGAAATTTGCAAAGTGATATTAGAAAACTCCTAGAGGGCTATGGTGAAAAAGGAAATATCTTCCGTTAAAAACTGGAAAGAAGCTTTTTGAGAAACTGCCGTGTGTTCTGTTAAAGCATCTCACAGAGTTACAGCTTTCCCCTCAAGAAGGCTTTCGCTAAGACTGTTCTTGTGGGATTTGCAAAGTGATATTTGGAAGCCCATAGAGGGCTATGGTGAAAAAGGAAATATCTTTCGTTAAAAACTGGAAAGAAGATATCTGAGAAACTGCTTTGTGTTCTGTTAATTCATCTCACAGAGTTACAGTTTTCCCCTCCAGAAGTCTTTCGCTTCCACTGTTCTTGTGGAATTTGCATAGTGATATTTGGAATCCCATAGAGGGCTATGGTGAAAATGGAAATAACTTCAGTTAAAACATGAAAAGAAGCTTTCCGAGAAACCGCTTTGTGTTCTGTTAATTCATCTCAAAGAATTACAGCTTTCCCCTCAAGAAGCCTTCCGCTAAGACAGTTTTTGAGGAATTTCCAAAGTGATATGTGGAAGCCCATAGAGGGCTATGGTGAAAATGGAAATATCGTAAGATACTTACCGAAGAGAAGCTGTCTGAAAAACTGCTTTGTGTTCTGTTAGTTCATCTCACAGAGCTACAGCTTTTCCCTCAAGAAGCCGTTCACTAAGACTGTTTTGTGAAATTTGCAAAGTGATATTTGGAAGCCCATAGAGGGCTAAGGTGAAAAAGGAAATATCTTCCGTTAAAAACTGGAAAGAAGCATTCTGAAAAAATGCGGTGTGTTCTGTTAGTACATATCACCGAGCTACAGCTTTCCCCTCAGGAAGCCGTTCACTAAGACTGTTCTTGTGGAATTGCAAAGTGATATTTGGAGGCACATAGAGGGCAATGGTGAAAAAGGAAACATCCCAAGATAAAAACTGAAAAGAAGCTTTCTGAGAAACTGCTTTGTGTTCTGTTAATTCAAGTCACAGAGTTACTCTTTTACCTCAGGAAGCCTTTCGCTAAGGCTGTTGTTGTGGAATTTCAAAGTGATATTTGGAAGCCCAAAAGGGCTATGGTGAAAAAGGAAATATCCTCAGTTAAAAATGGAAAGAAGCTTTCTGAGAAACTGCTTTGTGTTCAGTTAGTTCCTCTCACAGAGTTACAGCTTTACCCTCAAGAAGACTTTCGCTAAGCCTGTTCATGTGGAATTTTCAAAGTGATAATTGGAATCCCATAGAGGGCTATGGTGAAAAAGGAAATATCCTAAGGTAAAAACTGAAAAGTAGGTTTCTGAGAAAATGTTTTGTGTTCTGTTAATTCATCTTACAGAGTTACAGCTTGACCCTCAAGAAGCCTTTCGCTAAGACTTTTCTTCTGGAATTTGCAAAGTGATATTTGGAAACCCTATAGCCCTATGGTGAAAATGGAAATATCGTAAGATAAAAAACGAAAAGAAGGTTTCTGAGAAACTGCTTTGAATTCTTTTAATTCATCTTACAGATTTACAGCTTTTATCTCCAGAATCCTTTCGCTAAGACTGTTCTTGTGGAATTTGCAAAATGTTTTTGGAAGCCCATAGAGGGCTATGCTGAAAAAGGAAATATCCTAAGATAAAAACTGAAAAGAAGCTTTCTGAGAAACTGCTTTGTGTTCTGTTAATTCATCTCAGAGAGTTACAGCTTTCCCCTCAAGAAGTCTTTCACAAAGACTGTTCTTGTGTAATTTGCAAAGTGATATTTGGAAGACCATAGAGGGCTATGTTGAAAAAGGAAATATAGTAAGATAAAATCCGAAAAGAAGCTTTCTGAGAAACTGCTTTGTGTTCTGTTAATTCATCTCAAAGTGTCACAGATTTCCCCTCATGAGGCCGTTCACTAAGACTGTTCTTCTGAAATTTGGAAAGTGATATTTAGAATCTCATAGAGGGCAATGGTGAAAAAGGAAATATTTTCCGATAAAAACTGTAAAGAAGCTTTCTGATAAACTGCTTTGTGTTCTGTTAGTTCATCTCACAGAGTTACAGCTTTCCCTTCAGGAAGCAGTTCACTGAGACTATTCTTGTGAAATTTGCAAAGTGATATTAGAAAACTCCTAGAGGGCTATGGTGAAAAAGGAAATATCTTCCGTTAAAAACTGGAAAGAAGCTTTTTGAGAAACTGCCGTGTGTTCTGTTAAAGCATCTCACAGAGTTACAGCTTTCCCCTCAAGAAGGCTTTCGCTAAGACTGTTCTTGTGGGATTTGCAAAGTGATATTTGGAAGCCCATAGAGGGCTATGGTGAAAAAGGAAATATCTTTCGTTAAAAACTGGAAAGAAGATATCTGAGAAACTGCTTTGTGTTCTGTTAATTCATCTCACAGAGTTACAGTTTTCCCCTCCAGAAGTCTTTCGCTTCCACTGTTCTTGTGGAATTTGCATAGTGATATTTGGAATCCCATAGAGGGCTATGGTGAAAATGGAAATAACTTCCGTTAAAACATGAAAAGAAGCTTTCCGAGAAACCGCTTTGTGTTCTGTTAATTCATCTCAAAGAATTACAGCTTTCCCCTCAAGAAGCCTTCCGCTAAGACAGTTTTTGAGGAATTTCCAAAGTGATATGTGGAAGCCCATAGAGGGCTATGGTGAAAATGGAAATATCGTAAGATACTTACCGAAGAGAAGCTGTCTGAAAAACTGCTTTGTGTTCTGTTAGTTCATCTCACAGAGCTACAGCTTTTCCCTCAAGAAGCCGTTCACTAAGACTGTTTTGTGAAATTTGCAAAGTGATATTTGGAAGCCCATAGAGGGCTAAGGTGAAAAAGGAAATATCTTCCGTTAAAAACTGGAAAGAAGCATTCTGAAAAAATGCGGTGTGTTCTGTTAGTACATATCACCGAGCTACAGCTTTCCCCTCAGGAAGCCGTTCACTAAGACTGTTCTTGTGGAATTGCAAAGTGATATTTGGAGGCACATAGAGGGCAATGGTGAAAAAGGAAACATCCCAAGATAAAAACTGAAAAGAAGCTTTCTGAGAAACTGCTTTGTGTTCTGTTAATTCAAGTCACAGAGTTACTCTTTTACCTCAGGAAGCCTTTCGCTAAGGCTGTTGTTGTGGAATTTGCAAAGTGATATTTGGAAGCCCAAAAGGGCTATGGTGAAAAAGGAAATATCCTCAGTTAAAAATGGAAAGAAGCTTTCTGAGAAACTGCTTTGTGTTCAGTTAGTTCCTCTCACAGAGTTACAGCTTTACCCTCAAGAAGACTTTCGCTAAGCCTGTTCATGTGGAATTTTCCAAGTGATAATTGGAATCCCATAGAGGGCTATGGTGAAAAAGGAAATATCCTAAGGTAAAAACTGAAAAGTAGGTTTCTGAGAAAATGTTTTGTGTTCTGTTAATTCATCTTACAGAGTTACAGGTTTACCCTCAAGAAGCCTTTCGCTAAGACTTTTCTTCTGGAATTTGCAAAGTGATATTTGGAAACCCTATAGCCCTATGGTGAAAATGGAAATATCGTAAGATAAAAAACGAAAAGAAGGTTTCTGAGAAACTGCTTTGAATTCTTTTAATTCATCTTACAGATTTACAGCTTTTATCTCCAGAATCCTTTCGCTAAGACTGTTCTTGTGGAATTTGCACAATGTTTTTGGAAGCCCATAGAGGGCTATGCTGAAAAAGGAAATATCCTAAGATAAAAACTGAAAAGAAGCTTTCTGAGAAACTGCTTTGTGTTCTGTTAATTCATCTCAGAGAGTTACAGCTTCCCCTCAAGAAGTCTTTCACAAAGACTGTTCTTGTGTAATTTGCAAAGTGATATTTGGAAGACCATAGAGGGCTATGTTGAAAAAGGAAATATAGTAAGATAAAATCCGAAAAGAAGCTTTCTGAGAAACTGCTTTGTGTTCTGTTAATTCATCTCAAAGTGTCACAGATTTCCCCTCATGAGGCCGTTCACTAAGACTGTTCTTCTGAAATTTGGAAAGTGATATTTAGAATCTCATAGAGGGCAATGGTGAAAAAGGAAATATTTTCCGATAAAAACTGTAAAGAAGCTTTCTGATAAACTGCTTTGTGTTCTGTTAGTTCATCTCACAGAGTTACAGCTTTCCCTTCAGGAAGCAGTTCACTGAGACTATTCTTGTGAAATTTGCAAAGTGATATTAGAAAACTCCTAGAGGGCTATGGTGAAAAAGGAAATATCTTCCGTTAAAAACTGGAAAGAAGCTTTTTGAGAAACTGCCGTGTGTTCTGTTAAAGCATCTCACAGAGTTACAGCTTTCCCCTCAAGAAGGCTTTCGCTAAGACTGTTCTTGTGGGATTTGCAAAGTGATATTTGGAAGCCCATAGAGGGCTATGGTGAAAAAGGAAATATCTTTCGTTAAAAACTGGAAAGAAGATATCTGAGAAACTGCTTTGTGTTCTGTTAATTCATCTCACAGAGTTACAGTTTTCCCCTCCAGAAGTCTTTCGCTTCCACTGTTCTTGTGGAATTTGCATAGTGATATTTGGAATCCCATAGAGGGCTATGGTGAAAATGGAAATAACTTCAGTTAAAACATGAAAAGAAGCTTTCCGAGAAACCGCTTTGTGTTCTGTTAATTCATCTCAAAGAATTACAGCTTTCCCCTCAAGAAGCCTTCCGCTAAGACAGTTTTTGAGGAATTTCCAAAGTGATATGTGGAAGCCCATAGAGGGCTATGGTGAAAATGGAAATATCGTAAGATACTTACCGAAGAGAAGCTGTCTGAAAAACTGCTTTGTGTTCTGTTAGTTCATCTCACAGAGCTACAGCTTTTCCCTCAAGAAGCCGTTCACTAAGACTGTTTTGTGAAATTTGCAAAGTGATATTTGGAAGCCCATAGAGGGCTAAGGTGAAAAAGGAAATATCTTCCGTTAAAAACTGGAAAGAACCATTCTGAGAAAATGCGGTGTGTTCTGTTAGTACATATCACCGAGCTACAGCTTTCCCCTCAGGAAGCCGTTCACTAAGACTGTTCTTGTGGAATTGCAAAGTGATATTTGGAGGCACATAGAGGGCAATGGTGAAAAAGGAAACATCCCAAGATAAAAACTGAAAAGAAGCTTTCTGAGAAACTGCTTTGTGTTCTGTTAATTCAAGTCACAGTGTTACTCTTTTACCTCAGGAAGCCTTTCGCTAAGGCTGTTGTTGTGGAATTTGCAAAGTGATGTTTGGAAGCCCAAAAGGGCTATGGTGAAAAAGGAAATATCCTCAGTTAAAAACTGGAAAGAAGCTTTCTGAGAAACTGCTTTGTGTTCAGTTAGTTCCTCTCACAGAGTTACAGCTTTCCCCTCAAGAAGACTTTCGCTAAGACTGTTCATGTGGAATTTTCAAAGTGATAATTGGAATCCCATAGAGGGCTATGGTGAAAAAGGAAATATCCTAAGGTGAAAACTGAAAAGTAGGTTTCTGAGAAAATGTTTTGTGTTCTGTTAATTCATCTTACAGAGTTACAGCTTGACCCTCAAGAAGCCTTTCGCTAAGACTTTTCTTCTGGAATTTGCAAAGTGATATTTGGAAACCCTATAGCCCTATGGTGAAAATGGAAATATCGTAAGATAAAAAACGAAAAGAAGGTTTCTGAGAAACTGCTTTGAATTCTTTTAATTCATCTTACAGATTTACGGCTTTTATCTCCAGAATCCTTTCGCTAAGACTGTTCTTGTGGAATTTGCAAAATGTTTTTGGAAGCCCATAGAGGGCTATGCTGAAAAAGGAAATATCCTAAGATAAAAACTGAAAAGAAGCTTTCTGAGAAACTGCTTTGTGTTCTGTTAATTCATCTCAGAGAGTTACAGCTTTCCCCTCAGGAAGTCTTTCACAAAGACTGTTCTTGTGTAATTTGCAAAGTGATATTTGGAAGACCATAGAGGGCTATGTTGAAAAAGGAAATATAGTAAGATAAAATCCGAAAAGAAGCTTTCTGAGAAACTGCTTTGTGTTCTGTTAATTCATCTCAAAGTGTCACAGATTTCCCCTCATGAGGCCGTTCACTAAGACTGTTCTTCTGAAATTTGGAAAGTGATATTTAGAATCTCATAGAGGGCAATGGTGAAAAAGGAAATATTTTCCGATAAAAACTGTAAAGAAGCTTTCTGATAAACTGCTTTGTGTTCTGTTAGTTCATCTCACAGAGTTACAGCTTTCCCTTCAGGAAGCAGTTCACTGAGACTATTCTTGTGAAATTTGCAAAGTGATATTAGAAAACTCCTAGAGGGCTATGGTGAAAAAGGAAATATCTTCCGTTAAAAACTGGAAAGAAGCTTTTTGAGAAACTGCCGTGTGTTCTGTTAAAGCATCTCACCGAGTTACAGCTTTCCCCTCAAGAAGGCTTTCGCTAAGACTGTTCTTGTGGGATTTGCAAAGTGATATTTGGAAGCCCATAGAGGGCTATGGTGAAAAAGGAAATATCTTTCGTTAAAAACTGGAAAGAAGATATCTGAGAAACTGCTTTGTGTTCTGTTAATTCATCTCACAGAGTTACAGTTTTCCCCTCCAGAAGTCTTTCGCTTCCACTGTTCTTGTGGAATTTGCATAGTGATATTTGGAATCCCATAGAGGGCTATGGTGAAAATGGAAATAACTGCAGTTAAAAAATGAAAAGAAGCTTTCTGAGAAACCGCTTTGTGTTCTGTTAATTCATCTCAAAGAGTTACAGCTTTCCCCTCAAGAAGCCTTCCGCTAAGACTGTTTTTGAGGAATTTCCAAAGTGATATGTGGAAGCCCATAGAGGGCTATGGTGAAAATGGAAATATCGTAAGATACTTACCGAAAAGAAGCTGTCTGAAAAACTGCTTTGTGTTCTGTTAGTTCATCTCACAGAGCTACAGCTTTTCCCTCAAGAGGCCGTTCACTAAGTCTGTTTTGTGAAATTTGCAAAGTGATATTTGGAAGCCCATAGAGGGCTAAGGTGAAAAAGGAAATATCTTCCGTTAAAAACTGGAAAGAACCATTCTGAGAAAATGCGGTGTGTTCTGTTAGTACATATCACCGAGCTACAGCTTTCCCCTCAGGAAGCCGTTCACTAAGACTGTTCTTGTGGAATTGCAAAGTGATATTTGGAGGCACATAGAGGGCAATGGTGAAAAAGGAAACATCCCAAGATAAAAACTGAAAAGAAGCTTTCTGAGAAACTGCTTTGTGTTCTGTTAATTCAAGTCACAGAGTTACTCTTTTACCTCAGGAAGCCTTTCGCTAAGGCTGTTGTTGTGGAATTTGCAAAGTGATGTTTGGAAGCCCAAAAGGGCTATGGTGAAAAAGGAAATATCCTCAGTTAAAAACTGGAAAGAAGCTTTCTGAGAAACTGCTTTGTGTTCAGTTAGTTCCTCTCACAGAGTTACAGCTTTCCCCTCAAGAAGACTTTCGCTAAGACTGTTCATGTGGAATTTTCAAAGTGATAATTGGAATCCCATAGAGGGCTATGGTGAAAAAGGAAATATCCTAAGGTAAAAACTGAAAAGTAGGTTTCTGAGAAAATGTTTTGTGTTCTGTTAATTCATCTTACAGAGTTACAGCTTGACCCTCAAGAAGCCTTTCGCTAAGACTTTTCTTCTGGAATTTGCAAAGTGATATTTGGAAACCCTATAGCCCTATGGTGAAAATGGAAATATCGTAAGATAAAAAACGAAAAGAAGGTTTCTGAGAAACTGCTTTGAATTCTTTTAATTCATCTTACAGATTTACAGCTTTTATCTCCAGAATCCTTTCGCTAAGACTGTTCTTGTGGAATTTGCAAAATGTTTTTGGAAGCCCATAGAGGGCTATGCTGAAAAAGGAAATATCCTAAGATAAAAACTGAAAAGAAGCTTTCTGAGAAACTGCTTTGTGTTCTGTTAATTCATCTCAGAGAGTTACAGCTTTCCCCTCAAGAAGTCTTTCACAAAGACTGTTCTTGTGTAATTTGCAAAGTGATATTTGGAAGACCATAGAGGGCTATGTTGAAAAAGGAAATATAGTAAGATAAAATCCGAAAAGAAGCTTTCTGAGAAACTGCTTTGTGTTCTGTTAATTCATCTCAAAGTGTCACAGATTTCCCCTCATGAGGCCGTTCACTAAGACTGTTCTTCTGAAATTTGGAAAGTGATATTTAGAATCTCATAGAGGGCAATGGTGAAAAAGGAAATATTTTCCGATAAAAACTGTAAAGAAGCTTTCTGATAAACTGCTTTGTGTTCTGTTAGTTCATCTCACAGAGTTACAGCTTTCCCTTCAGGAAGCAGTTCACTGAGACTATTCTTGTGAAATTTGCAAAGTGATATTAGAAAACTCCTAGAGGGCTATGGTGAAAAAGGAAATATCTTCCGTTAAAAACTGGAAAGAAGCTTTTTGAGAAACTGCCGTGTGTTCTGTTAAAGCATCTCACAGAGTTACAGCTTTCCCCTCAAGAAGGCTTTCGCTAAGACTGTTCTTGTGGGATTTGCAAAGTGATATTTGGAAGCCCATAGAGGGCTATGGTGAAAAAGGAAATATCTTTCGTTAAAAACTGGAAAGAAGATATCTGAGAAACTGCTTTGTGTTCTGTTAATTCATCTCACAGAGTTACAGTTTTCCCCTCCAGAAGTCTTTCGCTTCCACTGTTCTTGTGGAATTTGCATAGTGATATTTGGAATCCCATAGAGGGCTATGGTGAAAATGGAAATAACTTCAGTTAAAAAATGAAAAGAAGCTTTCCGAGAAACCGCTTTGTGTTCTGTTAATTCATCTCAAAGAGTTACAGCTTTCCCCTCAAGAAGCCTTCCGCTAAGACTGTTTTTGAGGAATTTCCAAAGTGATATGTGGAAGCCCATAGAGGGCTATGGTGAAAATGGAAATATCGTAAGATACTTACCGAAAAGAAGCTGTCTGAAAAACTGCTTTGTGTTCTGTTAGTTCATCTCACAGAGCTACAGCTTTTCCCTCAAGAAGCCGTTCACTAACACTGTTTTGTGAAATTTGCAAAGTGATATTTGGAAGCCCATAGAGGGCTAAGGTGAAAAAGGAAATATCTTCCGTTAAAAACTGGAAAGAAGCATTCTGAGAAAATGCGGTGTGTTCTGTTAGTACATATCACCGAGCTACAGCTTTCCCCTCAGGAAGCCGTTCACTAAGAGTGTTCTTGTGGAATTGCAAAGTGATATTTGGAGGCACATAGAGGGCAATGGTGAAAAAGGAAACATCCCAAGATAAAAACTGAAAAGAAGCTTTCTGAGAAACTGCTTTGTGTTCTGTTAATTCAAGTCACAGAGTTACTCTTTTACCTCAGGAAGCCTTTCGCTAAGGCTGTTGTTGTGGAATTTGCAAAGTGATGTTTGGAAGCCCAAAAGGGCTATGGTGAAAAAGGAAATATCCTCAGTTAAAAACTGGAAAGAAGCTTTCTGAGAAACTGCTTTGTGTTCAGTTAGTTCCTCTCACAGAGTTACAGCTTTCCCCTCAAGAAGACTTTCGCTAAGACTGTTCATGTGGAATTTTCAAAGTGATAATTGGAATCCCATAGAGGGCTATGGTGAAAAAGGAAATATCCTAAGGTAAAAACTGAAAAGTATGTTTCTGAGAAAATGTTTTGTGTTCTGTTAATTCATCTTACAGAGTTACAGCTTGACCCTCAAGAAGCCTTTCGCTAAGACTTTTCTTCTGGAATTTGCAAAGTGATATTTGGAAACCCTATAGCCCTATGGTGAAAATGGAAATATCGTAAGATAAAAAACGAAAAGAAGGTTTCTGAGAAACTGCTTTGAATTCTTTTAATACATCTTACAGATTTACGGCTTTTATCTCCAGAATCCTTTCGCTAAGACTGTTCTTGTGGAATTTGCAAAATGTTTTTGGAAGCCCGTAGAGGGCTATGCTGAAAAAGGAAATATCCTAAGATAAAAACTGAAAAGAAGCTTTCTGAGAAACTGCTTTGTCTTCTGTTAATTCATCTCAGAGAGTTACAGCTTTCCCCTCAAGAAGTCTTTCACAAAGACTGTTCTTGTGTAATTTGCAAAGTGATATTTGGAAGACCATAGAGGGCTATGTTGAAAAAGGAAATATAGTAAGATAAAATCCGAAAAGAAGCTTTCTGAGAAACTGCTTTGTGTTCTGTTAATTCATCTCAAAGTGTCACAGATTTCCCCTCATGAGGCCGTTCACTAAGACTGTTCTTCTGAAATTTGGAAAGTGATATTTAGAATCTCATAGAGGGCAATGGTGAAAAAGGAAATATTTTCCGATAAAAACTGTAAAGAAGCTTTCTGATAAACTGCTTTGTGTTCTGTTAGTTCATCTCACAGAGTTACAGCTTTCCCTTCAGGAAGCAGTTCACTGAGACTATTCTTGTGAAATTTGCAAAGTGATATTAGAAAACTCCTAGAGGGCTATGGTGAAAAAGGAAATATCTTCCGTTAAAAACTGGAAAGAAGCTTTTTGAGAAACTGCCGTGTGTTCTGTTAAAGCATCTCACAGAGTTACAGCTTTCCCCTCAAGAAGGCTTTCGCTAAGACTGTTCTTGTGGGATTTGCAAAGTGATATTTGGAAGCCCATAGAGGGCTATGGTGAAAAAGGAAATATCTTTCGTTAAAAACTGGAAAGAAGATATCTGAGAAACTGCTTTGTGTTCTGTTAATTCATCTCACAGAGTTACAGTTTTCCCCTCCAGAAGTCTTTCGCTTCCACTGTTCTTGTGGAATTTGCATAGTGATATTTGGAATCCCATAGAGGGCTATGGTGAAAATGGAAATAACTTCAGTTAAAAAATGAAAAGAAGCTTTCTGAGAAACCGCTTTGTGTTCTGTTAATTCATCTCAAAGAGTTACAGCTTTCCCCTCAAGAAGCCTTCCGCTAAGACTGTTTTTGAGGAATTTCCAAAGTGATATGTGGAAGCCCATAGAGGGCTATGGTGAAAATGGAAATATCGTAAGATACTTACCGAAAAGAAGCTGTCTGAAAAACTGCTTTGTGTTCTGTTAGTTCATCTCACAGAGCTACAGCTTTTCCCTCAAGAGGCCGTTCACTAAGTCTGTTTTGTGAAATTTGCAAAGTGATATTTGGAAGCCCATAGAGGGCTAAGGTGAAAAAGGAAATATCTTCCGTTAAAAACTGGAAAGAACCATTCTGAGAAAATGCGGTGTGTTCTGTTAGTACATATCACCGAGCTACAGCTTTCCCCTCAGGAAGCCGTTCACTAAGACTGTTCTTGTGGAATTGCAAAGTGATATTTGGAGGCACATAGAGGGCAATGGTGAAAAAGGAAACATCCCAAGATAAAAACTGAAAAGAAGCTTTCTGAGAAACTGCTTTGTGTTCTGTTAATTCAAGTCACAGAGTTACTCTTTTACCTCAGGAAGCCTTTCGCTAAGGCTGTTGTTGTGGAATTTGCAAAGTGATGTTTGGAAGCCCAAAAGGGCTATGGTGAAAAAGGAAATATCCTCAGTTAAAAACTGGAAAGAAGCTTTCTGAGAAACTGCTTTGTGTTCAGTTAGTTCCTCTCACAGAGTTACAGCTTTCCCCTCAAGAAGACTTTCGCTAAGACTGTTCATGTGGAATTTTCAAAGTGATAATTGGAATCCCATAGAGGGCTATGGTGAAAAAGGAAATATCCTAAGGTAAAAACTGAAAAGTAGGTTTCTGAGAAAATGTTTTGTGTTCTGTTAATTCATCTTACAGAGTTACAGCTTGACCCTCAAGAAGCCTTTCGCTACGACTTTTCTTCTGGAATTTGCAAAGTGATATTTGGAAACCCTATAGCCCTATGGTGAAAATGGAAATATCGTAAGATAAAAAACGAAAAGAAGGTTTCTGAGAAACTGCTTTGAATTCTTTTAATACATCTTACAGATTTACGGCTTTTATCTCCAGAATCCTTTCGCTAAGACTGTTCTTGTGGAATTTGCAAAATGTTTTTGGAAGCCCGTAGAGGGCTATGCTGAAAAAGGAAATATCCTAAGATAAAAACTGAAAAGAAGCTTTCTGAGAAACTGCTTTGTGTTCTGTTAATTCATCTCAGAGAGTTACAGCTTTCCCCTCAAGAAGTCTTTCACAAAGACTGTTCTTGTGTAATTTGCAAAGTGATATTTGGAAGACCATAGAGGGCTATGTTGAAAAAGGAAATATAGTAAGATAAAATCCGAAAAGAAGCTTTCTGAGAAACTGCTTTGTGTTCTGTTAATTCATCTCAAAGTGTCACAGATTTCCCCTCATGAGGCCGTTCACTAAGACTGTTCTTCTGAAATTTGGAAAGTGATATTTAGAATCTCATAGAGGGCAATGGTGAAAAAGGAAATATTTTCCGATAAAAACTGTAAAGAAGCTTTCTGATAAACTGCTTTGTGTTCTGTTAGTTCATCTCACAGAGTTACAGCTTTCCCTTCAGGAAGCAGTTCACTGAGACTATTCTTGTGAAATTTGCAAAGTGATATTAGAAAACTCCTAGAGGGCTATGGTGAAAAAGGAAATATCTTCCGTTAAAAACTGGAAAGAAGCTTTTTGAGAAACTGCCGTGTGTTCTGTTAAAGCATCTCACAGAGTTACAGCTTTCCCCTCAAGAAGGCTTTCGCTAAGACTGTTCTTGTGGGATTTGCAAAGTGATATTTGGAAGCCCATAGAGGGCTATGGTGAAAAAGGAAATATCTTTCGTTAAAAACTGGAAAGAAGATATCTGAGAAACTGCTTTGTGTTCTGTTAATTCATCTCACAGAGTTACAGTTTTCCCCTCCAAGAGTCTTTCGCTTCCACTGTTCTTGTGGAATTTGCATAGTGATATTTGGAATCCCATAGAGGGCTATGGTGAAAATGGAAATAACTTCAGTTAAAAAATGAAAAGAAGCTTTCTGAGAAACCGCTTTGTGTTCTGTTAATTCATCTCAAAGAGTTACAGCTTTCCCCTCAAGAAGCCTTCCGCTAAGACTGTTTTTGAGGAATTTCCAAAGTGATATGTGGAAGCCCATAGAGGGCTATGGTGAAAATGGAAATATCGTAAGATACTTACCGAAAAGAAGCTGTCTGAAAAACTGCTTTGTGTTCTGTTAGTTCATCTCACAGAGCTACAGCTTTTCCCTCAAGAAGCCGTTCACTAAGACTGTTTTGTGAAATTTGCCAAGTGATATTTGGAAGCCCATAGAGGGCTAAGGTGAAAAAGGAAATATCTTCCGTTAAAAACTGGAAAGAAGCATTCTGAGAAAATGCGGTGTGTTCTGTTAGTATATATCACCGAGCTACAGCTTTCCCCTCAGGAAGCCGTTCACTAAGACTGTTCTTGTGGAATTGCAAAGTGATATTTGGAGGCACATAGAGGGCAGTGGTGAAAAAGGAAACATCCCAAGATAAAAACTGAAAAGAAGCTTTCTGAGAAACTGCTTTGTGTTCTGTTAATTCAAGTCACAGAGTTACTCTTTTACCTCAGGAAGCCTTTCGCTAAGGCTGTTGTTGTGGAATTTGCAAAGTGATATTTGGAAGCCCAAAAGGGCTATGGTGAAAAAGGAAATATCCTCAGTTAAAAACTGGAAAGAAGCTTTCTGAGAAACTGCTTTGTGTTCAGTTAGTTCCTCTCACAGAGTTACAGCTTTCCCCTCAAGAAGACTTTCGCTAAGACTGTTCATGTGGAATTTTCAAAGTGATAATTGGAATCCCATAGAGGGCTATGGTGAAAAAGGAAATATCCTAAGGTAAAAACTGAAAAGTAGGTTTCTGAGAAAATGTTTTGTGTTCTGTTAATTCATCTTACAGAGTTACAGCTTGACCCTCAAGAAGCCTTTCGCTAAGACTTTTCTTCTGGAATTTGCAAAGTGATATTTGGAAACCCTATAGCCCTATGGTGAAAATGGAAATATCGTAAGATAAAAAACGAAAAGAAGGTTTCTGAGAAACTGCTTTGAATTCTTTTAATTCATCTTACAGATTTACAGCTTTTATCTCCAGAATCCTTTCGCTAAGACTGTTCTTGTGGAATTTGCAAAATGTTTTTGGAAGCCCATAGAGGGCTATGCTGAAAAAGGAAATATCCTAAGATAAAAACTGAAAAGAAGCTTTCTGAGAAACTGCTTTGTGTTCTGTTAATTCATCTCAGAGAGTTACAGCTTTCCCCTCAAGAAGTCTTTCACAAAGACTGTTCTTGTGTAATTTGCAAAGTGATATTTGGAAGACCATAGAGGGCTATGTTGAAAAAGGAAATATAGTAAGATAAAATCCGAAAAGAAGCTTTCTGAGAAACTGCTTTGTGTTCTGTTAATTCATCTCAAAGTGTCACAGATTTCCCCTCATGAGGCCGTTCACTAAGACTGTTCTTCTGAAATTTGGAAAGTGATATTTAGAATCTCATAGAGGGCAATGGTGAAAAAGGAAATATTTTCCGATAAAAACTGTAAAGAAGCTTTCTGATAAACTGCTTTGTGTTCTGTTAGTTCATCTCACAGAGTTACAGCTTTCCCTTCAGGAAGCAGTTCACTGAGACTATTCTTGTGAAATTTGCAAAGTGATATTAGAAAACTCCTAGAGGGCTATGGTGAAAAAGGAAATATCTTCCGTTAAAAACTGGAAAGAAGCTTTTTGAGAAACTGCCGTGTGTTCTGTTAAAGCATCTCACCGAGTTACAGCTTTCCCCTCAAGAAGGCTTTCGCTAAGACTGTTCTTGTGGGATTTGCAAAGTGATATTTGGAAGCCCATAGAGGGCTATGGTGAAAAAGGAAATATCTTTCGTTAAAAACTGGAAAGAAGATATCTGAGAAACTGCTTTGTGTTCTGTTAATTCATCTCACAGAGTTACAGTTTTCCCCTCCAGAAGTCTTTCGCTTCCACTGTTCTTGTGGAATTTGCATAGTGATATTTGGAATCCCATAGAGGGCTATGGTGAAAATGGAAATAACTTCAGTTAAAAAATGAAAAGAAGCTTTCTGAGAAACCGCTTTGTGTTCTGTTAATTCATCTCAAAGAGTTACAGCTTTCCCCTCAAGAAGCCTTCCGCTAAGACTGTTTTTGAGGAATTTCCAAAGTGATATGTGGAAGCCCATAGAGGGCTATGGTGAAAATGGAAATATCGTAAGATACTTACCGAAAAGAAGCTGTCTGAAAAACTGCTTTGTGTTCTGTTAGTTCATCTCACAGAGCTACAGCTTTTCCCTCAAGAAGCCGTTCACTAAGACTGTTTTGTGAAATTTGCAAAGTGATATTTGGAAGCCCATAGAGGGCTAAGGTGAAAAAGGAAATATCTTCCGTTAAAAACTGGAAAGAACCATTCTGAGAAAATGCGGTGTGTTCTGTTAGTACATATCACCGAGCTACAGCTTTCCCCTCAGGAAGCCGTTCACTAAGACTGTTCTTGTGGAATTGCAAAGTGATATTTGGAGGCACATAGAGGGCAATGGTGAAAAAGGAAACATCCCAAGATAAAAACTGAAAAGAAGCTTTCTGAGAAACTGCTTTGTGTTCTGTTAATTCAAGTCACAGAGTTACTCTTTTACCTCAGGAAGCCTTTCGCTAAGGCTGTTGTTGTGGAATTTGCAAAGTGATGTTTGGAAGCCCAAAAGGGCTATGGTGAAAAAGGAAATATCCTCAGTTAAAAACTGGAAAGAAGCTTTCTGAGAAACTGCTTTGTGTTCAGTTAGTTCCTCTCACAGAGTTACAGCTTTCCCCTCAAGAAGACTTTCGCTAAGACTGTTCATGTGGAATTTTCAAAGTGATAATTGGAATCCCATAGAGGGCTATGGTGAAAAAGGAAATATCCTAAGGTAAAAACTGAAAAGTATGTTTCTGAGAAAATGTTTTGTGTTCTGTTAATTCATCTTACAGAGTTACAGCTTGACCCTCAAGAAGCCTTTCGCTAAGACTTTTCTTCTGGAATTTGCAAAGTGATATTTGGAAACCCTATAGCCCTATGGTGAAAATGGAAATATCGTAAGATAAAAAACGAAAAGAAGGTTTCTGAGAAACTGCTTTGAATTCTTTTAATTCATCTTACAGATTTACAGCTTTTATCTCCAGAATCCTTTCGCTAAGACTGTTCTTGTGGAATTTGCAAAATGTTTTTGGAAGCCCGTAGAGGGCTATGCTGAAAAAGGAAATATCCTAAGATAAAAACTGAAAAGAAGCTTTCTGAGAAACTGCTTTGTGTTCTGTTAATTCATCTCAGAGAGTTACAGCTTTCCCCTCAAGAAGTCTTTCACAAAGACTGTTCTTGTGTAATTTGCAAAGTGATATTTGGAAGACCATAGAGGGCTATGTTGAAAAAGGAAATATAGTAAGATAAAATCCGAAAAGAAGCTTTCTGAGAAACTGCTTTGTGTTCTGTTAATTCATCTCAAAGTGTCACAGATTTCCCCTCATGAGGCCGTTCACTAAGACTGTTCTTCTGAAATTTGGAAAGTGATATTTAGAATCTCATAGAGGGCAATGGTGAAAAAGGAAATATTTTCCGATAAAAACTGTAAAGAAGCTTTCTGATAAACTGCTTTGTGTTCTGTTAGTTCATCTCACAGAGTTACAGCTTTCCCTTCAGGAAGCAGTTCACTGAGACTATTCTTGTGAAATTTGCAAAGTGATATTAGAAAACTCCTAGAGGGCTATGGTGAAAAAGGAAATATCTTCCGTTAAAAACTGGAAAGAAGCTTTTTGAGAAACTGCCGTGTGTTCTGTTAAAGCATCTCACAGAGTTACAGCTTTCCCCTCAAGAAGGCTTTCGCTAAGACTGTTCTTGTGGGATTTGCAAAGTGATATTTGGAAGCCCATAGAGGGCTATGGTGAAAAAGGAAATATCTTTCGTTAAAAACTGGAAAGAAGATATCTGAGAAACTGCTTTGTGTTCTGTTAATTCATCTCACAGAGTTACAGTTTTCCCCTCCAAGAGTCTTTCGCTTCCACTGTTCTTGTGGAATTTGCATAGTGATATTTGGAATCCCATAGAGGGCTATGGTGAAAATGGAAATAACTTCAGTTAAAAAATGAAAAGAAGCTTTCCGAGAAACCGCTTTGTGTTCTGTTAATTCATCTCAAAGAATTACAGCTTTCCCCTCAAGAAGCCTTCCGCTAAGACAGTTTTTGAGGAATTTCCAAAGTGATATGTGGAAGCCCATAGAGGGCTATGGTGAAAATGGAAATATCGTAAGACACTTACCGAAGAGAAGCTGTCTGAAAAACTGCTTTGTGTTCTGTTAGTTCATCTCACAGAGCTACAGCTTTTCCCTCAAGAAGCCGTTCACTAAGACTGTTTTGTGAAATTTGCAAAGTGATATTTGGAAGCCCATAGAGGGCTAAGGTGAAAAAGGAAATATCTTCCGTTAAAAACTGGAAAGAAGCATTCTGAAAAAATGCGGTGTGTTCTGTTAGTACATATCACCGAGCTACAGCTTTCCCCTCAGGAAGCCGTTCACTAAGACTGTTCTTGTGGAATTGCAAAGTGATATTTGGAGGCACATAGAGGGCAATGGTGAAAAAGGAAACATCCCAAGATAAAAACTGAAAAGAAGCTTTCTGAGAAACTGCTTTGTGTTCTGTTAATTCAAGTCACAGAGTTACTCTTTTACCTCAGGAAGCCTTTCGCTAAGGCTGTTGTTGTGGAATTTCAAAGTGATATTTGGAAGCCCAAAAGGGCTATGGTGAAAAAGGAAATATCCTCAGTTAAAAATGGAAAGAAGCTTTCTGAGAAACTGCTTTGTGTTCAGTTAGTTCCTCTCACAGAGTTACAGCTTTACCCTCAAGAAGACTTTCGCTAAGCCTGTTCATGTGGAATTTTCAAAGTGATAATTGGAATCCCATAGAGGGCTATGGTGAAAAAGGAAATATCCTAAGGTAAAAACTGAAAAGTAGGTTTCTGAGAAAATGTTTTGTGTTCTGTTAATTCATCTTACAGAGTTACAGCTTGACCCTCAAGAAGCCTTTCGCTAAGACTTTTCTTCTGGAATTTGCAAAGTGATATTTGGAAACCCTATAGCCCTATGGTGAAAATGGAAATATCGTAAGATAAAAAACGAAAAGAAGGTTTCTGAGAAACTGCTTTGAATTCTTTTAATTCATCTTACAGATTTACAGCTTTTATCTCCAGAATCCTTTCGCTAAGACTGTTCTTGTGGAATTTGCAAAATGTTTTTGGAAGCCCATAGAGGGCTATGCTGAAAAAGGAAATATCCTAAGATAAAAACTGAAAAGAAGCTTTCTGAGAAACTGCTTTGTGTTCTGTTAATTCATCTCAGAGAGTTACAGCTTTCCCCTCAAGAAGTCTTTCACAAAGACTGTTCTTGTGTAATTTGCAAAGTGATATTTGGAAGACCATAGAGGGCTATGTTGAAAAAGGAAATATAGTAAGATAAAATCCGAAAAGAAGCTTTCTGAGAAACTGCTTTGTGTTCTGTTAATTCATCTCAAAGTGTCACAGATTTCCCCTCATGAGGCCGTTCACTAAGACTGTTCTTCTGAAATTTGGAAAGTGATATTTAGAATCTCATAGAGGGCAATGGTGAAAAAGGAAATATTTTCCGATAAAAACTGTAAAGAAGCTTTCTGATAAACTGCTTTGTGTTCTGTTAGTTCATCTCACAGAGTTACAGCTTTCCCTTCAGGAAGCAGTTCACTGAGACTATTCTTGTGAAATTTGCAAAGTGATATTAGAAAACTCCTAGAGGGCTATGGTGAAAAAGGAAATATCTTCCGTTAAAAACTGGAAAGAAGCTTTTTGAGAAACTGCCGTGTGTTCTGTTAAAGCATCTCACAGAGTTACAGCTTTCCCCTCAAGAAGGCTTTCGCTAAGACTGTTCTTGTGGGATTTGCAAAGTGATATTTGGAAGCCCATAGAGGGCTATGGTGAAAAAGGAAATATCTTTCGTTAAAAACTGGAAAGAAGATATCTGAGAAACTGCTTTGTGTTCTGTTAATTCATCTCACAGAGTTACAGTTTTCCCCTCCAGAAGTCTTTCGCTTCCACTGTTCTTGTGGAATTTGCATAGTGATATTTGGAATCCCATAGAGGGCTATGGTGAAAATGGAAATAACTTCCGTTAAAACATGAAAAGAAGCTTTCCGAGAAACCGCTTTGTGTTCTGTTAATTCATCTCAAAGAATTACAGCTTTCCCCTCAAGAAGCCTTCCGCTAAGACAGTTTTTGAGGAATTTCCAAAGTGATATGTGGAAGCCCATAGAGGGCTATGGTGAAAATGGAAATATCGTAAGATACTTACCGAAGAGAAGCTGTCTGAAAAACTGCTTTGTGTTCTGTTAGTTCATCTCACAGAGCTACAGCTTTTCCCTCAAGAAGCCGTTCACTAAGACTGTTTTGTGAAATTTGCAAAGTGATATTTGGAAGCCCATAGAGGGCTAAGGTGAAAAAGGAAATATCTTCCGTTAAAAACTGGAAAGAAGCATTCTGAAAAAATGCGGTGTGTTCTGTTAGTACATATCACCGAGCTACAGCTTTCCCCTCAGGAAGCCGTTCACTAAGACTGTTCTTGTGGAATTGCAAAGTGATATTTGGAGGCACATAGAGGGCAATGGTGAAAAAGGAAACATCCCAAGATAAAAACTGAAAAGAAGCTTTCTGAGAAACTGCTTTGTGTTCTGTTAATTCAAGTCACAGAGTTACTCTTTTACCTCAGGAAGCCTTTCGCTAAGGCTGTTGTTGTGGAATTTCAAAGTGATATTTGGAAGCCCAAAAGGGCTATGGTGAAAAAGGAAATATCCTCAGTTAAAAATGGAAAGAAGCTTTCTGAGAAACTGCTTTGTGTTCAGTTAGTTCCTCTCACAGAGTTACAGCTTTACCCTCAAGAAGACTTTCGCTAAGCCTGTTCATGTGGAATTTTCAAAGTGATAATTGGAATCCCATAGAGGGCTATGGTGAAAAAGGAAATATCCTAAGGTAAAAACTGAAAAGTAGGTTTCTGAGAAAATGTTTTGTGTTCTGTTAATTCATCTTACAGAGTTACAGGTTTACCCTCAAGAAGCCTTTCGCTAAGACTTTTCTTCTGGAATTTGCAAAGTGATATTTGGAAACCCTATAGCCCTATGGTGAAAATGGAAATATCGTAAGATAAAAAACGAAAAGAAGGTTTCTGAGAAACTGCTTTGAATTCTTTTAATTCATCTTACAGATTTACAGCTTTTATCTCCAGAATCCTTTCGCTAAGACTGTTCTTGTGGAATTTGCACAATGTTTTTGGAAGCCCATAGAGGGCTATGCTGAAAAAGGAAATATCCTAAGATAAAAACTGAAAAGAAGCTTTCTGAGAAACTGCTTTGTGTTCTGTTAATTCATCTCAGAGAGTTACAGCTTCCCCTCAAGAAGTCTTTCACAAAGACTGTTCTTGTGTAATTTGCAAAGTGATATTTGGAAGACCATAGAGGGCTATGTTGAAAAAGGAAATATAGTAAGATAAAATCCGAAAAGAAGCTTTCTGAGAAACTGCTTTGTGTTCTGTTAATTCATCTCAAAGTGTCACAGATTTCCCCTCATGAGGCCGTTCACTAAGACTGTTCTTCTGAAATTTGGAAAGTGATATTTAGAATCTCATAGAGGGCAATGGTGAAAAAGGAAATATTTTCCGATAAAAACTGTAAAGAAGCTTTCTGATAAACTGCTTTGTGTTCTGTTAGTTCATCTCACAGAGTTACAGCTTTCCCTTCAGGAAGCAGTTCACTGAGACTATTCTTGTGAAATTTGCAAAGTGATATTAGAAAACTCCTAGAGGGCTATGGTGAAAAAGGAAATATCTTCCGTTAAAAACTGGAAAGAAGCTTTTTGAGAAACTGCCGTGTGTTCTGTTAAAGCATCTCACAGAGTTACAGCTTTCCCCTCAAGAAGGCTTTCGCTAAGACTGTTCTTGTGGGATTTGCAAAGTGATATTTGGAAGCCCATAGAGGGCTATGGTGAAAAAGGAAATATCTTTCGTTAAAAACTGGAAAGAAGATATCTGAGAAACTGCTTTGTGTTCTGTTAATTCATCTCACAGAGTTACAGTTTTCCCCTCCAGAAGTCTTTCGCTTCCACTGTTCTTGTGGAATTTGCATAGTGATATTTGGAATCCCATAGAGGGCTATGGTGAAAATGGAAATAACTTCAGTTAAAACATGAAAAGAAGCTTTCCGAGAAACCGCTTTGTGTTCTGTTAATTCATCTCAAAGAATTACAGCTTTCCCCTCAAGAAGCCTTCCGCTAAGACAGTTTTTGAGGAATTTCCAAAGTGATATGTGGAAGCCCATAGAGGGCTATGGTGAAAATGGAAATATCGTAAGATACTTACCGAAGAGAAGCTGTCTGAAAAACTGCTTTGTGTTCTGTTAGTTCATCTCACAGAGCTACAGCTTTTCCCTCAAGAAGCCGTTCACTAAGACTGTTTTGTGAAATTTGCAAAGTGATATTTGGAAGCCCATAGAGGGCTAAGGTGAAAAAGGAAATATCTTCCGTTAAAAACTGGAAAGAACCATTCTGAGAAAATGCGGTGTGTTCTGTTAGTACATATCACCGAGCTACAGCTTTCCCCTCAGGAAGCCGTTCACTAAGACTGTTCTTGTGGAATTGCAAAGTGATATTTGGAGGCACATAGAGGGCAATGGTGAAAAAGGAAACATCCCAAGATAAAAACTGAAAAGAAGCTTTCTGAGAAACTGCTTTGTGTTCTGTTAATTCAAGTCACAGTGTTACTCTTTTACCTCAGGAAGCCTTTCGCTAAGGCTGTTGTTGTGGAATTTGCAAAGTGATGTTTGGAAGCCCAAAAGGGCTATGGTGAAAAAGGAAATATCCTCAGTTAAAAACTGGAAAGAAGCTTTCTGAGAAACTGCTTTGTGTTCAGTTAGTTCCTCTCACAGAGTTACAGCTTTCCCCTCAAGAAGACTTTCGCTAAGACTGTTCATGTGGAATTTTCAAAGTGATAATTGGAATCCCATAGAGGGCTATGGTGAAAAAGGAAATATCCTAAGGTGAAAACTGAAAAGTAGGTTTCTGAGAAAATGTTTTGTGTTCTGTTAATTCATCTTACAGAGTTACAGCTTGACCCTCAAGAAGCCTTTCGCTAAGACTTTTCTTCTGGAATTTGCAAAGTGATATTTGGAAACCCTATAGCCCTATGGTGAAAATGGAAATATCGTAAGATAAAAAACGAAAAGAAGGTTTCTGAGAAACTGCTTTGAATTCTTTTAATTCATCTTACAGATTTACGGCTTTTATCTCCAGAATCCTTTCGCTAAGACTGTTCTTGTGGAATTTGCAAAATGTTTTTGGAAGCCCATAGAGGGCTATGCTGAAAAAGGAAATATCCTAAGATAAAAACTGAAAAGAAGCTTTCTGAGAAACTGCTTTGTGTTCTGTTAATTCATCTCAGAGAGTTACAGCTTTCCCCTCAGGAAGTCTTTCACAAAGACTGTTCTTGTGTAATTTGCAAAGTGATATTTGGAAGACCATAGAGGGCTATGTTGAAAAAGGAAATATAGTAAGATAAAATCCGAAAAGAAGCTTTCTGAGAAACTGCTTTGTGTTCTGTTAATTCATCTCAAAGTGTCACAGATTTCCCCTCATGAGGCCGTTCACTAAGACTGTTCTTCTGAAATTTGGAAAGTGATATTTAGAATCTCATAGAGGGCAATGGTGAAAAAGGAAATATTTTCCGATAAAAACTGTAAAGAAGCTTTCTGATAAACTGCTTTGTGTTCTGTTAGTTCATCTCACAGAGTTACAGCTTTCCCTTCAGGAAGCAGTTCACTGAGACTATTCTTGTGAAATTTGCAAAGTGATATTAGAAAACTCCTAGAGGGCTATGGTGAAAAAGGAAATATCTTCCGTTAAAAACTGGAAAGAAGCTTTTTGAGAAACTGCCGTGTGTTCTGTTAAAGCATCTCACCGAGTTACAGCTTTCCCCTCAAGAAGGCTTTCGCTAAGACTGTTCTTGTGGGATTTGCAAAGTGATATTTGGAAGCCCATAGAGGGCTATGGTGAAAAAGGAAATATCTTTCGTTAAAAACTGGAAAGAAGATATCTGAGAAACTGCTTTGTGTTCTGTTAATTCATCTCACACAGTTACAGTTTTCCCCTCCAGAAGTCTTTCGCTTCCACTGTTCTTGTGGAATTTGCATAGTGATATTTGGAATCCCATAGAGGGCTATGGTGAAAATGGAAATAACTGCAGTTAAAAAATGAAAAGAAGCTTTCTGAGAAACCGCTTTGTGTTCTGTTAATTCATCTCAAAGAGTTACAGCTTTCCCCTCAAGAAGCCTTCCGCTAAGACTGTTTTTGAGGAATTTCCAAAGTGATATGTGGAAGCCCATAGAGGGCTATGGTGAAAATGGAAATATCGTAAGATACTTACCGAAAAGAAGCTGTCTGAAAAACTGCTTTGTGTTCTGTTAGTTCATCTCACAGAGCTACAGCTTTTCCCTCAAGAGGCCGTTCACTAAGTCTGTTTTGTGAAATTTGCAAAGTGATATTTGGAAGCCCATAGAGGGCTAAGGTGAAAAAGGAAATATCTTCCGTTAAAAACTGGAAAGAACCATTCTGAGAAAATGCGGTGTGTTCTGTTAGTACATATCACCGAGCTACAGCTTTCCCCTCAGGAAGCCGTTCACTAAGACTGTTCTTGTGGAATTGCAAAGTGATATTTGGAGGCACATAGAGGGCAATGGTGAAAAAGGAAACATCCCAAGATAAAAACTGAAAAGAAGCTTTCTGAGAAACTGCTTTGTGTTCTGTTAATTCAAGTCACAGAGTTACTCTTTTACCTCAGGAAGCCTTTCGCTAAGGCTGTTGTTGTGGAATTTGCAAAGTGATGTTTGGAAGCCCAAAAGGGCTATGGTGAAAAAGGAAATATCCTCAGTTAAAAACTGGAAAGAAGCTTTCTGAGAAACTGCTTTGTGTTCAGTTAGTTCCTCTCACAGAGTTACAGCTTTCCCCTCAAGAAGACTTTCGCTAAGACTGTTCATGTGGAATTTTCAAAGTGATAATTGGAATCCCATAGAGGGCTATGGTGAAAAAGGAAATATCCTAAGGTAAAAACTGAAAAGTAGGTTTCTGAGAAAATGTTTTGTGTTCTGTTAATTCATCTTACAGAGTTACAGCTTGACCCTCAAGAAGCCTTTCGCTAAGACTTTTCTTCTGGAATTTGCAAAGTGATATTTGGAAACCCTATAGCCCTATGGTGAAAATGGAAATATCGTAAGATAAAAAACGAAAAGAAGGTTTCTGAGAAACTGCTTTGAATTCTTTTAATTCATCTTACAGATTTACAGCTTTTATCTCCAGAATCCTTTCGCTAAGACTGTTCTTGTGGAATTTGCAAAATGTTTTTGGAAGCCCATAGAGGGCTATGCTGAAAAAGGAAATATCCTAAGATAAAAACTGAAAAGAAGCTTTCTGAGAAACTGCTTTGTGTTCTGTTAATTCATCTCAGAGAGTTACAGCTTTCCCCTCAAGAAGTCTTTCACAAAGACTGTTCTTGTGTAATTTGCAAAGTGATATTTGGAAGACCATAGAGGGCTATGTTGAAAAAGGAAATATAGTAAGATAAAATCCGAAAAGAAGCTTTCTGAGAAACTGCTTTGTGTTCTGTTAATTCATCTCAAAGTGTCACAGATTTCCCCTCATGAGGCCGTTCACTAAGACTGTTCTTCTGAAATTTGGAAAGTGATATTTAGAATCTCATAGAGGGCAATGGTGAAAAAGGAAATATTTTCCGATAAAAACTGTAAAGAAGCTTTCTGATAAACTGCTTTGTGTTCTGTTAGTTCATCTCACAGAGTTACAGCTTTCCCTTCAGGAAGCAGTTCACTGAGACTATTCTTGTGAAATTTGCAAAGTGATATTAGAAAACTCCTAGAGGGCTATGGTGAAAAAGGAAATATCTTCCGTTAAAAACTGGAAAGAAGCTTTTTGAGAAACTGCCGTGTGTTCTGTTAAAGCATCTCACAGAGTTACAGCTTTCCCCTCAAGAAGGCTTTCGCTAAGACTGTTCTTGTGGGATTTGCAAAGTGATATTTGGAAGCCCATAGAGGGCTATGGTGAAAAAGGAAATATCTTTCGTTAAAAACTGGAAAGAAGATATCTGAGAAACTGCTTTGTGTTCTGTTAATTCATCTCACAGAGTTACAGTTTTCCCCTCCAGAAGTCTTTCGCTTCCACTGTTCTTGTGGAATTTGCATAGTGATATTTGGAATCCCATAGAGGGCTATGGTGAAAATGGAAATAACTGCAGTTAAAAAATGAAAAGAAGCTTTCCGAGAAACCGCTTTGTGTTCTGTTAATTCATCTCAAAGAGTTACAGCTTTCCCCTCAAGAAGCCTTCCGCTAAGACTGTTTTTGAGGAATTTCCAAAGTGATATGTGGAAGCCCATAGAGGGCTATGGTGAAAATGGAAATATCGTAAGATACTTACCGAAAAGAAGCTGTCTGAAAAACTGCTTTGTGTTCTGTTAGTTCATCTCACAGAGCTACAGCTTTTCCCTCAAGAAGCCGTTCACTAACACTGTTTTGTGAAATTTGCAAAGTGATATTTGGAAGCCCATAGAGGGCTAAGGTGAAAAAGGAAATATCTTCCGTTAAAAACTGGAAAGAAGCATTCTGAGAAAATGCGGTGTGTTCTGTTAGTACATATCACCGAGCTACAGCTTTCCCCTCAGGAAGCCGTTCACTAAGAGTGTTCTTGTGGAATTGCAAAGTGATATTTGGAAGCACATAGAGGGCAATGGTGAAAAAGGAAACATCCCAAGATAAAAACTGAAAAGAAGCTTTCTGAGAAACTGCTTTGTGTTCTGTTAATTCAAGTCACAGAGTTACTCTTTTACCTCAGGAAGCCTTTCGCTAAGGCTGTTGTTGTGGAATTTGCAAAGTGATGTTTGGAAGCCCAAAAGGGCTATGGTGAAAAAGGAAATATCCTCAGTTAAAAACTGGAAAGAAGCTTTCTGAGAAACTGCTTTGTGTTCAGTTAGTTCCTCTCACAGAGTTACAGCTTTCCCCTCAAGAAGACTTTCGCTAAGACTGTTCATGTGGAATTTTCAAAGTGATAATTGGAATCCCATAGAGGGCTATGGTGAAAAAGGAAATATCCTAAGGTAAAAACTGAAAAGTATGTTTCTGAGAAAATGTTTTGTGTTCTGTTAATTCATCTTACAGAGTTACAGCTTGACCCTCAAGAAGCCTTTCGCTAAGACTTTTCTTCTGGAATTTGCAAAGTGATATTTGGAAACCCTATAGCCCTATGGTGAAAATGGAAATATCGTAAGATAAAAAACGAAAAGAAGGTTTCTGAGAAACTGCTTTGAATTCTTTTAATACATCTTACAGATTTACGGCTTTTATCTCCAGAATCCTTTCGCTAAGACTGTTCTTGTGGAATTTGCAAAATGTTTTTGGAAGCCCGTAGAGGGCTATGCTGAAAAAGGAAATATCCTAAGATAAAAACTGAAAGGAAGCTTTCTGAGAAACTGCTTTGTGTTCTGTTAATTCATCTCAGAGAGTTACAGCTTTCCCCTCAAGAAGTCTTTCACAAAGACTGTTCTTGTGTAATTTGCAAAGTGATATTTGGAAGACCATAGAGGGCTATGTTGAAAAAGGAAATATAGTAAGATAAAATCCGAAAAGAAGCTTTCTGAGAAACTGCTTTGTGTTCTGTTAATTCATCTCAAAGTGTCACAGATTTCCCCTCATGAGGCCGTTCACTAAGACTGTTCTTCTGAAATTTGGAAAGTGATATTTAGAATCTCATAGAGGGCAATGGTGAAAAAGGAAATATTTTCCGATAAAAACTGTAAAGAAGCTTTCTGATAAACTGCTTTGTGTTCTGTTAGTTCATCTCACAGAGTTACAGCTTTCCCTTCAGGAAGCAGTTCACTGAGACTATTCTTGTGAAATTTGCAAAGTGATATTAGAAAACTCCTAGAGGGCTATGGTGAAAAAGGAAATATCTTCCGTTAAAAACTGGAAAGAAGCTTTTTGAGAAACTGCCGTGTGTTCTGTTAAAGCATCTCACAGAGTTACAGCTTTCCCCTCAAGAAGGCTTTCGCTAAGACTGTTCTTGTGGGATTTGCAAAGTGATATTTGGAAGCCCATAGAGGGCTATGGTGAAAAAGGAAATATCTTTCGTTAAAAACTGGAAAGAAGATATCTGAGAAACTGCTTTGTGTTCTGTTAATTCATCTCACAGAGTTACAGTTTTCCCCTCCAGAAGTCTTTCGCTTCCACTGTTCTTGTGGAATTTGCATAGTGATATTTGGAATCCCATAGAGGGCTATGGTGAAAATGGAAATAACTTCAGTTAAAAAATGAAAAGAAGCTTTCTGAGAAACCGCTTTGTGTTCTGTTAATTCATCTCAAAGAGTTACAGCTTTCCCCTCAAGAAGCCTTCCGCTAAGACTGTTTTTGAGGAATTTCCAAAGTGATATGTGGAAGCCCATAGAGGGCTATGGTGAAAATGGAAATATCGTAAGATACTTACCGAAAAGAAGCTGTCTGAAAAACTGCTTTGTGTTCTGTTAGTTCATCTCACAGAGCTACAGCTTTTCCCTCAAGAGGCCGTTCACTAAGTCTGTTTTGTGAAATTTGCAAAGTGATATTTGGAAGCCCATAGAGGGCTAAGGTGAAAAAGGAAATATCTTCCGTTAAAAACTGGAAAGAACCATTCTGAGAAAATGCGGTGTGTTCTGTTAGTACATATCACCGAGCTACAGCTTTCCCCTCAGGAAGCCGTTCACTAAGACTGTTCTTGTGGAATTGCAAAGTGATATTTGGAGGCACATAGAGGGCAATGGTGAAAAAGGAAACATCCCAAGATAAAAACTGAAAAGAAGCTTTCTGAGAAACTGCTTTGTGTTCTGTTAATTCAAGTCACAGAGTTACTCTTTTACCTCAGGAAGCCTTTCGCTAAGGCTGTTGTTGTGGAATTTGCAAAGTGATGTTTGGAAGCCCAAAAGGGCTATGGTGAAAAAGGAAATATCCTCAGTTAAAAACTGGAAAGAAGCTTTCTGAGAAACTGCTTTGTGTTCAGTTAGTTCCTCTCACAGAGTTACAGCTTTCCCCTCAAGAAGACTTTCGCTAAGACTGTTCATGTGGAATTTTCAAAGTGATAATTGGAATCCCATAGAGGGCTATGGTGAAAAAGGAAATATCCTAAGGTAAAAACTGAAAAGTAGGTTTCTGAGAAAATGTTTTGTGTTCTGTTAATTCATCTTACAGAGTTACAGCTTGACCCTCAAGAAGCCTTTCGCTACGACTTTTCTTCTGGAATTTGCAAAGTGATATTTGGAAACCCTATAGCCCTATGGTGAAAATGGAAATATCGTAAGATAAAAAACGAAAAGAAGGTTTCTGAGAAACTGCTTTGAATTCTTTTAATACATCTTACAGATTTACGGCTTTTATCTCCAGAATCCTTTCGCTAAGACTGTTCTTGTGGAATTTGCAAAATGTTTTTGGAAGCCCGTAGAGGGCTATGCTGAAAAAGGAAATATCCTAAGATAAAAACTGAAAAGAAGCTTTCTGAGAAACTGCTTTGTGTTCTGTTAATTCATCTCAGAGAGTTACAGCTTTCCCCTCAAGAAGTCTTTCACAAAGACTGTTCTTGTGTAATTTGCAAAGTGATATTTGGAAGACCATAGAGGGCTATGTTGAAAAAGGAAATATAGTAAGATAAAATCCGAAAAGAAGCTTTCTGAGAAACTGCTTTGTGTTCTGTTAATTCATCTCAAAGTGTCACAGATTTCCCCTCATGAGGCCGTTCACTAAGACTGTTCTTCTGAAATTTGGAAAGTGATATTTAGAATCTCATAGAGGGCAATGGTGAAAAAGGAAATATTTTCCGATAAAAACTGTAAAGAAGCTTTCTGATAAACTGCTTTGTGTTCTGTTAGTTCATCTCACAGAGTTACAGCTTTCCCTTCAGGAAGCAGTTCACTGAGACTATTCTTGTGAAATTTGCAAAGTGATATTAGAAAACTCCTAGAGGGCTATGGTGAAAAAGGAAATATCTTCCGTTAAAAACTGGAAAGAAGCTTTTTGAGAAACTGCCGTGTGTTCTGTTAAAGCATCTCACAGAGTTACAGCTTTCCCCTCAAGAAGGCTTTCGCTAAGACTGTTCTTGTGGGATTTGCAAAGTGATATTTGGAAGCCCATAGAGGGCTATGGTGAAAAAGGAAATATCTTTCGTTAAAAACTGGAAAGAAGATATCTGAGAAACTGCTTTGTGTTCTGTTAATTCATCTCACAGAGTTACAGTTTTCCCCTCCAAGAGTCTTTCGCTTCCACTGTTCTTGTGGAATTTGCATAGTGATATTTGGAATCCCATAGAGGGCTATGGTGAAAATGGAAATAACTTCAGTTAAAAAATGAAAAGAAGCTTTCTGAGAAACCGCTTTGTGTTCTGTTAATTCATCTCAAAGAGTTACAGCTTTCCCCTCAAGAAGCCTTCCGCTAAGACTGTTTTTGAGGAATTTCCAAAGTGATATGTGGAAGCCCATAGAGGGCTATGGTGAAAATGGAAATATCGTAAGATACTTACCGAAAAGAAGCTGTCTGAAAAACTGCTTTGTGTTCTGTTAGTTCATCTCACAGAGCTACAGCTTTTCCCTCAAGAAGCCGTTCACTAAGACTGTTTTGTGAAATTTGCCAAGTGATATTTGGAAGCGCATAGAGGGCTAAGGTGAAAAAGGAAATATCTTCCGTTAAAAACTGGAAAGAAGCATTCTGAGAAAATGCGGTGTGTTCTGTTAGTATATATCACCGAGCTACAGCTTTCCCCTCAGGAAGCCGTTCACTAAGACTGTTCTTGTGGAATTGCAAAGTGATATTTGGAGGCACATAGAGGGCAGTGGTGAAAAAGGAAACATCCCAAGATAAAAACTGAAAAGAAGCTTTCTGAGAAACTGCTTTGTGTTCTGTTAATTCAAGTCACAGAGTTACTCTTTTACCTCAGGAAGCCTTTCGCTAAGGCTGTTGTTGTGGAATTTGCAAAGTGATATTTGGAAGCCCAAAAGGGCTATGGTGAAAAAGGAAATATCCTCAGTTAAAAACTGGAAAGAAGCTTTCTGAGAAACTGCTTTGTGTTCAGTTAGTTCCTCTCACAGAGTTACAGCTTTCCCCTCAAGAAGACTTTCGCTAAGACTGTTCATGTGGAATTTTCAAAGTGATAATTGGAATCCCATAGAGGGCTATGGTGAAAAAGGAAATATCCTAAGGTAAAAACTGAAAAGTAGGTTTCTGAGAAAATGTTTTGTGTTCTGTTAATTCATCTTACAGAGTTACAGCTTGACCCTCAAGAAGCCTTTCGCTAAGACTTTTCTTCTGGAATTTGCAAAGTGATATTTGGAAACCCTATAGCCCTATGGTGAAAATGGAAATATCGTAAGATAAAAAACGAAAAGAAGGTTTCTGAGAAACTGCTTTGAATTCTTTTAATTCATCTTACAGATTTACAGCTTTTATCTCCAGAATCCTTTCGCTAAGACTGTTCTTGTGGAATTTGCAAAATGTTTTTGGAAGCCCATAGAGGGCTATGCTGAAAAAGGAAATATCCTAAGATAAAAACTGAAAAGAAGCTTTCTGAGAAACTGCTTTGTGTTCTGTTAATTCATCTCAGAGAGTTACAGCTTTCCCCTCAAGAAGTCTTTCACAAAGACTGTTCTTGTGTAATTTGCAAAGTGATATTTGGAAGACCATAGAGGGCTATGTTGAAAAAGGAAATATAGTAAGATAAAATCCGAAAAGAAGCTTTCTGAGAAACTGCTTTGTGTTCTGTTAATTCATCTCAAAGTGTCACAGATTTCCCCTCATGAGGCCGTTCACTAAGACTGTTCTTCTGAAATTTGGAAAGTGATATTTAGAATCTCATAGAGGGCAATGGTGAAAAAGGAAATATTTTCCGATAAAAACTGTAAAGAAGCTTTCTGATAAACTGCTTTGTGTTCTGTTAGTTCATCTCACAGAGTTACAGCTTTCCCTTCAGGAAGCAGTTCACTGAGACTATTCTTGTGAAATTTGCAAAGTGATATTAGAAAACTCCTAGAGGGCTATGGTGAAAAAGGAAATATCTTCCGTTAAAAACTGGAAAGAAGCTTTTTGAGAAACTGCCGTGTGTTCTGTTAAAGCATCTCACCGAGTTACAGCTTTCCCCTCAAGAAGGCTTTCGCTAAGACTGTTCTTGTGGGATTTGCAAAGTGATATTTGGAAGCCCATAGAGGGCTATGGTGAAAAAGGAAATATCTTTCGTTAAAAACTGGAAAGAAGATATCTGAGAAACTGCTTTGTGTTCTGTTAATTCATCTCACAGAGTTACAGTTTTCCCCTCCAGAAGTCTTTCGCTTCCACTGTTCTTGTGGAATTTGCATAGTGATATTTGGAATCCCATAGAGGGCTATGGTGAAAATGGAAATAACTTCAGTTAAAAAATGAAAAGAAGCTTTCTGAGAAACCGCTTTGTGTTCTGTTAATTCATCTCAAAGAGTTACAGCTTTCCCCTCAAGAAGCCTTCCGCTAAGACTGTTTTTGAGGAATTTCCAAAGTGATATGTGGAAGCCCATAGAGGGCTATGGTGAAAATGGAAATATCGTAAGATACTTACCGAAAAGAAGCTGTCTGAAAAACTGCTTTGTGTTCTGTTAGTTCATCTCACAGAGCTACAGCTTTTCCCTCAAGAAGCCGTTCACTAAGACTGTTTTGTGAAATTTGCAAAGTGATATTTGGAAGCCCATAGAGGGCTAAGGTGAAAAAGGAAATATCTTCCGTTAAAAACTGGAAAGAACCATTCTGAGAAAATGCGGTGTGTTCTGTTAGTACATATCACCGAGCTACAGCTTTCCCCTCAGGAAGCCGTTCACTAAGACTGTTCTTGTGGAATTGCAAAGTGATATTTGGAGGCACATAGAGGGCAATGGTGAAAAAGGAAACATCCCAAGATAAAAACTGAAAAGAAGCTTTCTGAGAAACTGCTTTGTGTTCTGTTAATTCAAGTCACAGAGTTACTCTTTTACCTCAGGAAGCCTTTCGCTAAGGCTGTTGTTGTGGAATTTGCAAAGTGATGTTTGGAAGCCCAAAAGGGCTATGGTGAAAAAGGAAATATCCTCAGTTAAAAACTGGAAAGAAGCTTTCTGAGAAACTGCTTTGTGTTCAGTTAGTTCCTCTCACAGAGTTACAGCTTTCCCCTCAAGAAGACTTTCGCTAAGACTGTTCATGTGGAATTTTCAAAGTGATAATTGGAATCCCATAGAGGGCTATGGTGAAAAAGGAAATATCCTAAGGTAAAAACTGAAAAGTATGTTTCTGAGAAAATGTTTTGTGTTCTGTTAATTCATCTTACAGAGTTACAGCTTGACCCTCAAGAAGCCTTTCGCTAAGACTTTTCTTCTGGAATTTGCAAAGTGATATTTGGAAACCCTATAGCCCTATGGTGAAAATGGAAATATCGTAAGATAAAAAACGAAAAGAAGGTTTCTGAGAAACTGCTTTGAATTCTTTTAATTCATCTTACAGATTTACAGCTTTTATCTCCAGAATCCTTTCGCTAAGACTGTTCTTGTGGAATTTGCAAAATGTTTTTGGAAGCCCGTAGAGGGCTATGCTGAAAAAGGAAATATCCTAAGATAAAAACTGAAAAGAAGCTTTCTGAGAAACTGCTTTGTGTTCTGTTAATTCATCTCAGAGAGTTACAGCTTTCCCCTCAAGAAGTCTTTCACAAAGACTGTTCTTGTGTAATTTGCAAAGTGATATTTGGAAGACCATAGAGGGCTATGTTGAAAAAGGAAATATAGTAAGATAAAATCCGAAAAGAAGCTTTCTGAGAAACTGCTTTGTGTTCTGTTAATTCATCTCAAAGTGTCACAGATTTCCCCTCATGAGGCCGTTCACTAAGACTGTTCTTCTGAAATTTGGAAAGTGATATTTAGAATCTCATAGAGGGCAATGGTGAAAAAGGAAATATTTTCCGATAAAAACTGTAAAGAAGCTTTCTGATAAACTGCTTTGTGTTCTGTTAGTTCATCTCACAGAGTTACAGCTTTCCCTTCAGGAAGCAGTTCACTGAGACTATTCTTGTGAAATTTGCAAAGTGATATTAGAAAACTCCTAGAGGGCTATGGTGAAAAAGGAAATATCTTCCGTTAAAAACTGGAAAGAAGCTTTTTGAGAAACTGCCGTGTGTTCTGTTAAAGCATCTCACAGAGTTACAGCTTTCCCCTCAAGAAGGCTTTCGCTAAGACTGTTCTTGTGGGATTTGCAAAGTGATATTTGGAAGCCCTTAGAGGGCTATGGTGAAAAAGGAAATATCTTTCGTTAAAAACTGGAAAGAAGATATCTGAGAAACTGCTTTGTGTTCTGTTAATTCATCTCACAGAGTTACAGTTTTCCCCTCCAGAAGTCTTTCGTTTCCACTGTTCTTGTGGAATTTGCATAGTGATATTTGGAATAACATAGAGGGCTATGGTGAAAATGGAAATAACTTCAGTTAAAAAATGAAAAGAAGCTTTCCGAGAAACTGCTTTGTGTTCTGTTAATTCATCTCAAAGAGTTACAGCTTTCCCCTCAAGAAGCCTTCCGCTAAGGCTGTTTTTGAGGAATATCCAAAGTGATATGTGGAAGCCCATAGAGGGCTATGGTGAAAATGGAAATATCGTAAGATACTTACCGAAAAGAAGCTGTCTGAAAAACTGCTTTGTGTTCTGTTAGTTCATCTCACAGAGCTACAGCTTTTCCCTCAAGAAGCCGTTCACTAAGACAGTTTTGTGAAATTTGCAAAGTGATATTTGGAAGCCCATAGAGGGCTAAGGTGAAAAAGGAAATATCTTCCGTTAAAAACTGGAAAGAACCATTCTGAGAAAATGCGGTGTGTTCTGTTAGTACATATCACCGAGCTACAGCTTTCCCCTCAGGAAGCCGTTCACTAAGACTGTTCTTGTGGAATTGCAAAGTGATATTTGGAGGCACATAGAGGGCAATGGTGAAAAAGGAAACATCCCAAGATAAAAACTGAAAAGAAGCTTTCTGAGAAACTGCTTTGTGTTCTGTTAATTCAAGTCACAGAGTTACTCTTTTACCTCAGGAAGCCTTTCGCTAAGGCTGTTGTTGTGGAATTTGCAAAGTGATGTTTGGAAGCCCAAAAGGGCTATGGTGAAAAAGGAAATATCCTCAGTTAAAAACTGGAAAGAAGCTTTCTGAGAAACTGCTTTGTGTTCAGTTAGTTCCTCTCACAGAGTTACAGCTTTCCCCTCAAGAAGACTTTCGCTAAGACTGTTCATGTGGAAATTTCAAAGTGATAATTGGAATCCCATAGAGGGCTATGGTGAAAAAGGAAATATCCTAAGGTAAAAACTGAAAAGTAGGTTTCTGAGAAAATGTTTTGTGTTCTGTTAATTCATCTTACAGAGTTACAGCTTGACCCTCAAGAAGCCTTTCGCTAAGACTTTTCTTCTGGAATTTGCAAAGTGATATTTGGAAACCCTATAGCCCTATGGTGAAAATGGAAATATCGTAAGATAAAAAACGAAAAGAAGGTTTCTGAGAAACTGCTTTGAATTCTTTTAATTCATCTTACAGATTTACAGCTTTTATCTCCAGAATCCTTTCGCTAAGACTGTTCTTGTGGAATTTGCAAAATGTTTTTGGAAGCCCATAGAGGGCTATGCTGAAAAAGGAAATATCCTAAGATAAAAACTGAAAAGAAGCTTTCTGAGAAACTGCTTTGTGTTCTGTTAATTCATCTCAGAGAGTTACAGCTTTCCCCTCAAGAAGTCTTTCACAAAGACTGTTCTTGTGTAATTTGCAAAGTGATATTTGGAAGACCATAGAGGGCTATGTTGAAAAAGGAAATATAGTAAGATAAAATCCGAAAAGAAGCTTTCTGAGAAACTGCTTTGTGTTCTGTTAATTCATCTCAAAGTGTCACAGATTTCCCCTCATGAGGCCGTTCACTAAGACTCTTCTTCTGATATTTGGAAAGTGATATTTAGAATCTCATAGAGGGCAATGGTGAAAAAGGAAATATTTTCCGATAAAAACTGTAAAGAAGCTTTCTGATAAACTGCTTTGTGTTCTGTTAGTTCATCTCACAGAGTTACAGCTTTCCTTTCAGGAAGCAGTTCACTGAGACTATTCTTGTGAAATTTGCAAAGTGATATTAGAAAACTCCTAGAGGGCTATGGTGAAAAAGGAAATATCTTCCGTTAAAAACTGGAAAGAAGCTTTTTGAGAAACTGCCGTGTGTTCTGTTAAAGCATCTCACAGAGTTACAGCTTTCCCCTCAAGAAGGCTTTCGCTAAGACTGTTCTTGTGGGATTTGCAAAGTGATATTTGGAAGCCCTTAGAGGGCTATGGTGAAAAAGGAAATATCTTTCGTTAAAAACTGGAAAGAAGATATCTGAGAAACTGCTTTGTGTTCTGTTAATTCATCTCACAGAGTTACAGTTTTCCCCTCCAGAAGTCTTTCGCTTCCACTGTTCTTGTGGAATTTGCATAGTGATATTTGGAATCCCATAGAGGGCTATGGTGAAAATGGAAATAACTTCAGTTAAAAAATGAAAAGAAGCTTTCCGAGAAACTGTTTGTGTTCTGTTAATTCATCTCAAAGGGTTACAGCTTTCCCCTCAAGAAGCCTTCCGCTAAGACTGTTTTTGAGGAATTTCCAAAGTGATATGTGGAAGCCCATAGAGGGCTATGGTGAAAATGGAAATATCGTAAGATACTTACCGAAAAGAAGCTGTCTGAAAAACTGCTTTGTGTTCTGTTAGTTCATCTCACAGAGCTACAGCTTTTCCCTCAAGAAGCCGTTCACTAAGACTGTTTTGTGAAATTTGCAAAGTGATATCTGGAAGCCCATTGAGGGCTAAGGTGAAAAAGGAAATATCTTCCGTTAAAAACTGGAAAGAACCATTCTGAGAAAATGCGGTGTGTTCTGTTAGTACATATCACCGAGCTACAGCTTTCCCCTCAGAAAGCCGTTCACTAAGACTGTTCTTGTGGAATTGCAAAGTGATATTTGGAGGCACATAGAGGGCAATGGTGAAAAAGAAAACATCCCAAGATAAAAACTGAAAAGAAGCTTTCTGAGAAACTGCTTTGTGTTCTGTTAATTCAAGTCACAGAGTTACTCTTTTACCTCAGGAAGCCTTTCGCTAAGGCTGTTGTTGTGGAATTTGCAAAGTGATGTTTGGAAGCCCAAAAGGGCTATGGTGAAAAAGGAAATATCCTCAGTTAAAAACTGGAAAGAAGCTTTCTGAGAAACTGCTTTGTGTTCAGTTAGTTCCTCTCACAGAGTTACAGCTTTCCCCTCAAGAAGACTTTCGCTAAGACTGTTCATGTGGAATTTTCAAAGTGATAATTGGAATCCCATAGAGGGCTATGGTGAAAAAGGAAATATCCTAAGGTAAAAACTGAAAAGTAGGTTTCTGAGAAAATGTTTTGTGTTCTGTTAATTCATCTTACAGAGTTACAGCTTGACCCTCAAGAAGCCTTTCGCTAAGACTTTTCTTCTGGAATTTGCAAAGTGATATTTGGAAACCCTATAGCCCTATGGTGAAAATGGAAATATCGTAAGATAAAAAAAGAAAAGAAGGTTTCTGAGAAACTGCTTTGAATTCTTTTAATTCATCTTACAGATTTACAGCTTTTATCTCCAGAATCCTTTCGCTAAGACTGTTCTTGTGGAATTTGCAAAATGTTTTTGGAAGCCCATAGAGGGCTATGCTGAAAAAGGAAATATCCTAAGATAAAAACTGAAAAGAAGCTTTCTGAGAAACTGCTTTGTGTTCTGTTAATTCATCTCAGAGAGTTACAGCTTTCCCCTCAAGAAGTCTTTCACAAAGACTGTTCTTGTGTAATTTGCAAAGTGATATTTGGAAGACCATAGAGGGCTATGTTGAAAAAGGAAATATAGTAAGATAAAATCCGAAAAGAAGCTTTCTGAGAAACTGCTTTGTGTTCTGTTAATTCATCTCAAAGTGTCACAGATTTCCCCTCATGAGGCCGTTCACTAAGACTGTTCTTCTGAAATTTGGAAAGTGATATTTAGAATCTCATAGAGGGCAATGGTGAAAAAGGAAATATTTTCTGATAAAAACTGTAAAGAAGCTTTCTGATAAACTGCTTTGTGTTCTGTTAGTTCATCTCACAGAGTTACAGCTTTCCCTTCAGGAAGCAGTTCACTGAGACTATTCTTGTGAAATTTGCAAAGTGATATTAGAAAACTCCTAGAGGGCTATGGTGAAAAAGGAAATATCTTCCGTTAAAAACTGGAAAGAAGCTTTTTGAGAAACTGCCGTGTGTTCTGTTAAAGCATCTCACAGAGTTACAGCTTTCCCCTCAAGAAGGCTTTCGCTAAGACTGTTCTTGTGGGATTTGCAAAGTGATATTTGGAAGCCCATAGAGGGCTATGGTGAAAAAGGAAATATCTTTCGTTAAAAACTGGAAAGAAGATATCTGAGAAACTGCATTGTGTTCTGTTAATTCATCTCACAGAGTTACAGTTTTCCCCTCCAGAAGTCTTTCGCTTCCACTGTTCTTGTGGAATTTGCATAGTGATATTTGGAATCCCATAGAGGGCTATGGTGAAAATGGAAATAACTTCAGTTAAAAAATGAAAAGAAGCTTTCCGAGAAACCGCTTTGTGTTCTGTTAATTCATCTCAAAGAGTTACAGCTTTCCCCTCAAGAAGCCTTCCGCTAAGACTGTTTTTGAGGAATTTCCAAAGTGATATGTGGAAGCCCATAGAGGGCTATGGTGAAAATGGAAATATCGTAAGATACTTACCGAAAAGAAGCTGTCTGAAAAACTGCTTTGTGTTGTGTTTGTTCATCTCACAGAGCTACAGCTTTTCCCTCAAGAAGCCGTTCACTAAGACTGTTTTGTGAAATTTGCAAAGTGATATTTGGAAGCCCATAGAGGGCTAAGGTGAAAAAGGAAATATCTTCCGTTAAAAACTGGAAAGAACCATTCTGAGAAAATGCGGTGTGTTCTGTTAGTACATATCACCGAGCTACAGCTTTCCCCTCAGGAAGCCGTTCACTAAGACTGTTCTTGTGGAATTGCAAAGTGATATTTGGAGGCACATAGAGGGCAATGGTGAAAAAGGAAACATCCCAAGATAAAAACTGAAAAGAAGCTTTCTGAGAAACTGCTTTGTGTTCTGTTAATTCAAGTCACAGAGTTACTCTTTTACCTCAGGAAGCCTTTCGCTAAGGCTGTTGTTGTAGAATTTGCAAAGTGATGTTTGGAAGCCCAAAAGGGCTATGGTGAAAAAGGAAATATCCTCAGTTAAAAACTGGAAGGAAGCTTTCTGAGAAACTGCTTTGTGTTCAGTTAGTTCCTCTCACAGAGTTACAGCTTTACCCTCAAGAAGACTTTCGCTAAGACTGTTCATGTGGAAATTTCAAAGTGATAATTGGAATCCCATAGAGGGCTATGGTGAAAAAGGAAATATCCTAAGGTAAAAACTGAAAAGTAGGTTTCTGAGAAAATGTTTTGTGTTCTGTTAATTCATCTTACAGAGTTACAGCTTGACCCTCAAGAAGCCTTTCGCTAAGACTTTTCTTCTGGAATTTGCAAAGTGATATTTGGAAACCCTATAGCCCTATGGTGAAAATGGAAATATCGTAAGATAAAAAACGAAAAGAAGGTTTCTGAGAAACTGCTTTGAATTCTTTTAATTCATCTTACAGATTTACAGCTTTTATCTCCAGAATCCTTTCGCTAAGACTGTTCTTGTGGAATTTGCAAAATGTTTTTGGAAGCCCATAGAGGGCTATGCTGAAAAAGGAAATATCCTAAGATAAAAACTGAAAAGAAGCTTTCTGAGAAACTGCTTTGTGTTCTGTTAATTCATCTCAGAGAGTTACAGCTTTCCCCTCAAGAAGTCTTTCACAAAGACTGTTCTTGTGTAATTTGCAAAGTGATATTTGGAAGACCATAGAGGGCTATGTTGAAAAAGGAAATATAGTAAGATAAAATCCGAAAAGAAGCTTTCTGAGAAACTGCTTTGTGTTCTGTTAATTCATCTCAAAGTGTCACAGATTTCCCCTCATGAGGCCGTTCACTAAGACTGTTCTTCTGAAATTTGGAAAGTGATATTTAGAATCTCATAGAGGGCAATGGTGAAAAAGGAAATATTGTCCGATAAAAACTGTAAAGAAGCTTTCTGATAAACTGCTTTGTGTTCTGTTAGTTCATCTCACAGAGTTACAGCTTTCCCTTCAGGAAGCAGTTCACTGAGACTATTCTTGTGAAATTTGCAAAGTGATATTAGAAAACTCCTAGAGGGCTATGGTGAAAAAGGAAATATCTTCCGTTAAAAACTGGAAAGAAGCTTTTTGAGAAACTGCCGTGTGTTCTGTTAAAGCATCTCACAGAGTTACAGCTTTCCCCTCAAGAAGGCTTTCGCTAAGACTGTTCTTGTGGGATTTGCAAAGTGATATTTGGAAGCCCATAGAGGGCTATGGTGAAAAAGGAAATATCTTTCGTTAAAAACTGGAAAGAAGATATCTGAGAAACTGCTTTGTGTTCTGTTAATTCATCTCACAGAGTTACAGTTTTCCCCTCCAGAAGTCTTTCGCTTCCACTGTTCTTGTGGAATTTGCATAGTGATATTTGGAATCCCATAGAGGGCTATGGTGAAAATGGAAATAACTTCAGTTAAAAAATGAAAAGAAGCTTTCCGAGAAACCACTTTGTGTTCTGTTAATTCATCTCAAAGAGTTACAGCTTTCCCCTCAAGAAGCCTTCCGCTAAGACTGTTTTTGAGGAATTTCCAAAGTGATATGTGGAAGCCCATAGAGGGCTATGGTGAAAATGGAAATATCGTAAGATACTTACCGAAAAGAAGCTGTCTGAAAAACTGCTTTGTGTTCTGTTAGTTCATCTCACAGAGCTACAGCTTTTCCCTCAAGAAGCCGTTCACTAAGACTGTTTTGTGAAATTTGCAAAGTGATATTTGGAAGCCCATAGAGGGCTAAGGTGAAAAAGGAAATATCTTCCGTTAAAAACTGGAAAGAACCATTCTGAGAAAATGCGGTGTGTTCTGTTAGTACATATCACCGAGCTACAGCTTTCCCCTCAGGAAGCCGTTCACTAAGACTGTTCTTGTGGAATTGCAAAGTGATATTTGGAGGCACATAGAGGGCAATGGTGAAAAAGGAAACATCCCAAGATAAAAACTGAAAGGAAGCTTTCTGAGAAACTGCTTTGTGTTCTGTTAATTCAAGTCACAGAGTTACTCTTTTACCTCAGGAAGCCTTTCGCTAAGGCTGTTGTTGTGGAATTTGCAAAGTGATGTTTGGAAGCCCAAAAGGGCTATGGTGAAAAAGGAAATATCCTCAGTTAAAAACTGGAAAGAAGCTTTCTGAGAAACTGCTTTGTGTTCAGTTAGTTCCTCTCACAGAGTTACAGCTTTCCCCTCAAGAAGACTTTCGCTAAGACTGTTCATGTGGAATTTTCAAAGTGATAATTGGAATCCCATAGAGGGCTATGGTGAAAAAGGAAATATCCTAAGGTAAAAACTGAAAAGTAGGTTTCTGAGAAAATGTTTTGTGTTCTGTTAATTCATCTTACAGAGTTACAGCTTGACCCTCAAGAAGCCTTTCGCTAAGACTTTTCTTCTGGAATTTGCAAAGTGATATTTGGAAACCCTATAGCCCTATGGTGAAAATGGAAATATCGTAAGATAAAAAACGAAAAGAAGGTTTCTGAGAAACTGCTTTGAATTCTTTTAATTCATCTTACAGATTTACAGCTTTTATCTCCAGAATCCTTTCGCTAAGACTGTTCTTGTGGAATTTGCAAAATGTTTTTGGAAGCCCATAGAGGGCTATGCTGAAAAAGGAAATATCCTAAGATAAAAACTGAAAAGAAGCTTTCTGAGAAACTGCTTTGTGTTCTGTTAATTCATCTCAGAGAGTTACAGCTTTCCCCTCAAGAAGTCTTTCACAAAGACTGTTCTTGTGTAATTTGCAAAGTGATATTTGGAAGACCATAGAGGGCTATGTTGAAAAAGGAAATATAGTAAGATAAAATCCGAAGAGAAGCTTTCTGAGAAACTGCTTTGTGTTCTGTTAATTCATCTCAAAGTGTCACAGATTTCCCCTCATGAGGCCGTTCACTAAGACTGTTCTTCTGAAATTTGGAAAGTGATAATTAGAATCTCATAGAGGGCAATGGTGAAAAAGGAAATATTTTCCGATAAAAACTGTAAAGAAGCTTTCTGATAAACTGCTTTGTGTTCTGTTAGTTCATCTCACAGAGTTACAGCTTTCCCTTCAGGAAGCAGTTCACTGAGACTATTCTTGTGAAATTTGCAAAGTGATATTAGAAAACTCCTAGAGGGCTATGGTGAAAAAGGAAATATCTTCCGTTAAAAACTGGAAAGAAGCTTTTTGAGAAACTGCCGTGTGTTCTGTTAAAGCATCTCACAGAGTTAAAGCTTTCCCCTCAAGAAGGCTTTCGCTAAGACTGTTCTTGTGGGATTTGCAAAGTGATATTTGGAAGCGCATAGAGGGCTGTGGTGAAAAAGGAAATATCTTTCGTTAAAAACTGGAAAGAAGATATCTGAGAAACTGCTTTGTGTTCTGTTAATTCATCTCACACAGTTACAGTTTTCCCCTCCAGAAGTCTTTCGCTTCCACTGTTCTTGTGGAATTTGCATAGTGATATTTGGAATCCCATAGAGGGCTATGGTGAAAATGGAAATAACTTCAGTTAAAAAATGAAAAGAAGCTTTCCGAGAAACCGCTTTGTGTTCTGTTAATTCATCTCAAAGAGTTACAGCTTTCCCCTCAAGAAGCTTTCCGCTAAGACTGTTTTTGAGGAATTTCCAAAGTGATATGTGGAAGCCCATAGAGGGCTATGGTGAAAATGGAAATATCGTAAGATACTTACCGAAAAGAAGCTGTCTGAAAAACTGCTTTGTGTTCTGTTAGTTCATCTCACAGAGCTACAGCTTTTCCCTCAAGAAGCCGTTCACTAAGACTGTTTTGTGAAATTTGCAAAGTGATATTTGGAAGCCCATAGAGGGCTAAGGTGAAAAAGGAAATATCTTCCGTTAAAAACTGGAAAGAACCATTCTGAGAAAATGCGGTGTGTTCTGTTAGTACATATCACCGAGCTACAGCTTTCCCCTCAGGAAGCCGTTCACTAAGAGTGTTCTTGTGGAATTGCAAAGTGATATTTGGAGGCACATAGTGGGCAGTGGTGAAAAAGGAAACATCCCAAGATAAAAACTGAAAAGAAGCTTTCTGAAAAACTGCTTTGTGTTCTGTTAATTCAAGTCACAGCGTTACTCTTTTACCTCAGGAAGCCTTTCGCTAAGGCTGTTGTTGTGGAATTTGCAAAGTGATATTTGGAAGCCCAAAAGGGCTATGGTGAAAAAGGAAATATCCTCAGTTAAAAACTGGAAAGAAGCTTTCTGAGAAACTGCTTTGTGTTCAGTTAGTTCCTCTCACAGAGTTACAGCTTTCCCCTCAAGAAGACTTTCGCTAAGACCGTTCATGTGGAATTTTCAAAGTGATAATTGGAATCCCATAGAGGGCTATGGTGAAAAAGGAATTATCCTAAGGTAAAAACTGAAAAGTAGGTTTCTGAGAAAATGTTTTGTGTTCTGTTAATTCATCTTACAGAGTTACAGCTTGACCCTCAAGAAGCCTTTCGCTAAGACTTTTCTTCTGGAATTTGCAAAGTGATATTTGGAAACCCTATAGCCCTATGGTGAAAATGGAAATATCGTAAGATAAAAAACGAAAAGAAGGTTTCTGAGAAACTGCTTTGAATTCTTTTAATTCATCTTACAGATTTACAGCTTTTATCTCCAGAATCCTTTCGCTAAGACTGTTCTTGTGGAATTTGCAAAATGTTTTTGGAAGCCCATAGAGGGCTATGCTGAAAAAGGAAATATCCTAAGATAAAAACTGAAAAGAAGCTTTCTGAGAAACTGCTTTGTGTTCTGTTAATTCATCTCAGAGAGTTACAGCTTTCCCCTCAAGAAGTCTTTCACAAAGACTGTTCTTGTGTAATTTGCAAAGTGATATTTGGAAGACCATAGAGGGCTATGTTGAAAAAGGAAATATAGTAAGATAAAATCCGAAAAGAAGCTTTCTGAGAAACTGCTTTGTGTTCTGTTAATTCATCTCAAAGTGTCACAGATTTCCCCTCATGAGGCCGTTCACTAAGACTGTTCTTCTGAAATTTGGAAAGTGATATTTAGAATCTCATAGAGGGCAATGGTGAAAAAGGAAATATTTTCCGATAAAAACTGTAAAGAAGCTTTCTGATAAACTGCTTTGTGTTCTGTTAGTTCATCTCACAGAGTTACAGCTTTCCCTTCAGGAAGCAGTTCACTGAGACTATTCTTGTGAAATTTGCAAAGTGATATTAGAAAACTCCTAGAGGGCTATGGTGAAAAAGGAAATATCTTCCGTTAAAAACTGGAAAGAAGCTTTTTGAGAAACTGCCGTGTGTTCTGTTAAAGCATCTCACCGAGTTACAGCTTTCCCCTCAAGAAGGCTTTCGCTAAGACTGTTCTTGTGGGATTTGCAAAGTGATATTTGGAAGCGCATAGAGGGCTATGGTGAAAAAGGAAATATCTTTCGTTAAAAACTGGAAAGAAGATATCTGAGAAACTGCTTTGTGTTCTGTTAATTCATCTCACAGAGTTACAGTTTTCCCCTCCAGAAGTCTTTCGCTTCCACTGTTCTTGTGGAATTTGCATAGTGATATTTGGAATCCCATAGAGGGCTATGGTGAAAATGGAAATAACTTCAGTTAAAAAATGAAAAGAAGCTTTCCGAGAAACCGCTTTGTGTTCTGTTAATTCATCTCAAAGAGTTACAGCTTTCCCCTCAAGAAGTCTTCCGCTAAGACTGTTTTTGAGGAATTTCCAAAGTGATATGTGGAAGCCCATAGAGGGCTATGGTGAAAATGGAAATATCGTAAGATACTTACCGAAAAGAAGCTGTCTGAAAAACTGCTTTGTGTTCTGTTAGTTCATCTCACAGAGCTACAGCTTTTCCCTCAAGAAGCCGTTCACTAAGACTGTTTTGTGAAATTTGCAAAGTGATATTTGGAAGCCCATAGAGGGCTAAGGTGAAAAAGGAAATATCTTCCGTTAAAAACTGGGAAGAACCATTCTGAGAAAATGCGGTGTGTTCTGTTAGTACATATCACCGAGCTACAGCTTTCCCCTCAGGAAGCCGTTCACTAAGACTGTTCTTGTGGAATTGCAAAGTGATATTTGGAGGCACATAGAGGGCAGTGGTGAAAAAGGAAACATCCCAAGATAAAAACTGAAAAGAAGCTTTCTGAGAAACTGCTTTGTGTTCTGTTAATTCAAGTCACAGAGTTACTCTTTTACCTCAGGAAGCCTTTCGCTAAGGCTGTTGTTGTGGAATTTGCAAAGTGATATTTGGAAGCCCAAAAGGGCTATGGTGAAAAAGGAAATATCCTCAGTTAAAAACTGGAAAGAAGCTTTCTGAGAAACTGCTTTGTGTTCAGTTAGTTCCTCTCACAGAGTTACAGCTTTCCCCTCAAGAAGACTTTCGCTAAGACTGTTCATGTGGAATTTTCAAAGTGATAATTGGAATCCCATAGAGGGCTATGGTGAAAAAGGAAATATCCTAAGGTAAAAACTGAAAAGTAGGTTTCTGAGAAAATGTTTTGTGTTCTGTTAATTCATCTTACAGAGTTACAGCTTGACCCTCAAGAAGCCTTTCGCTAAGACTTTTCTTCTGGAATTTGCAAAGTGATATTTGGAAACCCTATAGCCCTATGGTGAAAATGGAAATATCGTAAGATAAAAAACGAAAAGAAGGTTTCTGAGAAACTGCTTTGAATTCTTTTAATTCATCTTAGAGATTTACAGCTTTTATCTCCAGAATCCTTTCGCTAAGACTGTTCTTGTGGAATTTGCAAAATGTTTTTGGAAGCCCATAGAGGGCTATGCTGAAAAAGGAAATATCCTAAGATAAAAACTGAAAAGAAGCTTTCTGAGAAACTGCTTTGTGTTCTGTTAATTCATCTCAGAGAGTTACAGCTTTCCCCTCAAGAAGTCTTTCACAAAGACTGTTCTTGTGTAATTTGCAAAGTGATATTTGGAAGACCATAGAGGGCTATGTTGAAAAAGGAAATATAGTAAGATAAAATCCGAAAAGAAGCTTTCTGAGAAACTGCTTTGTGTTCTGTTAATTCATCTCAAAGTGTCACAGATTTCCCCTCATGAGGCCGTTCACTAAGACTGTTCTTCTGAAATTTGGAAAGTGATATTTAGAATCTCATGGAGGGCAATGGTGAAAAAGGAAATATTTTCCGATAAAAACTGTAAAGAAGCTTTCTGATAAACTGCTTTGTGTTCTGTTAGTTCATCTCACAGAGTTACAGCTTTCCCTTCAGGAAGCAGTTCACTGAGACTATTCTTGTGAAATTTGCAAAGTGATATTAGAAAACTCCTAGAGGGCTATGGTGAAAAAGGAAATATCTTCCGTTAAAAACTGGAAAGAAGCTTTTTGAGAAACTGCCGTGTGTTCTGTTAAAGCATCTCACCGAGTTACAGCTTTCCCCTCAAGAAGGCTTTCGCTAAGACTGTTCTTGTGGGATTTGCAAAGTGATATTTGGAAGCCCATAGAGGGCTATGGTGAAAAAGGAAATATCTTTCGTTAAAAACTGGAAAGAAGATATCTGAGAAACTGCTTTGTGTTCTGTTAATTCATCTCACAGAGTTACAGTTTTCCCCTCCAGAAGTCTTTCGCTTCCACTGTTCTTGTGGAATTTGCATAGTGATATTTGGAATCCCATAGAGGGCTATGGTGAAAATGGAAAAAACTTCAGTTAAAAAATGAAAAGAAGCTTTCCGAGAAACCGCTTTGTGTTCTGTTAATTCATCTCAAAGAGTTACAGCTTTCCCCTCAAGAAGCCTTCCGCTAAGACTGTTTTTGAGGAATTTCCAAAGTGATATGTGGAAGCCCATAGAGGGCTATGGTGAAAATGGAAATATCGTAAGATACTTACCGAAAAGAAGCTGTCTGAAAAACTGCTTTGTGTTCTGTTAGTTCATCTCACAGAGCTACAGCTTTTCCCTCAAGAAGCCGTTCACTAAGACTGTTTTGTGAAATTTGCAAAGTGATATTTGGAAGCCCATAGAGGGCTAAGGTGAAAAAGGAAATATCTTCCGTTAAAAACTGGAAAGAACCATTCTGAGAAAATGCGGTGTGTTCTGTTAGTACATATCACCGAGCTACAGCTTTCCCCTCAGAAAGCCGTTCACTAAGAGTGTTCTTGTGGAATTGCAAAGTGATATTTGGAGGCACATAGAGGGCAGTGGTGAAAAAGGAAACATCCCAAGATAAAAACTGAAAAGAAGCTTTCTGAGAAACTGCTTTGTGTTCTGTTAATTCAAGTCACAGAGTTACTCTTTTACCTCAGGAAGCCTTTCGCTAAGGCTGTTGTTGTGGAATTTGCAAAGTGATATTTGGAAGCCCAAAAGGGCTATGGTGAAAAAGGAAATATCCTCAGTTAAAAACTGGAAAGAAGCTTTCTGAGAAACTGCTTTGTGTTCAGTTAGTTCCTCTCACAGAGTTACAGCTTTCCCCTCAAGAAGACTTTCGCTAAGACTGTTCATGTGGAATTTTCAAAGTGATAATTGGAATCCCATAGAGGGCTATGGTGAAAAAGGAAATATCCTAAGGTAAAAACTGAAAAGTAGGTTTCTGAGAAAATGTTTTGTGTTCTGTTAATTCATCTTACAGAGTTACAGCTTGACCCTCAAGAAGCCTTTCGCTAAGACTTTTCTTCTGGAATTTGCAAAGTGATATTTGGAAACCCTATAGCCCTATGGTGAAAATGGAAATATCGTAAGATAAAAAACGAAAAGAAGGTTTCTGAGAAACTGCTTTGAATTCTTTTAATTCATCTTACAGATTTACAGCTTTTATCTCCAGAATCCTTTCGCTAAGACTGTTCTTGTGGAATTTGCAAAATGTTTTTGGAAGCCCATAGAGGGCTATGCTGAAAAAGGAAATATCCTAAGATAAAAACTGAAAAGAAGCTTTCTGAGAAACTGCTTTGTGTTCTGTTAATTCATCTCAGAGAGTTACAGCTTTCCCCTCAAGAAGTCTTTCACAAAGACTGTTCTTGTGTAATTTGCAAAGTGATATTTGGAAGACCATAGAGGGCTATGTTGAAAAAGGAAATATAGTAAGATAAAATCCGAAGAGAAGCTTTCTGAGAAACTGCTTTGTGTTCTGTTAATTCATCTCAAAGTGTCACAGATTTCCCCTCATGAGGCCGTTCACTAAGACTGTTCTTCTGAAATTTGGAAAGTGATAATTAGAATCTCATAGAGGGCAATGGTGAAAAAGGAAATATTTTCCAATAAAAACTGTAAAGAAGCTTTCTGATAAACTGCTTTGTGTTCTGTTAGTTCATCTCACAGAGTTACAGCTTTCCCTTCAGGAAGCAGTTCACTGAGACTATTCTTGTGAAATTTGCAAAGTGATATTAGAAAACTCCTAGAGGGCTATGGTGAAAAAGGAAATATCTTCCGTTAAAAACTGGAAAGAAGCTTTTTGAGAAACTGCCGTGTGTTCTGTTAAAGCATCTCACAGAGTTACAGCTTTCCCCTCAAGAAGGCTTTCGCTAAGACTGTTCTTGTGGGATTTGCAAAGTGATATTTGGAAGCCCATAGAGGGCTATGGTGAAAAAGGAAATATCTTTCGTTAAAAACTGGAAAGAAGATATCTGAGAAACTGCTTTGTGTTCTGTTAATTCATCTCACAGAGTTACAGTTTTCCCCTCCAGAAGTCTTTCGCTTCCACTGTTCTTGTGGAATTTGCATAGTGATATTTGGAATCCCATAGAGGGCTATGGTGAAAATGGAAATAACTTCAGTTAAAAAATGAAAAGAAGCTTTCCGAGTAACCGCTTTGTGTTCCGTTAATTCATCTCAAAGAGTTACAGCTTTCCCCTCAAGAAGCCTTCCGCTAAGACTGCTTTTGAGGAATTTCCAAAGTGATATGTGGAAGCCCATAGAGGGCTATGGTGAAAATGGAAATATCGTAAGATACTTACCGAAAAGAAGCTGTCTGAAAAACTGCTTTGTGTTCTGTTAGTTCATCTCACAGAGCTACAGCTTTTCCCTCAAGAAGCCGTTCACTAAGACTGTTTTGTGAAATTTGCAAAGTGATATTTGGAAGCCCATAGAGGGCTAAGGTGAAAAAGGAAATATCTTCCGTTAAAAACTGGAAAGAACCATTCTGAGAAAATGCGGTGTGTTCTGTTAGTACATATCACCGAGCTACAGCTTTCCCCTCAGAAAGCCGTTCACTAAGAGTGTTCTTGTGGAATTGCAAAGTGATATTTGGAGGCACATAGAGGGCAGTGGTGAAAAAGGAAACATCCCAAGATAAAAACTGAAAAGAAGCTTTCTGAGAAACTGCTTTGTGTTCTGTTAATTCAAGTCACAGAGTTACTCTTTTACCTCAGGAAGCCTTTCGCTAAGGCTGTTGTTGTGGAATTTGCAAAGTGATATTTGGAAGCCCAAAAGGGCTATGGTGAAAAAGGAAATATCCTCAGTTAAAAACTGGAAAGAAGCTTTCTGAGAAACTGCTTTGTGTTCAGTTTGTTCCTCTCACAGAGTTACAGCTTTCCCCTCAAGAAGACTTTCGCTAAGACTGTTCATGTGGAATTTTCATAGTGATAATTGGAATCCCATAGAGGGCTATGGTGAAAAAGGAAATATCCTAAGGTAAAAACTGAAAAGTAGGTTTCTGAGAAAATGTTTTGTGTTCTGTTAATTCATCTTACAGAGTTACAGCTTGACCCTCAAGAAGCCTTTCGCTAAGACTTTTCTTCTGGAATTTGCAAAGTGATATTTGGAAACCCTATAGCCCTATGGTGAAAATGGAAATATCGTAAGATAAAAAACGAAAAGAAGGTTTCTGAGAAACTGCTTTGAATTCTTTTAATTCATCTTACAGATTTACAGCTTTTATCTCCAGAATCCTTTCGCTAAGACTGTTCTTGTGGAATTTGCAAAATGTTTTTGGAAGCCCATAGAGGGCTATGCTGAAAAAGGAAATATCCTAAGATAAAAACTGAAAAGAAGCTTTCTGAGAAACTGCTTTGTGTTCTGTTAATTCATCTCAGAGAGTTACAGCTTTCCCCTCAAGAAGTCTTTCACAAAGACTGTTCTTGTGTAATTTGCAAAGTGATATTTGGAAGACCATAGAGGGCTATGTTGAAAAAGGAAATATAGTAAGATAAAATCCGAAAAGAAGCTTTCTGAGAAACTGCTTTGTGTTCTGTTAATTCATCTCAAAGTGTCACAGATTTCCCCTCATGAGGCCGTTCACTAAGACTGTTCTTCTGAAATTTGGAAAGTGATATTTAGAATCTCATAGAGGGCAATGGTGAAAAAGGAAATATTTTCCGATAAAAACTGTAAAGAAGCTTTCTGATAAACTGCTTTGTGTTCTGTTAGTTCATCTCACAGAGTTACAGCTTTCCCTTCAGGAAGCAGTTCACTGAGACTATTCTTGTGAAATTTGCAAAGTGATATTAGAAAACTCCTAGAGGGCTATGGTGAAAAAGGAAATATCTTCCGTTAAAAACTGGAAAGAAGCTTTTTGAGAAACTGCCGTGTGTTCTGTTAAAGCATCTCACCGAGTTACAGCTTTCCCCTCAAGAAGGCTTTCGCTAAGACTGTTCTTGTGGGATTTGCAAAGTGATATTTGGAAGCCCATAGAGGGCTATGGTGAAAAAGGAAATATCTTTCGTTAAAAACTGGAAAGAAGATATCTGAGAAACTGCTTTGTGTTCTGTTAATTCATCTCACAGAGTTACAGTTTTCCCCTCCAGAAGTCTTTCGCTTCCACTGTTCTTGTGGAATTTGCATAGTGATATTTGGAATCCCATAGAGGGCTATGGTGAAAATGGAAATAACTTCAGTTAAAAAATGAAAAGAAGCTTTCCGAGAAACCGCTTTGTGCTCCGTTAATTCATCTCAAAGAGTTACAGCTTTCCCCTCAAGAAGCCTTCCGCTAAGACTGTTTTTGAGGAATTTCCAAAGTGATATGTGGAAGCCCATAGAGGGCTATGGTGAAAATGGAAATATCGTAAGATACTTACCGAAAAGAAGCTGTCTGAAAAACTGCTTTGTGTTCTGTTAGTTCATCTCACAGAGCTACAGCTTTTCCCTCAAGAAGCCGTTCACTAAGACTGTTTTGTGAAATTTGCAAAGTGATATTTGGAAGCCCATAGAGGGCTAAGGTGAAAAAGGAAATATCTTCCGTTAAAAACTGGAAAGAAGCATTCTGAGAAAATGCGGTGTGTTCTGTTAGTATATATCACCGAGCTACAGCTTTCCCCTCAGGAAGCCGTTCACTAAGACTGTTCTTGTGGAATTGCAAAGTGATATTTGGAGGCACATAGAGGGCAGTGGTGAAAAAGGAAACATCCCAAGATAAAAACTGAAAAGAAGCTTTCTGAGAAACTGCTTTGTGTTCTGTTAATTCAAGTCACAGAGTTACTCTTTTACCTCAGGAAGCCTTTCGCTAAGGCTGTTGTTGTGGAATTTGCAAAGTGATATTTGGAAGCCCAAAAGGGCTATGGTGAAAAAGGAAATATCCTCAGTTAAAAACTGGAAAGAAGCTTTCTGAGAAACTGCTTTGTGTTCAGTTAGTTCCTCTCACAGAGTTACAGCTTTCCCCTCAAGAAGACTTTCGCTAAGACTGTTCATGTGGAATTTTCAAAGTGATAATTGGAATCCCATAGAGGGCTATGGTGAAAAAGGAAATATCCTAAGGTAAAAACTGAAAAGTAGGTTTCTGAGAAAATGTTTTGTGTTCTGTTAATTCATCTTACAGAGTTACAGCTTGACCCTCAAGAAGCCTTTCGCTAAGACTTTTCTTCTGGAATTTGCAAAGTGATATTTGGAAACCCTATAGCCCTATGGTGAAAATGGAAATATCGTAAGATAAAAAACGAAAAGAAGGTTTCTGAGAAACTGCTTTGAATTCTTTTAATTCATCTTACAGATTTACAGCTTTTATCTCCAGAATCCTTTCGCTAAGACTGTTCTTGTGGAATTTGCAAAATGTTTTTGGAAGCCCATAGAGGGCTATGCTGAAAAAGGAAATATCCTAAGATAAAAACTGAAAAGAAGCTTTCTGAGAAACTGCTTTGTGTTCTGTTAATTCATCTCAGAGAGTTACAGCTTTCCCCTCAAGAAGTCTTTCACAAAGACTGTTCTTGTGTAATTTGCAAAGTGATATTTGGAAGACCATAGAGGGCTATGTTGAAAAAGGAAATATAGTAAGATAAAATCCGAAAAGAAGCTTTCTGAGAAACTGCTTTGTGTTCTGTTAATTCATCTCAAAGTGTCACAGATTTCCCCTCATGAGGCCGTTCACTAAGACTGTTCTTCTGAAATTTGGAAAGTGATATTTAGAATCTCATAGAGGGCAATGGTGAAAAAGGAAATATTTTCCGATAAAAACTGTAAAGAAGCTTTCTGATAAACTGCTTTGTGTTCTGTTAGTTCATCTCACAGAGTTACAGCTTTCCCTTCAGGAAGCAGTTCACTGAGACTATTCTTGTGAAATTTGCAAAGTGATATTAGAAAACTCCTAGAGGGCTATGGTGAAAAAGGAAATATCTTCCGTTAAAAACTGGAAAGAAGCTTTTTGAGAAACTGCCGTGTGTTCTGTTAAAGCATCTCACCGAGTTACAGCTTTCCCCTCAAGAAGGCTTTCGCTAAGACTGTTCTTGTGGGATTTGCAAAGTGATATTTGGAAGCCCATAGAGGGCTATGGTGAAAAAGGAAATATCTTTCGTTAAAAACTGGAAAGAAGATATCTGAGAAACTGCTTTGTGTTCTGTTAATTCATCTCACAGAGTTACAGTTTTCCCCTCCAGAAGTCTTTCGCTTCCACTGTTCTTGTGGAATTTGCATAGTGATATTTGGAATCCCATAGAGGGCTATGGTGAAAATGGAAATAACTTCAGTTAAAAAATGAAAAGAAGCTTTCCGAGAAACCGCTTTGTGTTCTGTTAATTCATCTCAAAGAGTTACAGCTTTCCCCTCAAGAAGCCTTCCGCTAAGACTGTTTTTGAGGAATTTCCAAAGTGATATGTGGAAGCCCATAGAGGGCTATGGTGAAAATGGAAATATCGTAAGATACTTACCGAAAAGAAGCTGTCTGAAAAACTGCTTTGTGTTCTGTTAGTTCATCTCACAGAGCTACAGCTTTTCCCTCAAGAAGCCGTTCACTAAGACTGTTTTGTGAAATTTGCAAAGTGATATTTGGAAGCCCATAGAGGGCTAAGGTGAAAAAGGAAATATCTTCCGTTAAAAACTGGAAAGAAGCATTCTGAGAAAATGCGGTGTGTTCTGTTAGTACGTATCACCGAGCTACAGCTTTCCCCTCAGGAAGCCGTTCACTAAGAGTGTTCTTGTGGAATTGCAAAGTGATATTTGGAGGCACATAGAGGGCAGTGGTGAAAAAGGAAACATCCCAAGATAAAAACTGAAAAGAAGCTTTCTGAGAAACTGCTTTGTGTTCTGTTAATTCAAGTCACAGAGTTACTCTTTTACCTCAGGAAGCCTTTCGCTAAGGCTGTTGTTGTGGAATTTGCAAAGTGATATTTGGAAGCCCAAAAGGGCTATGGTGAAAAAGGAAATATCCTCAGTTAAAAACTGGAAAGAAGCTTTCTGAGAAACTGCTTTGTGTTCAGTTAGTTCCTCTCACAGAGTTACAGCTTTCCCCTCAAGAAGACTTTCGCTAAGACTGTTCATGTGGAAATTTCAAAGTGACAATTGGAATCCCATAGAGGGCTATGGTGAAAAAGGAAATATCCTAAGGTAAAAACTGAAAAGTAGGTTTCTGAGAAAATGTTTTGTGTTCTGTTAATTCATCTTACAGAGTTACAGCTTGACCCTCAAGAAGCCTTTCGCTAAGACTTTTCTTCTGGAATTTGCAAAGTGATATTTGGAAACCCTATAGCCCTATGGTGAAAATGGAAATATCGTAAGATAAAAAACGAAAAGAAGGTTTCTGAGAAACTGCTTTGAATTCTTTTAATTCATCTTAGAGATTTACAGCTTTTATCTCCAGAATCCTTTCGCTAAGACTGTTCTTGTGGAATTTGCAAAATGTTTTTGGAAGCCCATAGAGGGCTATGCTGAAAAAGGAAATATCCTAAGATAAAAACTGAAAAGAAGCTTTCTGAGAAACTGCTTTGTGTTCTGTTAATTCATCTCAGAGAGTTACAGCTTTCCCCTCAAGAAGTCTTTCACAAAGACTGTTCTTGTGTAATTTGCAAAGTGATATTTGGAAGACCATAGAGGGCTATGTTGAAAAAGGAAATATAGTAAGATAAAATCCGAAAAGAAGCTTTCTGAGAAACTGCTTTGTGTTCTGTTAATTCATCTCAAAGTGTCACAGATTTCCCCTCATGAGGCCGTTCACTAAGACTGTTCTTCTGAAATTTGGAAAGTGATATTTAGAATCTCATAGAGGGCAATGGTGAAAAAGGAAATATTGTCCGATAAAAACTGTAAAGAAGCTTTCTGATAAACTGCTTTGTGTTCTGTTAGTTCATCTCACAGAGTTACAGCTTTCCCTTCAGGAAGCAGTTCACTGAGACTATTCTTGTGAAATTTGCAAAGTGATATTAGAAAACTCCTAGAGGGCTATGGTGAAAAAGGAAATATCTTCCGTTAAAAACTGGAAAGAAGCTTTTTGAGAAACTGCCGTGTGTTCTGTTAAAGCATCTCACCGAGTTACAGCTTTCCCCTCAAGAAGGCTTTCGCTAAGACTGTTCTTGTGGGATTTGCAAAGTGATATTTGGAAGCCCATAGAGGGCTATGGTGAAAAAGGAAATATCTTTCGTTAAAAACTGGAAAGAAGATATCTGAGAAACTGCTTTGTGTTCTGTTAATTCATCTCACACAGTTACAGTTTTCCCCTCCAGAAGTCTTTCGCTTCCACTGTTCTTGTGGAATTTGCATAGTGATATTTGGAATCCCATAGAGGGCTATGGTGAAAATGGAAATAACTTCAGTTAAAAAATGAAAAGAAGCTTTCCGAGAAACCGCTTTGTGTTCTGTTAATTCATCTCAAAGAGTTACAGCTTTCCCCTCAAGAAGCCTTCCGCTAAGACTGTTTTTGGGGAATTTCAAAAGTGATATGTGGAAGCCCATAGAGGGCTATGGTGAAAATGGAAATATCGTAAGATACTTACCGAAAAGAAGCTGTCTGAAAAACTGCTTTGTGTTCTGTTAGTTCATCTCACAGAGCTACAGCTTTTCCCTCAAGAAGCCGTTCACTAAGACTGTTTTGTGAAATTTGCAAAGTGATATTTGGAAGCCCATAGAGGGCTAAGGTGAAAAAGGAAATATCTTCCGTTAAAAACTGGAAAGAAGCATTCTGAGAAAATGCGGTGTGTTCTGTTAGAACGTATCACCGAGCTACAGCTTTCCCCTCAGGAAGCCGTTCACTAAGAGTGTTCTTGTGGAATTGCAAAGTGATATTTGGAGGCACATAGAGGGCAGTGGTGAAAAAGGAAACATCCCAAGATAAAAACTGAAAAGAAGCTTTCTGAGAAACTGCTTTGTGTTCTGTTAATTCAAGTCACAGAGTTACTCTTTTACCTCAGGAAGCCTTTCGCTAAGGCTGTTGTTGTGGAATTTGCAAAGTGATATTTGGAAGCCCAAAAGGGCTATGGTGAAAAAGGAAATATCCTCAGTTAAAAACTGGAAAGAAGCTTTCTGAGAAACTGCTTTGTGTTCAGTTAGTTCCTCTCACAGAGTTACAGCTTTCCCCTCAAGAAGACTTTCGCTAAGACTGTTCATGTGGAATTTTCAAAGTGATAATTGGAATCCCATAGAGGGCTATGGTGAAAAAGGAAATATCCTAAGGTAAAAACTGAAAAGTAGGTTTCTGAGAAAATGTTTTGTGTTCTGTTAATTCATCTTACAGAGTTACAGCTTGACCCTCAAGAAGCCTTTCGCTAAGACTTTTCTTCTGGAATTTGCAAAGTGATATTTGGAAACCCTATAGCCCTATGGTGAAAATGGAAATATCGTAAGATAAAAAACGAAAAGAAGGTTTCTGAGAAACTGCTTTGAATTCTTTTAATTCATCTTACAGATTTACAGCTTTTATCTCCAGAATCCTTTCGCTAAGACTGTTCTTGTGGAATTTGCAAAATGTTTTTGGAAGCCCATAGAGGGCTATGCTGAAAAAGGAAATATCCTAAGATAAAAACTGAAAAGAAGCTTTCTGAGAAACTGCTTTGTGTTCTGTTAATTCATCTCAGAGAGTTACAGCTTTCCCCTCAAGAAGTCTTTCACAAAGACTGTTCTTGTGTAATTTGCAAAGTGATATTTGGAAGACCATAGAGGGCTATGTTGAAAAAGGAAATATAGTAAGATAAAATCCGAAAAGAAGCTTTCTGAGAAACTGCTTTGTGTTCTGTTAATTCATCTCAAAGTGTCACAGATTTCCCCTCATGAGGCCGTTCACTAAGACTGTTCTTCTGAAATTTGGAAAGTGATATTTAGAATCTCATAGAGGGCAACGGTGAAAAAGGAAATATTGTCCGATAAAAACTGTAAAGAAGCTTTCTGATAAACTGCTTTGTGTTCTGTTAGTTCATCTCACAGAGTTACAGCTTTCCCTTCAGGAAGCAGTTCACTGAGACTATTCTTGTGAAATTTGCAAAGTGATATTAGAAAACTCCTAGAGGGCTATGGTGAAAAAGGAAATATCTTCCGTTAAAAACTGGAAAGAAGCTTTTTGAGAAACTGCCGTGTGTTCTGTTAAAGCATCTCACCGAGTTACAGCTTTCCCCTCAAGAAGGCTTTCGCTAAGACTGTTCTTGTGGGATTTGCAAAGTGATATTTGGAAGCCCATAGAGGGCTATGGTGAAAAAGGAAATATCTTTCGTTAAAAACTGGAAAGAAGATATCTGAGAAACTGCTTTGTGTTCTGTTAATTCATCTCACAGAGTTACAGTTTTCCCCTCCAGAAGTCTTTCGCTTCCACTGTTCTTGTGGAATTTGCATAGTGATATTTGGAATCCCATAGAGGGCTATGGTGAAAATGGAAATAACTTCAGTTAAAAAATGAAAAGAAGCTTTCCGAGAAACCGCTTTGTGTTCTGTTAATTCATCTCAAAGAGTTACAGCTTTCCCCTCAAGAAGCCTTCCGCTAAGACTGTTTTTGAGGAATTTCCAAAGTGATATGTGGAAGCCCATAGAGGGCTATGGTGAAAATGGAAATATCGTAAGATACTTACCGAAAAGAAGCTGTCTGAAAAACTGCTTTGTGTTCTGTTAGTTCATCTCACAGAGCTACAGCTTTTCCCTCAAGAAGCCGTTCACTAAGACTGTTTTGTGAAATTTGCAAAGTGATATTTGGAAGCCCATAGAGGGCTAAGGTGAAAAAGGAAATATCTTCCGTTAAAAACTGGAAAGAAGCATTCTGAGAAAATGCGGTGTGTTCTGTTAGTACATATCACCGAGCTACAGCTTTCCCCTCAGGAAGCCGTTCACTAAGAGTGTTCTTGTGGAATTGCAAAGTGATATTTGGAGGCACATAGAGGGCAGTGGTGAAAAAGGAAACATCCCAAGATAAAAACTGAAAAGAAGCTTTCTGAGAAACTGCTTTGTGTTCTGTTAATTCAAGTCACAGAGTTACTCTTTTACCTCAGGAAGCCTTTCGCTAAGGCTGTTGTTGTGGAATTTGCAAAGTGATATTTGGAAGCCCAAAAGGGCTATGGTGAAAAAGGAAATATCCTCAGTTAAAAACTGGAAAGAAGCTTTCTGAGAAACTGCTTTGTGTTCAGTTAGTTCCTCTCACAGAGTTACAGCTTTCCCCTCAAGAAGACTTTCGCTAAGACTGTTCATGTGGAATTTTCAAAGTGATAATTGGAATCCCATAGAGGGCTATGGTGAAAAAGGAAATATCCTAAGGTAAAAACTGAAAAGTAGGTTTCTGAGAAAATGTTTTGTGTTCTGTTAATTCATCTTACAGAGTTACAGCTTGACCCTCAAGAAGCCTTTCGCTAAGACTTTTCTTCTGGAATTTGCAAAGTGATATTTGGAAACCCTATAGCCCTATGGTGAAAATGGAAATATCGTAAGATAAAAAACGAAAAGAAGGTTTCTGAGAAACTGCTTTGAATTCTTTTAATTCATCTTACAGATTTACAGCTTTTATCTCCAGAACCCTTTCGCTAAGACTGTTCTTGTGGAATTTGCAAAATGTTTTTGGAAGCCCATAGAGGGCTATGCTGAAAAAGGAAATATCCTAAGATAAAAACTGAAAAGAAGCTTTCTGAGAAACTGCTTTGTGTTCTGTTAATTCATCTCAGAGAGTTACAGCTTTCCCCTCAAGAAGTCTTTCACAAAGACTGTTCTTGTGTAATTTGCAAAGTGATATTTGGAAGACCATAGAGGGCTATGTTGAAAAAGGAAATATAGTAAGATAAAATCCGAAAAGAAGCTTTCTGAGAAACTGCTTTGTGTTCTGTTAATTCATCTCAAAGTGTCACAGATTTCCCCTCATGAGGCCGTTCACTAAGACTGTTCTTCTGAAATTTGGAAAGTGATATTTAGAATCTCATAGAGGGCAACGGTGAAAAAGGAAATATTGTCCGATAAAAACTGTAAAGAAGCTTTCTGATAAACTGCTTTGTGTTCTGTTAGTTCATCTCACAGAGTTACAGCTTTCCCTTCAGGAAGCAGTTCACTGAGACTATTCTTGTGAAATTTGCAAAGTGATATTAGAAAACTCCTAGAGGGCTATGGTGAAAAAGGAAATATCTTCCGTTAAAAACTGGAAAGAAGCTTTTTGAGAAACTGCCGTGTGTTCTGTTAAAGCATCTCACCGAGTTACAGCTTTCCCCTCAAGAAGGCTTTCGCTAAGACTGTTCTTGTGGGATTTGCAAAGTGATATTTGGAAGCCCATAGAGGGCTATGGTGAAAAAGGAAATATCTTTCGTTAAAAACTGGAAAGAAGATATCTGAGAAACTGCTTTGTGTTCTGTTAATTCATCTCACACAGTTACAGTTTTCCCCTCCAGAAGTCTTTCGCTTCCACTGTTCTTGTGGAATTTGCATAGTGATATTTGGAATCCCATAGAGGGCTATGGTGAAAATGGAAATAACTGCAGTTAAAAAATGAAAAGAAGCTTTCTGAGAAACCGCTTTGTGTTCTGTTAATTCATCTCAAAGAGTTACAGCTTTCCCCTCAAGAAGCCTTCCGCTAAGACTGTTTTTGAGGAATTTCCAAAGTGATATGTGGAAGCCCATAGAGGGCTATGGTGAAAATGGAAATATCGTAAGATACTTACCGAAAAGAAGCTGTCTGAAAAACTGCTTTGTGTTCTGTTAGTTCATCTCACAGAGCTACAGCTTTTCCCTCAAGAAGCCGTTCACTAAGACTGTTTTGTGAAATTTGCAAAGTGATATTTGGAAGCCCATAGAGGGCTAAGGTGAAAAAGGAAATATCTTCCGTTAAAAACTGGAAAGAACCATTCTGAGAAAATGCGGTGTGTTCTGTTAGTACATATCACCGAGCTACAGCTTTCCCCTCAGGAAGCCGTTCACTAAGACTGTTCTTGTGGAATTGCAAAGTGATATTTGGAGGCACATAGAGGGCAATGGTGAAAAAGGAAACATCCCAAGATAAAAACTGAAAAGAAGCTTTCTGAGAAACTGCTTTGTGTTCTGTTAATTCAAGTCACAGAGTTACTCTTTTACCTCAGGAAGCCTTTCGCTAAGGCTGTTGTTGTGGAATTTGCAAAGTGATATTTGGAAGCCCAAAAGGGCTATGGTGAAAAAGGAAATATCCTCAGTTAAAAACTGGAAAGAAGCTTTCTGAGAAACTGCTTTGTGTTCAGTTAGTTCCTCTCACAGAGTTACAGCTTTCCCCTCAAGAAGACTTTCGCTAAGACTGTTCATGTGGAATTTTCAAAGTGATAATTGGAATCCCATAGAGGGCTATGGTGAAAAAGGAAATATCCTAAGGTAAAAACTGAAAAGTAGGTTTCTGAGAAAATGTTTTGTGTTCTGTTAATTCATCTTACAGAGTTACAGCTTGACCCTCAAGAAGCCTTTCGCTAAGACTTTTCTTCTGGAATTTGCAAAGTGATATTTGGAAACCGTATAGCCCTATGGTGAAAATGGAAATACCGTAAGATAAAAAACGAAAAGAAGGTTTCTGAGAAACTGCTTTGAATTCTTTTAATTCATCTTACAGATTTACAGCTTTTATCTCCAGAATCCTTTCGCTAAGACTGTTCTTGTGGAATTTGCAAAATGTTTTTGGAAGCCCATAGTGGGCTATGCTGAAAAAGGAAGTATCCTAAGATAAAAACTGAAAAGAAGCTTTCTGAGAAACTGCTTTGTGTTCTGTTAATTCATCTCAGAGAGTTACAGCTTTCCCCTCAAGAAGTCTTTCACAAAGACTGTTCTTGTGTAATTTGCAAAGTGATATTTGGAAGACCATAGAGGGCTATGTTGAAAAAGGAAATATAGTAAGATAAAATCCGAAAAGAAGCTTTCTGAGAAACTGCTTTGTGTTCTGTTAATTCATCAAAGTGTCACTGATTTCCCCTCATGAGGCCGTTCACTAAGACTGTTCTTCTGAAATTTGGAAAGTGATATTTAGAATCTCATAGAGGGCAATGGTGAAAAAGGAAATATTGTCCGATAAAAACTGTAAAGAAGCTTTCTGATAAACTGCTTTGTGTTCTGTTAGTTCATCTCACAGAGTTACAGCTTTCCCTTCAGGAAGCAGTTCACTGAGACTATTCTTGTGAAATTTGCAAAGTGATATTAGAAAACTCCTAGAGGGCTTTGGTTAAAAAAGAAATATAGTAAGATAAAATCCGAAAAGAAGCTTTCTGAGAAACTGCTTTGTGTTCTGTTAATTCATCTCAAAGTGTCACAGATTTCCCCTCATGAGGCCGTTCACTAAGACTGTTCTTCTGAAATTTGGAAAGTGATATTTAGAATCTCATAGAGGGCAATGGTGAAAAAGGAAATATTTTCCGATAAAAACTGTAAAGAAGCTTTCTGATAAACTGCTTTGTGTTCTGTTAGTTCATCTCACAGAGTTACAGCTTTCCCTTCAGGAAGCAGTTCACTGAGACTATTCTTGTGAAATTTGCAAAGTGATATTAGAAAACTCCTAGAGGGCTATGGTGAAAAAGGAAATATCTTCCGTTAAAAACTGGAAAGAAGCTTTTTGAGAAACTGCCGTGTGTTCTGTTAAAGCATCTCACCGAGTTACAGCTTTCCCCTCAAGAAGGCTTTCGCTAAGACTGTTCTTGTGGGATTTGCAAAGTGATATTTGGAAGCCCATAGAGGGCTATGGTGAAAAAGGAAATATCTTTCGTTAAAAACTGGAAAGAAGATATCTGAGAAACTGCTTTGTGTTCTGTTAATTCATCTCACAGTGTTACAGTTTTCCCCTCCAGAAGTCTTTCGCTTCCACTGTTCTTGTGGAATTTGCATAGTGATATTTGGAATCCCATAGAGGGCTATGGTGAAAATGGAAATAACTTCAGTTAAAAAATGAAAAGAAGCTTTCCGAGAAACCGCTTTGTGTTCTGTTAATTCATCTCAAAGAGTTACAGCTTTCCCCTCAAGAAGCCTTCCGCTAAGACTGTTTTTGAGGAATTTCCAAAGTGATATGTGGAAGCCCATAGAGGGCTATGGTGAAAATGGAAATATCGTAAGATACTTACCGAAAAGAAGCTGTCTGAAAAACTGCTTTGTGTTCTGTTAGTTCATCTCACAGAGCTACAGCTTTTCCCTCAAGAAGCCGTTCACTAAGACTGTTTTGTGAAATTTGCAAAGTGATATTTGGAAGCCCATAGAGGGCTAAGGTGAAAAAGGAAATATCTTCCGTTAAAAACTGGAAAGAAGCATTCTGAGAAAATGCGGTGTGTTCTGTTAGTACATATCACCGAGCTACAGCTTTCCCCTCAGGAAGCCGTTCACTAAGAGTGTTCTTGTGGAATTGCAAAGTGATATTTGGAGGCACATAGAGGGCAGTGGTGAAAAAGGAAACATCCCAAGATAAAAACTGAAAAGAAGCTTTCTGAGAAACTGCTTTGTGTTCTGTTAATTCAAGTCACAGAGTTACTCTTTTACCTCAGGAAGCCTTTCGCTAAGGCTGTTGTTGTGGAATTTGCAAAGTGATATTTGGAAGCCCAAAAGGGCTATGGTGAAAAAGGAAATATCCTCAGTTAAAAACTGGAAAGAAGCTTTCTGAGAAACTGCTTTGTGTTCAGTTAGTTCCTCTCACAGAGTTACAGCTTTCCCCTCAAGAAGACTTTCGCTAAGACTGTTCATGTGGAATTTTCAAAGTGATAATTGGAATCCCATAGAGGGCTATGGTGAAAAAGGAAATATCCTAAGGTAAAAACTGAAAAGTAGGTTTCTGAGAAAATGTTTTGTGTTCTGTTAATTCATCTTACAGAGTTACAGCTTGACCCTCAAGAAGCCTTTCGCTAAGACTTTTCTTCTGGAATTTGCAAAGTGATATTTGGAAACCCTATAGCCCTATGGTGAAAATGGAAATATCGTAAGATAAAAAACGAAAAGAAGGTTTCTGAGAAACTGCTTTGAATTCTTTTAATTCATCTTACAGATTTACAGCTTTTATCTCCAGAACCCTTTCGCTAAGACTGTTCTTGTGGAATTTGCAAAATGTTTTTGGAAGCCCATAGAGGGCTATGCTGAAAAAGGAAATATCCTAAGATAAAAACTGAAAAGAAGCTTTCTGAGAAACTGCTTTGTGTTCTGTTAATTCATCTCAGAGAGTTACAGCTTTCCCCTCAAGAAGTCTTTCACAAAGACTGTTCTTGTGTAATTTGCAAAGTGATATTTGGAAGACCATAGAGGGCTATGTTGAAAAAGGAAATATAGTAAGATAAAATCCGAAAAGAAGCTTTCTGAGAAACTGCTTTGTGTTCTGTTAATTCATCTCAAAGTGTCACAGATTTCCCCTCATGAGGCCGTTCACTAAGACTGTTCTTCTGAAATTTGGAAAGTGATATTTAGAATCTCATAGAGGGCAACGGTGAAAAAGGAAATATTGTCCGATAAAAACTGTAAAGAAGCTTTCTGATAAACTGCTTTGTGTTCTGTTAGTTCATCTCACAGAGTTACAGCTTTCCCTTCAGGAAGCAGTTCACTGAGACTATTCTTGTGAAATTTGCAAAGTGATATTAGAAAACTCCTAGAGGGCTATGGTGAAAAAGGAAATATCTTCCGTTAAAAACTGGAAAGAAGCTTTTTGAGAAACTGCTGTGTGTTCTGTTAAAGCATCTCACCGAGTTACAGCTTTCCCATCAAGAAGGCTTTCGCTAAGACTGTTCTTGTGGGATTTGCAAAGTGATATTTGGAAGCCCATAGAGGGCTATGGTGAAAAAGGAAATATCTTTCGTTAAAAACTGGAAAGAAGATATCTGAGAAACTGCTTTGTGTTCTGTTAATTCATCTCACACAGTTACAGTTTTCCCCTCCAGAAGTCTTTCGCTTCCACTGTTCTTGTGGAATTTGCATAGTGATATTTGGAATCCCATAGAGGGCTATGGTGAAAATGGAAATAACTTCAGTTAAAAAATGAAAAGAAGCTTTCCGAGAAACCGCTTTGTGTTCTGTTAATTCATCTCAAAGAGTTACAGCTTTCCCCTCAAGAAGCCTTCCGCTAAGACTGTTTTTGAGGAATTTCCAAAGTGATATGTGGAAGCCCATAGAGGGCTATGGTGAAAATGGAAATATCGTAAGATACTTACCGAAAAGAAGCTGTCTGAAAAACTGCTTTGTGTTCTGTTAGTTCATCTCACAGAGCTACAGCTTTTCCCTCAAGAAGCCGTTCACTAAGACTGTTTTGTGAAATTTGCAAAGTGATATTTGGAAGCCCATAGAGGGCTAAGGTGAAAAAGGAAATATCTTCCGTTAAAAACTGGAAAGAACCATTCTGAGAAAATGCGGTGTGTTCTGTTAGTACATATCACCGAGCTACAGCTTTCCCCTCAGGAAGCCGTTCACTAAGACTGTTCTTGTGGAATTGCAAAGTGATATTTGGAGGCACATAGAGGGCAATGGTGAAAAAGGAAACATCCCAAGATAAAAACTGAAAAGAAGCTTTCTGAGAAACTGCTTTGTGTTCTGTTAATTCAAGTCACAGAGTTACTCTTTTACCTCAGGAAGCCTTTCGCTAAGGCTGTTGTTGTGGAATTTGCAAAGTGATATTTGGAAGCCCAAAAGGGCTATGGTGAAAAAGGAAATATCCTCAGTTAAAAACTGGAAAGAAGCTTTCTGAGAAACTGCTTTGTGTTCAGTTAGTTCCTCTCACAGAGTTACAGCTTTCCCCTCAAGAAGACTTTCGCTAAGACTGTTCATGTGGAATTTTCAAAGTGATAATTGGAATCCCATAGAGGGCTATGGTGAAAAAGGAAATATCCTAAGGTAAAAACTGAAAAGTAGGTTTCTGAGAAAATGTTTTGTGTTCTGTTAATTCATCTTACAGAGTTACAGCTTGACCCTCAAGAAGCCTTTCGCTAAGACTTTTCTTCTGGAATTTGCAAAGTGATATTTGGAAACCGTATAGCCCTATGGTGAAAATGGAAATACCGTAAGATAAAAAACGAAAAGAAGGTTTCTGAGAAACTGCTTTGAATTCTTTTAATTCATCTTACAGATTTACAGCTTTTATCTCCAGAATCCTTTCGCTAAGACTGTTCTTGTGGAATTTGCAAAATGTTTTTGGAAGCCCATAGTGGGCTATGCTGAAAAAGGAAGTATCCTAAGATAAAAACTGAAAAGAAGCTTTCTGAGAAACTGCTTTGTGTTCTGTTAATTCATCTCAGAGAGTTACAGCTTTCCCCTCAAGAAGTCTTTCACAAAGACTGTTCTTGTGTAATTTGCAAAGTGATATTTGGAAGACCATAGAGGGCTATGTTGAAAAAGGTAATATAGTAAGATAAAATCCGAAAAGAAGCTTTCTGAGAAACTGCTTTGTGTTCTGTTAATTCATCAAAGTGTCACTGATTTCCCCTCATGAGGCCGTTCACTAAGACTGTTCTTCTGAAATTTGGAAAGTGATATTTAGAATCTCATAGAGGGCAATGGTGAAAAAGGAAATATTGTCCGATAAAAACTGTAAAGAAGCTTTCTGATAAACTGCTTTGTGTTCTGTTAGTTCATCTCACAGAGTTACAGCTTTCCCTTCAGGAAGCAGTTCACTGAGACTATTCTTGTGAAATTTGCAAAGTGATATTAGAAAACTCCTAGAGGGCTTTGGTTAAAAAAGAAATATAGTAAGATAAAATCCGAAAAGAAGCTTTCTGAGAAACTGCTTTGTGTTCTGTTAATTCATCTCAAAGTGTCACAGATTTCCCGTCATGAGGCCGTTCACTAAGACTGTTCTTCTGAAATTTGGAAAGTGATATTTAGAATCTCATAGAGGGCAATGGTGAAAAAGGAAATATTTTCCGATAAAAACTGTAAAGAAGCTTTCTGATAAACTGCTTTGTGTTCTGTTAGTTCATCTCACAGAGTTACAGCTTTCCCTTCAGGAAGCAGTTCACTGAGACTATTCTTGTGAAATTTGCAAAGTGATATTAGAAAACTCCTAGAGGGCTATGGTGAAAAAGGAAATATCTTCCGTTAAAAACTGGAAAGAAGCTTTTTGAGAAACTGCCGTGTGTTCTGTTAAAGCATCTCACCGAGTTACAGCTTTCCCCTCAAGAAGGCTTTCGCTAAGACTGTTCTTGTGGGATTTGCAAAGTGATATTTGGAAGCCCATAGAGGGCTATGGTGAAAAAGGAAATATCTTTCGTTAAAAACTGGAAAGAAGATATCTGAGAAACTGCTTTGTGTTCTGTTAATTCATCTCACAGTGTTACAGTTTTCCCCTCCAGAAGTCTTTCGCTTCCACTGTTCTTGTGGAATTTGCATAGTGATATTTGGAATCCCATAGAGGGCTATGGTGAAAATGGAAATAACTTCAGTTAAAAAATGAAAAGAAGCTTTCCGAGAAACCGCTTTGTGTTCTGTTAATTCATCTCAAAGAGTTACAGCTTTCCCCTCAAGAAGCCTTCCGCTAAGACTGTTTTTGAGGAATTTCCAAAGTGATATGTGGAAGCCCATAGAGGGCTATGGTGAAAATGGAAATATCGTAAGATACTTACCGAAAAGAAGCTGTCTGAAAAACTGCTTTGTGTTCTGTTAGTTCATCTCACAGAGCTACAGCTTTTCCCTCAAGAAGCCGTTCACTAAGACTGTTTTGTGAAATTTGCAAAGTGATATTTGGAAGCCCATAGAGGGCTAAGGTGAAAAAGGAAATATCTTCCGTTAAAAACTGGAAAGAAGCATTCTGAGAAAATGCGGTGTGTTCTGTTAGTACATATCACCGAGCTACAGCTTTCCCCTCAGGAAGCCGTTCACTAAGACTGTTCTTGTGGAATTGCAAAGTGATATTTGGAGGCACATAGAGGGCAATGGTGAAAAAGGAAACATCCCAAGATAAAAACTGAAAAGAAGCTTTCTGAGAAACTGCTTTGTGTTCTGTTAATTCAAGTCACAGAGTTACTCTTTTACCGCAGGAAGCCTTTCGCTAAGGCTGTTGTTGTGGAATTTGCAAAGTGATATTTGGAAGCCCAAAAGGGCTATGGTGAAAAAGGAAATATCCTCAGTTAAAAACTGGAAAGAAGCTTTCTGAGAAACTGCTTTGTGTTCAGTTAGTTCCTCTCACAGAGTTACAGCTTTCCCCTCAAGAAGACTTTCGCTAAGACTGTTCATGTGGAATTTTCAAAGTGATAATTGGAATCCCATAGAGGGCTATGGTGAAAAAGGAAATATCCTAAGGTAAAAACTGAAAAGTAGGTTTCTGAGAAAATGTTTTGTGTTCTGTTAATTCATCTTACAGAGTTACAGCTTGACCCTCAAGAAGCCTTTCGCTAAGACTTTTCTTCTGGAATTTGCAAAGTGATATTTGGAAACCGTATAGCCCTATGGTGAAAATGGAAATATCGTAAGATAAAAAACGAAAAGAAGGTTTCTGAGAAACTGCTTTGAATTCTTTTAATTCATCTTACAGATTTACAGCTTTTATCTCCAGAATCCTTTCGCTAAGACTGTTCTTGTGGAATTTGCAAAATGTTTTTGGAAGCCCATAGAGGGCTATGCTGAAAAAGGAAATATCCTAAGATAAAAACTGAAAAGAAGCTTTCTGAGAAACTGCTTTGTGTTCTGTTAATTCATCTCAGAGAGTTACAGCTTTCCCCTCAAGAAGTCTTTCACAAAGACTGTTCTTGTGTAATTTGCAAAGTGATATTTGGAAGACCATAGAGGGCTATGTTGAAAAAGGAAATATAGTAAGATAAAATCCGAAAAGAAGCTTTCTGAGAAACTGCTTTGTGTTCTGTTAATTCATCAAAGTGTCACAGATTTCCCCTCATGAGGCCGTTCACTAAGACTGTTCTTCTGAAATTTGGAAAGTGATATTTAGAATCTCATAGAGGGCAATGGTGAAAAAGGAAATATTGTCCGATAAAAACTGTAAAGAAGCTTTCTGATAAACTGCTTTGTGTTCTGTTAGTTCATCTCACAGAGTTACAGCTTTCCCTTCAGGAAGCAGTTCACTGAGACTATTCTTGTGAAATTTGCAAAGTGATATTAGAAAACTCCTAGAGGGCTTTGGTTAAAAAAGAAATATAGTAAGATAAAATCCGAAAAGAAGCTTTCTGAGAAACTGCTTTGTGTTCTGTTAATTCATCTCAAAGTGTCACAGATTTCCCCTCATGAGGCCGTTCACTAAGACTGTTCTTCTGAAATTTGGAAAGTGATATTTAGAATCTCATAGAGGGCAATGGTGAAAAAGGAAATATTTTCCGATAAAAACTGTAAAGAAGCTTTCTGATAAACTGCTTTGTGTTCTGTTAGTTCATCTCACAGAGTTACAGCTTTCCCTTCAGGAAGCAGTTCACTGAGACTATTCTTGTGAAATTTGCAAAGTGATATTAGAAAACTCCTAGAGGGCTATGGTGAAAAAGGAAATATCTTCCGTTAAAAACTGGAAAGAAGCTTTTTGAGAAACTGCCGTGTGTTCTGTTAAAGCATCTCACCGAGTTACAGCTTTCCCCTCAAGAAGGCTTTCGCTAAGACTGTTCTTGTGGGATTTGCAAAGTGATATTTGGAAGCCCATAGAGGGCTATGGTGAAAAAGGAAATATCTTTCGTTAAAAACTGGAAAGAAGATATCTGAGAAACTGCTTTGTGTTCTGTTAATTCATCTCACAGTGTTACAGTTTTCCCCTCCAGAAGTCTTTCGCTTCCACTGTTCTTGTGGAATTTGCATAGTGATATTTGGAATCCCATAGAGGGCTATGGTGAAAATGGAAATAACTTCAGTTAAAAAATGAAAAGAAGCTTTCCGAGAAACCGCTTTGTGTTCTGTTAATTCATCTCAAAGAGTTACAGCTTTCCCCTCAAGAAGCCTTCCGCTAAGACTGTTTTTGAGGAATTTCCAAAGTGATATGTGGAAGCCCATAGAGGGCTATGGTGAAAATGGAAATATCGTAAGATACTTACCGAAAAGAAGCTGTCTGAAAAACTGCTTTGTGTTCTGTTAGTTCATCTCACAGAGCTACAGCTTTTCCCTCAAGAAGCCGTTCACTAAGACTGTTTTGTGAAATTTGCAAAGTGATATTTGGAAGCCCATAGAGGGCTAAGGTGAAAAAGGAAATATCTTCCGTTAAAAACTGGAAAGAAGCATTCTGAGAAAATGCGGTGTGTTCTGTTAGTACATATCACCGAGCTACAGCTTTCCCCTCAGGAAGCCGTTCACTAAGACTGTTCTTGTGGAATTGCAAAGTGATATTTGGAGGCACATAGAGGGCAATGGTGAAAAAGGAAACATCCCAAGATAAAAACTGAAAAGAAGCTTTCTGAGAAACTGCTTTGTGTTCTGTTAATTCAAGTCACAGAGTTACTCTTTTACCTCAGGAAGCCTTTCGCTAAGGCTGTTGTTGTGGAATTTGCAAAGTGATATTTGGAAGCCCAAAAGGGCTATGGTGAAAAAGGAAATATCCTCAGTTAAAAACTGGAAAGAAGCTTTCTGAGAAACTGCTTTGTGTTCAGTTAGTTCCTCTCACAGAGTTACAGCTTTCCCCTCAAGAAGACTTTCGCTAAGACTGTTCATGTGGAATTTTCAAAGTGATAATTGGAATCCCATAGAGGGCTATGGTGAAAAAGGAAATATCCTAAGGTAAAAACTGAAAAGTAGGTTTCTGAGAAAATGTTTTGTGTTCTGTTAATTCATCTTACAGAGTTACAGCTTGACCCTCAAGAAGCCTTTCGCTAAGACTTTTCTTCTGGAATTTGCAAAGTGATATTTGGAAACCCTATAGCCCTATGGTGAAAATGGAAATATCGTAAGATAAAAAACGAAAAGAAGGTTTCTGAGAAACTGCTTTGAATTCTTTTAATTCATCTTACAGATTTACAGCTTTTATCTCCAGAATCCTTTCGCTAAGACTGTTCTTGTGGAATTTGCAAAATGTTTTTGGAAGCCCATAGAGGGCTATGCTGAAAAAGGAAATATCCTAAGATAAAAACTGAAAAGAAGCTTTCTGAGAAACTGCTTTGTGTTCTGTTAATTCATCTCAGAGAGTTACAGCTTTCCCCTCAAGAAGTCTTTCACAAAGACTGTTCTTGTGTAATTTGCAAAGTGATATTTGGAAGACCATAGAGGGCTATGTTGAAAAAGGAAATATAGTAAGATAAAATCCGAAAAGAAGCTTTCTGAGAAACTGCTTTGTGTTCTGTTAATTCATCTCAAAGTGTCACAGATTTCCCCTCATGAGGCCGTTCACTAAGACTGTTCTTCTGAAATTTGGAAAGTGATATTTAGAATCTCATAGAGGGCAATGGTGAAAAAGGAAATATTTTCCGATAAAAACTGTAAAGAAGCTTTCTGATAAACTGCTTTGTGTTCTGTTAGTTCATCTCACAGAGTTACAGCTTTCCCTTCAGGAAGCAGTTCACTGAGACTATTCTTGTGAAATTTGCAAAGTGATATTAGAAAACTCCTAGAGGGCTATGGTGAAAAAGGAAATATCTTCCGTTAAAAACTGGAAAGAAGCTTTTTGAGAAACTGCCGTGTGTTCTGTTAAAGCATCTCACAGAGTTACAGCTTTCCCCTCAAGAAGGCTTTCGCTAAGACTGTTCTTGTGGGATTTGCAAAGTGATATTTGGAAGCCCATAGAGGGCTATGGTGAAAAAGGAAATATCTTTCGTTAAAAACTGGAAAGAAGATATCTGAGAAACTGCTTTGTGTTCTGTTAATTCATCTCACAGAGTTACAGTTTTCCCCTCCAGAAGTCTTTCGCTTCCACTGTTCTTGTGGAATTTGCATAGTGATATTTGGAATCCCATAGAGGGCTATGGTGAAAATGGAAATAACTTCAGTTAAAAAATGAAAAGAAGCTTTCCGAGAAACCGCTTTGTGTTCTGTTAATTCATCTCAAAGAGTTACAGCTTTCCCCTCAAGAAGCCTTCCGCTAAGACTGTTTTTGAGGAATTTCCAAAGTGATATGTGGAAGCCCATAGAGGGCTATGGTGAAAATGGAAATATCGTAAGATACTTACCGAAAAGAAGCTGTCTGAAAAACGGCTTTGTGTTCTGTTAGTTCATCTCACAGAGCTACAGCTTTTCCCTCAAGAAGCCGTTCACTAAGACTGTTTTGTGAAATTTGCAAAGTGATATTTGGAAGCCCATAGAGGGCTAAGGTGAAAAAGGAAATATCTTCCGTTAAAAACTGGAAAGAAGCATTCTGAGAAAATGCGGTGTGTTCTGTTAGTACATATCACCGAGGTACAGCTTTCCCCTCAGGAAGCCGTTCACTAAGACTGTTCTTGTGGAATTGCAAAGTGATATTTGGAGGCACATAGAGGGCAATGGTGAAAAAGGAAACATCCCAAGATAAAAACTGAAAAGAAGCTTTCTGAGAAACTGCTTTGTGTTCTGTTAATTCAAGTCACAGAGTTACTCTTTTACCTCAGGAAGCCTTTCGCTAAGGCTGTTGTTGTGGAATTTGCAAAGTGATATTTGAAGCCCAAAAGGGCTATGGTGAAAAAGGAAATATCCTCAGTTAAAAACTGGAAAGAAGCTTTCTGAGAAACTGCTTTGTGTTCAGTTAGTTCCTCTCACAGAGTTACAGCTTTCCCCTCAAGAAGACTTTCGCTAAGACTGTTCATGTGGAATTTTCAAAGTGATAATTGGAATCCCATAGAGGGCTATGGTGAAAAAGGAAATATCCTAAGGTAAAAACTGAAAAGTAGGTTTCTGAGAAAATGTTTTGTGTTCTGTTAATTCATCTTACAGGGTTACAGCTTGACCCTCAAGAAGCCTTTCGCTAAGACTTTTCTTCTGGAATTTGCAAAGTGATATTTGGAAACCGTATAGCCCTATGGTGAAAATGGAAATACCGTAAGATAAAAAACGAAAAGAAGGTTTCTGAGAAACTGCTTTGAATTCTTTTAATTCATCTTACAGATTTACAGCTTTTATCTCCAGAATCCATTCGCTAAGACTGTTCTTTTGGAATTTGCAAAATGTTTTTGGAAGCCCATAGAGGGCTATGCTGAAAAAGGAAGTATCCTAAGATAAAAACTGAAAAGAAGCTTTCTGAGAAACTGCTTTGTGTTCTGTTAATTCATCTCAGAGAGTTACAGCTTTCCCCTCAAGAAGTCTTTCACAAAGACTGTTCTTGTGTAATTTGCAAAGTGATATTTGGAAGACCATAGAGGGCTATGTTGAAAAAGGAAATATAGTAAGATAAAATCTGAAAAGAAGCTTTCTGAGAAACTGCTTTGTGTTCTGTTAATTCATCAAAGTGTCACAGATTTCCCCTCATGAGGCCGTTCACTAAGACTGTTCTTCTGAAATTTGGAAAGTGATATTTAGAATCTCATAGAGGGCAATGGTGAAAAAGGAAATATTGTCCGATAAAAACTGTAAAGAAGCTTTCTGATAAACTGCATTGTGTTCTGTTAGTTCATCTCACAGAGTTACAGCTTTCCCTTCAGGAAGCAGTTCACTGAGACTATTCTTGTGAAATTTGCAAAGTGATATTAGAAAACTCCTAGAGGGCTTTGGTTAAAAAAGAAATATAGTAAGATAAAATCCGAAAAGAAGCTTTCTGAGAAACTGCTTTGTGTTCTGTTAATTCATCTCAAAGTGTCACAGATTTCCCGTCATGAGGCCGTTCACTAAGACTGTTCTTCTGAAATTTGGAAAGTGATATTTAGAATCTCATAGAGGGCAATGGTGAAAAAGGAAATATTTTCCGATAAAAACTGTAAAGAAGCTTTCTGATAAACTGCTTTGTGTTCTGTTAGTTCATCTCACAGAGTTACAGCTTTCCCTTCAGGAAGCAGTTCACTGAGACTATTCTTGTGAAATTTGCAAAGTGATATTAGAAAACTCCTAGAGGGCTATGGTGAAAAAGGAAATATCTTCCGTTAAAAACTGGAAAGAAGCTTTTTGAGAAACTGCCGTGTGTTCTGTTAAAGCATCTCACCGAGTTACAGCTTTCCCCTCAAGAAGGCTTTCGCTAAGACTGTTCTTGTGGGATTTGCAAAGTGATATTTGGAAGCCCATAGAGGGCTATGGTGAAAAAGGAAATATCTTTCGTTAAAAACTGGAAAGAAGATATCTGAGAAACTGCTTTGTGTTCTGTTAATTCATCTCACAGTGTTACAGTTTTCCCCTCCAGAAGTCTTTCGCTTCCACTGTTCTTGTGGAATTTGCATAGTGATATTTGGAATCCCATAGAGGGCTATGGTGAAAATGGAAATAACTTCAGTTAAAAAATGAAAAGAAGCTTTCCGAGAAACCGCTTTGTGTTCTGTTAATTCATCTCAAAGAGTTACAGCTTTCCCCTCAAGAAGCCTTCCGCTAAGACTGTTTTTGAGGAATTTCCAAAGTGATATGTGGAAGCCCATAGAGGGCTATGGTGAAAATGGAAATATCGTAAGATACTTACCGAAAAGAAGCTGTCTGAAAAACTGCTTTGTGTTCTGTTAGTTCATCTCACAGAGCTACAGCTTTTCCCTCAAGAAGCCGTTCACTAAGACTGTTTTGTGAAATTTGCAAAGTGATATTTGGAAGCCCATAGAGGGCTAAGGTGAAAAAGGAAATATCTTCCGTTAAAAACTGGAAAGAAGCATTCTGAGAAAATGCGGTGTGTTCTGTTAGTACATATCACCGAGCTACAGCTTTCCCCTCAGGAAGCCGTTCACTAAGACTGTTCTTGTGGAATTGCAAAGTGATATTTGGAGGCACATAGAGGGCAATGGTGAAAAAGGAAACATCCCAAGATAAAAACTGAAAAGAAGCTTTCTGAGAAACTGCTTTGTGTTCTGTTAATTCAAGTCACAGAGTTACTCTTTTACCTCAGGAAGCCTTTCGCTAAGGCTGTTGTTGTGGAATTTGCAAAGTGATATTTGGAAGCCCAAAAGGGCTATGGTGAAAAAGGAAATATCCTCAGTTAAAAACTGGAAAGAAGCTTTCTGAGAAACTGCTTTGTGTTCAGTTAGTTCCTCTCACAGAGTTACAGCTTTCCCCTCAAGAAGACTTTCGCTAAGACTGTTCATGTGGAATTTTCAAAGTGATAATTGGAATCCCATAGAGGGCTATGGTGAAAAAGGAAATATCCTAAGGTAAAAACTGAAAAGTAGGTTTCTGAGAAAATGTTTTGTGTTCTGTTAATTCATCTTACAGAGTTACAGCTTGACCCTCAAGAAGCCTTTCGCTAAGACTTTTCTTCTGGAATTTGCAAAGTGATATTTGGAAACCCTATAGCCCTATGGTGAAAATGGAAATATCGTAAGATAAAAAACGAAAAGAAGGTTTCTGAGAAACTGCTTTGAATTCTTTTAATTCATCTTACAGATTTACAGCTTTTATCTCCAGAATCCTTTCGCTAAGACTGTTCTTGTGGAATTTGCAAAATGTTTTTGGAAGCCCATAGAGGGCTATGCTGAAAAAGGAAATATCCTAAGATAAAAACTGAAAAGAAGCTTTCTGAGAAACTGCTTTGTGTTCTGTTAATTCATCTCAGAGAGTTACAGCTTTCCCCTCAAGAAGTCTTTCACAAAGACTGTTCTTGTGTAATTTGCAAAGTGATATTTGGAAGACCATAGAGGGCTATGTTGAAAAAGGAAATATAGTAAGATAAAATCCGAAAAGAAGCTTTCTGAGAAACTGCTTTGTGTTCTGTTAATTCATCAAAGTGTCACAGATTTCCCCTCATGAGGCCGTTCACTAAGACTGTTCTTCTGAAATTTGGAAAGTGATATTTAGAATCTCATAGAGGGCAATGGTGAAAAAGGAAATATTGTCCGATAAAAACTGTAAAGAAGCTTTCTGATAAACTGCATTGTGTTCTGTTAGTTCATCTCACAGAGTTACAGCTTTCCCTTCAGGAAGCAGTTCACTGAGACTATTCTTGTGAAATTTGCAAAGTGATATTAGAAAACTCCTAGAGGGCTTTGGTTAAAAAAGAAATATAGTAAGATAAAATCCGAAAAGAAGCTTTCTGAGAAACTGCTTTGTGTTCTGTTAATTCATCTCAAAGTGTCACAGATTTCCCGTCATGAGGCCGTTCACTAAGACTGTTCTTCTGAAATTTGGAAAGTGATATTTAGAATCTCATAGAGGGCAATGGTGAAAAAGGAAATATTTTCCGATAAAAACTGTAAAGAAGCTTTCTGATAAACTGCTTTGTGTTCTGTTAGTTCATCTCACAGAGTTACAGCTTTCCCTTCAGGAAGCAGTTCACTGAGACTATTCTTGTGAAATTTGCAAAGTGATATTAGAAAACTCCTAGAGGGCTATGGTGAAAAAGGAAATATCTTCCGTTAAAAACTGGAAAGAAGCTTTTTGAGAAACTGCCGTGTGTTCTGTTAAAGCATCTCACCGAGTTACAGCTTTCCCCTCAAGAAGGCTTTCGCTAAGACTGTTCTTGTGGGATTTGCAAAGTGATATTTGGAAGCCCATAGAGGGCTATGGTGAAAAAGGAAATATCTTTCGTTAAAAACTGGAAAGAAGATATCTGAGAAACTGCTTTGTGTTCTGTTAATTCATCTCACAGAGTTACAGTTTTCCCCTCCAGAAGTCTTTCGCTTCCACTGTTCTTGTGGAATTTGCATAGTGATATTTGGAATCCCATAGAGGGCTATGGTGAAAATGGAAATAACTTCAGTTAAAAAATGAAAAGAAGCTTTCCGAGAAACCGCTTTGTGTTCTGTTAATTCATCTCAAAGAGTTACAGCTTTCCCCTCAAGAAGCCTTCCGCTAAGACTGTTTTTGAGGAATTTCCAAAGTGATATGTGGAAGCCCATAGAGGGCTATGGTGAAAATGGAAATATCGTAAGATACTTACCGAAAAGAAGCTGTCTGAAAAACTGCTTTGTGTTCTGTTAATTCATCCCACAGAGCTACAGCTTTTCCCTCAAGAAGCCGTTCACTAAGACTGTTTTGTGAAATTTGCAAAGTGATATTTGGAAGCCCATAGAGGGCTAAGGTGAAAAAGGAAATATCTTCCGTTAAAAACTGGAAAGAACCATTCTGAGAAAATGCGGTGTGTTCTGTTAGTACATATCACCGAGCTACAGCTTTCCCCTCAGGAAGCCGTTCACTAAGACTGTTCTTGTGGAATTGCAAAGTGATATTTGGAGGCACATAGAGGGCAATGGTGAAAAAGGAAACATCCCAAGATAAAAACTGAAAAGAAGCTTTCTGAGAAACTGCTTTGTGTTCTGTTAATTCAAGTCACAGAGTTACTCTTTTACCTCAGGAAGCCTTTCGCTAAGGCTGTTGTTGTGGAATTTGCAAAGTGATATTTGGAAGCCCAAAAGGGCTATGGTGAAAAAGGAAATATCCTCAGTTAAAAACTGGAAAGAAGCTTTCTGAGAAACTGCTTTGTGTTCAGTTAGTTCCTCTCACAGAGTTACAGCTTTCCCCTCAAGAAGACTTTCGCTAAGACTGTTCATGTGGAATTTTCAAAGTGATAATTGGAATCCCATAGAGGGCTATGGTGAAAAAGGAAATATCCTAAGGTAAAAACTGAAAAGTAGGTTTCTGAGAAAATGTTTTGTGTTCTGTTAATTCATCTTACAGAGTTACAGCTTGACCCTCAAGAAGCCTTTCGCTAAGACTTTTCTTCTGGAATTTGCAAAGTGATATTTGGAAACCCTATAGCCCTATGGTGAAAATGGAAATATCGTAAGATAAAAAACGAAAAGAAGGTTTCTGAGAAACTGCTTTGAATTCTTTTAATTCATCTTACAGATTTACAGCTTTTATCTCCAGAATCCTTTCGCTAAGACTGTTCTTGTGGAATTTGCAAAATGTTTTTGGAAGCCCATAGAGGGCTATGCTGAAAAAGGAAATATCCTAAGATAAAAACTGAAAAGAAGCTTTCTGAGAAACTGCTTTGTGTTCTGTTAATTCATCTCAGAGAGTTACAGCTTTCCCCTCAAGAAGTCTTTCACAAAGACTGTTCTTGTGTAATTTGCAAAGTGATATTTGGAAGACCATAGAGGGCTATGTTGAAAAAGGAAATATAGTAAGATAAAATCCGAAAAGAAGCTTTCTGAGAAACTGCTTTGTGTTCTGTTAATTCATCTCAAAGTGTCACAGATTTCCCCTCATGAGGCCGTTCACTAAGACTGTTCTTCTGAAATTTGGAAAGTGATATTTAGAATCTCATAGAGGGCAATGGTGAAAAAGGAAATATTTTCCGATAAAAACTGTAAAGAAGCTTTCTGATAAACTGCTTTGTGTTCTGTTAGTTCATCTCACAGAGTTACAGCTTTCCCTTCAGGAAGCAGTTCACTGAGACTATTCTTGTGAAATTTGCAAAGTGATATTAGAAAACTCCTAGAGGGCTATGGTGAAAAAGGAAATATCTTCCGTTAAAAACTGGAAAGAAGCTTTTTGAGAAACTGCCGTGTGTTCTGTTAAAGCATCTCACAGAGTTACAGCTTTCCCCTCAAGAAGGCTTTCGCTAAGACTGTTCTTGTGGGATTTGCAAAGTGATATTTGGAAGCCCATAGAGGGCTATGGTGAAAAAGGAATTATCTTTCGTTAAAAACTGGAAAGAAGATATCTGAGAAACTGCTTTGTGTTCTGTTAATTCATCTCACAGAGTTACAGTTTTCCCCTCCAGAAGTCTTTCGCTTCCACTGTTCTTGTGGAATTTGCATAGTGATATTTGGAATCCCATAGAGGGCTATGGTGAAAATGGAAATAACTTCAGTTAAAAAATGAAAAGAAGCTTTCCGAGAAACCGCTTTGTGTTCTGTTAATTCATCTCAAAGAGTTACAGCTTTCCCCTCAAGAAGCCTTCCGCTAAGACTGTTTTTGAGGAATTTCCAAAGTGATATGTGGAAGCCCATAGAGGGCTATGGTGAAAATGGAAATATCGTAAGATACTTACCGAAAAGAAGCTGTCTGAAAAACGGCTTTGTGTTCTGTTAGTTCATCTCACAGAGCTACAGCTTTTCCCTCAAGAAGCCGTTCACTAAGACTGTTTTGTGAAATTTGCAAAGTGATATTTGGAAGCCCATAGAGGGCTAAGGTGAAAAAGGAAATATCTTTCGTTAAAAACTGGAAAGAACCATTCTGAGAAAATGCGGTGTGTTCTGTTAGTACATATCACCGAGCTACAGCTTTCCCCTCAGGAAGCCGTTCACTAAGAGTGTTCTTGTGGAATTGCAAAGTGATATTTGGAGGCACATAGAGGGCAATGGTGAAAAAGGAAACATCCCAAGATAAAAACTGAAAAGAAGCTTTCTGAGAAACTGCTTTGTGTTCTGTTAATTCAAGTCACAGAGTTACTCTTTTACCTCAGGAAGCCTTTCGCTAAGGCTGTTGTTGTGGAATTTGCAAAGTGATATTTGGAAGCCCAAAAGGGCTATGGTGAAAAAGGAAATATCCTCAGTTAAAAACTGGAAAGAAGCTTTCTGAGAAACTGCTTTGTGTTCAGTTAGTTCCTCTCACAGAGTTACAGCTTTCCCCTCAAGAAGACTTTCGCTAAGACTGTTCATGTGGAATTTTCAAAGTGATAATTGGAATCCCATAGAGGGCTATGGTGAAAAAGGAAATATCCTAAGGTAAAAACTGAAAAGTAGGTTTCTGAGAAAATGTTTTGTGTTCTGTTAATTCATCTTACAGAGTTACAGCTTGACCCTCAAGAAGCCTTTCGCTAAGACTTTTCTTCTGGAATTTGCAAAGTGATATTTGGAAACCGTATAGCCCTATGGTGAAAATGGAAATGCCGTAAGATAAAAAACGAAAAGAAGGTTTCTGAGAAACTGCTTTGAATTCTTTTAATTCATCTTACAGATTTACAGCTTTTATCTCCAGAATCCTTTCGCTAAGACTGTTCTTTTGGAATTTGCAAAATGTTTTTGGAAGCCCATAGAGGGCTATGCTGAAAAAGGAAGTATCCTAAGATAAAAACTGAAAAGAAGCTTTCTGAGAAACTGCTTTGTGTTCTGTTAATTCATCTCAGAGAGTTACAGCTTTCCCCTCAAGAAGTCTTTCACAAAGACTGTTCTTGTGTAATTTGCAAAGTGATATTTGGAAGACCATAGAGGGCTATGTTGAAAAAGGAAATATAGTAAGATAAAATCCGAAAAGAAGCTTTCTGAGAAACTGCTTTGTGTTCTGTTAATTCATCAAAGTGTCACAGATTTCCCCTCATGAGGCCGTTCACTAAGACTGTTCTTCTGAAATTTGGAAAGTGATATTTAGAATCTCATAGAGGGCAATGGTGAAAAAGGAAATATTGTCCGATAAAAACTGTAAAGAAGCTTTCTGATAAACTGCATTGTGTTCTGTTAGTTCATCTCACAGAGTTACAGCTTTCCCTTCAGGAAGCAGTTCACTGAGACTATTCTTGTGAAATTTGCAAAGTGATATTAGAAAACTCCTAGAGGGCTTTGGTTAAAAAAGAAATATAGTAAGATAAAATCCGAAAAGAAGCTTTCTGAGAAACTGCTTTGTGTTCTGTTAATTCATCTCAAAGTGTCACAGATTTCCCGTCATGAGGCCGTTCACTAAGACTGTTCTTCTGAAATTTGGAAAGTGATATTTAGAATCTCATAGAGGGCAATGGTGAAAAAGGAAATATTTTCCGATAAAAACTGTAAAGAAGCTTTCTGATAAACTGCTTTGTGTTCTGTTAGTTCATCTCACAGAGTTACAGCTTTCCCTTCAGGAAGCAGTTCACTGAGACTATTCTTGTGAAATTTGCAAAGTGATATTAGAAAACTCCTAGAGGGCTATGGTGAAAAAGGAAATATCTTCCGTTAAAAACTGGAAAGAAGCTTTTTGAGAAACTGCCGTGTGTTCTGTTAAAGCATCTCACCGAGTTACAGCTTTCCCCTCAAGAAGGCTTTCGCTAAGACTGTTCTTGTGGGATTTGCAAAGTGATATTTGGAAGCCCATAGAGGGCTATGGTGAAAAAGGAAATATCTTTCGTTAAAAACTGGAAAGAAGATATCTGAGAAACTGCTTTGTGTTCTGTTAATTCATCTCACAGTGTTACAGTTTTCCCCTCCAGAAGTCTTTCGCTTCCACTGTTCTTGTGGAATTTGCATAGTGATATTTGGAATCCCATAGAGGGCTATGGTGAAAATGGAAATAACTTCAGTTAAAAAATGAAAAGAAGCTTTCCGAGAAACCGCTTTGTGTTCTGTTAATTCATCTCAAAGAGTTACAGCTTTCCCCTCAAGAAGCCTTCCGCTAAGACTGTTTTTGAGGAATTTCCAAAGTGATATGTGGAAGCCCATAGAGGGCTATGGTGAAAATGGAAATATCGTAAGATACTTACCGAAAAGAAGCTGTCTGAAAAACTGCTTTGTGTTCTGTTAGTTCATCTCACAGAGCTACAGCTTTTCCCTCAAGAAGCCGTTCACTAAGACTGTTTTGTGAAATTTGCAAAGTGATATTTGGAAGCCCATAGAGGGCTAAGGTGAAAAAGGAAATATCTTCCGTTAAAAACTGGAAAGAAGCATTCTGAGAAAATGCGGTGTGTTCTGTTAGTACATATCACCGAGCTACAGCTTTCCCCTCAGGAAGCCGTTCACTAAGACTGTTCTTGTGGAATTGCAAAGTGATATTTGGAGGCACATAGAGGGCAATGGTGAAAAAGGAAACATCCCAAGATAAAAACTGAAAAGAAGCTTTCTGAGAAACTGCTTTGTGTTCTGTTAATTCAAGTCACAGAGTTACTCTTTTACCTCAGGAAGCCTTTCGCTAAGGCTGTTGTTGTGGAATTTGCAAAGTGATATTTGGAAGCCCAAAAGGGCTATGGTGAAAAAGGAAATATCCTCAGTTAAAAACTGGAAAGAAGCTTTCTGAGAAACTGCTTTGTGTTCAGTTAGTTCCTCTCACAGAGTTACAGCTTTCCCCTCAAGAAGACTTTCGCTAAGACTGTTCATGTGGAATTTTCAAAGTGATAATTGGAATCCCATAGAGGGCTATGGTGAAAAAGGAAATATCCTAAGGTAAAAACTGAAAAGTAGGTTTCTGAGAAAATGTTTTGTGTTCTGTTAATTCATCTTACAGAGTTACAGCTTGACCCTCAAGAAGCCTTTCGCTAAGACTTTTCTTCTGGAATTTGCAAAGTGATATTTGGAAACCCTATAGCCCTATGGTGAAAATGGAAATATCGTAAGATAAAAAACGAAAAGAAGGTTTCTGAGAAACTGCTTTGAATTCTTTTAATTCATCTTAGAGATTTACAGCTTTTATCTCCAGAATCCTTTCGCTAAGACTGTTCTTGTGGAATTTGCAAAATGTTTTTGGAAGCCCATAGAGGGCTATGCTGAAAAAGGAAATATCCTAAGATAAAAACTGAAAAGAAGCTTTCTGAGAAACTGCTTTGTGTTCTGTTAATTCATCTCAGAGAGTTACAGCTTTCCCCTCAAGAAGTCTTTCACAAAGACTGTTCTTGTGTAATTTGCAAAGTGATATTTGGAAGACCATAGAGGGCTATGTTGAAAAAGGAAATATAGTAAGATAAAATCCGAAAAGAAGCTTTCTGAGAAACTGCTTTGTGTTCTGTTAATTCATCTCAAAGTGTCACAGATTTCCCCTCATGAGGCCGTTCACTAAGACTGTTCTTCTGAAATTTGGAAAGTGATATTTAGAATCTCATAGAGGGCAATGGTGAAAAAGGAAATATTGTCCGATAAAAACTGTAAAGAAGCTTTCTGATAAACTGCTTTGTGTTCTGTTAGTTCATCTCACAGAGTTACAGCTTTCCCTTCAGGAAGCAGTTCACTGAGACTATTCTTGTGAAATTTGCAAAGTGATATTAGAAAACTCCTAGAGGGCTATGGTGAAAAAGGAAATATCTTCCGTTAAAAACTGGAAAGAAGCTTTTTGAGAAACTGCCGTGTGTTCTGTTAAAGCATCTCACCGAGTTACAGCTTTCCCCTCAAGAAGGCTTTCGCTAAGACTGTTCTTGTGGGATTTGCAAAGTGATATTTGGAAGCCCATAGAGGGCTATGGTGAAAAAGGAAATATCTTTCGTTAAAAACTGGAAAGAAGATATCTGAGAAACTGCTTTGTGTTCTGTTAATTCATCTCACAGAGTTACAGTTTTCCCCTCCAGAAGTCTTTCGCTTCCACTGTTCTTGTGGAATTTGCATAGTGATATTTGGAATCCCATAGAGGGCTATGGTGAAAATGGAAATAACTTCAGTTAAAAAATGAAAAGAAGCTTTCCGAGAAACCGCTTTGTGTTCTGTTAATTCATCTCAAAGAGTTACAGCTTTCCCCTCAAGAAGCCTTCCGCTAAGACTGTTTTTGAGGAATTTCCAAAGTGATATGTGGAAGCCCATAGAGGGCTATGGTGAAAATGGAAATATCGTAAGATACTTACCGAAAAGAAGCTGTCTGAAAAACTGCTTTGTGTTCTGTTAGTTCATCTCACAGAGCTACAGCTTTTCCCTCAAGAAGCCGTTCACTAAGACTGTTTTGTGAAATTTGCAAAGTGATATTTGGAAGCCCATAGAGGGCTAAGGTGAAAAAGGAAATATCTTCCGTTAAAAACTGGAAAGAACCATTCTGAGAAAATGCGGTGTGTTCTGTTAGTACATATCACCGAGCTACAGCTTTCCCCTCAGGAAGCCGTTCACTAAGACTGTTCTTGTGGAATTGCAAAGTGATATTTGGAGGCACATAGAGGGCAATGGTGAAAAAGGAAACATCCCAAGATAAAAACTGAAAAGAAGCTTTCTGAGAAACTGCTTTGTGTTCTGTTAATTCAAGTCACAGAGTTACTCTTTTACCTCAGGAAGCCTTTCGCTAAGGCTGTTGTTGTGGAATTTGCAAAGTGATATTTGGAAGCCCAAAAGGGCTATGGTGAAAAAGGAAATATCCTCAGTTAAAAACTGGAAAGAAGCTTTCTGAGAAACTGCTTTGTGTTCAGTTAGTTCCTCTCACAGAGTTACAGCTTTCCCCTCAAGAAGACTTTCGCTAAGACTGTTCATGTGGAATTTTCATAGTGATAATTGGAATCCCATAGAGGGCTATGGTGAAAAAGGAAATATCCTAAGGTAAAAACTGAAAAGTAGGTTTCTGAGAAAATGTTTTGTGTTCTGTTAATTCATCTTACAGAGTTACAGCTTGACCCTCAAGAAGCCTTTCGCTAAGACTTTTCTTCTGGAATTTGCAAAGTGATATTTGGAAACCCTATAGCCCTATGGTGAAAATGGAAATATCGTAAGATAAAAAAAGGAAAGAAGGTTTCTGAGAAACTGCTTTGAATTCTTTTAATTCATCTTACAGATTTACAGCTTTTATCTCCAGAATCCTTTGGCTAAGACTGTTCTTGTGGAATTTGCAAAATGTTTTTGGAAGCCCATAGAGGGCTATGCTGAAAAAGGAAATATCCTAAGATAAATACTGAAAAGAAGCTTTCTGAGAAACTGCTTTGTGTTCTGTTAATTCATCTCAGAGAGTTACAGCTTTCCCCTCAAGAAGTCTTTCACAAAGACTGTTCTTGTGTAATTTGCAAAGTGATATTTGGAAGACCATAGAGGGCTATGTTGAAAAAGGAAATATAGTAAGATAAAATCCGAAAAGAAGCTTTTTGAGAAACTGCTTTGTGTTCTGTTAATTCATCTCAAAGTGTCACAGATTTCCCCTCATGAGGCCGTTCACTAAGACTGTTCTTCTGAAATTTGGAAAGTGATATTTAGAATCTCATAGAGGGCAATGGTGAAAAAGGAAATATTTTCCGATAAAAACTGTAAAGAAGCTTTCTGATAAACTGCTTTGTGTTCTGTTAGTTCATCTCACAGAGTTACAGCTTTCCCTTCAGGAAGCAGTTCACTGAGACTATTCTTGTGAAATTTGCAAAGTGATATTAGAAAACTCCTAGAGGGCTATGGTGAAAAAGGAAATATCTTCCGTTAAAAACTGGAAAGAAGCTTTTTGAGAAACTGCCGTGTGTTCTGTTAAATCATCTCACAGAGTTACAGCTTTCCCCTCAAAAAGGCTTTCGCTAAGACTGTTCTTGTGGGATTTGCAAAGTGATATTTGGAAGCCCATAGAGGGCTATGGTGAAAAAGGAAATATCTTTCGTTAAAAACTGGAAAGAAGATATCTGAGAAACTGCTTTGTGTTCTGTTAATTCATCTCACAGAGTTACAGTTTTCCCCTCCAGAAGTCTTTCGCTTCCACTGTTCTTGTGGAATTTGCATAGTGATATTTGGAATCCCATAGAGGGCTATGGTGAAAATGGAAATAACTTCAGTTAAAAAATGAAAAGAAGCTTTCCGAGAAACCGCTTTGTGTTCTGTTAATTCATCTCAAAGAGTTACAGCTTTCCCCTCAAGAAGCCTTCCGCTAAGACTGTTTTTGAGGAATTTCCAAAGTGATATGTGGAAGCCCATAGAGGGCTATGGTGAAAATGGAAATATCGTAAGATACTTACCGAAAAGAAGCTGTCTGAAAAACGGCTTTGTGTTCTGTTAGTTCATCTCACAGAGCTACAGCTTTTCCCTCAAGAAGCCGTTCACTAAGACTGTTTTGTGAAATTTGCAAAGTGATATTTGGAAGCCCATAGAGGGCTAAGGTGAAAAAGGAAATATCTTCCGTTAAAAACTGGAAAGAACCATTCTGAGAAAATGCGGTGTGTTCTGTTAGTACATATCACCGAGCTACAGCTTTCCCCTCAGGAAGCCGTTCACTAAGAGTGTTCTTGTGGAATTGCAAAGTGATATTTGGAGGCACATAGAGGGCAGTGGTGAAAAAGGAAACATCCCAAGATAAAAACTGAAAAGAAGCTTTCTGAGAAACTGCTTTGTGTTCTGTTAATTCAAGTCACAGAGTTACTCTTTTACCTCAGGAAGCCTTTCGCTAAGGCTGTTGTTGTGGAATTTGCAAAGTGATATTTGGAAGCCCAAAAGGGCTATGGTGAAAAAGGAAATATCCTCAGTTAAAAACTGGAAAGAAGCTTTCTGAGAAACTGCTTTGTGTTCAGTTAGTTCCTCTCACAGAGTTACAGCTTTCCCCTCAAGAAGACTTTCGCTAAGACTGTTCATGTGGAATTTTCATAGTGATAATTGGAATCCCATAGAGGGCTATGGTGAAAAAGGAAATATCCTAAGGTAAAAACTGAAAAGTAGGTTTCTGAGAAAATGTTTTGTGTTCTGTTAATTCATCTTACAGAGTTACAGCTTGACCCTCAAGAAGCCTTTCGCTAAGACTTTTCTTCTGGAATTTGCAAAGTGATATTTGGAAACCCTATAGCCCTATGGTGAAAATGGAAATATCGTAAGATAAAAAACGAAAAGAAGGTTTCTGAGAAACTGCTTTGAATTCTTTTAATTCATCTTACAGATTTACAGCTTTTATCTCCAGAATCCTTTCGCTAAGACTGTTCTTGTGGAATTTGCAAAATGTTTTTGGAAGCCCATAGAGGGCTATGCTGAAAAAGGAAATATCCTAAGATAAAAACTGAAAAGAAGCTTTCTGAGAAACTGCTTTGTGTTCTGTTAATTCATCTCAGAGAGTTACAGCTTTCCCCTCAAGAAGTCTTTCACAAAGACTGTTCTTGTGTAATTTGCAAAGTGATATTTGGAAGACCATAGAGGGCTATGTTGAAAAAGGAAATATAGTAAGATAAAATCCGAAAAGAAGCTTTCTGAGAAACTGCTTTGTGTTCTGTTAATTCATCTCAAAGTGTCACAGATTTCCCCTCATGAGGCCGTTCACTAAGACTGTTCTTCTGAAATTTGGAAAGTGATATTTAGAATCTCATAGAGGGCAATGGTGAAAAAGGAAATATTGTCCGATAAAAACTGTAAAGAAGCTTTCTGATAAACTGCTTTGTGTTCTGTTAGTTCATCTCACAGAGTTACAGCTTTCCCTTCAGGAAGCAGTTCACTGAGACTATTCTTGTGAAATTTGCAAAGTGATATTAGAAAACTCCTAGAGGGCTATGGTGAAAAAGGAAATATCTTCCGTTAAAAACTGGAAAGAAGCTTTTTGAGAAACTGCCGTGTGTTCTGTTAAAGCATCTCACCGAGTTACAGCTTTCCCCTCAAGAAGGCTTTCGCTAAGACTGTTCTTGTGGGATTTGCAAAGTGATATTTGGAAGCCCATAGAGGGCTATGGTGAAAAAGGAAATATCTTTCGTTAAAAACTGGAAAGAAGATATCTGAGAAACTGCTTTGTGTTCTGTTAATTCATCTCACAGAGTTACAGTTTTCCCCTCCAGAAGTCTTTCGCTTCCACTGTTCTTGTGGAATTTGCATAGTGATATTTGGAATCCCATAGAGGGCTATGGTGAAAATGGAAATAACTTCAGTTAAAAAATGAAAAGAAGCTTTCCGAGAAACCGCTTTGTGTTCTGTTAATTCATCTCAAAGAGTTACAGCTTTCCCCTCAAGAAGCCTTCCGCTAAGACTGTTTTTGAGGAATTTCCAAAGTGATATGTGGAAGCCCATAGAGGGCTATGGTGAAAATGGAAATATCGTAAGATACTTACCGAAAAGAAGCTGTCTGAAAAACTGCTTTGTGTTCTGTTAGTTCATCTCACAGAGCTACAGCTTTTCCCTCAAGAAGCCGTTCACTAAGACTGTTTTGTGAAATTTGCAAAGTGATATTTGGAAGCCCATAGAGGGCTAAGGTGAAAAAGGAAATATCTTCCGTTAAAAACTGGAAAGAAGCATTCTGAGAAAATGCGGTGTGTTCTGTTAGTACATATCACCGAGCTACAGCTTTCCCCTCAGGAAGCCGTTCACTAAGACTGTTCTTGTGGAATTGCAAAGTGATATTTGGAGGCACATAGAGGGCAATGGTGAAAAAGGAAACATCCCAAGATAAAAACTGAAAAGAAGCTTTCTGAGAAACTGCTTTGTGTTCTGTTAATTCAAGTCACAGAGTTACTCTTTTACCTCAGGAAGCCTTTCGCTAAGGCTGTTGTTGTGGAATTTGCAAAGTGATATTTGGAAGCCCAAAAGGGCTATGGTGAAAAAGGAAATATCCTCAGTTAAAAACTGGAAAGAAGCTTTCTGAGAAACTGCTTTGTGTTCAGTTTGTTCCTCTCACAGAGTTACAGCTTTCCCCTCAAGAAGACTTTCGCTAAGACTGTTCATGTGGAATTTTCAAAGTGATAATTGGAATCCCATAGAGGGCTATGGTGAAAAAGGAAATATCCTAAGGTAAAAACTGAAAAGTAGGTTTCTGAGAAAATGTTTTGTGTTCTGTTAATTCATCTTACAGAGTTACAGCTTGACCCTCAAGAAGCCTTTCGCTAAGACTTTTCTTCTGGAATTTGCAAAGTGATATTTGGAAACCCTATAGCCCTATGGTGAAAATGGAAATATCGTAAGATAAAAAACGAAAAGAAGGTTTCTGAGAAACTGCTTTGAATTCTTTTAATTCATCTTAGAGATTTACAGCTTTTATCTCCAGAATCCTTTCGCTAAGACTGTTCTTGTGGAATTTGCAAAATGTTTTTGGAAGCCCATAGAGGGCTATGCTGAAAAAGGAAATATCCTAAGATAAAAACTGAAAAGAAGCTTTCTGAGAAACTGCTTTGTGTTCTGTTAATTCATCTCAGAGAGTTACAGCTTTCCCCTCAAGAAGTCTTTCACAAAGACTGTTCTTGTGTAATTTGCAAAGTGATATTTGGAAGACCATAGAGGGCTATGTTGAAAAAGGAAATATAGTAAGATAAAATCCGAAAAGAAGCTTTCTGAGAAACTGCTTTGTGTTCTGTTAATTCATCTCAAAGTGTCACAGATTTCCCCTCATGAGGCCGTTCACTAAGACTGTTCTTCTGAAATTTGGAAAGTGATATTTAGAATCTCATAGAGGGCAATGGTGAAAAAGGAAATATTTTCCGATAAAAACTGTAAAGAAGCTTTCTGATAAACTGCTTTGTGTTCTGTTAGTTCATCTCACAGAGTTACAGCTTTCCCTTCAGGAAGCAGTTCACTGAGACTATTCTTGTGAAATTTGCAAAGTGATATTAGAAAACTCCTAGAGGGCTATGGTGAAAAAGGAAATATCTTCCGTTAAAACCTGGAAAGAAGCTTTTTGAGAAACTGCCGTGTGTTCTGTTAAAGCATCTCACAGAGTTACAGCTTTCCCCTCAAGAAGGCTTTCGCTAAGACTGTTCTTGTGGGATTTGCAAAGTGATATTTGGAAGCCCATAGAGGGCTATGGTGAAAAAGGAAATATCTTTCGTTAAAAACTGGAAAGAAGATATCTGAGAAACTGCTTTGTGTTCTGTTAATTCATCTCACAGTGTTACAGTTTTCCCCTCCAGAAGTCTTTCGCTTCCACTGTTCTTGTGGAATTTGCATAGTGATATTTGGAATCCCATAGAGGGCTATGGTGAAAATGGAAATAACTTCAGTTAAAAAATGAAAAGAAGCTTTCCGAGAAACCGCTTTGTGTTCTGTTAATTCATCTCAAAGAGTTACAGCTTTCCCCTCAAGAAGCCTTCCGCTAAGACTGTTTTTGAGGAATTTCCAAAGTGATATGTGGAAGCCCATAGAGGGCTATGGTGAAAATGGAAATATCGTAAGATACTTACCGAAAAGAAGCTGTCTGAAAAACTGCTTTGTGTTCTGTTAGTTCATCTCACAGAGCTACAGCTTTTCCCTCAAGAAGCCGTTCACTAAGACTGTTTTGTGAAATTTGCAAAGTGATATTTGGAAGCCCATAGAGGGCTAAGGTGAAAAAGGAAATATCTTCCGTTAAAAACTGGAAAGAACCATTCTGAGAAAATGCGGTGTGTTCTGTTAGTACATATCACCGAGCTACAGCTTTCCCCTCAGGAAGCCGTTCACTAAGACTGTTCTTGTGGAATTGCAAAGTGATATTTGGAGGCACATAGAGGGCAATGGTGAAAAAGGAAACATCCCAAGATAAAAACTGAAAAGAAGCTTTCTGAGAAACTGCTTTGTGTTCTGTTAATTCAAGTCACAGAGTTACTCTTTTACCTCAGGAAGCCTTTCGCTAAGGCTGTTGTTGTGGAATTTGCAAAGTGATATTTGGAAGCCCAAAAGGGCTATGGTGAAAAAGGAAATATCCTCAGTTAAAAACTGGAAAGAAGCTTTCTGAGAAACTGCTTTGTGTTCAGTTTGTTCCTCTCACAGAGTTACAGCTTTCCCCTCAAGAAGACTTTCGCTAAGACTGTTCATGTGGAATTTTCAAAGTGATAATTGGAATCCCATAGAGGGCTATGGTGAAAAAGGAAATATCCTAAGGTAAAAACTGAAAAGTAGGTTTCTGAGAAAATGTTTTGTGTTCTGTTAATTCATCTTACAGAGTTACAGCTTGACCCTCAAGAAGCCTTTCGCTAAGACTTTTCTTCTGGAATTTGCAAAGTGATATTTGGAAACCCTATAGCCCTATGGTGAAAATGGAAATATCGTAAGATAAAAAACGAAAAGAAGGTTTCTGAGAAACTGCTTTGAATTCTTTTAATTCATCTTAGAGATTTACAGCTTTTATCTCCAGAATCCTTTCGCTAAGACTGTTCTTGTGGAATTTGCAAAATGTTTTTGGAAGCCCATAGAGGGCTATGCTGAAAAAGGAAATATCCTAAGATAAAAACTGAAAAGAAGCTTTCTGAGAAACTGCTTTGTGTTCTGTTAATTCATCTCAGAGAGTTACAGCTTTCCCCTCAAGAAGTCTTTCACAAAGACTGTTCTTGTGTAATTTGCAAAGTGATATTTGGAAGACCATAGAGGGCTATGTTGAAAAAGGAAATATAGTAAGATAAAATCCGAAAAGAAGCTTTCTGAGAAACTGCTTTGTGTTCTGTTAATTCATCTCAAAGTGTCACAGATTTCCCCTCATGAGGCCGTTCACTAAGACTGTTCTTCTGAAATTTGGAAAGTGATATTTAGAATCTCATAGAGGGCAATGGTGAAAAAGGAAATATTTTCCGATAAAAACTGTAAAGAAGCTTTCTGATAAACTGCTTTGTGTTCTGTTAGTTCATCTCACAGAGTTACAGCTTTCCCTTCAGGAAGCAGTTCACTGAGACTATTCTTGTGAAATTTGCAAAGTGATATTAGAAAACTCCTAGAGGGCTATGGTGAAAAAGGAAATATCTTCCGTTAAAAACTGGAAAGAAGCTTTTTGAGAAACTGCCGTGTGTTCTGTTAAAGCATCTCACAGAGTTACAGCTTTCCCCTCAAGAAGGCTTTCGCTAAGACTGTTCTTGTGGGATTTGCAAAGTGATATTTGGAAGCCCATAGAGGGCTATGGTGAAAAAGGAAATATCTTTCGTTAAAAACTGGAAAGAAGATATCTGAGAAACTGCTTTGTGTTCTGTTAATTCATCTCACAGTGTTACAGTTTTCCCCTCCAGAAGTCTTTCGCTTCCACTGTTCTTGTGGAATTTGCATAGTGATATTTGGAATCCCATAGAGGGCTATGGTGAAAATGGAAATAACTTCAGTTAAAAAATGAAAAGAAGCTTTCCGAGAAACCGCTTTGTGTTCTGTTAATTCATCTCAAAGAGTTACAGCTTTCCCCTCAAGAAGCCTTCTGCTAAGACTGTTTTTGAGGAATTTCCAAAGTGATATGTGGAAGCCCATAGAGGGCTATGGTGAAAATGGAAATATCGTAAGATACTTACCGAAAAGAAGCTGTCTGAAAAACTGCTTTGTGTTCTGTTAGTTCATCTCACAGAGCTACAGCTTTTCCCTCAAGAAGCCGTTCACTAAGACTGTTTTGTGAAATTTGCAAAGTGATATTTGGAAGCCCATAGAGGGCTAAGGTGAAAAAGGAAATATCTTCCGTTAAAAACTGGAAAGAACCATTCTGAGAAAATGCGGTGTGTTCTGTTAGTACATATCACCGAGCTACAGCTTTCCCCTCAGGAAGCCGTTCACTAAGACTGTTCTTGTGGAATTGCAAAGTGATATTTGGAGGCACATAGAGGGCAATGGTGAAAAAGGAAACATCCCAAGATAAAAACTGAAAAGAAGCTTTCTGAGAAACTGCTTTGTGTTCTGTTAATTCAAGTCACAGAGTTACTCTTTTACCTCAGGAAGCCTTTCGCTAAGGCTGTTGTTGTGGAATTTGCAAAGTGATGTTTGGAAGCCCAAAAGGGCTATGGTGAAAAAGGAAATATCCTCAGTTAAAAACTGGAAAGAAGCTTTCTGAGAAACTGCTTTGTGTTCAGTTAGTTCCTCTCACAGAGTTACAGCTTTCCCCTCAAGAAGACTTTCGCTAAGACTGTTCATGTGGAATTTTCAAAGTGATAATTGGAATCCCATAGAGGGCTATGGTGAAAAAGGAAATATCCTAAGGTAAAAACTGAAAAGTAGGTTTCTGAGAAAATGTTTTGTGTTCTGTTAATTCATCTTACAGAGTTACAGCTTGACCCTCAAGAAGCCTTTCGCTAAGACTTTTCTTCTGGAATTTGCAAAGTGATATTTGGAAACCCTATAGCCCTATGGTGAAAATGGAAATATCGTAAGATAAAAAACGAAAAGAAGGTTTCTGAGAAACTGCTTTGAATTCTTTTAATTCATCTTACAGATTTACAGCTTTTATCTCCAGAATCCTTTTATCTTGTGGAATTTGCAAAATGTTTTTGGAAGCCCATAGAGGGCTATGCTGAAAAAGGAAATATCCTAAGATAAAAACTGAAAAGAAGCTTTCTGAGAAACTGCTTTGTGTTCTGTTAATTCATCTCAGAGAGTTACAGCTTTCCCCTCAAGAAGTCTTTCACAAAGACTGTTCTTGTGTAATTTGCAAAGTGATATTTGGAAGACCATAGAGGGCTATGTTGAAAAAGGAAATATAGTAAGATAAAATCCGAAAAGAAGCTTTCTGAGAAACTGCTTTGTGTTCTGTTAATTCATCTCAAAGTGTCACAGATTTCCCCTCATGAGGCCGTTCACTAAGACTGTTCTTCTGAAATTTGGAAAGTGATATTTAGAATCTCATAGAGGGCAATGGTGAAAAAGGAAATATTTTCCGATAAAAACTGTAAAGAAGCTTTCTGATAAACTGCTTTGTGTTCTGTTAGTTCATCTCACAGAGTTACAGCTTTCCCTTCAGGAAGCAGTTCACTGAGACTATTCTTGTGAAATTTGCAAAGTGATATTAGAAAACTCCTAGAGGGCTATGGTGAAAAAGGAAATATCTTCCGTTAAAAACTGGAAAGAAGCTTTTTGAGAAACTGCCGTGTGTTCTGTTAAAGCATCTCACCGAGTTACAGCTTTCCCCTCAAGAAGGCTTTCGCTAAGACTGTTCTTGTGGGATTTGCAAAGTGATATTTGGAAGCCCATAGAGGGCTATGGTGAAAAAGGAAATATCTTTCGTTAAAAACTGGAAAGAAGATATCTGAGAAACTGCTTTGTGTTCTGTTAATTCATCTCACAGTGTTACAGTTTTCCCCTCCAGAAGTCTTTCGCTTCCACTGTTCTTGTGGAATTTTCATAGTGATATTTGGAATCCCATAGAGGGCTATGGTGAAAATGGAAATAACTTCAGTTAAAAAATGAAAAGAAGCTTTCCGAGAAACCGCTTTGTGTTCTGTTAATTCATCTCAAAGAGTTACAGCTTTCCCCTCAAGAAGCCTTCCGCTAAGACTGTTTTTGAGGAATTTCCAAAGTGATATGTGGAAGCCCATAGAGGGCTATGGTGAAAATGGAAATATCGTAAGATACTTACCGAAAAGAAGCTGTCTGAAAAACTGCTTTGTGTTCTGTTAGTTCATCTCACAGAGCTACAGCTTTTCCCTCAAGAAGCCGTTCACTAAGACTGTTTTGTGAAATTTGCAAAGTGATATTTGGAAGCCCATAGAGGGCTAAGGTGAAAAAGGAAATATCTTCCGTTAAAAACTGGAAAGAAGCATTCTGAGAAAATGCGGTGTGTTCTGTTAGTACATATCACCGAGCTACAGCTTTCCCCTCAGGAAGCCGTTCACTAAGACTGTTCTTGTGGAATTGCAAAGTGATATTTGGAGGCACATAGAGGGCAATGGTGAAAAAGGAAACATCCCAAGATAAAAACTGAAAAGAAGCTTTCTGAGAAACTGCTTTGTGTTCTGTTAATTCAAGTCACAGAGTTACTCTTTTACCTCAGGAAGCCTTTCGCTAAGGCTGTTGTTGTGGAATTTGCAAAGTGATATTTGGAAGCCCAAAAGGGCTATGGTGAAAAAGGAAATATCCTCAGTTAAAAACTGGAAAGAAGCTTTCTGAGAAACTGCTTTGTGTTCAGTTAGTTCCTCTCACAGAGTTACAGCTTTCCCCTCAAGAAGACTTTCGCTAAGACTGTTCATGTGGAATTTTCAAAGTGATAATTGGAATCCCATAGAGGGCTATGGTGAAAAAGGAAATATCCTAAGGTAAAAACTGAAAAGTAGGTTTCTGAGAAAATGTTTTGTGTTCTGTTAATTCATCTTACAGAGTTACAGCTTGACCCTCAAGAAGCCTTTCGCTAAGACTTTTCTTCTGGAATTTGCAAAGTGATATTTGGAAACCCTATAGCCCTATGGTGAAAATGGAAATATCGTAAGATAAAAAACGAAAAGAAGGTTTCTGAGAAACTGCTTTGAATTCTTTTAATTCATCTTACAGATTTACAGCTTTTATCTCCAGAATCCTTTTATCTTGTGGAATTTGCAAAATGTTTTTGGAAGCCCATAGAGGGCTATGCTGAAAAAGGAAATATCCTAAGATAAAAACTGAAAAGAAGCTTTCTGAGAAACTGCTTTGTGTTCTGTTAATTCATCTCAGAGAGTTACAGCTTTCCCCTCAAGAAGTCTTTCACAAAGACTGTTCTTGTGTAATTTGCAAAGTGATATTTGGAAGACCATAGAGGGCTATGTTGAAAAAGGAAATATAGTAAGATAAAATCCGAAAAGAAGCTTTCTGAGAAACTGCTTTGTGTTCTGTTAATTCATCTCAAAGTGTCACAGATTTCCCCTCATGAGGCCGTTCACTAAGACTGTTCTTCTGAAATTTGGAAAGTGATATTTAGAATCTCATAGAGGGCAATGGTGAAAAAGGAAATATTTTCCGATAAAAACTGTAAAGAAGCTTTCTGATAAACTGCTTTGTGTTCTGTTAGTTCATCTCACAGAGTTACAGCTTTCCCTTCAGGAAGCAGTTCACTGAGACTATTCTTGTGAAATTTGCAAAGTGATATTAGAAAACTCCTAGAGGGCTATGGTGAAAAAGGAAATATCTTCCGTTAAAAACTGGAAAGAAGCTTTTTGAGAAACTGCCGTGTGTTCTGTTAAAGCATCTCACCGAGTTACAGCTTTCCCCTCAAGAAGGCTTTCGCTAAGACTGTTCTTGTGGGATTTGCAAAGTGATATTTGGAAGCCCATAGAGGGCTATGGTGAAAAAGGAAATATCTTTCGTTAAAAACTGGAAAGAAGATATCTGAGAAACTGCTTTGTGTTCTGTTAATTCATCTCACAGAGTTACAGTTTTCCCCTCCAGAAGTCTTTCGCTTCCACAGTTCTTGTGGAATTTGCATAGTGATATTTGGAATCCCATAGAGGGCTATGGTGAAAATGGAAATAACTTCAGTTAAAAAATGAAAAGAAGCTTTCCGAGAAACCGCTTTGTGTTCTGTTAATTCATCTCAAAGAGTTACAGCTTTCCCCTCAAGAAGCCTTCCGCTAAGACTGTTTTTGAGGAATTTCCAAAGTGATATGTGGAAGCCCATAGAGGGCTATGGTGAAAATGGAAATATCGTAAGATACTTACCGAAAAGAAGCTGTCTGAAAAACTGCTTTGTGTTCTGTTAGTTCATCTCACAGAGCTACAGCTTTTCCCTCAAGAAGCCGTTCACTAAGACTGTTTTGTGAAATTTGCAAAGTGATATTTGGAAGCCCATAGAGGGCTAAGGTGAAAAAGGAAATATCTTCCGTTAAAAACTGGAAAGAAGCATTCTGAGAAAATGCGGTGTGTTCTGTTAGTACATATCACCGAGCTACAGCTTTCCCCTCAGGAAGCCGTTCACTAAGAGTGTTCTTGTGGAATTGCAAAGTGATATTTGGAGGCACATAGAGGGCAGTGGTGAAAAAGGAAACATCCCAAGATAAAAACTGAAAAGAAGCTTTCTGAGAAACTGCTTTGTGTTCTGTTAATTCAAGTCACAGAGTTACTCTTTTACCTCAGGAAGCCTTTCGCTAAGGCTGTTGTTGTGGAATTTGCAAAGTGATATTTGGAAGCCCAAAAGGGCTATGGTGAAAAAGGAAATATCCTCAGTTAAAAACTGGAAAGAAGCTTTCTGAGAAACTGCTTTGTGTTCAGTTAGTTCCTCTCACAGAGTTACAGCTTTCCCCTCAAGAAGACTTTCGCTAAGACTGTTCATGTGGAATTTTCAAAGTGATAATTGGAATCCCATAGAGGGCTATGGTGAAAAAGGAAATATCCTAAGGTAAAAACTGAAAAGTAGGTTTCTGAGAAAATGTTTTGTGTTCTGTTAATTCATCTTACAGAGTTACAGCTTGACCCTCAAGAAGCCTTTCGCTAAGACTTTTCTTCTGGAATTTGCAAAGTGATATTTGGAAACCCTATAGCCCTATGGTGAAAATGGAAATATCGTAAGATAAAAAACGAAAAGAAGGTTTCTGAGAAACTGCTTTGAATTCTTTTAATTCATCTTACAGATTTACAGCTTTTATCTCCAGAATCCTTTCGCTAAGACTGTTCTTGTGGAATTTGCAAAATGTTTTTGGAAGCCCATAGAGGGCTATGCTGAAAAAGGAAATATCCTAAGATAAAAACTGAAAAGAAGCTTTCTGAGAAACTGCTTTGTGTTCTGTTAATTCATCTCAGAGAGTTACAGCTTTCCCCTCAAGAAGTCTTTCACAAAGACTGTTCTTGTGTAATTTGCAAAGTGATATTTGGAAGACCATAGAGGGCTATGTTGAAAAAGGAAATATAGTAAGATAAAATCCGAAAAGAAGCTTTCTGAGAAACTGCTTTGTGTTCTGTTAATTCATCTCAAAGTGTCACAGATTTCCCCTCATGAGGCCGTTCACTAAGACTGTTCTTCTGAAATTTGGAAAGTGATATTTAGAATCTCATAGAGGGCAATGGTGAAAAAGGAAATATTGTCCGATAAAAACTGTAAAGAAGCTTTCTGATAAACTGCTTTGTGTTCTGTTAGTTCATCTCACAGAGTTACAGCTTTCCCTTCAGGAAGCAGTTCACTGAGACTATTCTTGTGAAATTTGCAAAGTGATATTAGAAAACTCCTAGAGGGCTATGGTGAAAAAGGAAATATCTTCCGTTAAAAACTGGAAAGAAGCTTTTTGAGAAACTGCCGTGTGTTCTGTTAAAGCATCTCACCGAGTTACAGCTTTCCCCTCAAGAAGGCTTTCGCTAAGACTGTTCTTGTGGGATTTGCAAAGTGATATTTGGAAGCCCATAGAGGGCTATGGTGAAAAAGGAAATATCTTTCGTTAAAAACTGGAAAGAAGATATGTGAGAAACTGCTTTGTGTTCTGTTAATTCATCTCACAGAGTTACAGTTTTCCCCTCCAGAAGTCTTTCGCTTCCACTGTTCTTGTGGAATTTGCATAGTGATATTTGGAATCCCATAGAGGGCTATGGTGAAAATGGAAATAACTTCAGTTAAAAAATGAAAAGAAGCTTTCCGAGAAACCGCTTTGTGTTCTGTTAATTCATCTCAAAGAGTTACAGCTTTCCCCTCAAGAAGCCTTCCGCTAAGACTGTTTTTGAGGAATTTCCAAAGTGATATGTGGAAGCCCATAGAGGGCTATGGTGAAAATGGAAATATCGTAAGATACTTACCGAAAAGAAGCTGTCTGAAAAACTGCTTTGTGTTCTGTTAGTTCATCTCACAGAGCTACAGCTTTTCCCTCAAGAAGCCGTTCACTAAGACTGTTTTGTGAAATTTGCAAAGTGATATTTGGAAGCCCATAGAGGGCTAAGGTGAAAAAGGAAATATCTTCCGTTAAAAACTGGAAAGAAGCATTCTGAGAAAATGCGGTGTGTTCTGTTAGTACATATCACCGAGCTACAGCTTTCCCCTCAGGAAGCCGTTCACTAAGACTGTTCTTGTGGAATTGCAAAGTGATATTTGGAGGCACATAGAGGGCAATGGTGAAAAAGGAAACATCCCAAGATAAAAACTGAAAAGAAGCTTTCTGAGAAACTGCTTTGTGTTCTGTTAATTCAAGTCACAGAGTTACTCTTTTACCTCAGGAAGCCTTTCGCTAAGGCTGTTGTTGTGGAATTTGCAAAGTGATATTTGGAAGCCCAAAAGGGCTATGGTGAAAAAGGAAATATCCTCAGTTAAAAACTGGAAAGAAGCTTTCTGAGAAACTGCTTTGTGTTCAGTTTGTTCCTCTCACAGAGTTACAGCTTTCCCCTCAAGAAGACTTTCGCTAAGACTGTTCATGTGGAATTTTCAAAGTGATAATTGGAATCCCATAGAGGGCTATGGTGAAAAAGGAAATATCCTAAGGTAAAAACTGAAAAGTAGGTTTCTGAGAAAATGTTTTGTGTTCTGTTAATTCATCTTACAGAGTTACAGCTTGACCCTCAAGAAGCCTTTCGCTAAGACTTTTCTTCTGGAATTTGCAAAGTGATATTTGGAAACCCTATAGCCCTATGGTGAAAATGGAAATATCGTAAGATAAAAAACGAAAAGAAGGTTTCTGAGAAACTGCTTTGAATTCTTTTAATTCATCTTACAGATTTACAGCTTTTATCTCCAGAATCCTTTCGCTAAGACTGTTCTTGTGGAATTTGCAAAATGTTTTTGGAAGCCCATAGAGGGCTATGCTGAAAAAGGAAATATCCTAAGATAAAAACTGAAAAGAAGCTTTCTGAGAAACTGCTTTGTGTTCTGTTAATTCATCTCAGAGAGTTACAGCTTTCCCCTCAAGAAGTCTTTCACAAAGACTGTTCTTGTGTAATTTGCAAAGTGATATTTGGAAGACCATAGAGGGCTATGTTGAAAAAGGAAATATAGTAAGATAAAATCCGAAAAGAAGCTTTCTGAGAAACTGCTTTGTGTTCTGTTAATTCATCTCAAAGTGTCACAGATTTCCCCTCATGAGGCCGTTCACTAAGACTGTTCTTCTGAAATTTGGAAAGTGATATTTAGAATCTCATAGAGGGCAATGGTGAAAAAGGAAATATTGTCCGATAAAAACTGTAAAGAAGCTTTCTGATAAACTGCTTTGTGTTCTGTTAGTTCATCTCACAGAGTTACAGCTTTCCCTTCAGGAAGCAGTTCACTGAGACTATTCTTGTGAAATTTGCAAAGTGATATTAGAAAACTCCTAGAGGGCTATGGTGAAAAAGGAAATATCTTCCGTTAAAAACTGGAAAGAAGCTTTTTGAGAAACTGCCGTGTGTTCTGTTAAAGCATCTCACAGAGTTACAGCTTTCCCCTCAAGAAGGCTTTCGCTAAGACTGTTCTTGTGGGATTTGCAAAGTGATATTTGGAAGCCCATAGAGGGCTATGGTGAAAAAGGAAATATCTTTCGTTAAAAACTGGAAAGAAGATATCTGAGAAACTGCTTTGTGTTCTGTTAATTCATCTCACACAGTTACAGTTTTCCCCTCCAGAAGTCTTTCGCTTCCACTGTTCTTGTGGAATTTGCATAGTGATATTTGGAATCCCATAGAGGGCTATGGTGAAAATGGAAATAACTTCAGTTAAAAAATGAAAAGAAGCTTTCCGAGAAACCGCTTTGTGTTCTGTTAATTCATCTCAAAGAGTTACAGCTTTCCCCTCAAGAAGCCTTCTGCTAAGACTGTTTTTGAGGAATTTCCAAAGTGATATGTGGAAGCCCATAGAGGGCTATGGTGAAAATGGAAATATCGTAAGATACTTACCGAAAAGAAGCTGTCTGAAAAACTGCTTTGTGTTCTGTTAGTTCATCTCACAGAGCTACAGCTTTTCCCTCAAGAAGCCGTTCACTAAGACTGTTTTGTGAAATTTGCAAAGTGATATTTGGAAGCCCATAGAGGGCTAAGGTGAAAAAGGAAATATCTTCCGTTAAAAACTGGAAAGAACCATTCTGAGAAAATGCGGTGTGTTCTGTTAGTACATATCACCGAGCTACAGCTTTCCCCTCAGGAAGCCGTTCACTAAGACTGTTCTTGTGGAATTGCAAAGTGATATTTGGAGGCACATAGAGGGCAATGGTGAAAAAGGAAACATCCCAAGATAAAAACTGAAAAGAAGCTTTCTGAGAAACTGCTTTGTGTTCTGTTAATTCAAGTCACAGAGTTACTCTTTTACCTCAGGAAGCCTTTCGCTAAGGCTGTTGTTGTGGAATTTGCAAAGTGATGTTTGGAAGCCCAAAAGGGCTATGGTGAAAAAGGAAATATCCTCAGTTAAAAACTGGAAAGAAGCTTTCTGAGAAACTGCTTTGTGTTCAGTTAGTTCCTCTCACAGAGTTACAGCTTTCCCCTCAAGAAGACTTTCGCTAAGACTGTTCATGTGGAATTTTCAAAGTGATAATTGGAATCCCATAGAGGGCTATGGTGAAAAAGGAAATATCCTAAGGTAAAAACTGAAAAGTAGGTTTCTGAGAAAATGTTTTGTGTTCTGTTAATTCATCTTACAGAGTTACAGCTTGACCCTCAAGAAGCCTTTCGCTAAGACTTTTCTTCTGGAATTTGCAAAGTGATATTTGGAAACCCTATAGCCCTATGGTGAAAATGGAAATATCGTAAGATAAAAAACGAAAAGAAGGTTTCTGAGAAACTGCTTTGAATTCTTTTAATTCATCTTACAGATTTACAGCTTTTATCTCCAGAATCCTTTTATCTTGTGGAATTTGCAAAATGTTTTTGGAAGCCCATAGAGGGCTATGCTGAAAAAGGAAATATCCTAAGATAAAAACTGAAAAGAAGCTTTCTGAGAAACTGCTTTGTGTTCTGTTAATTCATCTCAGAGAGTTACAGCTTTCCCCTCAAGAAGTCTTTCACAAAGACTGTTCTTGTGTAGTTTGCAAAGTGATATTTGGAAGACCATAGAGGGCTATGTTGAAAAAGGAAATATAGTAAGATAAAATCCGAAAAGAAGCTTTCTGAGAAACTGCTTTGTGTTCTGTTAATTCATCTCAAAGTGTCACAGATTTCCCCTCATGAGGCCGTTCACTAAGACTGTTCTTCTGAAATTTGGAAAGTGATATTTAGAATCTCATAGAGGGCAATGGTGAAAAAGGAAATATTTTCCGATAAAAACTGTAAAGAAGCTTTCTGATAAACTGCTTTGTGTTCTGTTAGTTCATCTCACAGAGTTACAGCTTTCCCTTCAGGAAGCAGTTCACTGAGACTATTCTTGTGAAATTTGCAAAGTGATATTAGAAAACTCCTAGAGGGCTATGGTGAAAAAGGAAATATCTTCCGTTAAAAACTGGAAAGAAGCTTTTTGAGAAACTGCCGTGTGTTCTGTTAAAGCATCTCACCGAGTTACAGCTTTCCCCTCAAGAAGGCTTTCGCTAAGACTGTTCTTGTGGGATTTGCAAAGTGATATTTGGAAGCCCATAGAGGGCTATGGTGAAAAAGGAAATATCTTTCGTTAAAAACTGGAAAGAAGATATCTGAGAAACTGCTTTGTGTTCTGTTAATTCATCTCACAGAGTTACAGTTTTCCCCTCCAGAAGTCTTTCGCTTCCACTGTTCTTGTGGAATTTGCATAGTGATATTTGGAATCCCATAGAGGGCTATGGTGAAAATGGAAATAACTTCAGTTAAAAAATGAAAAGAAGCTTTCCGAGAAACCGCTTTGTGTTCTGTTAATTCATCTCAAAGAGTTACAGCTTTCCCCTCAAGAAGCCTTCCGCTAAGACTGTTTTTGAGGAATTTCCAAAGTGATATGTGGAAGCCCATAGAGGGCTATGGTGAAAATGGAAATATCGTAAGATACTTACCGAAAAGAAGCTGTCTGAAAAACTGCTTTGTGTTCTGTTAGTTCATCTCACAGAGCTACAGCTTTTCCCTCAAGAAGCCGTTCACTAAGACTGTTTTGTGAAATTTGCAAAGGGATATTTGGAAGCCCATAGAGGGCTAAGGTGAAAAAGGAAATATCTTCCGTTAAAAACTGGAAAGAACCATTCTGAGAAAATGCGGTGTGTTCTGTTAGTACATATCACCGAGCTACAGCTTTCCCCTCAGGAAGCCGTTCACTAAGAGTGTTCTTGTGGAATTGCAAAGTGATATTTGGAGGCACATAGAGGGCAGTGGTGAAAAAGGAAACATCCCAAGATAAAAACTGAAAAGAAGCTTTCTGAGAAACTGCTTTGTGTTCTGTTAATTCAAGTCACAGAGTTACTCTTTTACCTCAGGAAGCCTTTCGCTAAGGCTGTTGTTGTGGAATTTGCAAAGTGATGTTTGGAAGCCCAAAAGGGCTATGGTGAAAAAGGAAATATCCTCAGTTAAAAACTGGAAAGAAGCTTTCTGAGAAACTGCTTTGTGTTCAGTTAGTTCCTCTCACAGAGTTACAGCTTTCCCCTCAAGAAGACTTTCGCTAAGACTGTTCATGTGGAATTTTCAAAGTGATAATTGGAATCCCATAGAGGGCTATGGTGAAAAAGGAAATATCCTAAGGTAAAAACTGAAAAGTAGGTTTCTGAGAAAATGTTTTGTGTTCTGTTAATTCATCTTACAGAGTTACAGCTTGACCCTCAAGAAGCCTTTCGCTAAGACTTTTCTTCTGGAATTTGCAAAGTGATATTTGGAAACCCTATAGCCCTATGGTGAAAATGGAAATATCGTAAGATAAAAAACGAAAAGAAGGTTTCTGAGAAACTGCTTTGAATTCTTTTAATTCATCTTAGAGATTTACAGCTTTTATCTCCAGAATCCTTTCGCTAAGACTGTTCTTGTGGAATTTGCAAAATGTTTTTGGAAGCCCATAGAGGGCTATGCTGAAAAAGGAAATATCCTAAGATAAAAACTGAAAAGAAGCTTTCTGAGAAACTGCTTTGTGTTCTGTTAATTCATCTCAGAGAGTTACAGCTTTCCCCTCAAGAAGTCTTTCACAAAGACTGTTCTTGTGTAATTTGCAAAGTGATATTTGGAAGACCATAGAGGGCTATGTGGAAAAAGGAAATATAGTAAGATAAAATGCGAAAAGAAGCTTTCTGAGAAACTGCTTTGTGTTCTGTTAATTCAAGTCACAGAGTTACTCTTTTACCTCAGGAAGCCTTTCGCTAAGGCTGTTGTTGTGGAATTTGCAAAGTGATATTTGGAAGCCCAAAAGGGCTATGGTGAAAAAGGAAATATCCTCAGTTAAAAACTGGAAAGAAGCTTTCTGAGAAACTGCTTTGTGTTCAGTTAGTTCCTCTCACAGAGTTACAGCTTTCCCCTCAAGAAGACTTTCGCTAAGACTGTTCATGTGGAATTTTCAAAGTGATAATTGGAATCCCATAGAGGGCTATGGTGAAAAAGGAAATATCCTAAGGTAAAAACTGAAAAGTAGGTTTCTGAGAAAATGTTTTGTGTTCTGTTAATTCATCTTACAGAGTTACAGCTTGACCCTCAAGAAGCCTTTCGCTAAGACTTTTCGTCTGGAATTTGCAAAGTGATATTTGGAAACCCTATAGCCCTATGGTGAAAATGGAAATATCGTAAGATAAAAAACGAAAAGAAGGTTTCTGAGAAACTGCTTTGAATTCTTTTAATTCATCTTACAGATTTACAGCTTTTATCTCCAGAATCCTTTCGCTAAGACTGTTCTTGTGGAATTTGCAAAATGTTTTTGGAAGCCCATAGAGGGCTATGCTGAAAAAGGAAATATCCTAAGATAAAAACTGAAAAGAAGCTTTCTGAGAAACTGCTTTGTGTTCTGTTAATTCATCTCAGAGAGTTACAGCTTTCCCCTCAAGAAGTCTTTCACAAAGACTGTTCTTGTGTAATTTGCAAAGTGATATTTGGAAGACCATAGAGGGCTATGTTGAAAAAGGAAATATAGTAAGATAAAATCCGAAAAGAAGCTTTCTGAGAAACTGCTTTGTGTTCTGTTAATTCATCTCAAAGTGTCACAGATTTCCCCTCATGAGGCCGTTCACTAAGACTGTTCTTCTGAAATTTGGAAAGTGATATTTAGAATCTCATAGAGGGCAATGGTGAAAAAGGAAATATTGTCCGATAAAAACTGTAAAGAAGCTTTCTGATAAACTGCTTTGTGTTCTGTTAGTTCATCTCACAGAGTTACAGCTTTCCCTTCAGGAAGCAGTTCACTGAGACTATTCTTGTGAAATTTGCAAAGTGATATTAGAAAACTCCTAGAGGGCTATGGTGAAAAAGGAAATATCTTCCGTTAAAAACTGGAAAGAAGCTTTTTGAGAAACTGCCGTGTGTTCTGTTAAAGCATCTCACAGAGTTACAGCTTTCCCCTCAAGAAGGCTTTCGCTAAGACTGTTCTTGTGGGATTTGCAAAGTGATATTTGGAAGCCCATAGAGGGCTATGGTGAAAAAGGAAATATCTTTCGTTAAAAACTGGAAAGAAGATATCTGAGAAACTGCTTTGTGTTCTGTTAATTCATCTCACACAGTTACAGTTTTCCCCTCCAGAAGTCTTTCGCTTCCACTGTTCTTGTGGAATTTGCATAGTGATATTTGGAATCCCATAGAGGGCTATGGTGAAAATGGAAATAACTTCAGTTAAAAAATGAAAAGAAGCTTTCCGAGAAACCGCTTTGTGTTCTGTTAATTCATCTCAAAGAGTTACAGCTTTCCCCTCAAGAAGCCTTCTGCTAAGACTGTTTTTGAGGAATTTCCAAAGTGATATGTGGAAGCCCATAGAGGGCTATGGTGAAAATGGAAATATCGTAAGATACTTACCGAAAAGAAGCTGTCTGAAAAACTGCTTTGTGTTCTGTTAGTTCATCTCACAGAGCTACAGCTTTTCCCTCAAGAAGCCGTTCACTAAGACTGTTTTGTGAAATTTGCAAAGTGATATTTGGAAGCCCATAGAGGGCTAAGGTGAAAAAGGAAATATCTTCCGTTAAAAACTGGAAAGAACCATTCTGAGAAAATGCGGTGTGTTCTGTTAGTACATATCACCGAGCTACAGCTTTCCCCTCAGGAAGCCGTTCACTAAGACTGTTCTTGTGGAATTGCAAAGTGATATTTGGAGGCACATAGAGGGCAATGGTGAAAAAGGAAACATCCCAAGATAAAAACTGAAAAGAAGCTTTCTGAGAAACTGCTTTGTGTTCTGTTAATTCAAGTCACAGAGTTACTCTTTTACCTCAGGAAGCCTTTCGCTAAGGCTGTTGTTGTGGAATTTGCAAAGTGATGTTTGGAAGCCCAAAAGGGCTATGGTGAAAAAGGAAATATCCTCAGTTAAAAACTGGAAAGAAGCTTTCTGAGAAACTGCTTTGTGTTCAGTTAGTTCCTCTCACAGAGTTACAGCTTTCCCCTCAAGAAGACTTTCGCTAAGACTGTTCATGTGGAATTTTCAAAGTGATAATTGGAATCCCATAGAGGGCTATGGTGAAAAAGGAAATATCCTAAGGTAAAAACTGAAAAGTAGGTTTCTGAGAAAATGTTTTGTGTTCTGTTAATTCATCTTACAGAGTTACAGCTTGACCCTCAAGAAGCCTTTCGCTAAGACTTTTCTTCTGGAATTTGCAAAGTGATATTTGGAAACCCTATAGCCCTATGGTGAAAATGGAAATATCGTAAGATAAAAAACGAAAAGAAGGTTTCTGAGAAACTGCTTTGAATTCTTTTAATTCATCTTACAGATTTACAGCTTTTATCTCCAGAATCCTTTTATCTTGTGGAATTTGCAAAATGTTTTTGGAAGCCCATAGAGGGCTATGCTGAAAAAGGAAATATCCTAAGATAAAAACTGAAAAGAAGCTTTCTGAGAAACTGCTTTGTGTTCTGTTAATTCATCTCAGAGAGTTACAGCTTTCCCCTCAAGAAGTCTTTCACAAAGACTGTTCTTGTGTAGTTTGCAAAGTGATATTTGGAAGACCATAGAGGGCTATGTTGAAAAAGGAAATATAGTAAGATAAAATCCGAAAAGAAGCTTTCTGAGAAACTGCTTTGTGTTCTGTTAATTCATCTCAAAGTGTCACAGATTTCCCCTCATGAGGCCGTTCACTAAGACTGTTCTTCTGAAATTTGGAAAGTGATATTTAGAATCTCATAGAGGGCAATGGTGAAAAAGGAAATATTTTCCGATAAAAACTGTAAAGAAGCTTTCTGATAAACTGCTTTGTGTTCTGTTAGTTCATCTCACAGAGTTACAGCTTTCCCTTCAGGAAGCAGTTCACTGAGACTATTCTTGTGAAATTTGCAAAGTGATATTAGAAAACTCCTAGAGGGCTATGGTGAAAAAGGAAATATCTTCCGTTAAAAACTGGAAAGAAGCTTTTTGAGAAACTGCCGTGTGTTCTGTTAAAGCATCTCACCGAGTTACAGCTTTCCCCTCAAGAAGGCTTTCGCTAAGACTGTTCTTGTGGGATTTGCAAAGTGATATTTGGAAGCCCATAGAGGGCTATGGTGAAAAAGGAAATATCTTTCGTTAAAAACTGGAAAGAAGATATCTGAGAAACTGCTTTGTGTTCTGTTAATTCATCTCACAGAGTTACAGTTTTCCCCTCCAGAAGTCTTTCGCTTCCACTGTTCTTGTGGAATTTGCATAGTGATATTTGGAATCCCATAGAGGGCTATGGTGAAAATGGAAATAACTTCAGTTAAAAAATGAAAAGAAGCTTTCCGAGAAACCGCTTTGTGTTCTGTTAATTCATCTCAAAGAGTTACAGCTTTCCCCTCAAGAAGCCTTCCGCTAAGACTGTTTTTGAGGAATTTCCAAAGTGATATGTGGAAGCCCATAGAGGGCTATGGTGAAAATGGAAATATCGTAAGATACTTACCGAAAAGAAGCTGTCTGAAAAACTGCTTTGTGTTCTGTTAGTTCATCTCACAGAGCTACAGCTTTTCCCTCAAGAAGCCGTTCACTAAGACTGTTTTGTGAAATTTGCAAAGGGATATTTGGAAGCCCATAGAGGGCTAAGGTGAAAAAGGAAATATCTTCCGTTAAAAACTGGAAAGAACCATTCTGAGAAAATGCGGTGTGTTCTGTTAGTACATATCACCGAGCTACAGCTTTCCCCTCAGGAAGCCGTTCACTAAGAGTGTTCTTGTGGAATTGCAAAGTGATATTTGGAGGCACATAGAGGGCAGTGGTGAAAAAGGAAACATCCCAAGATAAAAACTGAAAAGAAGCTTTCTGAGAAACTGCTTTGTGTTCTGTTAATTCAAGTCACAGAGTTACTCTTTTACCTCAGGAAGCCTTTCGCTAAGGCTGTTGTTGTGGAATTTGCAAAGTGATGTTTGGAAGCCCAAAAGGGCTATGGTGAAAAAGGAAATATCCTCAGTTAAAAACTGGAAAGAAGCTTTCTGAGAAACTGCTTTGTGTTCAGTTAGTTCCTCTCACAGAGTTACAGCTTTCCCCTCAAGAAGACTTTCGCTAAGACTGTTCATGTGGAATTTTCAAAGTGATAATTGGAATCCCATAGAGGGCTATGGTGAAAAAGGAAATATCCTAAGGTAAAAACTGAAAAGTAGGTTTCTGAGAAAATGTTTTGTGTTCTGTTAATTCATCTTACAGAGTTACAGCTTGACCCTCAAGAAGCCTTTCGCTAAGACTTTTCTTCTGGAATTTGCAAAGTGATATTTGGAAACCCTATAGCCCTATGGTGAAAATGGAAATATCGTAAGATAAAAAACGAAAAGAAGGTTTCTGAGAAACTGCTTTGAATTCTTTTAATTCATCTTAGAGATTTACAGCTTTTATCTCCAGAATCCTTTCGCTAAGACTGTTCTTGTGGAATTTGCAAAATGTTTTTGGAAGCCCATAGAGGGCTATGCTGAAAAAGGAAATATCCTAAGATAAAAACTGAAAAGAAGCTTTCTGAGAAACTGCTTTGTGTTCTGTTAATTCATCTCAGAGAGTTACAGCTTTCCCCTCAAGAAGTCTTTCACAAAGACTGTTCTTGTGTAATTTGCAAAGTGATATTTGGAAGACCATAGAGGGCTATGTGGAAAAAGGAAATATAGTAAGATAAAATGCGAAAAGAAGCTTTCTGAGAAACTGCTTTGTGTTCTGTTAATTCATCTCAAAGTGTCACAGATTTCCCCTCATGAGGCCGTTCACTAAGACTGTTCTTCTGAAATTTGGAAAGTGATATTTAGAATCTCATAGAGGGCAATGGTGAAAAAGGAAATATTGTCCGATAAAAACTGTAAAGAAGCTTTCTGATAAACTGCTTTGTGTTCTGTTAGTTCATCTCACAGAGTTACAGCTTTCCCTTCAGGAAGCAGTTCACTGAGACTATTCTTGTGAAATTTGCAAAGTGATATTAGAAAACTCCTAGAGGGCTATGGTGAAAAAGGAAATATCTTCCGTTAAAAACTGGAAAGAAGCTTTTTGAGAAACTGCCGTGTGTTCTGTTAAAGCATCTCACCGAGTTACAGCTTTCCCCTCAAGAAGGCTTTCGCTAAGACTGTTCTTGTGGGATTTGCAAAGTGATATTTGGAAGCCCATAGAGGGCTATGGTGAAAAAGGAAATATCTTTCGTTAAAAACTGGAAAGAAGATATCTGAGAAACTGCTTTGTGTTCTGTTAATTCATCTCACAGAGTTACAGTTTTCCCCTCCAGAAGTCTTTCGCTTCCACTGTTCTTGTGGAATTTGCATAGTGATATTTGGAATCCCATAGAGGGCTATGGTGAAAATGGAAATAACTTCAGTTAAAAAATGAAAAGAAGCTTTCCGAGAAACCGCTTTGTGTTCTGTTAATTCATCTCAAAGAGTTACAGCTTTCCCCTCAAGAAGCCTTCCGCTAAGACTGTTTTTGAGGAATTTCCAAAGTGATATGTGGAAGCCCATAGAGGGCTATGGTGAAAATGGAAATATCGTAAGATACTTACCGAAAAGAAGCTGTCTGAAAAACTGCTTTGTGTTCTGTTAGTTCATCTCACAGAGCTACAGCTTTTCCCTCAAGAAGCCGTTCACTAAGACTGTTTTGTGAAATTTGCAAAGGGATATTTGGAAGCCCATAGAGGGCTAAGGTGAAAAAGGAAATATCTTCCGTTAAAAACTGGAAAGAACCATTCTGAGAAAATGCGGTGTGTTCTGTTAGTACATATCACCGAGCTACAGCTTTCCCCTCAGGAAGCCGTTCACTAAGAGTGTTCTTGTGGAATTGCAAAGTGATATTTGGAGGCACATAGAGGGCAGTGGTGAAAAAGGAAACATCCCAAGATAAAAACTGAAAAGAAGCTTTCTGAGAAACTGCTTTGTGTTCTGTTAATTCAAGTCACAGAGTTACTCTTTTACCTCAGGAAGCCTTTCGCTAAGGCTGTTGTTGTGGAATTTGCAAAGTGATGTTTGGAAGCCCAAAAGGGCTATGGTGAAAAAGGAAATATCCTCAGTTAAAAACTGGAAAGAAGCTTTCTGAGAAACTGCTTTGTGTTCAGTTAGTTCCTCTCACAGAGTTACAGCTTTCCCCTCAAGAAGACTTTCGCTAAGACTGTTCATGTGGAATTTTCAAAGTGATAATTGGAATCCCATAGAGGGCTATGGTGAAAAAGGAAATATCCTAAGGTAAAAACTGAAAAGTAGGTTTCTGAGAAAATGTTTTGTGTCCTGTTAATTCATCTTACAGAGTTACAGCTTGACCCTCAAGAAGCCTTTCGCTAAGACTTTTCTTCTGGAATTTGCAAAGTGATATTTGGAAACCCTATAGCCCTATGGTGAAAATGGAAATATCGTAAGATAAAAAACGAAAAGAAGGTTTCTGAGAAACTGCTTTGAATTCTTTTAATTCATCTTAGAGATTTACAGCTTTTATCTCCAGAATCCTTTCGCTAAGACTGTTCTTGTGGAATTTGCAAAATGTTTTTGGAAGCCCATAGAGGGCTATGCTGAAAAAGGAAATATCCTAAGATAAAAACTGAAAAGAAGCTTTCTGAGAAACTGCTTTGTGTTCTGTTAATTCATCTCAGAGAGTTACAGCTTTCCCCTCAAGAAGTCTTTCACAAAGACTGTTCTTGTGTAATTTGCAAAGTGATATTTGGAAGACCATAGAGGGCTATGTGGAAAAAGGAAATATAGTAAGATAAAATCCGAAAAGAAGCTTTCTGAGAAACTGCTTTGTGTTCTGTTAATTCATCTCAAAGTGTCACAGATTTCCCCTCATGAGGCCGTTCACTAAGACTGTTCTTCTGAAATTTGGAAAGTGATATTTAGAATCTCATAGAGGGCAATGGTGAAAAAGGAAATATTGTCCGATAAAAACTGTAAAGAAGCTTTCTGATAAACTGCTTTGTGTTCTGTTAGTTCATCTCACAGAGTTACAGCTTTCCCTTCAGGAAGCAGTTCACTGAGACTATTCTTGTGAAATTTGCAAAGTGATATTAGAAAACTCCTAGAGGGCTATGGTGAAAAAGGAAATATCTTCCGTTAAAAACTGGAAAGAAGCTTTTTGAGAAACTGCCGTGTGTTCTGTTAAAGCATCTCACCGAGTTACAGCTTTCCCCTCAAGAAGGCTTTCGCTAAGACTGTTCTTGTGGGATTTGCAAAGTGATATTTGGAAGCCCATAGAGGGCTATGGTGAAAAAGGAAATATCTTTCGTTAAAAACTGGAAAGAAGATATCTGAGAAACTGCTTTGTGTTCTGTTAATTCATCTCACACAGTTACAGTTTTCCCCTCCAGAAGTCTTTCGCTTCCACTGTTCTTGTGGAATTTGCATAGTGATATTTGGAATCCCATAGAGGGCTATGGTGAAAATGGAAATAACTTCAGTTAAAAAATGAAAAGAAGCTTTCCGAGAAACCGCTTTGTGTTCTGTTAATTCATCTCAAAGAGTTACAGCTTTCCCCTCAAGAAGCCTTCCGCTAAGACTGTTTTTGAGGAATTTCCAAAGTGATATGTGGAAGCCCATAGAGGGCTATGGTGAAAATGGAAATATCGTAAGATACTTACCGAAAAGAAGCTGTCTGAAAAACTGCTTTGTGTTCTGTTAGTTCATCTCACAGAGCTACAGCTTTTCCCTCAAGAAGCCGTTCACTAAGACTGTTTTGTGAAATTTGCAAAGGGATATTTGGAAGCCCATAGAGGGCTAAGGTGAAAAAGGAAATATCTTCCGTTAAAAACTGGAAAGAAGCATTCTGAGAAAATGCGGTGTGTTCTGTTAGTACATATCACCGAGCTACAGCTTTCCCCTCAGGAAGCCGTTCACTAAGAGTGTTCTTGTGGAATTGCAAAGTGATATTTGGAGGCACATAGAGGGCAGTGGTGAAAAAGGAAACATCCCAAGATAAAAACTGAAAAGAAGCTTTCTGAGAAACTGCTTTGTGTTCTGTTAATTCAAGTCACAGAGTTACTCTTTTACCTCAGGAAGCCTTTCGCTAAGGCTGTTGTTGTGGAATTTGCAAAGTGATATTTGGAAGCCCAAAAGGGCTATGGTGAAAAAGGAAATATCCTCAGTTAAAAACTGGAAAGAAGCTTTCTGAGAAACTGCTTTGTGTTCAGTTAGTTCCTCTCACAGAGTTACAGCTTTCCCCTCAAGAAGACTTTCGCTAAGACTGTTCATGTGGAATTTTCAAAGTGATAATTGGAATCCCATAGAGGGCTATGGTGAAAAAGGAAATATCCTAAGGTAAAAACTGAAAAGTAGGTTTCTGAGAAAATGTTTTGTGTCCTGTTAATTCATCTTACAGAGTTACAGCTTGACCCTCAAGAAGCCTTTCGCTAAGACTTTTCTTCTGGAATTTGCAAAGTGATATTTGGAAACCCTATAGCCCTATGGTGAAAATGGAAATATCGTAAGATAAAAAACGAAAAGAAGGTTTCTGAGAAACTGCTTTGAATTCTTTTAATTCATCTTAGAGATTTACAGCTTTTATCTCCAGAATCCTTTCGCTAAGACTGTTCTTGTGGAATTTGCAAAATGTTTTTGGAAGCCCATAGAGGGCTATGCTGAAAAAGGAAATATCCTAAGATAAAAACTGAAAAGAAGCTTTCTGAGAAACTGCTTTGTGTTCTGTTAATTCATCTCAGAGAGTTACAGCTTTCCCCTCAAGAAGTCTTTCACAAAGACTGTTCTTGTGTAATTTGCAAAGTGATATTTGGAAGACCATAGAGGGCTATGTGGAAAAAGGAAATATAGTAAGATAAAATGCGAAAAGAAGCTTTCTGAGAAACTGCTTTGTGTTCTGTTAATTCATCTCAAAGTGTCACAGATTTCCCCTCATGAGGCCGTTCACTAAGACTGTTCTTCTGAAATTTGGAAAGTGATATTTAGAATCTCATAGAGGGCAATGGTGAAAAAGGAAATATTGTCCGATAAAAACTGTAAAGAAGCTTTCTGATAAACTGCTTTGTGTTCTGTTAGTTCATCTCACAGAGTTACAGCTTTCCCTTCAGGAAGCAGTTCACTGAGACTATTCTTGTGAAATTTGCAAAGTGATATTAGAAAACTCCTAGAGGGCTATGGTGAAAAAGGAAATATCTTCCGTTAAAAACTGGAAAGAAGCTTTTTGAGAAACTGCCGTGTGTTCTGTTAAAGCATCTCACCGAGTTACAGCTTTCCCCTCAAGAAGGCTTTCGCTAAGACTGTTCTTGTGGGATTTGCAAAGTGATATTTGGAAGCCCATAGAGGGCTATGGTGAAAAAGGAAATATCTTTCGTTAAAAACTGGAAAGAAGATATCTGAGAAACTGCTTTGTGTTCTGTTAATTCATCTCACACAGTTACAGTTTTCCCCTCCAGAAGTCTTTCGCTTCCACTGTTCTTGTGGAATTTGCATAGTGATATTTGGAATCCCATAGAGGGCTATGGTGAAAATGGAAATAACTTCAGTTAAAAAATGAAAAGAAGCTTTCCGAGAAACCGCTTTGTGTTCTGTTAATTCATCTCAAAGAGTTACAGCTTTCCCCTCAAGAAGCCTTCCGCTAAGACTGTTTTTGAGGAATTTCCAAAGTGATATGTGGAAGCCCATAGAGGGCTATGGTGAAAATGGAAATATCGTAAGATACTTACCGAAAAGAAGCTGTCTGAAAAACTGCTTTGTGTTCTGTTAGTTCATCTCACAGAGCTACAGCTTTTCCCTCAAGAAGCCGTTCACTAAGACTGTTTTGTGAAATTTGCAAAGGGATATTTGGAAGCCCATAGAGGGCTAAGGTGAAAAAGGAAATATCTTCCGTTAAAAACTGGAAAGAAGCATTCTGAGAAAATGCGGTGTGTTCTGTTAGTACATATCACCGAGCTACAGCTTTCCCCTCAGGAAGCCGTTCACTAAGAGTGTTCTTGTGGAATTGCAAAGTGATATTTGGAGGCACATAGAGGGCAGTGGTGAAAAAGGAAACATCCCAAGATAAAAACTGAAAAGAAGCTTTCTGAGAAACTGCTTTGTGTTCTGTTAATTCAAGTCACAGAGTTACTCTTTTACCTCAGGAAGCCTTTCGCTAAGGCTGTTGTTGTGGAATTTGCAAAGTGATGTTTGCAAGCCCAAAAGGGCTATGGTGAAAAAGGAAATATCCTCAGTTAAAAACTGGAAAGAAGCTTTCTGAGAAACTGCTTTGTGTTCAGTTAGTTCCTCTCACAGAGTTACAGCTTTCCCCTCAAGAAGACTTTCGCTAAGACTGTTCATGTGGAATTTTCAAAGTGATAATTGGAATCCCATAGAGGGCTATGGTGAAAAAGGAAATATCCTAAGGTAAAAACTGAAAAGTAGGTTTCTGAGAAAATGTTTTGTGTTCTGTTAATTCATCTTACAGAGTTACAGCTTGACCCTCAAGAAGCCTTTCGCTAAGACTTTTCTTCTGGAATTTGCAAAGTGATATTTGGAAACCCTATAGCCCTATGGTGAAAATGGAAATATCGTAAGATAAAAAACGAAAAGAAGGTTTCTGAGAAACTGCTTTGAATTCTTTTAATTCATCTTAGAGATTTACAGCTTTTATCTCCAGAATCCTTTCGCTAAGACTGTTCTTGTGGAATTTGCAAAATGTTTTTGGAAGCCCATAGAGGGCTATGCTGAAAAAGGAAATATCCTAAGATAAAAACTGAAAAGAAGCTTTCTGAGAAACTGCTTTGTGTTCTGTTAATTCATCTCAGAGAGTTACAGCTTTCCCCTCAAGAAGTCTTTCACAAAGACTGTTCTTGTGTAGTTTGCAAAGTGATATTTGGAAGACCATAGAGGGCTATGTTGAAAAAGGAAATATAGTAAGATAAAATCCGAAAAGAAGCTTTCTGAGAAACTGCTTTGTGTTCTGTTAATTCATCTCAAAGTGTCACAGATTTCCCCTCATGAGGCCGTTCACTAAGACTGTTCTTCTGAAATTTGGAAAGTGATATTTAGAATCTCATAGAGGGCAATGGTGAAAAAGGAAATATTGTCCGATAAAAACTGTAAAGAAGCTTTCTGATAAACTGCTTTGTGTTCTGTTAGTTCATCTCACAGAGTTACAGCTTTCCCTTCAGGAAGCAGTTCACTGAGACTATTCTTGTGAAATTTGCAAAGTGATATTAGAAAACTCCTAGAGGGCTATGGTGAAAAAGGAAATATCTTCCGTTAAAAACTGGAAAGAAGCTTTTTGAGAAACTGCCGTGTGTTCTGTTAAAGCATCTCACCGAGTTACAGCTTTCCCCTCAAGAAGGCTTTCGCTAAGACTGTTCTTGTGGGATTTGCAAAGTGATATTTGGAAGCCCATAGAGGGCTATGGTGAAAAAGGAAATATCTTTCGTTAAAAACTGGAAAGAAGATATCTGAGAAACTGCTTTGTGTTCTGTTAATTCATCTCACAGAGTTACAGTTTTCCCCTCCAGAAGTCTTTCGCTTCCACTGTTCTTGTGGAATTTGCATAGTGATATTTGGAATCCCATAGAGGGCTATGGTGAAAATGGAAATAACTTCAGTTAAAAAATGAAAAGAAGCTTTCCGAGAAACCGCTTTGTGTTCTGTTAATTCATCTCAAAGAGTTACAGCTTTCCCCTCAAGAAGCCTTCCGCTAAGACTGTTTTTGAGGAATTTCCAAAGTGATATGTGGAAGCCCATAGAGGGCTATGGTGAAAATGGAAATATCGTAAGATACTTACCGAAAAGAAGCTGTCTGAAAAACTGCTTTGTGTTCTGTTAGTTCATCTCACAGAGCTACAGCTTTTCCCTCAAGAAGCCGTTCACTAAGACTGTTTTGTGAAATTTGCAAAGGGATATTTGGAAGCCCATAGAGGGCTAAGGTGAAAAAGGAAATATCTTCCGTTAAAAACTGGAAAGAACCATTCTGAGAAAATGCGGTGTGTTCTGTTAGTACATATCACCGAGCTACAGCTTTCCCCTCAGGAAGCCGTTCACTAAGACTGTTCTTGTGGAATTGCAAAGTGATATTTGGAGGCACATAGAGGGCAGTGGTGAAAAAGGAAACATCCCAAGATAAAAACTGAAAAGAAGCTTTCTGAGAAACTGCTTTGTGTTCTGTTAATTCAAGTCACAGAGTTACTCTTTTACCTCAGGAAGCCTTTCGCTAAGGCTGTTGTTGTGGAATTTGCAAAGTGATGTTTGGAAGCCCAAAAGGGCTATGGTGAAAAAGGAAATATCCTCAGTTAAAAACTGGAAAGAAGCTTTCTGAGAAACTGCTTTGTGTTCAGTTAGTTCCTCTCACAGAGTTACAGCTTTCCCCTCAAGAAGACTTTCGCTAAGACTGTTCATGTGGAATTTTCAAAGTGATAATTGGAATCCCATAGAGGGCTATGGTGAAAAAGGAAATATCCTAAGGTAAAAACTGAAAAGTAGGTTTCTGAGAAAATGTTTTGTGTCCTGTTAATTCATCTTACAGAGTTACAGCTTGACCCTCAAGAAGCCTTTCGCTAAGACTTTTCTTCTGGAATTTGCAAAGTGATATTTGGAAACCCTATAGCCCTATGGTGAAAATGGAAATATCGTAAGATAAAAAACGAAAAGAAGGTTTCTGAGAAACTGCTTTGAATTCTTTTAATTCATCTTAGAGATTTACAGCTTTTATCTCCAGAATCCTTTCGCTAAGACTGTTCTTGTGGAATTTGCAAAATGTTTTTGGAAGCCCATAGAGGGCTATGCTGAAAAAGGAAATATCCTAAGATAAAAACTGAAAAGAAGCTTTCTGAGAAACTGCTTTGTGTTCTGTTAATTCATCTCAGAGAGTTACAGCTTTCCCCTCAAGAAGTCTTTCACAAAGACTGTTCTTGTGTAGTTTGCAAAGTGATATTTGGAAGACCATAGAGGGCTATGTTGAAAAAGGAAATATAGTAAGATAAAATCCGAAAAGAAGCTTTCTGAGAAACTGCTTTGTGTTCTGTTAATTCATCTCAAAGTGTCACAGATTTCCCCTCATGAGGCCGTTCACTAAGACTGTTCTTCTGAAATTTGGAAAGTGATATTTAGAATCTCATAGAGGGCAATGGTGAAAAAGGAAATATTGTCCGATAAAAACTGTAAAGAAGCTTTCTGATAAACTGCTTTGTGTTCTGTTAGTTCATCTCACAGAGTTACAGCTTTCCCTTCAGGAAGCAGTTCACTGAGACTATTCTTGTGAAATTTGCAAAGTGATATTAGAAAACTCCTAGAGGGCTATGGTGAAAAAGGAAATATCTTCCGTTAAAAACTGGAAAGAAGCTTTTTGAGAAACTGCCGTGTGTTCTGTTAAAGCATCTCACCGAGTTACAGCTTTCCCCTCAAGAAGGCTTTCGCTAAGACTGTTCTTGTGGGATTTGCAAAGTGATATTTGGAAGCCCATAGAGGGCTATGGTGAAAAAGGAAATATCTTTCGTTAAAAACTGGAAAGAAGATATCTGAGAAACTGCTTTGTGTTCTGTTAATTCATCTCACAGAGTTACAGTTTTCCCCTCCAGAAGTCTTTCGCTTCCACTGTTCTTGTGGAATTTGCATAGTGATATTTGGAATCCCATAGAGGGCTATGGTGAAAATGGAAATAACTTCAGTTAAAAAATGAAAAGAAGCTTTCCGAGAAACCGCTTTGTGTTCTGTTAATTCATCTCAAAGAGTTACAGCTTTCCCCTCAAGAAGCCTTCCGCTAAGACTGTTTTTGAGGAATTTCCAAAGTGATATGTGGAAGCCCATAGAGGGCTATGGTGAAAATGGAAATATCGTAAGATACTTACCGAAAAGAAGCTGTCTGAAAAACTGCTTTGTGTTCTGTTAGTTCATCTCACAGAGCTACAGCTTTTCCCTCAAGAAGCCGTTCACTAAGACTGTTTTGTGAAATTTGCAAAGGGATATTTGGAAGCCCATAGAGGGCTAAGGTGAAAAAGGAAATATCTTCCGTTAAAAACTGGAAAGAAGCATTCTGAGAAAATGCGGTGTGTTCTGTTAGTACATATCACCGAGCTACAGCTTTCCCCTCAGGAAGCCGTTCACTAAGAGTGTTCTTGTGGAATTGCAAAGTGATATTTGGAGGCACATAGAGGGCAGTGGTGAAAAAGGAAACATCCCAAGATAAAAACTGAAAAGAAGCTTTCTGAGAAACTGCTTTGTGTTCTGTTAATTCAAGTCACAGAGTTACTCTTTTACCTCAGGAAGCCTTTCGCTAAGGCTGTTGTTGTGGAATTTGCAAAGTGATGTTTGGAAGCCCAAAAGGGCTATGGTGAAAAAGGAAATATCCTCAGTTAAAAACTGGAAAGAAGCTTTCTGAGAAACTGCTTTGTGTTCAGTTAGTTCCTCTCACAGAGTTACAGCTTTCCCCTCAAGAAGACTTTCGCTAAGACTGTTCATGTGGAATTTTCAAAGTGATAATTGGAATCCCATAGAGGGCTATGGTGAAAAAGGAAATATCCTAAGGTAAAAACTGAAAAGTAGGTTTCTGAGAAAATGTTTTGTGTTCTGTTAATTCATCTTACAGAGTTACAGCTTGACCCTCAAGAAGCCTTTCGCTAAGACTTTTCTTCTGGAATTTGCAAAGTGATATTTGGAAACCCTATAGCCCTATGGTGAAAATGGAAATATCGTAAGATAAAAAACGAAAAGAAGGTTTCTGAGAAACTGCTTTGAATTCTTTTAATTCATCTTAGAGATTTACAGCTTTTATCTCCAGAATCCTTTCGCTAAGACTGTTCTTGTGGAATTTGCAAAATGTTTTTGGAAGCCCATAGAGGGCTATGCTGAAAAAGGAAATATCCTAAGATAAAAACTGAAAAGAAGCTTTCTGAGAAACTGCTTTGTGTTCTGTTAATTCATCTCAGAGAGTTACAGCTTTCCCCTCAAGAAGTCTTTCACAAAGACTGTTCTTGTGTAGTTTGCAAAGTGATATTTGGAAGACCATAGAGGGCTATGTTGAAAAAGGAAATATAGTAAGATAAAATCCGAAAAGAAGCTTTCTGAGAAACTGCTTTGTGTTCTGTTAATTCATCTCAAAGTGTCACAGATTTCCCCTCATGAGGCCGTTCACTAAGACTGTTCTTCTGAAATTTGGAAAGTGATATTTAGAATCTCATAGAGGGCAATGGTGAAAAAGGAAATATTGTCCGATAAAAACTGTAAAGAAGCTTTCTGATAAACTGCTTTGTGTTCTGTTAGTTCATCTCACAGAGTTACAGCTTTCCCTTCAGGAAGCAGTTCACTGAGACTATTCTTGTGAAATTTGCAAAGTGATATTAGAAAACTCCTAGAGGGCTATGGTGAAAAAGGAAATATCTTCCGTTAAAAACTGGAAAGAAGCTTTTTGAGAAACTGCCGTGTGTTCTGTTAAAGCATCTCACCGAGTTACAGCTTTCCCCTCAAGAAGGCTTTCGCTAAGACTGTTCTTGTGGGATTTGCAAAGTGATATTTGGAAGCCCATAGAGGGCTATGGTGAAAAAGGAAATATCTTTCGTTAAAAACTGGAAAGAAGATATCTGAGAAACTGCTTTGTGTTCTGTTAATTCATCTCACACAGTTACAGTTTTCCCCTCCAGAAGTCTTTCGCTTCCACTGTTCTTGTGGAATTTGCATAGTGATATTCGGAATCCCATAGAGGGCTATGGTGAAAATGGAAATAACTTCAGTTAAAAAATGAAAAGAAGCTTTCCGAGAAACCGCTTTGTGTTCTGTTAATTCATCTCAAAGAGTTACAGCTTTCCCCTCAAGAAGCCTTCCGCTAAGACTGTTTTTGAGGAATTTCCAAAGTGATATGTGGAAGCCCATAGAGGGCTATGGTGAAAATGGAAATATCGTAAGATACTTACCGAAAAGAAGCTGTCTGAAAAACTGCTTTGTGTTCTGTTAGTTCATCTCACAGAGCTACAGCTTTTCCCTCAAGAAGCCGTTCACTAAGACTGTTTTGTGAAAATTGCAAAGTGATATTTGGAAGCCCATACAGGGCTAAGGTGAAAAAGGAAATATCTTCCGTTAAAAACTGGAAAGAACCATTCTGAGAAAATGCGGTGTGTTCTGTTAGTACATATCACCGAGCTACAGCTTTCCCCTCAGGAAGCCGTTCACTAAGACTGTTCTTGTGGAATTGCAAAGTGATATTTGGAGGCACATAGAGGGCAATGGTGAAAAAGGAAACATCCCAAGATAAAAACTGAAAAGAAGCTTTCTGAGAAACTGCTTTGTGTTCTGTTAATTCAAGTCACAGAGTTACTCTTTTACCTCAGGAAGCCTTTCGCTAAGGCTGTTGTTGTGGAATTTGCAAAGTGATATTTGGAAGCCCAAAAGGGCTATGGTGAAAAAGGAAATATCCTCAGTTAAAAACTGGAAAGAAGCTTTCTGAGAAACTGCTTTGTGTTCAGTTAGTTCCTCTCACAGAGTTACAGCTTTCCCCTCAAGAAGACTTTCGCTAAGACTGTTCATGTGGAATTTTCAAAGTGATAATTGGAATCCCATAGAGGGCTATGGTGAAAAAGGAAATATCCTAAGGTAAAAACTGAAAAGTAGGTTTCTGAGAAAATGTTTTGTGTTCTGTTAATTCATCTTACAGAGTTACAGCTTGACCCTCAAGAAGCCTTTCGCTAAGACTTTTCTTCTGGAATTTGCAAAGTGATATTTGGAAACCCTATAGCCCTATGGTGAAAATGGAAATATCGTAAGATAAAAAACGAAAAGAAGGTTTCTGAGAAACTGCTTTGAATTCTTTTAATTCATCTTACAGATTTACAGCTTTTATCTCCAGAATCCTTTCGCTAAGACTGTTCTTGTGGAATTTGCAAAATGTTTTTGGAAGCCCATAGAGGGCTATGCTGAAAAAGGAAATATCCTAAGATAAAAACTGAAAAGAAGCTTTCTGAGAAACTGCTTTGTGTTCTGTTAATTCATCTCAGAGAGTTACAGCTTTCCCCTCAAGAAGTCTTTCACAAAGACTGTTCTTGTGTAATTTGCAAAGTGATATTTGGAAGACCATAGAGGGCTATGTTGAAAAAGGAAATATAGTAAGATAAAATCCGAAAAGAAGCTTTCTGAGAAACTGCTTTGTGTTCTGTTAATTCATCTCAAAGTGTCACAGATTTCCCCTCATGAGGCCGTTCACTAAGACTGTTCTTCTGAAATTTGGAAAGTGATATTTAGAATCTCATAGAGGGCAATGGTGAAAAAGGAAATATTGTCCGATAAAAACTGTAAAGAAGCTTTCTGATAAACTGCTTTGTGTTCTGTTAGTTCATCTCACAGAGTTACAGCTTTCCCTTCAGGAAGCAGTTCACTGAGACTATTCTTGTGAAATTTGCAAAGTGATATTAGAAAACTCCTAGAGGGCTATGGTGAAAAAGGAAATATCTTCCGTTAAAAACTGGAAAGAAGCTTTTTGAGAAACTGCCGTGTGTTCTGTTAAAGCATCTCACCGAGTTACAGCTTTCCCCTCAAGAAGGCTTTCGCTAAGACTGTTCTTGTGGGATTTGCAAAGTGATATTTGGAAGCCCATAGAGGGCTATGGTGAAAAAGGAAATATCTTTCGTTAAAAACTGGAAAGAAGATATCTGAGAAACTGCTTTGTGTTCTGTTAATTCATCTCACACAGTTACAGTTTTCCCCTCCAGAAGTCTTTCGCTTCCACTGTTCTTGTGGAATTTGCATAGTGATATTTGGAATCCCATAGAGGGCTATGGTGAAAATGGAAATAACTTCAGTTAAAAAATGAAAAGAAGCTTTCCGAGAAACCGCTTTGTGTTCTGTTAATTCATCTCAAAGAGTTACAGCTTTCCCCTCAAGAAGCCTTCCGCTAAGACTGTTTTTGAGGAATTTCCAAAGTGATATGTGGAAGCCCATAGAGGGCTATGGTGAAAATGGAAATATCGTAAGATACTTACCGAAAAGAAGCTGTCTGAAAAACTGCTTTGTGTTCTGTTAGTTCATCTCACAGAGCTACAGCTTTTCCCTCAAGAAGCCGTTCACTAAGACTGTTTTGTGAAATTTGCAAAGTGATATTTGGAAGCCCATACAGGGCTAAGGTGAAAAAGGAAATATCTTCCGGTAAAAACTGGAAAGAACCATTCTGAGAAAATGCGGTGTGTTCTGTTAGTACATATCACCGAGCTACAGCTTTCCCCTCAGGAAGCCGTTCACTAAGACTGTTCTTGTGGAATTGCAAAGTGATATTTGGAGGCACATAGAGGGCAATGGTGAAAAAGGAAACATCCCAAGATAAAAACTGAAAAGAAGCTTTCTGAGAAACTGCTTTGTGTTCTGTTAATTCAAGTCACAGAGTTACTCTTTTACCTCAGGAAGCCTTTCGCTAAGGCTGTTGTTGTGGAATTTGCAAAGTGATATTTGGAAGCCCAAAAGGGCTATGGTGAAAAAGGAAATATCCTCAGTTAAAAACTGGAAAGAAGCTTTCTGAGAAACTGCTTTGTGTTCAGTTAGTTCCTCTCACAGAGTTACAGCTTTCCCCTCAAGAAGACTTTCGCTAAGACTGTTCATGTGGAATTTTCAAAGTGATAATTGGAATCCCATAGAGGGCTATGGTGAAAAAGGAAATATCCTAAGGTAAAAACTGAAAAGTAGGTTTCTGAGAAAATGTTTTGTGTTCTGTTAATTCATCTTACAGAGTTACAGCTTGACCCTCAAGAAGCCTTTCGCTAAGACTTTTCTTCTGGAATTTGCAAAGTGATATTTGGAAACCCTATAGCCCTATGGTGAAAATGGAAATATCGTAAGATAAAAAACGAAAAGAAGGTTTCTGAGAAACTGCTTTGAATTCTTTTAATTCATCTTACAGATTTACAGCTTTTATCTCCAGAATCCTTTCGCTAAGACTGTTCTTGTGGAATTTGCAAAATGTTTTTGGAAGCCCATAGAGGGCTATGCTGAAAAAGGAAATATCCTAAGATAAAAACTGAAAAGAAGCTTTCTGAGAAACTGCTTTGTGTTCTGTTAATTCATCTCAGAGAGTTACAGCTTTCCCCTCAAGAAGTCTTTCACAAAGACTGTTCTTGTGTAATTTGCAAAGTGATATTTGGAAGACCATAGAGGGCTATGTTGAAAAAGGAAATATAGTAAGATAAAATCCGAAAAGAAGCTTTCTGAGAAACTGCTTTGTGTTCTGTTAATTCATCTCAAAGTGTCACAGATTTCCCCTCATGAGGCCGTTCACTAAGACTGTTCTTCTGAAATTTGGAAAGTGATATTTAGAATCTCATAGAGGGCAATGGTGAAAAAGGAAATATTGTCCGATAAAAACTGTAAAGAAGCTTTCTGATAAACTGCTTTGTGTTCTGTTAGTTCATCTCACAGAGTTACAGCTTTCCCTTCAGGAAGCAGTTCACTGAGACTATTCTTGTGAAATTTGCAAAGTGATATTAGAAAACTCCTAGAGGGCTATGGTGAAAAAGGAAATATCTTCCGTTAAAAACTGGAAAGAAGCTTTTTGAGAAACTGCCGTGTGTTCTGTTAAAGCATCTCACCGAGTTACAGCTTTCCCCTCAAGAAGGCTTTCGCTAAGACTGTTCTTGTGGGATTTGCAAAGTGATATTTGGAAGCCCATAGAGGGCTATGGTGAAAAAGGAAATATCTTTCGTTAAAAACTGGAAAGAAGATATCTGAGAAACTGCTTTGTGTTCTGTTAATTCATCTCACACAGTTACAGTTTTCCCCTCCAGAAGTCTTTCGCTTCCACTGTTCTTGTGGAATTTGCATAGTGATATTTGGAATCCCATAGAGGGCTATGGTGAAAATGGAAATAACTTCAGTTAAAAAATGAAAAGAAGCTTTCCGAGAAACCGCTTTGTGTTCTGTTAATTCATCTCAAAGAGTTACAGCTTTCCCCTCAAGAAGCCTTCCGCTAAGACTGTTTTTGAGGAATTTCCAAAGTGATATGTGGAAGCCCATAGAGGGCTATGGTGAAAATGGAAATATCGTAAGATACTTACCGAAAAGAAGCTGTCTGAAAAACTGCTTTGTGTTCTGTTAGTTCATCTCACAGAGCTACAGCTTTTCCCTCAAGAAGCCGTTCACTAAGACTGTTTTGTGAAATTTGCAAAGTGATATTTGGAAGCCCATAGAGGGCTAAGGTGAAAAAGGAAATATCTTCCGGTAAAAACTGGAAAGAACCATTCTGAGAAAATGCGGTGTGTTCTGTTAGTACATATCACCGAGCTACAGCTTTCCCCTCAGGAAGCCGTTCACTAAGACTGTTCTTGTGGAATTGCAAAGTGATATTTGGAGGCACATAGAGGGCAATGGTGAAAAAGGAAACATCCCAAGATAAAAACTGAAAAGAAGCTTTCTGAGAAACTGCTTTGTGTTCTGTTAATTCAAGTCACAGAGTTACTCTTTTACCTCAGGAAGCCTTTCGCTAAGGCTGTTGTTGTGGAATTTGCAAAGTGATATTTGGAAGCCCAAAAGGGCTATGGTGAAAAAGGAAATATCCTCAGTTAAAAACTGGAAAGAAGCTTTCTGAGAAACTGCTTTGTGTTCAGTTAGTTCCTCTCACAGAGTTACAGCTTTCCCCTCAAGAAGACTTTCGCTAAGACTGTTCATGTGGAATTTTCAAAGTGATAATTGGAATCCCATAGAGGGCTATGGTGAAAAAGGAAATATCCTAAGGTAAAAACTGAAAAGTAGGTTTCTGAGAAAATGTTTTGTGTTCTGTTAATTCATCTTACAGAGTTACAGCTTGACCCTCAAGAAGCCTTTCGCTAAGACTTTTCTTCTGGAATTTGCAAAGTGATATTTGGAAACCCTATAGCCCTATGGTGAAAATGGAAATATCGTAAGATAAAAAACGAAAAGAAGGTTTCTGAGAAACTGCTTTGAATTCTTTTAATTCATCTTACAGATTTACAGCTTTTATCTCCAGAATCCTTTCGCTAAGACTGTTCTTGTGGAATTTGCAAAATGTTTTTGGAAGCCCATAGAGGGCTATGCTGAAAAAGGAAATATCCTAAGATAAAAACTGAAAAGAAGCTTTCTGAGAAACTGCTTTGTGTTCTGTTAATTCATCTCAGAGAGTTACAGCTTTCCCCTCAAGAAGTCTTTCACAAAGACTGTTCTTGTGTAATTTGCAAAGTGATATTTGGAAGACCATAGAGGGCTATGTTGAAAAAGGAAATATAGTAAGATAAAATCCGAAAAGAAGCTTTCTGAGAAACTGCTTTGTGTTCTGTTAATTCATCTCAAAGTGTCACAGATTTCCCCTCATGAGGCCGTTCACTAAGACTGTTCTTCTGAAATTTGGAAAGTGATATTTAGAATCTCATAGAGGGCAATGGTGAAAAAGGAAATATTTTCCGATAAAAACTGTAAAGAAGCTTTCTGATAAACTGCTTTGTGTTCTGTTAGTTCATCTCACAGAGTTACAGCTTTCCCTTCAGGAAGCAGTTCACTGAGACTATTCTTGTGAAATTTGCAAAGTGATATTAGAAAACTCCTAGAGGGCTATGGTGAAAAAGGAAATATCTTCCGTTAAAAACTGGAAAGAAGCTTTTTGAGAAACTGCCGTGTGTTCTGTTAAAGCATCTCACCGAGTTACAGCTTTCCCCTCAAGAAGGCTTTCGCTAAGACTGTTCTTGTGGGATTTGCAAAGTGATATTTGGAAGCCCATAGAGGGCTATGGTGAAAAAGGAAATATCTTTCGTTAAAAACTGGAAAGAAGATATCTGAGAAACTGCTTTGTGTTCTGTTAATTCATCTCACACAGTTACAGTTTTCCCCTCCAGAAGTCTTTCGCTTCCACTGTTCTTGTGGAATTTGCATAGTGATATTTGGAATCCCATAGAGGGCTATGGTGAAAATGGAAATAACTTCAGTTAAAAAATGAAAAGAAGCTTTCCGAGAAACCGCTTTGTGTTCTGTTAATTCATCTCAAAGAGTTACAGCTTTCCCCTCAAGAAGCCTTCCGCTAAGACTGTTTTTGAGGAATTTCCAAAGTGATATGTGGAAGCCCATAGAGGGCTATGGTGAAAATGGAAATATCGTAAGATACTTACCGAAAAGAAGCTGTCTGAAAAACTGCTTTGTGTTCTGTTAGTTCATCTCACAGAGCTACAGCTTTTCCCTCAAGAAGCCGTTCACTAAGACTGTTTTGTGAAATTTGCAAAGTGATATTTGGAAGGCCATAGAGGGCTAAGGTGAAAAATTAAATATCTTCCGTTAAAAACTGGAAAGAACCATTCTGAGAAAATGCGGTGTGTTCTGTTAGTACATATCACCGAGCTACAGCTTTCCCCTCAGGAAGCCGTTCACTAAGACTGTTCTTGTGGAATTGCAAAGTGATATTTGGAGGCACATAGAGGGCAATGGTGAAAAAGGAAACATCCCAAGATAAAAACTGAAAAGAAGCTTTCTGAGAAACTGCTTTGTGTTCTGTTAATTCAAGTCACAGAGTTACTCTTTTACCTCAGGAAGCCTTTCGCTAAGGCTGTTGTTGTGGAATTTGCAAAGTGATATTTGGAAGCCCAAAAGGGCTATGGTGAAAAAGGAAATATCCTCAGTTAAAAACTGGAAAGAAGCTTTCTGAGAAACTGCTTTGTGTTCAGTTAGTTCCTCTCACAGAGTTACAGCTTTCCCCTCAAGAAGACTTTCGCTAAGACTGTTCATGTGGAATTTTCAAAGTGATAATTGGAATCCCATAGAGGGCTATGGTGAAAAAGGAAATATCCTAAGGTAAAAACTGAAAAGTAGGTTTCTGAGAAAATGTTTTGTGTTCTGTTAATTCATCTTACAGAGTTACAGCTTGACCCTCAAGAAGCCTTTCGCTAAGACTTTTCTTCTGGAATTTGCAAAGTGATATTTGGAAACCCTATAGCCCTATGGTGAAAATGGAAATATCGTAAGATAAAAAACGAAAAGAAGGTTTCTGAGAAACTGCTTTGAATTCTTTTAATTCATCTTAGAGATTTACAGCTTTTATCTCCAGAATCCTTTCGCTAAGACTGTTCTTGTGGAATTTGCAAAATGTTTTTGGAAGCCCATAGAGGGCTATGCTGAAAAAGGAAATATCCTAAGATAAAAACTGAAAAGAAGCTTTCTGAGAAACTGCTTTGTGTTCTGTTAATTCATCTCAGAGAGTTACAGCTTTCCCCTCAAGAAGTCTTTCACAAAGACTGTTCTTGTGTAATTTGCAAAGTGATATTTGGAAGACCATAGAGGGCTATGTTGAAAAAGGAAATATAGTAAGATAAAATCCGAAAAGAAGCTTTCTGAGAAACTGCTTTGTGTTCTGTTAATTCATCTCAAAGTGTCACAGATTTCCCCTCATGAGGCCGTTCACTAAGACTGTTCTTCTGAAATTTGGAAAGTGATATTTAGAATCTCATAGAGGGCAATGGTGAAAAAGGAAATATTTTCCGATAAAAACTGTAAAGAAGCTTTCTGATAAACTGCTTTGTGTTCTGTTAGTTCATCTCACAGAGTTACAGCTTTCCCTTCAGGAAGCAGTTCACTGAGACTATTCTTGTGAAATTTGCAAAGTGATATTAGAAAACTCCTAGAGGGCTATGGTGAAAAAGGAAATATCTTCCGTTAAAAACTGGAAAGAAGCTTTTTGAGAAACTGCCGTGTGTTCTGTTAAAGCATCTCACCGAGTTACAGCTTTCCCCTCAAGAAGGCTTTCGCTAAGACTGTTCTTGTGGGATTTGCAAAGTGATATTTGGAAGCCCATAGAGGGCTATGGTGAAAAAGGAAATATCTTTCGTTAAAAACTGGAAAGAAGATATCTGAGAAACTGCTTTGTGTTCTGTTAATTCATCTCACACAGTTACAGTTTTCCCCTCCAGAAGTCTTTCGCTTCCACTGTTCTTGTGGAATTTGCATAGTGATATTTGGAATCCCATAGAGGGCTATGGTGAAAATGGAAATAACTTCAGTTAAAAAATGAAAAGAAGCTTTCCGAGAAACCGCTTTGTGTTCTGTTAATTCATCTCAAAGAGTTACAGCTTTCCCCTCAAGAAGCCTTCCGCTAAGACTGTTTTTGAGGAATTTCCAAAGTGATATGTGGAAGCCCATAGAGGGCTATGGTGAAAATGGAAATATCGTAAGATACTTACCGAAAAGAAGCTGTCTGAAAAACTGCTTTGTGTTCTGTTAGTTCATCTCACAGAGCTACAGCTTTTCCCTCAAGAAGCCGTTCACTAAGACTGTTTTGTGAAATTTGCAAAGTGATATTTGGAAGCCCATAGAGGGCTAAGGTGAAAAAGGAAATATCTTCCGTTAAAAACTGGAAAGAACCATTCTGAGAAAATGCGGTGTGTTCTGTTAGTACATATCACCGAGCTACAGCTTTCCCCTCAGGAAGCCGTTCACTAAGACTGTTCTTGTGGAATTGCAAAGTGATATTTGGAGGCACATAGAGGGCAATGGTGAAAAAGGAAACATCCCAAGATAAAAACTGAAAAGAAGCTTTCTGAGAAACTGCTTTGTGTTCTGTTAATTCAAGTCACAGAGTTACTCTTTTACCTCAGGAAGCCTTTCGCTAAGGCTGTTGTTGTGGAATTTGCAAAGTGATATTTGGAAGCCCAAAAGGGCTATGGTGAAAAAGGAAATATCCTCAGTTAAAAACTGGAAAGAAGCTTTCTGAGAAACTGCTTTGTGTTCAGTTAGTTCCTCTCACAGAGTTACAGCTTTCCCCTCAAGAAGACTTTCGCTAAGACTGTTCATGTGGAATTTTCAAAGTGATAATTGGAATCCCATAGAGGGCTATGGTGAAAAAGGAAATATCCTAAGGTAAAAACTGAAAAGTAGGTTTCTGAGAAAATGTTTTGTGTTCTGTTAATTCATCTTACAGAGTTACAGCTTGACCCTCAAGAAGCCTTTCGCTAAGACTTTTCTTCTGGAATTTGCAAAGTGATATTTGGAAACCCTATAGCCCTATGGTGAAAATGGAAATATCGTAAGATAAAAAACGAAAAGAAGGTTTCTGAGAAACTGCTTTGAATTCTTTTAATTCATCTTACAGATTTACAGCTTTTATCTCCAGAATCCTTTCGCTAAGACTGTTCTTGTGGAATTTGCAAAATGTTTTTGGAAGCCCATAGAGGGCTATGCTGAAAAAGGAAATATCCTAAGATAAAAACTGAAAAGAAGCTTTCTGAGAAACTGCTTTGTGTTCTGTTAATTCATCTCAGAGAGTTACAGCTTTCCCCTCAAGAAGTCTTTCACAAAGACTGTTCTTGTGTAATTTGCAAAGTGATATTTGGAAGACCATAGAGGGCTATGTTGAAAAAGGAAATATAGTAAGATAAAATCCGAAAAGAAGCTTTCTGAGAAACTGCTTTGTGTTCTGTTAATTCATCTCAAAGTGTCACAGATTTCCCCTCATGAGGCCGTTCACTAAGACTGTTCTTCTGAAATTTGGAAAGTGATATTTAGAATCTCATAGAGGGCAATGGTGAAAAAGGAAATATTGTCCGATAAAAACTGTAAAGAAGCTTTCTGATAAACTGCTTTGTGTTCTGTTAGTTCATCTCACAGAGTTACAGCTTTCCCTTCAGGAAGCAGTTCACTGAGACTATTCTTGTGAAATTTGCAAAGTGATATTAGAAAACTCCTAGAGGGCTATGGTGAAAAAGGAAATATCTTCCGTTAAAAACTGGAAAGAAGCTTTTTGAGAAACTGCCGTGTGTTCTGTTAAAGCATCTCACCGAGTTACAGCTTTCCCCTCAAGAAGGCTTTCGCTAAGACTGTTCTTGTGGGATTTGCAAAGTGATATTTGGAAGCCCATAGAGGGCTATGGTGAAAAAGGAAATATCTTTCGTTAAAAACTGGAAAGAAGATATCTGAGAAACTGCTTTGTGTTCTGTTAATTCATCTCACACAGTTACAGTTTTCCCCTCCAGAAGTCTTTCGCTTCCACTGTTCTTGTGGAATTTGCATAGTGATATTCGGAATCCCATAGAGGGCTATGGTGAAAATGGAAATAACTTCAGTTAAAAAATGAAAAGAAGCTTTCCGAGAAACCGCTTTGTGTTCTGTTAATTCATCTCAAAGAGTTACAGCTTTCCCCTCAAGAAGCCTTCCGCTAAGACTGTTTTTGAGGAATTTCCAAAGTGATATGTGGAAGCCCATAGAGGGCTATGGTGAAAATGGAAATATCGTAAGATACTTACCGAAAAGAAGCTGTCTGAAAAACTGCTTTGTGTTCTGTTAGTTCATCTCACAGAGCTACAGCTTTTCCCTCAAGAAGCCGTTCACTAAGACTGTTTTGTGAAATTTGCAAAGTGATATTTGGAAGCCCATAGAGGGCTAAGGTGAAAAAGGAAATATCTTCCGTTAAAAACTGGAAAGAACCATTCTGAGAAAATGCGGTGTGTTCTGTTAGTACATATCACCGAGCTACAGCTTTCCCCTCAGGAAGCCGTTCACTAAGACTGTTCTTGTGGAATTGCAAAGTGATATTTGGAGGCACATAGAGGGCAATGGTGAAAAAGGAAACATCCCAAGATAAAATCCGAAAAGAAGCTTTCTGAGAAACTGCTTTGTGTTCTGTTAATTCAAGTCACAGAGTTACTCTTTTACCTCAGGAAGCCTTTCGCTAAGGCTGTTGTTGTGGAATTTGCAAAGTGATGTTTGGAAGCCCAAAAGGGCTATGGTGAAAAAGGAAATATCCTCAGTTAAAAACTGGAAAGAAGCTTTCTGAGAAACTGCTTTGTGTTCAGTTTGTTCCTCTCACAGAGTTACAGCTTTCCCCTCAAGAAGACTTTCGCTAAGACTGTTCATGTGGAATTTTCATAGTGATAATTGGAATCCCATAGAGGGCTATGGTGAAAAAGGAAATATCCTAAGGTAAAAACTGAAAAGTAGGTTTCTGAGAAAATGTTTTGTGTTCTGTTAATTCATCTTACAGAGTTACAGCTTGACCCTCAAGAAGCCTTTCGCTAAGACTTTTCTTCTGGAATTTGCAAAGTGATATTTGGAAACCCTATAGCCCTATGGTGAAAATGGAAATATCGTAAGATAAAAAACGAAAAGAAGGTTTCTGAGAAACTGCTTTGAATTCTTTTAATTCATCTTACAGATTTACAGCTTTTATCTCCAGAATCCTTTCGCTAAGACTGTTCTTGTGGAATTTGCAAAATGTTTTTGGAAGCCCATAGAGGGCTATGCTGAAAAAGGAAATATCCTAAGATAAAAACTGAAAAGAAGCTTTCTGAGAAACTGCTTTGTGTTCTGTTAATTCATCTCAGAGAGTTACAGCTTTCCCCTCAAGAAGTCTTTCACAAAGACTGTTCTTGTGTAATTTGCAAAGTGATATTTGGAAGACCATAGAGGGCTATGTTGAAAAAGGAAATATAGTAAGATAAAATCCGAAAAGAAGCTTTCTGAGAAACTGCTTTGTGTTCTGTTAATTCATCTCAAAGTGTCACAGATTTCCCCTCATGAGGCCGTTCACTAAGACTGTTCTTCTGAAATTTGGAAAGTGATATTTAGAATCTCATAGAGGGCAATGGTGAAAAAGGAAATATTTTCCGATAAAAACTGTAAAGAAGCTTTCTGATAAACTGCTTTGTGTTCTGTTAGTTCATCTCACAGAGTTACAGCTTTCCCTTCAGGAAGCAGTTCACTGAGACTATTCTTGTGAAATTTGCAAAGTGATATTAGAAAACTCCTAGAGGGCTATGGTGAAAAAGGAAATATCTTCCGTTAAAAACTGGAAAGAAGCTTTTTGAGAAACTGCCGTGTGTTCTGTTAAAGCATCTCACCGAGTTACAGCTTTCCCCTCAAGAAGGCTTTCGCTAAGACTGTTCTTGTGGGATTTGCAAAGTGATATTTGGAAGCCCATAGAGGGCTATGGTGAAAAAGGAAATATCTTTCGTTAAAAACTGGAAAGAAGATATCTGAGAAACTGCTTTGTGTTCTGTTAATTCATCTCACACAGTTACAGTTTTCCCCTCCAGAAGTCTTTCGCTTCCACTGTTCTTGTGGAATTTGCATAGTGATATTTGGAATCCCATAGAGGGCTATGGTGAAAATGGAAATAACTTCAGTTAAAAAATGAAAAGAAGCTTTCCGAGAAACCGCTTTGTGTTCTGTTAATTCATCTCAAAGAGTTACAGCTTTCCCCTCAAGAAGCCTTCCGCTAAGACTGTTTTTGAGGAATTTCCAAAGTGATATGTGGAAGCCCATAGAGGGCTATGGTGAAAATGGAAATATCGTAAGATACTTACCGAAAAGAAGCTGTCTGAAAAACTGCTTTGTGTTCTGTTAGTTCATCTCACAGAGCTACAGCTTTTCCCTCAAGAAGCCGTTCACTAAGACTGTTTTGTGAAATTTGCAAAGTGATATTTGGAAGCCCATAGAGGGCTAAGGTGAAAAAGGAAATATCTTCCGTTAAAAACTGGAAAGAACCATTCTGAGAAAATGCGGTGTGTTCTGTTAGTACATATCACCGAGCTACAGCTTTCCCCTCAGGAAGCCGTTCACTAAGACTGTTCTTGTGGAATTGCAAAGTGATATTTGGAGGCACATAGAGGGCAATGGTGAAAAAGGAAACATCCCAAGATAAAAACTGAAAAGAAGCTTTCTGAGAAACTGCTTTGTGTTCTGTTAATTCAAGTCACAGAGTTACTCTTTTACCTCAGGAAGCCTTTCGCTAAGGCTGTTGTTGTGGAATTTGCAAAGTGATATTTGGAAGCCCAAAAGGGCTATGGTGAAAAAGGAAATATCCTCAGTTAAAAACTGGAAAGAAGCTTTCTGAGAAACTGCTTTGTGTTCAGTTAGTTCCTCTCACAGAGTTACAGCTTTCCCCTCAAGAAGACTTTCGCTAAGACTGTTCATGTGGAATTTTCAAAGTGATAATTGGAATCCCATAGAGGGCTATGGTGAAAAAGGAAATATCCTAAGGTAAAAACTGAAAAGTAGGTTTCTGAGAAAATGTTTTGTGTTCTGTTAATTCATCTTACAGAGTTACAGCTTGACCCTCAAGAAGCCTTTCGCTAAGACTTTTCTTCTGGAATTTGCAAAGTGATATTTGGAAACCCTATAGCCCTATGGTGAAAATGGAAATATCGTAAGATAAAAAACGAAAAGAAGGTTTCTGAGAAACTGCTTTGAATTCTTTTAATTCATCTTACAGATTTACAGCTTTTATCTCCAGAATCCTTTCGCTAAGACTGTTCTTGTGGAATTTGCAAAATGTTTTTGGAAGCCCATAGAGGGCTATGCTGAAAAAGGAAATATCCTAAGATAAAAACTGAAAAGAAGCTTTCTGAGAAACTGCTTTGTGTTCTGTTAATTCATCTCAGAGAGTTACAGCTTTCCCCTCAAGAAGTCTTTCACAAAGACTGTTCTTGTGTAATTTGCAAAGTGATATTTGGAAGACCATAGAGGGCTATGTTGAAAAAGGAAATATAGTAAGATAAAATCCGAAAAGAAGCTTTCTGAGAAACTGCTTTGTGTTCTGTTAATTCATCTCAAAGTGTCACAGATTTCCCCTCATGAGGCCGTTCACTAAGACTGTTCTTCTGAAATTTGGAAAGTGATATTTAGAATCTCATAGAGGGCAATGGTGAAAAAGGAAATATTGTCCGATAAAAACTGTAAAGAAGCTTTCTGATAAACTGCTTTGTGTTCTGTTAGTTCATCTCACAGAGTTACAGCTTTCCCTTCAGGAAGCAGTTCACTGAGACTATTCTTGTGAAATTTGCAAAGTGATATTAGAAAACTCCTAGAGGGCTATGGTGAAAAAGGAAATATCTTCCGTTAAAAACTGGAAAGAAGCTTTTTGAGAAACTGCCGTGTGTTCTGTTAAAGCATCTCACCGAGTTACAGCCTTCCCCTCAAGAAGGCTTTCGCTAAGACTGTTCTTGTGGGATTTGCAAAGTGATATTTGGAAGCCCATAGAGGGCTATGGTGAAAAAGGAAATATCTTTCGTTAAAAACTGGAAAGAAGATATCTGAGAAACTGCTTTGTGTTCTGTTAATTCATCTCACACAGTTACAGTTTTCCCCTCCAGAAGTCTTTCGCTTCCACTGTTCTTGTGGAATTTGCATAGTGATATTTGGAATCCCATAGAGGGCTATGGTGAAAATGGAAATAACTTCAGTTAAAAAATGAAAAGAAGCTTTCCGAGAAACCGCTTTGTGTTCTGTTAATTCATCTCAAAGAGTTACAGCTTTCCCCTCAAGAAGCCTTCCGCTAAGACTGTTTTTGAGGAATTTCCAAAGTGATATGTGGAAGCCCATAGAGGGCTATGGTGAAAATGGAAATATCGTAAGATACTTACCGAAAAGAAGCTGTCTGAAAAACTGCTTTGTGTTCTGTTAGTTCATCTCACAGAGCTACAGCTTTTCCCTCAAGAAGCCGTTCACTAAGACTGTTTTGTGAAATTTGCAAAGTGATATTTGGAAGCCCATAGAGGGCTAAGGTGAAAAAGGAAATATCTTCCGTTAAAAACTGGAAAGAACCATTCTGAGAAAATGCGGTGTGTTCTGTTAGTACATATCACCGAGCTACAGCTTTCCCCTCAGGAAGCCGTTCACTAAGACTGTTCTTGTGGAATTGCAAAGTGATATTTGGAGGCACATAGAGGGCAATGGTGAAAAAGGAAACATCCCAAGATAAAAACTGAAAAGAAGCTTTCTGAGAAACTGCTTTGTGTTCTGTTAATTCAAGTCACAGAGTTACTCTTTTACCTCAGGAAGCCTTTCGCTAAGGCTGTTGTTGTGGAATTTGCAAAGTGATGTTTGGAAGCCCAAAAGGGCTATGGTGAAAAAGGAAATATCCTCAGTTAAAAACTGGAAAGAAGCTTTCTGAGAAACTGCTTTGTGTTCAGTTAGTTCCTCTCACAGAGTTACAGCTTTCCCCTCAAGAAGACTTTCGCTAAGACTGTTCATGTGGAATTTTCAAAGTGATAATTGGAATCCCATAGAGGGCTATGGTGAAAAAGGAAATATCCTAAGGTAAAAACTGAAAAGTAGGTTTCTGAGAAAATGTTTTGTGTCCTGTTAATTCATCTTACAGAGTTACAGCTTGACCCTCAAGAAGCCTTTCGCTAAGACTTTTCTTCTGGAATTTGCAAAGTGATATTTGGAAACCCTATAGCCGTATGGTGAAAATGGAAATATCGTAAGATAAAAAACGAAAAGAAGGTTTCTGAGAAACTGCTTTGAATTCTTTTAATTCATCTTAGAGATTTACAGCTTTTATCTCCAGAATCCTTTCGCTAAGACTGTTCTTGTGGAATTTGCAAAATGTTTTTGGAAGCCCATAGAGGGCTATGCTGAAAAAGGAAATATCCTAAGATAAAAACTGAAAAGAAGCTTTCTGAGAAACTGCTTTGTGTTCTGTTAATTCATCTCAGAGAGTTACAGCTTTCCCCTCAAGAAGTCTTTCACAAAGACTGTTCTTGTGTAATTTGCAAAGTGATATTTGGAAGACCATAGAGGGCTATGTTGAAAAAGGAAATATAGTAAGATAAAATCCGAAAAGAAGCTTTCTGAGAAACTGCTTTGTGTTCTGTTAATTCATCTCAAAGTGTCACAGATTTCCCCTCATGAGGCCGTTCACTAAGACTGTTCTTCTGAAATTTGGAAAGTGATATTTAGAATCTCATATAGGGCAATGGTGAAAAAGGAAATATTTTCCGATAAAAACTGTAAAGAAGCTTTCTGATAAACTGCTTTGTGTTCTGTTAGTTCATCTCACAGAGTTACAGCTTTCCCTTCAGGAAGCAGTTCACTGAGACTATTCTTGTGAAATTTGCAAAGTGATATTAGAAAACTCCTAGAGGGCTATGGTGAAAAAGGAAATATCTTCCGTTAAAAACTGGAAAGAAGCTTTTTGAGAAACTGCCGTGTGTTCTGTTAAAGCATCTCACAGAGTTACAGCCTTCCCCTCAAGAAGGCTTTCGCTAAGACTGTTCTTGTGGGATTTGCAAAGTGATATTTGGAAGCCCATAGAGGGCTATGGTGAAAAAGGAAATATCTTTCGTTAAAAACTGGAAAGAAGATATCTGAGAAACTGCTTTGTGTTCTGTTAATTCATCTCACAGAGTTACAGTTTTCCCCTCCAGAAGTCTTTCGCTTCCACTGTTCTTGTGGAATTTGCATAGTGATATTTGGAATCCCATAGAGGGCTATGGTGAAAATGGAAATAACTTCAGTTAAAAAATGAAAAGAAGCTTTCCGAGAAACCGCTTTGTGTTCTGTTAATTCATCTCAAAGAGTTACAGCTTTCCCCTCAAGAAGCCTTCCGCTAAGACTGTTTTTGAGGAATTTCCAAAGTGATATGTGGAAGCCCATAGAGGGCTATGGTGAAAATGGAAATATCGTAAGATACTTACCGAAAAGAAGCTGTCTGAAAAACTGCTTTGTGTTCTGTTAGTTCATCTCACAGAGCTACAGCTTTTCCCTCAAGAAGCCGTTCACTAAGACTGTTTTGTGAAATTTGCAAAGTGATATTTGGAAGCCCATAGAGGGCTAAGGTGAAAAAGGAAATATCTTCCGTTAAAAACTGGAAAGAAGCATTCTGAGAAAATGCGGTGTGTTCTGTTAGTACATATCACCGAGCTACAGCTTTCCCCTCAGGAAGCCGTTCACTAAGACTGTTCTTGTGGAATTGCAAAGTGATATTTGGAGGCACATAGAGGGCAATGGTGAAAAAGGAAACATCCCAAGATAAAAACTGAAAAGAAGCTTTCTGAGAAACTGCTTTGTGTTCTGTTAATTCAAGTCACAGAGTTACTCTTTTACCTCAGGAAGCCTTTCGCTAAGGCTGTTGTTGTGGAATTTGCAAAGTGATATTTGGAAGCCCAAAAGGGCTATGGTGAAAAAGGAAATATCCTCAGTTAAAAACTGGAAAGAAGCTTTCTGAGAAACTGCTTTGTGTTCAGTTAGTTCCTCTCACAGAGTTACAGCTTTCCCCTCAAGAAGACTTTCGCTAAGACTGTTCATGTGGAATTTTCAAAGTGATAATTGGAATCCCATAGAGGGCTATGGTGAAAAAGGAAATATCCTAAGGTAAAAACTGAAAAGTAGGTTTCTGAGAAAATGTTTTGTGTTCTGTTAATTCATCTTACAGAGTTACAGCTTGACCCTCAAGAAGCCTTTCGCTAAGACTTTTCTTCTGGAATTTGCAAAGTGATATTTGGAAACCCTATAGCCCTATGGTGAAAATGGAAATATCGTAAGATAAAAAACGAAAAGAAGGTTTCTGAGAAACTGCTTTGAATTCTTTTAATTCATCTTACTGATTTACAGCTTTTATCTCCAGAATCCTTTCGCTAAGACTGTTCTTGTGGAATTTGCAAAATGTTTTTGGAAGCCCATAGAGGGCTATGCTGAAAAAGGAAATATCCTAAGATAAAAACTGAAAAGAAGCTTTCTGAGAAACTGCTTTGTGTTCTGTTAATTCATCTCAGAGAGTTACAGCTTTCCCCTCAAGAAGTCTTTCACAAAGACTGTTCTTGTGTAATTTGCAAAGTGATATTTGGAAGACCATAGAGGGCTATGTTGAAAAAGGAAATATAGTAAGATAAAATCCGAAAAGAAGCTTTCTGAGAAACTGCTTTGTGTTCTGTTAATTCATCTCAAAGTGTCACAGATTTCCCCTCATGAGGCCGTTCACTAAGACTGTTCTTCTGAAATTTGGAAAGTGATATTTAGAATCTCATAGAGGGCAATGGTGAAAAAGGAAATATTTTCCGATAAAAACTGTAAAGAAGCTTTCTGATAAACTGCTTTGTGTTCTGTTAGTTCATCTCACAGAGTTACAGCTTTCCCTTCAGGAAGCAGTTCACTGAGACTATTCTTGTGAAATTTGCAAAGTGATATTAGAAAACTCCTAGAGGGCTATGGTGAAAAAGGAAATATCTTCCGTTAAAAACTGGAAAGAAGCTTTTTGAGAAACTGCCGTGTGTTCTGTTAAAGCATCTCACCGAGTTACAGCTTTCCCCTCAAGAAGGCTTTCGCTAAGACTGTTCTTGTGGGATTTGCAAAGTGATATTTGGAAGCCCATAGAGGGCTATGGTGAAAAAGGAAATATCTTTCGTTAAAAACTGGAAAGAAGATATCTGAGAAACTGCTTTGTGTTCTGTTAATTCATCTCACACAGTTACAGTTTTCCCCTCCAGAAGTCTTTCGCTTCCACTGTTCTTGTGGAATTTGCATAGTGATATTCGGAATCCCATAGAGGGCTATGGTGAAAATGGAAATAACTTCAGTTAAAAAATGAAAAGAAGCTTTCCGAGAAACCGCTTTGTGTTCTGTTAATTCATCTCAAAGAGTTACAGCTTTCCCCTCAAGAAGCCTTCCGCTAAGACTGTTTTTGAGGAATTTCCAAAGTGATATGTGGAAGCCCATAGAGGGCTATGGTGAAAATGGAAATATCGTAAGATACTTACCGAAAAGAAGCTGTCTGAAAAACTGCTTTGTGTTCTGTTAATTCATCCCACAGAGCTACAGCTTTTCCCTCAAGAAGCCGTTCACTAAGACTGTTTTGTGAAATTTGCAAAGTGATATTTGGAAGCCCATAGAGGGCTAAGGTGAAAAAGGAAATATCTTCCGTTAAAAACTGGAAAGAACCATTCTGAGAAAATGCGGTGTGTTCTGTTAGTACATATCACCGAGCTACAGCTTTCCCCTCAGGAAGCCGTTCACTAAGACTGTTCTTGTGGAATTGCAAAGTGATATTTGGAGGCACATAGAGGGCAATGGTGAAAAAGGAAACATCCCAAGATAAAAACTGAAAAGAAGCTTTCTGAGAAACTGCTTTGTGTTCTGTTAATTCAAGTCACAGAGTTACTCTTTTACCTCAGGAAGCCTTTCGCTAAGGCTGTTGTTGTGGAATTTGCAAAGTGATATTTGGAAGCCCAAAAGGGCTATGGTGAAAAAGGAAATATCCTCAGTTAAAAACTGGAAAGAAGCTTTCTGAGAAACTGCTTTGTGTTCAGTTAGTTCCTCTCACAGAGTTACAGCTTTCCCCTCAAGAAGACTTTCGCTAAGACTGTTCATGTGGAATTTTCAAAGTGATAATTGGAATCCCATAGAGGGCTATGGTGAAAAAGGAAATATCCTAAGGTAAAAACTGAAAAGTAGGTTTCTGAGAAAATGTTTTGTGTTCTGTTAATTCATCTTACAGAGTTACAGCTTGACCCTCAAGAAGCCTTTCGCTAAGACTTTTCTTCTGGAATTTGCAAAGTGATATTTGGAAACCCTATAGCCCTATGGTGAAAATGGAAATATCGTAAGATAAAAAACGAAAAGAAGGTTTCTGAGAAACTGCTTTGAATTCTTTTAATTCATCTTACAGATTTACAGCTTTTATCTCCAGAATCCTTTCGCTAAGACTGTTCTTGTGGAATTTGCAAAATGTTTTTGGAAGCCCATAGAGGGCTATGCTGAAAAAGGAAATATCCTAAGATAAAAACTGAAAAGAAGCTTTCTGAGAAACTGCTTTGTGTTCTGTTAATTCATCTCAGAGAGTTACAGCTTTCCCCTCAAGAAGTCTTTCACAAAGACTGTTCTTGTGTAATTTGCAAAGTGATATTTGGAAGACCATAGAGGGCTATGTTGAAAAAGGAAATATAGTAAGATAAAATCCGAAAAGAAGCTTTCTGAGAAACTGCTTTGTGTTCTGTTAATTCATCTCAAAGTGTCACAGATTTCCCCTCATGAGGCCGTTCACTAAGACTGTTCTTCTGAAATTTGGAAAGTGATATTTAGAATCTCATAGAGGGCAATGGTGAAAAAGGAAATATTGTCCGATAAAAACTGTAAAGAAGCTTTCTGATAAACTGCTTTGTGTTCTGTTAGTTCATCTCACAGAGTTACAGCTTTCCCTTCAGGAAGCAGTTCACTGAGACTATTCTTGTGAAATTTGCAAAGTGATATTAGAAAACTCCTAGAGGGCTATGGTGAAAAAGGAAATATCTTCCGTTAAAAACTGGAAAGAAGCTTTTTGAGAAACTGCCGTGTGTTCTGTTAAAGCATCTCACCGAGTTACAGCTTTCCCCTCAAGAAGGCTTTCGCTAAGACTGTTCTTGTGGGATTTGCAAAGTGATAGTTGGAAGCCCATAGAGGGCTATGGTGAAAAAGGAAATATCTTTCGTTAAAAACTGGAAAGAAGATATCTGAGAAACTGCTTTGTGTTCTGTTAATTCATCTCACACAGTTACAGTTTTCCCCTCCAGAAGTCTTTCGCTTCCACTGTTCTTGTGGAATTTGCATAGTGATATTCGGAATCCCATAGAGGGCTATGGTGAAAATGGAAATAACTGCAGTTAAAAAATGAAAAGAAGCTTTCCGAGAAACCGCTTTGTGTTCTGTTAATTCATCTCAAAGAGTTACAGCTTTCCCCTCAAGAAGCGTTCCGCTAAGACTGTTTTTGAGGAATTTCCAAAGTGATATGTGGAAGCCCATAGAGGGCTATGGTGAAAATGGAAATATCGTAAGATACTTACCGAAAAGAAGCTGTCTGAAAAACTGCTTTGTGTTCTGTTAGTTCATCTCACAGAGCTACAGCTTTTCCCTCAAGAAGCCGTTCACTAAGACTGTTTTGTGAAATTTGCAAAGTGATATTTGGAAGCCCATAGAGGGCTAAGGTGAAAAAGGAAATATCTTCCGTTAAAAACTGGAAAGAAGCATTCTGAGAAAATGCGGTGTGTTCTGTTAGTACATATCACCGAGCTACAGCTTTCCCCTCAGGAAGCCGTTCACTAAGACTGTTCTTGTGGAATTGCAAAGTGATATTTGGAGGCACATAGAGGGCAATGGTGAAAAAGGAAACATCCCAAGATAAAAACTGAAAAGAAGCTTTCTGAGAAACTGCTTTGTGTTCTGTTAATTCAAGTCACAGAGTTACTCTTTTACCTCAGGAAGCCTTTCGCTAATGCTGTTGTTGTGGAATTTGCAAAGTGATATTTGGAAGCCCAAAAGGGCTATGGTGAAAAAGGAAATATCCTCAGTTAAAAACTGGAAAGAAGCTTTCTGAGAAACTGCTTTGTGTTCAGTTAGTTCCTCTCACAGAGTTACAGCTTTCCCCTCAAGAAGACTTTCGCTAAGACTGTTCATGTGGAATTTTCAAAGTGATAATTGGAATCCCATAGAGGGCTATGGTGAAAAAGGAAATATCCTAAGGTAAAAACTGAAAAGTAGGTTTCTGAGAAAATGTTTTGTGTTCTGTTAATTCATCTTACAGAGTTACAGCTTGACCCTCAAGAAGCCTTTCGCTAAGACTTTTCTTCTGGAATTTGCAAAGTGATATTTGGAAACCCTATAGCCCTATGGTGAAAATGGAAATATCGTAAGATAAAAAACGAAAAGAAGGTTTCTGAGAAACTGCTTTGAATTCTTTTAATTCATCTTACAGATTTACAGCTTTTATCTCCAGAATCCTTTCGCTAAGACTGTTCTTGTGGAAATTGCAAAATGTTTTTGGAAGCCCATAGAGGGCTATGCTGAAAAAGGAAATATCCTAAGATAAAAACTGAAAAGAAGCTTTCTGAGAAACTGCTTTGTGTTCTGTTAATTCATCTCAGAGAGTTACAGCTTTCCCCTCAAGAAGTCTTTCACAAAGACTGTTCTTGTGTAATTTGCAAAGTGATATTTGGAAGACCATAGAGGGCTATGTTGAAAAAGGAAATATAGTAAGATAAAATCCGAAAAGAAGCTTTCTGAGAAACTGCTTTGTGTTCTGTTAATTCATCTCAAAGTGTCACAGATTTCCCCTCATGAGGCCGTTCACTAAGACTGTTCTTCTGAAATTTGGAAAGTGATATTTAGAATCTCATAGAGGGCAATGGTGAAAAAGGAAATATTGTCCGATAAAAACTGTAAAGAAGCTTTCTGATAAACTGCTTTGTGTTCTGTTAGTTCATCTCACAGAGTTACAGCTTTCCCTTCAGGAAGCAGTTCACTGAGACTATTCTTGTGAAATTTGCAAAGTGATATTAGAAAACTCCTAGAGGGCTATGGTGAAAAAGGAAATATCTTCCGTTAAAAACTGGAAAGAAGCTTTTTGAGAAACTGCCGTGTGTTCTGTTAAAGCATCTCACCGAGTTACAGCTTTCCCCTCAAGAAGGCTTTCGCTAAGACTGTTCTTGTGGGATTTGCAAAGTGATATTTGGAAGCCCATAGAGGGCTATGGTGAAAAAGGAAATATCTTTCGTTAAAAACTGGAAAGAAGATATCTGAGAAACTGCTTTGTGTTCTGTTAATTCATCTCACACAGTTACAGTTTTCCCCTCCAGAAGTCTTTCGCTTCCACTGTTCTTGTGGAATTTGCATAGTGATATTTGGAATCCCATAGAGGGCTATGGTGAAAATGGAAATAACTGCAGTTAAAAAATGAAAAGAAGCTTTCCGAGAAACCGCTTTGTGTTCTGTTAATTCATCTCAAAGAGTTACAGCTTTCCCCTCAAGAAGCCTTCCGCTAAGACTGTTTTTGAGGAATTTCCAAAGTGATATGTGGAAGCCCATAGAGGGCTATGGTGAAAATGGAAATATCGTAAGATACTTACCGAAAAGAAGCTGTCTGAAAAACTGCTTTGTGTTCTGTTAGTTCATCTCACAGAGCTACAGCTTTTCCCTCAAGAAGCCGTTCACTAAGACTGTTTTGTGAAATTTGCAAAGTGATATTTGGAAGCCCATAGAGGGCTAAGGTGAAAAAGGAAATATCTTCCGTTAAAAACTGGAAAGAAGCATTCTGAGAAAATGCGGTGTGTTCTGTTAGTACATATCACCGAGCTACAGCTTTCCCCTCAGGAAGCCGTTCACTAAGACTGTTCTTGTGGAATTGCAAAGTGATATTTGGAGGCACATAGAGGGCAGTGGTGAAAAAGGAAACATCCCAAGATAAAAACTGAAAAGAAGCTTTCTGAGAAACTGCTTTGTGTTCTGTTAATTCAAGTCACAGAGTTACTCTTTTACCTCAGGAAGCCTTTCGCTAAGGCTGTTGTTGTGGAATTTGCAAAGTGATGTTTGGAAGCCCAAAAGGGCTATGGTGAAAAAGGAAATATCCTCAGTTAAAAACTGGAAAGAAGCTTTCTGAGAAACTGCTTTGTGTTCAGTTAGTTCCTCTCACAGAGTTACAGCTTTCCCCTCAAGAAGACTTTCGCTAAGACTGTTCATGTGGAATTTTCAAAGTGATAATTGGAATCCCATAGAGGGCTATGGTGAAAAAGGAAATATCCTAAGGTAAAAACTGAAAAGTAGGTTTCTGAGAAAATGTTTTGTGTTCTGTTAATTCATCTTACAGAGTTACAGCTTGACCCTCAAGAAGCCTTTCGCTAAGACTTTTCTTCTGGAATTTGCAAAGTGATATTTGGAAACCCTATAGCCCTATGGTGAAAATGGAAATATCGTAAGATAAAAAACGAAAAGAAGGTTTCTGAGAAACTGCTTTGAATTCTTTTAATTCATCTTACAGATTTACAGCTTTTATCTCCAGAATCCTTTCGCTAAGACTGTTCTTGTGGAATTTGCAAAATGTTTTTGGAAGCCCATAGAGGGCTATGCTGAAAAAGGAAATATCCTAAGATAAAAACTGAAAAGAAGCTTTCTGAGAAACTGCTTTGTGTTCTGTTAATTCATCTCAGAGAGTTACAGCTTTCCCCTCAAGAAGTCTTTCACAAAGACTGTTCTTGTGTAATTTGCAAAGTGATATTTGGAAGACCATAGAGGGCTATGTTGAAAAAGGAAATATAGTAAGATAAAATCCGAAAAGAAGCTTTCTGAGAAACTGCTTTGTGTTCTGTTAATTCATCTCAAAGTGTCACAGATTTCCCCTCATGAGGCCGTTCACTAAGACTGTTCTTCTGAAATTTGGAAAGTGATATTTAGAATCTCATAGAGGGCAATGGTGAAAAAGGAAATATTGTCCGATAAAAACTGTAAAGAAGCTTTCTGATAAACTGCTTTGTGTTCTGTTAGTTCATCTCACAGAGTTACAGCTTTCCCTTCAGGAAGCAGTTCACTGAGACTATTCTTGTGAAATTTGCAAAGTGATATTAGAAAACTCCTAGAGGGCTATGGTGAAAAAGGAAATATCTTCCGTTAAAAACTGGAAAGAAGCTTTTTGAGAAACTGCCGTGTGTTCTGTTAAAGCATCTCACCGAGTTACAGCTTTCCCCTCAAGAAGGCTTTCGCTAAGACTGTTCTTGTGGGATTTGCAAAGTGATAGTTGGAAGCCCATAGAGGGCTATGGTGAAAAAGGAAATATCTTTCGTTAAAAACTGGAAAGAAGATATCTGAGAAACTGCTTTGTGTTCTGTTAATTCATCTCACACAGTTACAGTTTTCCCCTCCAGAAGTCTTTCGCTTCCACTGTTCTTGTGGAATTTGCATAGTGATATTCGGAATCCCATAGAGGGCTATGGTGAAAATGGAAATAACTGCAGTTAAAAAATGAAAAGAAGCTTTCCGAGAAACCGCTTTGTGTTCTGTTAATTCATCTCAAAGAGTTACAGCTTTCCCCTCAAGAAGCGTTCCGCTAAGACTGTTTTTGAGGAATTTCCAAAGTGATATGTGGAAGCCCATAGAGGGCTATGGTGAAAATGGAAATATCGTAAGATACTTACCGAAAAGAAGCTGTCTGAAAAACTGCTTTGTGTTCTGTTAGTTCATCTCACAGAGCTACAGCTTTTCCCTCAAGAAGCCGTTCACTAAGACTGTTTTGTGAAATTTGCAAAGTGATATTTGGAAGCCCATAGAGGGCTAAGGTGAAAAAGGAAATATCTTCCGTTAAAAACTGGAAAGAAGCATTCTGAGAAAATGCGGTGTGTTCTGTTAGTACATATCACCGAGCTACAGCTTTCCCCTCAGGAAGCCGTTCACTAAGACTGTTCTTGTGGAATTGCAAAGTGATATTTGGAGGCACATAGAGGGCAATGGTGAAAAAGGAAACATCCCAAGATAAAAACTGAAAAGAAGCTTTCTGAGAAACTGCTTTGTGTTCTGTTAATTCAAGTCACAGAGTTACTCTTTTACCTCAGGAAGCCTTTCGCTAATGCTGTTGTTGTGGAATTTGCAAAGTGATATTTGGAAGCCCAAAAGGGCTATGGTGAAAAAGGAAATATCCTCAGTTAAAAACTGGAAAGAAGCTTTCTGAGAAACTGCTTTGTGTTCAGTTAGTTCCTCTCACAGAGTTACAGCTTTCCCCTCAAGAAGACTTTCGCTAAGACTGTTCATGTGGAATTTTCAAAGTGATAATTGGAATCCCATAGAGGGCTATGGTGAAAAAGGAAATATCCTAAGGTAAAAACTGAAAAGTAGGTTTCTGAGAAAATGTTTTGTGTTCTGTTAATTCATCTTACAGAGTTACAGCTTGACCCTCAAGAAGCCTTTCGCTAAGACTTTTCTTCTGGAATTTGCAAAGTGATATTTGGAAACCCTATAGCCCTATGGTGAAAATGGAAATATCGTAAGATAAAAAACGAAAAGAAGGTTTCTGAGAAACTGCTTTGAATTCTTTTAATTCATCTTACAGATTTACAGCTTTTATCTCCAGAATCCTTTCGCTAAGACTGTTCTTGTGGAATTTGCAAAATGTTTTTGGAAGCCCATAGAGGGCTATGCTGAAAAAGGAAATATCCTAAGATAAAAACTGAAAAGAAGCTTTCTGAGAAACTGCTTTGTGTTCTGTTAATTCATCTCAGAGAGTTACAGCTTTCCCCTCAAGAAGTCTTTCACAAAGACTGTTCTTGTGTAATTTGCAAAGTGATATTTGGAAGACCATAGAGGGCTATGTTGAAAAAGGAAATATAGTAAGATAAAATCCGAAAAGAAGCTTTCTGAGAAACTGCTTTGTGTTCTGTTAATTCATCTCAAAGTGTCACAGATTTCCCCTCATGAGGCCGTTCACTAAGACTGTTCTTCTGAAATTTGGAAAGTGATATTTAGAATCTCATAGAGGGCAATGGTGAAAAAGGAAATATTGTCCGATAAAAACTGTAAAGAAGCTTTCTGATAAACTGCTTTGTGTTCTGTTAGTTCATCTCACAGAGTTACAGCTTTCCCTTCAGGAAGCAGTTCACTGAGACTATTCTTGTGAAATTTGCAAAGTGATATTAGAAAACTCCTAGAGGGCTATGGTGAAAAAGGAAATATCTTCCGTTAAAAACTGGAAAGAAGCTTTTTGAGAAACTGCCGTGTGTTCTGTTAAAGCATCTCACAGAGTTACAGCTTTCCCCTCAAGAAGGCTTTCGCTAAGACTGTTCTTGTGGGATTTGCAAAGTGATATTTGGAAGCCCATAGAGGGCTATGGTGAAAAAGGAAATATCTTTCGTTAAAAACTGGAAAGAAGATATCTGAGAAACTGCTTTGTGTTCTGTTAATTCATCTCACACAGTTACAGTTTTCCCCTCCAGAAGTCTTTCGCTTCCACTGTTCTTGTGGAATTTGCATAGTGATATTCGGAATCCCATAGAGGGCTATGGTGAAAATGGAAATAACTTCAGTCAAAAAATGAAAAGAAGCTTTCCGAGAAACCGCTTTGTGTTCTGTTAATTCATCTCAAAGAGTTACAGCTTTCCCCTCAAGAAGCCTTCCGCTAAGACTGTTTTTGAGGAATTTCCAAAGTGATATGTGGAAGCCCATAGAGGGCTATGGTGAAAATGGAAATATCGTAAGATACTTACCGAAAAGAAGCTGTCTGAAAAACTGCTTTGTGTTCTGTTAGTTCATCTCACAGAGCTACAGCTTTTCCCTCAAGAAGCCGTTCACTAAGACTGTTTTGTGAAATTTGCAAAGTGATATTTGGAAGCCCATAGAGGGCTAAGGTGAAAAAGGAAATATCTTCCGTTAAAAACTGGAAAGAAGCATTCTGAGAAAATGCGGTGTGTTCTGTTAGTACATATCACCGAGCTACAGCTTTCCCCTCAGGAAGCCGTTCACTAAGACTGTTCTTGTGGAATTGCAAAGTGATATTTGGAGGCACATAGAGGGCAATGGTGAAAAAGGAAACATCCCAAGATAAAAACTGAAAAGAAGCTTTCTGAGAAACTGCTTTGTGTTCTGTTAATTCAAGTCACAGAGTTACTCTTTTACCTCAGGAAGCCTTTCGCTAAGGCTGTTGTTGTGGAATTTGCAAAGTGATATTTGGAAGCCCAAAAGGGCTATGGTGAAAAAGGAAATATCCTCAGTTAAAAACTGGAAAGAAGCTTTCTGAGAAACTGCTTTGTGTTCAGTTAGTTCCTCTCACAGAGTTACAGCTTTCCCCTCAAGAAGACTTTCGCTAAGACTGTTCATGTGGAATTTTCAAAGTGATAATTGGAATCCCATAGAGGGCTATGGTGAAAAAGGAAATATCCTAAGGTAAAAACTGAAAAGTAGGTTTCTGAGAAAATGTTTTGTGTTCTGTTAATTCATCTTACAGAGTTACAGCTTGACCCTCAAGAAGCCTTTCGCTAAGACTTTTCTTCTGGAATTTGCAAAGTGATATTTGGAAACCCTATAGCCCTATGGTGAAAATGGAAATATCGTAAGATAAAAAACGAAAAGAAGGTTTCTGAGAAACTGCTTTGAATTCTTTTAATTCATCTTACAGATTTACAGCTTTTATCTCCAGAATCCTTTCGCTAAGACTGTTCTTGTGGAATTTGCAAAATGTTTTTGGAAGCCCATAGAGGGCTATGCTGAAAAAGGAAATATCCTAAGATAAAAACTGAAAAGAAGCTTTCTGAGAAACTGCTTTGTGTTCTGTTAATTCATCTCAGAGAGTTACAGCTTTCCCCTCAAGAAGTCTTTCACAAAGACTGTTCTTGTGTAATTTGCAAAGTGATATTTGGAAGACCATAGAGGGCTATGTTGAAAAAGGAAATATAGTAAGATAAAATCCGAAAAGAAGCTTTCTGAGAAACTGCTTTGTGTTCTGTTAATTCATCTCAAAGTGTCACAGATTTCCCCTCATGAGGCCGTTCACTAAGACTGTTCTTCTGAAATTTGGAAAGTGATATTTAGAATCTCATAGAGGGCAATGGTGAAAAAGGAAATATTGTCCGATAAAAACTGTAAAGAAGCTTTCTGATAAACTGCTTTGTGTTCTGTTAGTTCATCTCACAGAGTTACAGCTTTCCCTTCAGGAAGCAGTTCACTGAGACTATTCTTGTGAAATTTGCAAAGTGATATTAGAAAACTCCTAGAGGGCTATGGTGAAAAAGGAAATATCTTCCGTTAAAAACTGGAAAGAAGCTTTTTGAGAAACTGCCGTGTGTTCTGTTAAAGCATCTCACCGAGTTACAGCTTTCCCCTCAAGAAGGCTTTCGCTAAGACTGTTCTTGTGGGATTTGCAAAGTGATAGTTGGAAGCCCATAGAGGGCTATGGTGAAAAAGGAAATATCTTTCGTTAAAAACTGGAAAGAAGATATCTGAGAAACTGCTTTGTGTTCTGTTAATTCATCTCACACAGTTACAGTTTTCCCCTCCAGAAGTCTTTCGCTTCCACTGTTCTTGTGGAATTTGCATAGTGATATTCGGAATCCCATAGAGGGCTATGGTGAAAATGGAAATAACTGCAGTTAAAAAATGAAAAGAAGCTTTCCGAGAAACCGCTTTGTGTTCTGTTAATTCATCTCAAAGAGTTACAGCTTTCCCCTCAAGAAGCCTTCCGCTAAGACTGTTTTTGAGGAATTTCCAAAGTGATATGTGGAAGCCCATAGAGGGCTATGGTGAAAATGGAAATATCGTAAGATACTTACCGAAAAGAAGCTGTCTGAAAAACTGCTTTGTGTTCTGTTAGTTCACCTCACAGAGCTACAGCTTTTCCCTCAAGAAGCCGTTCACTAAGACTGTTTTGTGAAATTTGCAAAGTGATATTTGGAAGCCCATAGAGGGCTAAGGTGAAAAAGGAAATATCTTCCGTTAAAAACTGGAAAGAAGCATTCTGAGAAAATGCGGTGTGTTCTGTTAGTACATATCACCGAGCTACAGCTTTCCCCTCAGGAAGCCGTTCACTAAGACTGTTCTTGTGGAATTGCAAAGTGATATTTGGAGGCACATAGAGGGCAATGTTGAAAAAGGAAACATCCCAAGATAAAAACTGAAAAGAAGCTTTCTGAGAAACTGCTTTGTGTTCTGTTAATTCAAGTCACAGAGTTACTCTTTTACCTCAGGAAGCCTTTCGCTAAGGCTGTTGTTGTGGAATTTGCAAAGTGATATTTGGAAGCCCAAAAGGGCTATGGTGAAAAAGGAAATATCCTCAGTTAAAAACTGGAAAGAAGCTTTCTGAGAAACTGCTTTGTGTTCAGTTAGTTCCTCTCACAGAGTTACAGCTTTCCCCTCAAGAAGACTTTCGCTAAGACTGTTCATGTGGAATTTTCAAAGTGATAATTGGAATCCCATAGAGGGCTATGGTGAAAAAGGAAATATCCTAAGGTAAAAACTGAAAAGTAGGTTTCTGAGAAAATGTTTTGTGTTCTGTTAATTCATCTTACAGAGTTACAGCTTGACCCTCAAGAAGCCTTTCGCTAAGACTTTTCTTCTGGAATTTGCAAAGTGATATTTGGAAACCCTATAGCCCTATGGTGAAAATGGAAATATCGTAAGATAAAAAACGAAAAGAAGGTTTCTGAGAAACTGCTTTGAATTCTTTTAATTCATCTTACAGATTTACAGCTTTTATCTCCAGAATCCTTTCGCTAAGACTGTTCTTGTGGAATTTGCAAAATGTTTTTGGAAGCCCATAGAGGGCTATGCTGAAAAAGGAAATATCCTAAGATAAAAACTGAAAAGAAGCTTTCTGAGAAACTGCTTTGTGTTCTGTTAATTCATCTCAGAGAGTTACAGCTTTCCCCTCAAGAAGTCTTTCACAAAGACTGTTCTTGTGTAATTTGCAAAGTGATATTTGGAAGACCATAGAGGGCTATGTTGAAAAAGGAAATATAGTAAGATAAAATCCGAAAAGAAGCTTTCTGAGAAACTGCTTTGTGTTCTGTTAATTCATCTCAAAGTGTCACAGATTTCCCCTCATGAGGCCGTTCACTAAGACTGTTCTTCTGAAATTTGGAAAGTGATATTTAGAATCTCATAGAGGGCAATGGTGAAAAAGGAAATATTGTCCGATAAAAACTGTAAAGAAGCTTTCTGATAAACTGCTTTGTGTTCTGTTAGTTCATCTCACAGAGTTACAGCTTTCCCTTCAGGAAGCAGTTCACTGAGACTATTCTTGTGAAATTTGCAAAGTGATATTAGAAAACTCCTAGAGGGCTATGGTGAAAAAGGAAATATCTTCCGTTAAAAACTGGAAAGAAGCTTTTTGAGAAACTGCCGTGTGTTCTGTTAAAGCATCTCACAGAGTTACAGCTTTCCCCTCAAGAAGGCTTTCGCTAAGACTGTTCTTGTGGGATTTGCAAAGTGATATTTGGAAGCCCATAGAGGGCTATGGTGAAAAAGGAAATATCTTTCGTTAAAAACTGGAAAGAAGATATCTGAGAAACTGCTTTGTGTTCTGTTAATTCATCTCACACAGTTACAGTTTTCCCCTCCAGAAGTCTTTCGCTTCCACTGTTCTTGTGGAATTTGCATAGTGATATTCGGAATCCCATAGAGGGCTATGGTGAAAATGGAAATAACTTCAGTCAAAAAATGAAAAGAAGCTTTCCGAGAAACCGCTTTGTGTTCTGTTAATTCATCTCAAAGAGTTACAGCTTTCCCCTCAAGAAGCCTTCCGCTAAGACTGTTTTTGAGGAATTTCCAAAGTGATATGTGGAAGCCCATAGAGGGCTATGGTGAAAATGGAAATATCGTAAGATACTTACCGAAAAGAAGCTGTCTGAAAAACTGCTTTGTGTTCTGTTAGTTCATCTCACAGAGCTACAGCTTTTCCCTCAAGAAGCCGTTCACTAAGACTGTTTTGTGAAATTTGCAAAGTGATATTTGGAAGCCCATAGAGGGCTAAGGTGAAAAAGGAAATATCTTCCGTTAAAAACTGGAAAGAAGCATTCTGAGAAAATGCGGTGTGTTCTGTTAGTACATATCACCGAGCTACAGCTTTCCCCTCAGGAAGCCGTTCACTAAGACTGTTCTTGTGGAATTGCAAAGTGATATTTGGAGGCACATAGAGGGCAATGGTGAAAAAGGAAACATCCCAAGATAAAAACTGAAAAGAAGCTTTCTGAGAAACTGCTTTGTGTTCTGTTAATTCAAGTCACAGAGTTACTCTTTTACCTCAGGAAGCCTTTCGCTAAGGCTGTTGTTGTGGAATTTGCAAAGTGATATTTGGAAGCCCAAAAGGGCTATGGTGAAAAAGGAAATATCCTCAGTTAAAAACTGGAAAGAAGCTTTCTGAGAAACTGCTTTGTGTTCAGTTAGTTCCTCTCACAGAGTTACAGCTTTCCCCTCAAGAAGACTTTCGCTAAGACTGTTCATGTGGAATTTTCAAAGTGATAATTGGAATCCCATAGAGGGCTATGGTGAAAAAGGAAATATCCTAAGGTAAAAACTGAAAAGTAGGTTTCTGAGAAAATGTTTTGTGTTCTGTTAATTCATCTTACAGAGTTACAGCTTGACCCTCAAGAAGCCTTTCGCTAAGACTTTTCTTCTGGAATTTGCAAAGTGATATTTGGAAACCCTATAGCCCTATGGTGAAAATGGAAATATCGTAAGATAAAAAACGAAAAGAAGGTTTCTGAGAAACTGCTTTGAATTCTTTTAATTCATCTTACAGATTTACAGCTTTTATCTCCAGAATCCTTTCGCTAAGACTGTTCTTGTGGAATTTGCAAAATGTTTTTGGAAGCCCATAGAGGGCTATGCTGAAAAAGGAAATATCCTAAGATAAAAACTGAAAAGAAGCTTTCTGAGAAACTGCTTTGTGTTCTGTTAATTCATCTCAGAGAGTTACAGCTTTCCCCTCAAGAAGTCTTTCACAAAGACTGTTCTTGTGTAATTTGCAAAGTGATATTTGGAAGACCATAGAGGGCTATGTTGAAAAAGGAAATATAGTAAGATAAAATCCGAAAAGAAGCTTTCTGAGAAACTGCTTTGTGTTCTGTTAATTCATCTCAAAGTGTCACAGATTTCCCCTCATGAGGCCGTTCACTAAGACTGTTCTTCTGAAATTTGGAAAGTGATATTTAGAATCTCATAGAGGGCAATGGTGAAAAAGGAAATATTGTCCGATAAAAACTGTAAAGAAGCTTTCTGATAAAACTGCTTTGTGTTCTGTTAGTTCATCTCACAGAGTTACAGCTTTCCCTTCAGGAAGCAGTTCACTGAGACTATTCTTGTGAAATTTGCAAAGTGATATTAGAAAACTCCTAGAGGGCTATGGTGAAAAAGGAAATATCTTCCGTTAAAAACTGGAAAGAAGCTTTTTGAGAAACTGCCGTGTGTTCTGTTAAAGCATCTCACCGAGTTACAGCTTTCCCCTCAAGAAGGCTTTCGCTAAGACTGTTCTTGTGGGATTTGCAAAGTGATATTTGGAAGCCCATAGAGGGCTATGGTGAAAAAGGAAATATCTTTCGTTAAAAACTGGAAAGAAGATATCTGAGAAACTGCTTTGTGTTCTGTTAATTCATCTCACAGAGTTACAGTTTTCCCCTCCAGAAGTCTTTCGCTTCCACTGTTCTTGTGGAATTTGCATAGTGATATTTGGAATCCCATAGAGGGCTATGGTGAAAATGGAAATAACTTCAGTTAAAAAATGAAAAGAAGCTTTCCGAGAAACCGCTTTGTGTTCTGTTAATTCATCTCAAAGAGTTACAGCTTTCCCCTCAAGAAGCCTTCCGCTAAGACTGTTTTTGAGGAATTTCCAAAGTGATATGTGGAAGCCCATAGAGGGCTATGGTGAAAATGGAAATATCGTAAGATACTTACCGAAAAGAAGCTGTCTGAAAAACTGCTTTGTGTTCTGTTAGTTCATCTCACAGAGCTACAGCTTTTCCCTCAAGAAGCCGTTCACTAAGACTGTTTTGTGAAATTTGCAAAGTGATATTTGGAAGCCCATAGAGGGCTAAGGTGAAAAAGGAAATATCTTCCGTTAAAAACTGGAAAGAACCATTCTGAGAAAATGAGGTGTGTTCTGTTAGTACATATCACCGAGCTACAGCTTTCCCCTCAGGAAGCCGTTCACTAAGACTGTTCTTGTGGAATTGCAAAGTGATATTTGGAGGCACATAGAGGGCAATGGTGAAAAAGGAAACATCCCAAGATAAAATCCGAAAAGAAGCTTTCTGAGAAACTGCTTTGTGTTCTGTTAATTCATCTCAAAGTGTCACAGATTTCCCCTCATGAGGCCGTTCACTAAGACTGTTCTTCTGAAATTTGGAAAGTGATATTTAGAATCTCATAGAGGGCAATGGTGAAAAAGGAAATATTGTCCGATAAAAACTGTAAAGAAGCTTTCTGATAAACTGCTTTGTGTTCTGTTAGTTCATCTCACAGAGTTACATCTTTCCCTTCAGGAAGCAGTTCACTGAGACTATTCTTGTGAAATTTGCAAAGTGATATTAGAAAACTCCTAGAGGGCTATGGTGAAAAAGGAAATATCTTCCGTTAAAAACTGGAAAGAAGCTTTTTGAGAAACTGCCGTGTGTTCTGTTAAAGCATCTCACAGAGTTACAGCTTTCCCCTCAAGAAGGCTTTCGCTAAGACTGTTCTTGTGGGATTTGCAAAGTGATATTTGGAAGCCCATAGAGGGCTATGGTGAAAAAGGAAATATCTTTCGTTAAAAACTGGAAAGAAGATATCTGAGAAACTGCTTCGTGTTCTGTTAATTCATCTCACACAGTTACAGTTTTCCCCTCCAGAAGTCTTTCGCTTCCACTGTTCTTGTGGAATTTGCATAGTGATATTCGGAATCCCATAGAGGGCTATGGTGAAAATGGAAATAACTTCAGTTAAAAAATGAAAAGAAGCTTTCCGAGAAACCGCTTTGTGTTCTGTTAATTCATCTCAAAGAGTTACAGCTTTCCCCTCAAGAAGCCTTCCGCTAAGACTGTTTTTGAGGAATTTCCAAAGTGATATGTGGAAGCCCATAGAGGGCTATGGTGAAAATGGAAATATCGTAAGATACTTACCGAAAAGAAGCTGTCTGAAAAACTGCTTTGTGTTCTGTTAGTTCATCTCACAGAGCTACAGCTTTTCCCTCAAGAAGCCGTTCACTAAGACTGTTTTGTGAAATTTGCAAAGTGATATTTGGAAGCCCATAGAGGGCTAAGGTGAAAAAGGAAATATCTTCCGTTAAAAACTGGAAAGAAGCATTCTGAGAAAATGCGGTGTGTTCTGTTAGTACATATCACCGAGCTACAGCTTTCCCCTCAGGAAGCCGTTCACTAAGACTGTTCTTGTGGAATTGCAAAGTGATATTTGGAGGCACATAGAGGGCAATGGTGAAAAAGGAAACATCCCAAGATAAAAACTGAAAAGAAGCTTTCTGAGAAACTGCTTTGTGTTCTGTTAATTCAAGTCACAGAGTTACTCTTTTACCTCAGGAAGCCTTTCGCTAAGGCTGTTGTTGTGGAATTTGCAAAGTGATATTTGGAAGCCCAAAAGGGCTATGGTGAAAAAGGAAATATCCTCAGTTAAAAACTGGAAAGAAGCTTTCTGAGAAACTGCTTTGTGTTCAGTTAGTTCCTCTCACAGAGTTACAGCTTTCCCCTCAAGAAGACTTTCGCTAAGACTGTTCATGTGGAATTTTCAAAGTGATAATTGGAATCCCATAGAGGGCTATGGTGAAAAAGGAAATATCCTAAGGTAAAAACTGAAAAGTAGGTTTCTGAGAAAATGTTTTGTGTTCTGTTAATTCATCTTACAGAGTTACAGCTTGACCCTCAAGAAGCCTTTCGCTAAGACTTTTCTTCTGGAATTTGCAAAGTGATATTTGGAAACCCTATAGCCCTATGGTGAAAATGGAAATATCGTAAGATAAAAAACGAAAAGAAGGTTTCTGAGAAACTGCTTTGAATTCTTTTAATTCATCTTACAGATTTACAGCTTTTATCTCCAGAATCCTTTCGCTAAGACTGTTCTTGTGGAATTTGCAAAATGTTTTTGGAAGCCCATAGAGGGCTATGCTGAAAAAGGAAATATCCTAAGATAAAAACTGAAAAGAAGCTTTCTGAGAAACTGCTTTGTGTTCTGTTAATTCATCTCAGAGAGTTACAGCTTTCCCCTCAAGAAGTCTTTCACAAAGACTGTTCTTGTGTAATTTGCAAAGTGATATTTGGAAGACCATAGAGGGCTATGTTGAAAAAGGAAATATAGTAAGATAAAATCCGAAAAGAAGCTTTCTGAGAAACTGCTTTGTGTTCTGTTAATTCATCTCAAAGTGTCACAGATTTCCCCTCATGAGGCCGTTCACTAAGACTGTTCTTCTGAAATTTGGAAAGTGATATTTAGAATCTCATAGAGGGCAATGGTGAAAAAGGAAATATTGTCCGATAAAAACTGTAAAGAAGCTTTCTGATAAACTGCTTTGTGTTCTGTTAGTTCATCTCACAGAGTTACAGCTTTCCCTTCAGGAAGCAGTTCACTGAGACTATTCTTGTGAAATTTGCAAAGTGATATTAGAAAACTCCTAGAGGGCTATGGTGAAAAAGGAAATATCTTCCGTTAAAAACTGGAAAGAAGCTTTTTGAGAAACTGCCGTGTGTTCTGTTAAAGCATCTCACCGAGTTACAGCTTTCCCCTCAAGAAGGCTTTCGCTAAGACTGTTCTTGTGGGATTTGCAAAGTGATATTTGGAAGCCCATAGAGGGCTATGGTGAAAAAGGAAATATCTTTCGTTAAAAACTGGAAAGAAGATATCTGAGAAACTGCTTTGTGTTCTGTTAATTCATCTCACAGAGTTACAGTTTTCCCCTCCAGAAGTCTTTCGCTTCCACTGTTCTTGTGGAATTTGCATAGTGATATTTGGAATCCCATAGAGGGCTATGGTGAAAATGGAAATAACTTCAGTTAAAAAATGAAAAGAAGCTTTCCGAGAAACCGCTTTGTGTTCTGTTAATTCATCTCAAAGAGTTACAGCTTTCCCCTCAAGAAGCCTTCCGCTAAGACTGTTTTTGAGGAATTTCCAAAGTGATATGTGGAAGCCCATAGAGGGCTATGGTGAAAATGGAAATATCGTAAGATACTTACCGAAAAGAAGCTGTCTGAAAAACTGCTTTGTGTTCTGTTAGTTCATCTCACAGAGCTACAGCTTTTCCCTCAAGAAGCCGTTCACTAAGACTGTTTTGTGAAATTTGCAAAGTGATATTTGGAAGCCCATAGAGGGCTAAGGTGAAAAAGGAAATATCTTCCGTTAAAAACTGGAAAGAACCATTCTGAGAAAATGCGGTGTGTTCTGTTAGTACATATCACCGAGCTACAGCTTTCCCCTCAGGAAGCCGTTCACTAAGACTGTTCTTGTGGAATTGCAAAGTGATATTTGGAGGCACATAGAGGGCAATGGTGAAAAAGGAAACATCCCAAGATAAAATCCGAAAAGAAGCTTTCTGAGAAACTGCTTTGTGTTCTGTTAATTCATCTCAAAGTGTCACAGATTTCCCCTCATGAGGCCGTTCACTAAGACTGTTCTTCTGAAATTTGGAAAGTGATATTTAGAATCTCATAGAGGGCAATGGTGAAAAAGGAAATATTGTCCGATAAAAACTGTAAAGAAGCTTTCTGATAAACTGCTTTGTGTTCTGTTAGTTCATCTCACAGAGTTACATCTTTCCCTTCAGGAAGCAGTTCACTGAGACTATTCTTGTGAAATTTGCAAAGTGATATTAGAAAACTCCTAGAGGGCTATGGTGAAAAAGGAAATATCTTCCGTTAAAAACTGGAAAGAAGCTTTTTGAGAAACTGCCGTGTGTTCTGTTAAAGCATCTCACAGAGTTACAGCTTTCCCCTCAAGAAGGCTTTCGCTAAGACTGTTCTTGTGGGATTTGCAAAGTGATATTTGGAAGCCCATAGAGGGCTATGGTGAAAAAGGAAATATCTTTCGTTAAAACTGGAAAGAAGATATCTGAGAAACTGCTTTGTGTTCTGTTAATTCATCTCACACAGTTACAGTTTTCCCCTCCAGAAGTCTTTCGCTTCCACTGTTCTTGTGGAATTTGCATAGTGATATTCGGAATCCCATAGAGGGCTATGGTGAAAATGGAAATAACTTCAGTTAAAAAATGAAAAGAAGCTTTCCGAGAAACCGCTTTGTGTTCTGTTAATTCATCTCAAAGAGTTACAGCTTTCCCCTCAAGAAGCCTTCCGCTAAGACTGTTTTTGAGGAATTTCCAAAGTGATATGTGGAAGCCCATAGAGGGCTATGGTGAAAATGGAAATATCGTAAGATACTTACCGAAAAGAAGCTGTCTGAAAAACTGCTTTGTGTTCTGTTAGTTCATCTCACAGAGCTACAGCTTTTCCCTCAAGAAGCCGTTCACTAAGACTGTTTTGTGAAATTTGCAAAGTGATATTTGGAAGCCCATAGAGGGCTAAGGTGAAAAAGGAAATATCTTCCGTTAAAAACTGGAAAGAAGCATTCTGAGAAAATGCGGTGTGTTCTGTTAGTACATATCACCGAGCTACAGCTTTCCCCTCAGGAAGCCGTTCACTAAGACTGTTCTTGTGGAATTGCAAAGTGATATTTGGAGGCACATAGAGGGCAATGGTGAAAAAGGAAACATCCCAAGATAAAAACTGAAAAGAAGCTTTCTGAGAAACTGCTTTGTGTTCTGTTAATTCAAGTCACAGAGTTACTCTTTTACCTCAGGAAGCCTTTCGCTAAGGCTGTTGTTGTGGAATTTGCAAAGTGATATTTGGAAGCCCAAAAGGGCTATGGTGAAAAAGGAAATATCCTCAGTTAAAAACTGGAAAGAAGCTTTCTGAGAAACTGCTTTGTGTTCAGTTAGTTCCTCTCACAGAGTTACAGCTTTCCCCTCAAGAAGACTTTCGCTAAGACTGTTCATGTGGAATTTTCAAAGTGATAATTGGAATCCCATAGAGGGCTATGGTGAAAAAGGAAATATCCTAAGGTAAAAACTGAAAAGTAGGTTTCTGAGAAAATGTTTTGTGTTCTGTTAATTCATCTTACAGAGTTACAGCTTGACCCTCAAGAAGCCTTTCGCTAAGACTTTTCTTCTGGAATTTGCAAAGTGATATTTGGAAACCCTATAGCCCTATGGTGAAAATGGAAATATCGTAAGATAAAAAACGAAAAGAAGGTTTCTGAGAAACTGCTTTGAATTCTTTTAATTCATCTTACAGATTTACAGCTTTTATCTCCAGAATCCTTTCGCTAAGACTGTTCTTGTGGAATTTGCAAAATGTTTTTGGAAGCCCATAGAGGGCTATGCTGAAAAAGGAAATATCCTAAGATAAAAACTGAAAAGAAGCTTTCTGAGAAACTGCTTTGTGTTCTGTTAATTCATCTCAGAGAGTTACAGCTTTCCCCTCAAGAAGTCTTTCACAAAGACTGTTCTTGTGTAATTTGCAAAGTGATATTTGGAAGACCATAGAGGGCTATGTTGAAAAAGGAAATATAGTAAGATAAAATCCGAAAAGAAGCTTTCTGAGAAACTGCTTTGTGTTCTGTTAATTCATCTCAAAGTGTCACAGATTTCCCCTCATGAGGCCGTTCACTAAGACTGTTCTTCTGAAATTTGGAAAGTGATATTTAGAATCTCATAGAGGGCAATGGTGAAAAAGGAAATATTGTCCGATAAAAACTGTAAAGAAGCTTTCTGATAAACTGCTTTGTGTTCTGTTAGTTCATCTCACAGAGTTACAGCTTTCCCTTCAGGAAGCAGTTCACTGAGACTATTCTTGTGAAATTTGCAAAGTGATATTAGAAAACTCCTAGAGGGCTATGGTGAAAAAGGAAATATCTTCCGTTAAAAACTGGAAAGAAGCTTTTTGAGAAACTGCCGTGTGTTCTGTTAAAGCATCTCACCGAGTTACAGCTTTCCCCTCAAGAAGGCTTTCGCTAAGACTGTTCTTGTGGGATTTGCAAAGTGATATTTGGAAGCCCATAGAGGGCTATGGTGAAAAAGGAAATATCTTTCGTTAAAAACTGGAAAGAAGATATCTGAGAAACTGCTTTGTGTTCTGTTAATTCATCTCACACAGTTACAGTTTTCCCCTCCAGAAGTCTTTCGCTTCCACTGTTCTTGTGGAATTTGCATAGTGATATTCGGAATCCCATAGAGGGCTATGGTGAAAATGGAAATAACTTCAGTTAAAAAATGAAAAGAAGCTTTCCGAGAAACCGCTTTGTGTTCTGTTAATTCATCTCAAAGAGTTACAGCTTTCCCCTCAAGAAGCCTTCCGCTAAGACTGTTTTTGAGGAATTTCCAAAGTGATATGTGGAAGCCCATAGAGGGCTATGGTGAAAATGGAAATATCGTAAGATACTTACCGAAAAGAAGCTGTCTGAAAAACTGCTTTGTGTTCTGTTAGTTCATCTCACAGAGCTACAGCTTTTCCCTCAAGAAGCCGTTCACTAAGACTGTTTTGTGAAATTTGCAAAGTGATATTTGGAAGCCCATAGAGGGCTAAGGTGAAAAAGGAAATATCTTCCGTTAAAAACTGGAAAGAACCATTCTGAGAAAATGCGGTGTGTTCTGTTAGTACATATCACCGAGCTACAGCTTTCCCCTCAGGAAGCCGTTCACTAAGACTGTTCTTGTGGAATTGCAAAGTGATATTTGGAGGCACATAGAGGGCAATGGTGAAAAAGGAAACATCCCAAGATAAAATCCGAAAAGAAGCTTTCTGAGAAACTGCTTTGTGTTCTGTTAATTCAAGTCACAGAGTTACTCTTTTACCTCAGGAAGCCTTTCGCTAAGGCTGTTGTTGTGGAATTTGCAAAGTGATATTTGGAAGCCCAAAAGGGCTATGGTGAAAAAGGAAATATCCTCAGTTAAAAACTGGAAAGAAGCTTTCTGAGAAACTGCTTTGTGTTCAGTTAGTTCCTCTCACAGAGTTACAGCTTTCCCCTCAAGAAGACTTTCGCTAAGACTGTTCATGTGGAATTTTCAAAGTGATAATTGGAATCCCATAGAGGGCTATGGTGAAAAAGGAAATATCCTAAGGTAAAAACTGAAAAGTAGGTTTCTGAGAAAATGTTTTGTGTTCTGTTAATTCATCTTACAGAGTTACAGCTTGACCCTCAAGAAGCCTTTCGCTAAGACTTTTCTTCTGGAATTTGCAAAGTGATATTTGGAAACCCTATAGCCCTATGGTGAAAATGGAAATATCGTAAGATAAAAAACGAAAAGAAGGTTTCTGAGAAACTGCTTTGAATTCTTTTAATTCATCTTACAGATTTACAGCTTTTATCTCCAGAATCCTTTCGCTAAGACTGTTCTTGTGGAATTTGCAAAATGTTTTTGGAAGCCCATAGAGGGCTATGCTGAAAAAGGAAATATCCTAAGATAAAAACTGAAAAGAAGCTTTCTGAGAAACTGCTTTGTGTTCTGTTAATTCATCTCAGAGAGTTACAGCTTTCCCCTCAAGAAGTCTTTCACAAAGACTGTTCTTGTGTAATTTGCAAAGTGATATTTGGAAGACCATAGAGGGCTATGTTGAAAAAGGAAATATAGTAAGATAAAATCCGAAAAGAAGCTTTCTGAGAAACTGCTTTGTGTTCTGTTAATTCATCTCAAAGTGTCACAGATTTCCCCTCATGAGGCCGTTCACTAAGACTGTTCTTCTGAAATTTGGAAAGTGATATTTAGAATCTCATAGAGGGCAATGGTGAAAAAGGAAATATTGTCCGATAAAAACTGTAAAGAAGCTTTCTGATAAACTGCTTTGTGTTCTGTTAGTTCATCTCACAGAGTTACAGCTTTCCCTTCAGGAAGCAGTTCACTGAGACTATTCTTGTGAAATTTGCAAAGTGATATTAGAAAACTCCTAGAGGGCTATGGTGAAAAAGGAAATATCTTCCGTTAAAAACTGGAAAGAAGCTTTTTGAGAAACTGCCGTGTGTTCTGTTAAAGCATCTCACCGAGTTACAGCATTCCCCTCAAGAAGGCTTTCGCTAAGACTGTTCTTGTGGGATTTGCAAAGTGATATTTGGAAGCCCATAGAGGGCTATGGTGAAAAAGGAAATATCTTTCGTTAAAAACTGGAAAGAAGATATCTGAGAAACTGCTTTGTGTTCTGTTAATTCATCTCACACAGTTACAGTTTTCCCCTCCAGAAGTCTTTCGCTTCCACTGTTCTTGTGGAATTTGCATAGTGATATTTGGAATCCCATAGAGGGCTATGGTGAAAATGGAAATAACTGCAGTTAAAAAATGAAAAGAAGCTTTCCGCGAAACCGCTTTGTGTTCTGTTAATTCATCTCAAAGAGTTACAGCTTTCCCCTCAAGAAGCCTTCCGCTAAGACTGTTTTTGAGGAATTTCCAAAGTGATATGTGGAAGCCCATAGAGGGCTATGGTGAAAATGGAAATATCGTAAGATACTTACCGAAAAGAAGCTGTCTGAAAAACTGCTTTGTGTTCTGTTAGTTCATCTCACAGAGCTACAGCTTTTCCCTCAAGAAGCCGTTCACTAAGACTGTTTTGTGAAATTTGCAAAGTGATATTTGGAAGCCCATAGAGGGCTAAGGTGAAAAAGGAAATATCTTCCGTTAAAAACTGGAAAGAAGCATTCTGAGAAAATGCGGTGTGTTCTGTTAGTACATATCACCGAGCTACAGCTTTCCCCTCAGGAAGCCGTTCACTAAGAGTGTTCTTGTGGAATTGCAAAGTGATATTTGGAGGCACATAGAGGGCAGTGGTGAAAAAGGAAACATCCCAAGATAAAAACTGAAAAGAAGCTTTCTGAGAAACTGCTTTGTGTTCTGTTAATTCAAGTCACAGAGTTACTCTTTTACCTCAGGAAGCCTTTCGCTAAGGCTGTTGTTGTGGAATTTGCAAAGTGATATTTGGAAGCCCAAAAGGGCTATGGTGAAAAAGGAAATATCCTCAGTTAAAAACTGGAAAGAAGCTTTCTGAGAAACTGCTTTGTGTTCAGTTAGTTCCTCTCACAGAGTTACAGCTTTCCCCTCAAGAAGACTTTCGCTAAGACTGTTCATGTGGAATTTTCAAAGTGATAATTGGAATCCCATAGAGGGCTATGGTGAAAAAGGAAATATCCTAAGGTAAAAACTGAAAAGTAGGTTTCTGAGAAAATGTTTTGTGTTCTGTTAATTCATCTTACAGAGTTACAGCTTGACCCTCAAGAAGCCTTTCGCTAAGACTTTTCTTCTGGAATTTGCAAAGTGATATTTGGAAACCCTATAGCCCTATGGTGAAAATGGAAATATCGTAAGATAAAAAACGAAAAGAAGGTTTCTGAGAAACTGCTTTGAATTCTTTTAATTCATCTTACAGATTTACAGCTTTTATCTCCAGAATCCTTTCGCTAAGACTGTTCTTGTGGAATTTGCAAAATGTTTTTGGAAGCCCATAGAAGGCTATGCTGAAAAAGGAAATATCCTAAGATAAAAACTGAAAAGAAGCTTTCTGAGAAACTGCTTTGTGTTCTGTTAATTCATCTCAGAGAGTTACAGCTTTCCCCTCAAGAAGTCTTTCACAAAGACTGTTCTTGTGTAATTTGCAAAGTGATATTTGGAAGACCATAGAGGGCTATGTTGAAAAAGGAAATATAGTAAGATAAAATCCGAAAAGAAGCTTTCTGAGAAACTGCTTTGTGTTCTGTTAATTCATCTCAAAGTGTCACAGATTTCCCCTCATGAGGCCGTTCACTAAGACTCTTCTTCTGAAATTTGGAAAGTGATATTTAGAATCTCACAGAGGGCAATGGTGAAAAAGGAAATATTGTCCGATAAAAACTGTAAAGAAGCTTTCTGATAAACTGCTTTGTGTTCTGTTAGTTCATCTCACAGAGTTACAGCTTTCCCTTCAGGAAGCAGTTCACTGAGACTATTCTTGTGAAATTTGCAAAGTGATATTAGAAAACTCCTAGAGGGCTATGGTGAAAAAGGAAATATCTTCCGTTAAAAACTGGAAAGAAGCTTTTTGAGAAACTGCCGTGTGTTCTGTTAAAGCATCTCACCGAGTTACAGCTTTCCCCTCAAGAAGGCTTTCGCTAAGACTGTTCTTGTGGGATTTGCAAAGTGATATTTGGAAGCCCATAGAGGGCTATGGTGAAAAAGGAAATATCTTTCGTTAAAAACTGGAAAGAAGATATCTGAGAAACTGCTTTGTGTTCTGTTAATTCATCTCACAGAGTTACAGTTTTCCCCTCCAGAAGTCTTTCGCTTCCACTGTTCTTGTGGAATTTGCATAGTGATATTTGGAATCCCATAGAGGGCTATGGTGAAAATGGAAATAACTGCAGTTAAAAAATGAAAAGAAGCTTTCCGAGAAACCGCTTTGTGTTCTGTTAATTCATCTCAAAGAGTTACAGCTTTCCCCTCAAGAAGCCTTCCGCTAAGACTGTTTTTGAGGAATTTCCAAAGTGATATGTGGAAGCCCATAGAGGGCTATGGTGAAAATGGAAATATCGTAAGATACTTACCGAAAAGAAGCTGTCTGAAAAACTGCTTTGTGTTCTGTTAGTTCATCTCACAGAGCTACAGCTTTTCCCTCAAGAAGCCGTTCACTAAGACTGTTTTGTGAAATTTGCAAAGTGATATTTGGAAGCCCATAGAGGGCTAAGGTGAAAAAGGAAATATCTTCCGTTAAAAACTGGAAAGAACCATTCTGAGAAAATGCGGTGTGTTCTGTTAGTACATATCACCGAGCTACAGCTTTCCCCTCAGGAAGCCGTTCACTAAGACTGTTCTTGTGGAATTGCAAAGTGATATTTGGAGGCACATAGAGGGCAATGGTGAAAAAGGAAACATCCCAAGATAAAAACTGAAAAGAAGCTTTCTGAGAAACTGCTTTGTGTTCTGTTAATTCAAGTCACAGAGTTACTCTTTTACCTCAGGAAGCCTTTCGCTAAGGCTGTTGTTGTGGAATTTGCAAAGTGATGTTTGGAAGCCCAAAAGGGCTATGGTGAAAAAGGAAATATCCTCAGTTAAAAACTGGAAAGAAGCTTTCTGAGAAACTGCTTTGTGTTCAGTTAGTTCCTCTCACAGAGTTACAGCTTTCCCCTCAAGAAGACTTTCGCTAAGACTGTTCATGTGGAATTTTCAAAGTGATAATTGGAATCCCATAGAGGGCTATGGTGAAAAAAGAAATATCCTAAGGTAAAAACTGAAAAGTAGGTTTCTGAGAAAATGTTTTGTGTTCTGTTAATTCATCTTACAGAGTTACAGCTTGACCCTCAAGAAGCCTTTCGCTAAGACTTTTCTTCTGGAATTTGCAAAGTGATATTTGGAAACCCTATAGCCCTATGGTGAAAATGGAAATATCGTAAGATAAAAAACGAAAAGAAGGTTTCTGAGAAACTGCTTTGAATTCTTTTAATTCATCTTACAGATTTACAGCTTTTATCTCCAGAATCCTTTCGCTAAGACTGTTCTTGTGGAATTTGCAAAATGTTTTTGGAAGCCCATAGAGGGCTATGCTGAAAAAGGAAATATCCTAAGATAAAAACTGAAAAGAAGCTTTCTGAGAAACTGCTTTGTGTTCTGTTAATTCATCTCAGAGAGTTACAGCTTTCCCCTCAAGAAGTCTTTCACAAAGACTGTTCTTGTGTAATTTGCAAAGTGATATTTGGAAGACCATAGAGGGCTATGTTGAAAAAGGAAATATAGTAAGATAAAATCCGAAAAGAAGCTTTCTGAGAAACTGCTTTGTGTTCTGTTAATTCATCTCAAAGTGTCACAGATTTCCCCTCATGAGGCCGTTCACTAAGACTGTTCTTCTGAAATTTGGAAAGTGATATTTAGAATCTCATAGAGGGCAATGGTGAAAAAGGAAATATTGTCCGATAAAAACTGTAAAGAAGCTTTCTGATAAACTGCTTTGTGTTCTGTTAGTTCATCTCACAGAGTTACAGCTTTCCCTTCAGGAAGCAGTTCACTGAGACTATTCTTGTGAAATTTGCAAAGTGATATTAGAAAACTCCTAGAGGGCTATGGTGAAAAAGGAAATATCTTCCGTTAAAAACTGGAAAGAAGCTTTTTGAGAAACTGCCGTGTGTTCTGTTAAAGCATCTCACCGAGTTACAGCTTTCCCCTCAAGAAGGCTTTCGCTAAGACTGTTCTTGTGGGATTTGCAAAGTGATATTTGGAAGCCCATAGAGGGCTATGGTGAAAAAGGAAATATCTTTCGTTAAAAACTGGAAAGAAGATATCTGAGAAACTGCTTTGTGTTCTGTTAATTCATCTCACACAGTTACAGTTTTCCCCTCCAGAAGTCTTTCGCTTCCACTGTTCTTGTGGAATTTGCATAGTGATATTCGGAATCCCATAGAGGGCTATGGTGAAAATGGAAATAACTTCAGTTAAAAAATGAAAAGAAGCTTTCCGAGAAACCGCTTTGTGTTCTGTTAATTCATCTCAAAGAGTTACAGCTTTCCCCTCAAGAAGCCTTCCGCTAAGACTGTTTTTGAGGAATTTCCAAAGTGATATGTGGAAGCCCATAGAGGGCTATGGTGAAAATGGAAATATCGTAAGATACTTACCGAAAAGAAGCTGTCTGAAAAACTGCTTTGTGTTCTGTTAGTTCATCTCACAGAGCTACAGCTTTTCCCTCAAGAAGCCGTTCACTAAGACTGTTTTGTGAAATTTGCAAAGTGATATTTGGAAGCCCATAGAGGGCTAAGGTGAAAAAGGAAATATCTTCCGTTAAAAACTGGAAAGAACCATTCTGAGAAAATGCGGTGTGTTCTGTTAGTACATATCACCGAGCTACAGCTTTCCCCTCAGGAAGCCGTTCACTAAGACTGTTCTTGTGGAATTGCAAAGTGATATTTGGAGGCACATAGAGGGCAATGGTGAAAAAGGAAACATCCCAAGATAAAAACTGAAAAGAAGCTTTCTGAGAAACTGCTTTGTGTTCTGTTAATTCAAGTCACAGAGTTACTCTTTTACCTCAGGAAGCCTTTCGCTAAGGCTGTTGTTGTGGAATTTGCAAAGTGATGTTTGGAAGCCCAAAAGGGCTATGGTGAAAAAGGAAATATCCTCAGTTAAAAACTGGAAAGAAGCTTTCTGAGAAACTGCTTTGTGTTCAGTTAGTTCCTCTCACAGAGTTACAGCTTTCCCCTCAAGAAGACTTTCGCTAAGACTGTTCATGTGGAATTTTCAAAGTGATAATTGGAATCCCATAGAGGGCTATGGTGAAAAAAGAAATATCCTAAGGTAAAAACTGAAAAGTAGGTTTCTGAGAAAATGTTTTGTGTTCTGTTAATTCATCTTACAGAGTTACAGCTTGACCCTCAAGAAGCCTTTCGCTAAGACTTTTCTTCTGGAATTTGCAAAGTGATATTTGGAAACCCTATAGCCCTATGGTGAAAATGGAAATATCGTAAGATAAAAAACGAAAAGAAGGTTTCTGAGAAACTGCTTTGAATTCTTTTAATTCATCTTACAGATTTACAGCTTTTATCTCCAGAATCCTTTCGCTAAGACTGTTCTTGTGGAATTTGCAAAATGTTTTTGGAAGCCCATAGAGGGCTATGCTGAAAAAGGAAATATCCTAAGATAAAAACTGAAAAGAAGCTTTCTGAGAAACTGCTTTGTGTTCTGTTAATTCATCTCAGAGAGTTACAGCTTTCCCCTCAAGAAGTCTTTCACAAAGACTGTTCTTGTGTAATTTGCAAAGTGATATTTGGAAGACCATAGAGGGCTATGTTGAAAAAGGAAATATAGTAAGATAAAATCCGAAAAGAAGCTTTCTGAGAAACTGCTTTGTGTTCTGTTAATTCATCTCAAAGTGTCACAGATTTCCCCTCATGAGGCCGTTCACTAAGACTGTTCTTCTGAAATTTGGAAAGTGATATTTAGAATCTCATAGAGGGCAATGGTGAAAAAGGAAATATTGTCCGATAAAAACTGTAAAGAAGCTTTCTGATAAACTGCTTTGTGTTCTGTTAGTTCATCTCACAGAGTTACAGCTTTCCCTTCAGGAAGCAGTTCACTGAGACTATTCTTGTGAAATTTGCAAAGTGATATTAGAAAACTCCTAGAGGGCTATGGTGAAAAAGGAAATATCTTCCGTTAAAAACTGGAAAGAAGCTTTTTGAGAAACTGCCGTGTGTTCTGTTAAAGCATCTCACCGAGTTACAGCTTTCCCCTCAAGAAGGCTTTCGCTAAGACTGTTCTTGTGGGATTTGCAAAGTGATATTTGGAAGCCCATAGAGGGCTATGGTGAAAAAGGAAATGTCTTTCGTTAAAAACTGGAAAGAAGATATCTGAGAAACTGCTTTGTGTTCTGTTAATTCATCTCACACAGTTACAGTTTTCCCCTCCAGAAGTCTTTCGCTTCCACTGTTCTTGTGGAATTTGCATAGTGATATTCGGAATCCCATAGAGGGCTATGGTGAAAATGGAAATAACTTCAGTTAAAAAATGAAAAGAAGCTTTCCGAGAAACCGCTTTGTGTTCTGTTAATTCATCTCAAAGAGTTACAGCTTTCCCCTCAAGAAGCCTTCCGCTAAGACTGTTTTTGAGGAATTTCCAAAGTGATATGTGGAAGCCCATAGAGGGCTATGGTGAAAATGGAAATATCGTAAGATACTTACCGAAAAGAAGCTGTCTGAAAAACTGCTTTGTGTTCTGTTAGTTCATCTCACAGAGCTACAGCTTTTCCCTCAAGAAGCCGTTCACTAAGACTGTTTTGTGAAATTTGCAAAGTGATATTTGGAAGCCCATAGAGGGCTAAGGTGAAAAAGGAAATATCTTCCGTTAAAAACTGGAAAGAACCATTCTGAGAAAATGCGGTGTGTTCTGTTAGTACATATCACCGAGCTACAGCTTTCCCCTCAGGAAGCCGTTCACTAAGACTGTTCTTGTGGAATTGCAAAGTGATATTTGGAGGCACATAGAGGGCAATGGTGAAAAAGGAAACATCCCAAGATAAAAACTGAAAAGAAGCTTTCTGAGAAACTGCTTTGTGTTCTGTTAATTCAAGTCACAGAGTTACTCTTTTACCTCAGGAAGCCTTTCGCTAAGGCTGTTGTTGTGGAATTTGCAAAGTGATGTTTGGAAGCCCAAAAGGGCTATGGTGAAAAAGGAAATATCCTCAGTTAAAAACTGGAAAGAAGCTTTCTGAGAAACTGCTTTGTGTTCAGTTAGTTCCTCTCACAGAGTTACAGCTTTCCCCTCAAGAAGACTTTCGCTAAGACTGTTCATGTGGAATTTTCAAAGTGATAATTGGAATCCCATAGAGGGCTATGGTGAAAAAGGAAATATCCTAAGGTAAAAACTGAAAAGTAGGTTTCTGAGAAAATGTTTTGTGTTCTGTTAATTCATCTTACAGAGTTACAGCTTGACCCTCAAGAAGCCTTTCGCTAAGACTTTTCTTCTGGAATTTGCAAAGTGATATTTGGAAACCCTATAGCCCTATGGTGAAAATGGAAATATCGTAAGATAAAAAACGAAAAGAAGGTTTCTGAGAAACTGCTTTGAATTCTTTTAATTCATCTTACAGATTTACAGCTTTTATCTCCAGAATCCTTTCGCTAAGACTGTTCTTGTGGAATTTGCAAAATGTTTTTGGAAGCCCATAGAGGGCTATGCTGAAAAAGGAAATATCCTAAGATAAAAACTGAAAAGAAGCTTTCTGAGAAACTGCTTTGTGTTCTGTTAATTCATCTCAGAGAGTTACAGCTTTCCCCTCAAGAAGTCTTTCACAAAGACTGTTCTTGTGTAATTTGCAAAGTGATATTTGGAAGACCATAGAGGGCTATGTTGAAAAAGGAAATATAGTAAGATAAAATCCGAAAAGAAGCTTTCTGAGAAACTGCTTTGTGTTCTGTTAATTCATCTCAAAGTGTCACAGATTTCCCCTCATGAGGCCGTTCACTAAGACTGTTCTTCTGAAATTTGGAAAGTGATATTTAGAATCTCATAGAGGGCAATGGTGAAAAAGGAAATATTGTCCGATAAAAACTGTAAAGAAGCTTTCTGATAAACTGCTTTGTGTTCTGTTAGTTCATCTCACAGAGTTACAGCTTTCCCTTCAGGAAGCAGTTCACTGAGACTATTCTTGTGAAATTTGCAAAGTGATATTAGAAAACTCCTAGAGGGCTATGGTGAAAAAGGAAATATCTTCCGTTAAAAACTGGAAAGAAGCTTTTTGAGAAACTGCCGTGTGTTCTGTTAAAGCATCTCACCGAGTTACAGCTTTCCCCTCAAGAAGGCTTTCGCTAAGACTGTTCTTGTGGGATTTGCAAAGTGATATTTGGAAGCCCATAGAGGGCTATGGTGAAAAAGGAAATATCTTTCGTTAAAAACTGGAAAGAAGATATCTGAGAAACTGCTTTGTGTTCTGTTAATTCATCTCACACAGTTACAGTTTTCCCCTCCAGAAGTCTTTCGCTTCCACTGTTCTTGTGGAATTTGCATAGTGATATTTGGAATCCCATAGAGGGCTATGGTGAAAATGGAAATAACTGCAGTTAAAAAATGAAAAGAAGCTTTCCGAGAAACCGCTTTGTGTTCTGTTAATTCATCTCAAAGAGTTACAGCTTTCCCCTCAAGAAGCCTTCCGCTAAGACTGTTTTTGAGGAATTTCCAAAGTGATATGTGGAAGCCCATAGAGGGCTATGGTGAAAATGGAAATATCGTAAGATACTTACCGAAAAGAAGCTGTCTGAAAAACTGCTTTGTGTTCTGTTAGTTCATCTCACAGAGCTACAGCTTTTCCCTCAAGAAGCCATTCACTAAGACTGTTTTGTGAAATTTGCAAAGTGATATTTGGAAGCCCATAGAGGGCTAAGGTGAAAAAGGAAATATCTTCCGTTAAAAACTGGAAAGAAGCATTCTGAGAAAATGCGGTGTGTTCTGTTAGTACATATCACCGAGCTACAGCTTTCCCCTCAGGAAGCCGTTCACTAAGAGTGTTCTTGTGGAATTGCAAAGTGATATTTGGAGGCACATAGAGGGCAGTGGTGAAAAAGGAAACATCCCAAGATAAAAACTGAAAAGAAGCTTTCTGAGAAACTGCTTTGTGTTCTGTTAATTCAAGTCACAGAGTTACTCTTTTACCTCAGGAAGCCTTTCGCTAAGGCTGTTGTTGTGGAATTTGCAAAGTGATATTTGGAAGCCCAAAAGGGCTATGGTGAAAAAGGAAATATCCTCAGTTAAAAACTGGAAAGAGGCTTTCTGAGAAACTGCTTTGTGTTCAGTTAGTTCCTCTCACAGAGTTACAGCTTTCCCCTCAAGAAGACTTTCGCTAAGACTGTTCATGTGGAATTTTCAAAGTGATAATTGGAATCCCATAGAGGGCTATGGTGAAAAAGGAAATATCCTAAGGTAAAAACTGAAAAGTAGGTTTCTGAGAAAATGTTTTGTGTTCTGTTAATTCATCTTACAGAGTTACAGCTTGACCCTCAAGAAGCCTTTCGCTAAGACTTTTCTTCTGGAATTTGCAAAGTGATATTTGGAAACCCTATAGCCCTATGGTGAAAATGGAAATATCGTAAGATAAAAAACGAAAAGAAGGTTTCTGAGAAACTGCTTTGAATTCTTTTAATTCATCTTACAGATTTACAGCTTTTATCTCCAGAATCCTTTCGCTAAGACTGTTCTTGTGGAATTTGCAAAATGTTTTTGGAAGCCCATAGAGGGCTATGCTGAAAAAGGAAATATCCTAAGATAAAAACTGAAAAGAAGCTTTCTGAGAAACTGCTTTGTGTTCTGTTAATTCATCTCAGAGAGTTACAGCTTTCCCCTCAAGAAGTCTTTCACAAAGACTGTTCTTGTGTAATTTGCAAAGTGATATTTGGAAGACCATAGAGGGCTATGTGGAAAAAGGAAATATAGTAAGATAAAATGCGAAAAGAAGCTTTCTGAGAAACTGCTTTGTGTTCTGTTAATTCATCTCAAAGTGTCACAGATTTCCCCTCATGAGGCCGTTCACTAAGACTGTTCTTCTGAAATTTGGAAAGTGATATTTAGAATCTCATAGAGGGCAATGGTGAAAAAGGAAATATTGTCCGATAAAAACTGTAAAGAAGCTTTCTGATAAACTGCTTTGTGTTCTGTTAGTTCATCTCACAGAGTTACAGCTTTCCCTTCAGGAAGCAGTTCACTGAGACTATTCTTGTGAAATTTGCAAAGTGATATTAGAAAACTCCTAGAGGGCTATGGTGAAAAAGGAAATATCTTCCGTTAAAAACTGGAAAGAAGCTTTTTGAGAAACTGCCGTGTGTTCTGTTAAAGCATCTCACCGAGTTACAGCTTTCCCCTCAAGAAGGCTTTCGCTAAGACTGTTCTTGTGGGATTTGCAAAGTGATATTTGGAAGCCCATAGAGGGCTATGGTGAAAAAGGAAATATCTTTCGTTAAAAACTGGAAAGAAGATATCTGAGAAACTGCTTTGTGTTCTGTTAATTCATCTCACACAGTTACAGTTTTCCCCTCCAGAAGTCTTTCGCTTCCACTGTTCTTGTGGAATTTGCATAGTGATATTTGGAATCCCATAGAGGGCTATGGTGAAAATGGAAATAACTGCAGTTAAAAAATGAAAAGAAGCTTTCCGAGAAACCGCTTTGTGTTCTGTTAATTCATCTCAAAGAGTTACAGCTTTCCCCTCAAGAAGCCTTCCGCTAAGACTGTTTTTGAGGAATTTCCAAAGTGATATGTGGAAGCCCATAGAGGGCTATGGTGAAAATGGAAATATCGTAAGATACTTACCGAAAAGAAGCTGTCTGAAAAACTGCTTTGTGTTCTGTTAGTTCATCTCACAGAGCTACAGCTTTTCCCTCAAGAAGCCGTTCACTAAGACTGTTTTGTGAAATTTGCAAAGTGATATTTGGAAGCCCATAGAGGGCTAAGGTGAAAAAGGAAATATCTTCCGTTAAAAACTGGAAAGAAGCATTCTGAGAAAATGCGGTGTGTTCTGTTAGTACATATCACCGAGCTACAGCTTTCCCCTCAGGAAGCCGTTCACTAAGAGTGTTCTTGTGGAATTGCAAAGTGATATTTGGAGGCACATAGAGGGCAGTGGTGAAAAAGGAAACATCCCAAGATAAAAACTGAAAAGAAGCTTTCTGAGAAACTGCTTTGTGTTCTGTTAATTCAAGTCACAGAGTTACTCTTTTACCTCAGGAAGCCTTTCGCTAAGGCTGTTGTTGTGGAATTTGCAAAGTGATGTTTGGAAGCCCAAAAGGGCTATGGTGAAAAAGGAAATATCCTCAGTTAAAAACTGGAAAGAAGCTTTCTGAGAAACTGCTTTGTGTTCAGTTAGTTCCTCTCACAGAGTTACAGCTTTCCCCTCAAGAAGACTTTCGCTAAGACTGTTCATGTGGAATTTTCAAAGTGATAATTGGAATCCCATAGAGGGCTATGGTGAAAAAGGAAATATCCTAAGGTAAAAACTGAAAAGTAGGTTTCTGAGAAAATGTTTTGTGTTCTGTTAATTCATCTTACAGAGTTACAGCTTGACCCTCAAGAAGCCTTTCGCTAAGACTTTTCTTCTGGAATTTGCAAAGTGATATTTGGAAACCCTATAGCCCTATGGTGAAAATGGAAATATCGTAAGATAAAAAACGAAAAGAAGGTTTCTGAGAAACTGCTTTGAATTCTTTTAATTCATCTTACAGATTTACAGCTTTTATCTCCAGAATCCTTTCGCTAAGACTGTTCTTGTGGAATTTGCAAAATGTTTTTGGAAGCCCATAGAGGGCTATGCTGAAAAAGGAAATATCCTAAGATAAAAACTGAAAAGAAGCTTTCTGAGAAACTGCTTTGTGTTCTGTTAATTCATCTCAGAGAGTTACAGCTTTCCCCTCAAGAAGTCTTTCACAAAGACTGTTCTTGTGTAATTTGCAAAGTGATATTTGGAAGACCATAGAGGGCTATGTTGAAAAAGGAAATATAGTAAGATAAAATCCGAAAAGAAGCTTTCTGAGAAACTGCTTTGTGTTCTGTTAATTCATCTCAAAGTGTCACAGATTTCCCCTCATGAGGCCGTTCACTAAGACTGTTCTTCTGAAATTTGGAAAGTGATATTTAGAATCTCATAGAGGGCAATGGTGAAAAAGGAAATATTGTCCGATAAAAACTGTAAAGAAGCTTTCTGATAAACTGCTTTGTGTTCTGTTAGTTCATCTCACAGAGTTACAGCTTTCCCTTCAGGAAGCAGTTCACTGAGACTATTCTTGTGAAATTTGCAAAGTGATATTAGAAAACTCCTAGAGGGCTATGGTGAAAAAGGAAATATCTTCCGTTAAAAACTGGAAAGAAGCTTTTTGAGAAACTGCCGTGTGTTCTGTTAAAGCATCTCACCGAGTTACAGCTTTCCCCTCAAGAAGGCTTTCGCTAAGACTGTTCTTGTGGGATTTGCAAAGTGATATTTGGAAGCCCATAGAGGGCTATGGTGAAAAAGGAAATATCTTTCGTTAAAAACTGGAAAGAAGATATCTGAGAAACTGCTTTGTGTTCTGTTAATTCATCTCACACAGTTACAGTTTTCCCCTCCAGAAGTCTTTCGCTTCCACTGTTCTTGTGGAATTTGCATAGTGATATTTGGAATCCCATAGAGGGCTATGGTGAAAATGGAAATAACTGCAGTTAAAAAATGAAAAGAAGCTTTCCGAGAAACCGCTTTGTGTTCTGTTAATTCATCTCAAAGAGTTACAGCTTTCCCCTCAAGAAGCCTTCCGCTAAGACTGTTTTTGAGGAATTTCCAAAGTGATATGTGGAAGCCCATAGAGGGCTATGGTGAAAATGGAAATATCGTAAGATACTTACCGAAAAGAAGCTGTCTGAAAAACTGCTTTGTGTTCTGTTAGTTCATCTCACAGAGCTACAGCTTTTCCCTCAAGAAGCCGTTCACTAAGACTGTTTTGTGAAATTTGCAAAGTGATATTTGGAAGCCCATAGAGGGCTAAGGTGAAAAAGGAAATATCTTCCGTTAAAAACTGGAAAGAACCATTCTGAGAAAATGCGGTGTGTTCTGTTAGTACATATCACCGAGCTACAGCTTTCCCCTCAGGAAGCCGTTCACTAAGACTGTTCTTGTGGAATTGCAAAGTGATATTTGGAGGCACATAGAGGGCAATGGTGAAAAAGGAAACATCCCAAGATAAAAACTGAAAAGAAGCTTTCTGAGAAACTGCTTTGTGTTCTGTTAATTCAAGTCACAGAGTTACTCTTTTACCTCAGGAAGCCTTTCGCTAAGGCTGTTGTTGTGGAATTTGCAAAGTGATGTTTGGAAGCCCAAAAGGGCTATGGTGAAAAAGGAAATATCCTCAGTTAAAAACTGGAAAGAAGCTTTCTGAGAAACTGCTTTGTGTTCAGTTAGTTCCTCTCACAGAGTTACAGCTTTCCCCTCAAGAAGACTTTCGCTAAGACTGTTCATGTGGAATTTTCAAAGTGATAATTGGAATCCCATAGAGGGCTATGGTGAAAAAAGAAATATCCTAAGGTAAAAACTGAAAAGTAGGTTTCTGAGAAAATGTTTTGTGTTCTGTTAATTCATCTTACAGAGTTACAGCTTGACCCTCAAGAAGCCTTTCGCTAAGACTTTTCTTCTGGAATTTGCAAAGTGATATTTGGAAACCCTATAGCCCTATGGTGAAAATGGAAATATCGTAAGATAAAAAACGAAAAGAAGGTTTCTGAGAAACTGCTTTGAATTCTTTTAATTCATCTTACAGATTTACAGCTTTTATCTCCAGAATCCTTTCGCTAAGACTGTTCTTGTGGAATTTGCAAAATGTTTTTGGAAGCCCATAGAGGGCTATGCTGAAAAAGGAAATATCCTAAGATAAAAACTGAAAAGAAGCTTTCTGAGAAACTGCTTTGTGTTCTGTTAATTCATCTCAGAGAGTTACAGCTTTCCCCTCAAGAAGTCTTTCACAAAGACTGTTCTTGTGTAATTTGCAAAGTGATATTTGGAAGACCATAGAGGGCTATGTTGAAAAAGGAAATATAGTAAGATAAAATCCGAAAAGAAGCTTTCTGAGAAACTGCTTTGTGTTCTGTTAATTCATCTCAAAGTGTCACAGATTTCCCCTCATGAGGCCGTTCACTAAGACTGTTCTTCTGAAATTTGGAAAGTGATATTTAGAATCTCATAGAGGGCAATGGTGAAAAAGGAAATATTGTCCGATAAAAACTGTAAAGAAGCTTTCTGATAAACTGCTTTGTGTTCTGTTAGTTCATCTCACAGAGTTACAGCTTTCCCTTCAGGAAGCAGTTCACTGAGACTATTCTTGTGAAATTTGCAAAGTGATATTAGAAAACTCCTAGAGGGCTATGGTGAAAAAGGAAATATCTTCCGTTAAAAACTGGAAAGAAGCTTTTTGAGAAACTGCCGTGTGTTCTGTTAAAGCATCTCACCGAGTTACAGCTTTCCCCTCAAGAAGGCTTTCGCTAAGACTGTTCTTGTGGGATTTGCAAAGTGATATTTGGAAGCCCATAGAGGGCTATGGTGAAAAAGGAAATATCTTTCGTTAAAAACTGGAAAGAAGATATCTGAGAAACTGCTTTGTGTTCTGTTAATTCATCTCACACAGTTACAGTTTTCCCCTCCAGAAGTCTTTCGCTTCCACTGTTCTTGTGGAATTTGCATAGTGATATTCGGAATCCCATAGAGGGCTATGGTGAAAATGGAAATAACTGCAGTTAAAAAATGAAAAGAAGCTTTCCGAGAAACCGCTTTGTGTTCTGTTAATTCATCTCAAAGAGTTACAGCTTTCCCCTCAAGAAGCCTTCCGCTAAGACTGTTTTTGAGGAATTTCCAAAGTGATATGTGGAAGCCCATAGAGGGCTATGGTGAAAATGGAAATATCGTAAGATACTTACCGAAAAGAAGCTGTCTGAAAAACTGCTTTGTGTTCTGTTAGTTCATCTCACAGAGCTACAGCTTTTCCCTCAAGAAGCCGTTCACTAAGACTGTTTTGTGAAATTTGCAAAGTGATATTTGGAAGCCCATAGAGGGCTAAGGTGAAAAAGGAAATATCTTCCGTTAAAAACTGGAAAGAAGCATTCTGAGAAAATGCGGTGTGTTCTGTTAGTACATATCACCGAGCTACAGCTTTCCCCTCAGGAAGCCGTTCACTAAGACTGTTCTTGTGGAATTGCAAAGTGATATTTGGAGGCACATAGAGGGCAATGGTGAAAAAGGAAACATCCCAAGATAAAAACTGAAAAGAAGCTTTCTGAGAAACTGCTTTGTGTTCTGTTAATTCAAGTCACAGAGTTACTCTTTTACCTCAGGAAGCCTTTCGCTAAGGCTGTTGTTGTGGAATTTGCAAAGTGATGTTTGGAAGCCCAAAAGGGCTATGGTGAAAAAGGAAATATCCTCAGTTAAAAACTGGAAAGAAGCTTTCTGAGAAACTGCTTTGTGTTCAGTTAGTTCCTCTCACAGAGTTACAGCTTTCCCCTCAAGAAGACTTTCGCTAAGACTGTTCATGTGGAATTTTCAAAGTGATAATTGGAATCCCATAGAGGGCTATGGTGAAAAAGGAAATATCCTAAGGTAAAAACTGAAAAGTAGGTTTCTGAGAAAATGTTTTGTGTTCTGTTAATTCATCTTACAGAGTTACAGCTTGACCCTCAAGAAGCCTTTCGCTAAGACTTTTCTTCTGGAATTTGCAAAGTGATATTTGGAAACCCTATAGCCCTATGGTGAAAATGGAAATATCGTAAGATAAAAAACGAAAAGAAGGTTTCTGAGAAACTGCTTTGAATTCTTTTAATTCATCTTACAGATTTACAGCTTTTATCTCCAGAATCCTTTCGCTAAGACTGTTCTTGTGGAATTTGCAAAATGTTTTTGGAAGCCCATAGAGGGCTATGCTGAAAAAGGAAATATCCTAAGATAAAAACTGAAAAGAAGCTTTCTGAGAAACTGCTTTGTGTTCTGTTAATTCATCTCAGAGAGTTACAGCTTTCCCCTCAAGAAGTCTTTCACAAAGACTGTTCTTGTGTAATTTGCAAAGTGATATTTGGAAGACCATAGAGGGCTATGTTGAAAAAGGAAATATAGTAAGATAAAATCCGAAAAGAAGCTTTCTGAGAAACTGCTTTGTGTTCTGTTAATTCATCTCAAAGTGTCACAGATTTCCCCTCATGAGGCCGTTCACTAAGACTGTTCTTCTGAAATTTGGAAAGTGATATTTAGAATCTCATAGAGGGCAATGGTGAAAAAGGAAATATTGTCCGATAAAAACTGTAAAGAAGCTTTCTGATAAACTGCTTTGTGTTCTGTTAGTTCATCTCACAGAGTTACAGCTTTCCCTTCAGGAAGCAGTTCACTGAGACTATTCTTGTGAAATTTGCAAAGTGATATTAGAAAACTCCTAGAGGGCTATGGTGAAAAAGGAAATATCTTCCGTTAAAAACTGGAAAGAAGCTTTTTGAGAAACTGCCGTGTGTTCTGTTAAAGCATCTCACCGAGTTACAGCTTTCCCCTCAAGAAGGCTTTCGCTAAGACTGTTCTTGTGGGATTTGCAAAGTGATATTTGGAAGCCCATAGAGGGCTATGGTGAAAAAGGAAATATCTTTCGTTAAAAACTGGAAAGAAGATATCTGAGAAACTGCTTTGTGTTCTGTTAATTCATCTCACACAGTTACAGTTTTCCCCTCCAGAAGTCTTTCGCTTCCACTGTTCTTGTGGAATTTGCATAGTGATATTTGGAATCCCATAGAGGGCTATGGTGAAAATGGAAATAACTTCAGTTAAAAAATGAAAAGAAGCTTTCCGAGAAACCGCTTTGTGTTCTGTTAATTCATCTCAAAGAGTTACAGCTTTCCCCTCAAGAAGCCTTCCGCTAAGACTGTTTTTGAGGAATTTCCAAAGTGATATGTGGAAGCCCATAGAGGGCTATGGTGAAAATGGAAATATCGTAAGATACTTACCGAAAAGAAGCTGTCTGAAAAACTGCTTTGTGTTCTGTTAGTTCATCTCACAGAGCTACAGCTTTTCCCTCAAGAAGCCGTTCACTAAGACTGTTTTGTGAAATTTGCAAAGTGATATTTGGAAGCCCATAGAGGGCTAAGGTGAAAAAGGAAATATCTTCCGTTAAAAACTGGAAAGAAGCATTCTGAGAAAATGCGGTGTGTTCTGTTAGTACATATCACCGAGCTACAGCTTTCCCCTCAGGAAGCCGTTCACTAAGACTGTTCTTGTGGAATTGCAAAGTGATATTTGGAGGCACATAGAGGGCAATGGTGAAAAAGGAAACATCCCAAGATAAAAACTGAAAAGAAGCTTTCTGAGAAACTGCTTTGTGTTCTGTTAATTCAAGTCACAGAGTTACTCTTTTACCTCAGGAAGCCTTTCGCTAAGGCTGTTGTTGTGGAATTTGCAAAGTGATGTTTGGAAGCCCAAAAGGGCTATGGTGAAAAAGGAAATATCCTCAGTTAAAAACTGGAAAGAAGCTTTCTGAGAAACTGCTTTGTGTTCAGTTAGTTCCTCTCACAGAGTTACAGCTTTCCCCTCAAGAAGACTTTCGCTAAGACTGTTCATGTGGAATTTTCAAAGTGATAATTGGAATCCCATAGAGGGCTATGGTGAAAAAGGAAATATCCTAAGGTAAAAACTGAAAAGTAGGTTTCTGAGAAAATGTTTTGTGTTCTGTTAATTCATCTTACAGAGTTACAGCTTGACCCTCAAGAAGCCTTTCGCTAAGACTTTTCTTCTGGAATTTGCAAAGTGATATTTGGAAACCCTATAGCCCTATGGTGAAAATGGAAATATCGTAAGATAAAAAACGAAAAGAAGGTTTCTGAGAAACTGCTTTGAATTCTTTTAATTCATCTTACAGATTTACAGCTTTTATCTCCAGAATCCTTTCGCTAAGACTGTTCTTGTGGAATTTGCAAAATGTTTTTGGAAGCCCATAGAGGGCTATGCTGAAAAAGGAAATATCCTAAGATAAAAACTGAAAAGAAGCTTTCTGAGAAACTGCTTTGTGTTCTGTTAATTCATCTCAGAGAGTTACAGCTTTCCCCTCAAGAAGTCTTTCACAAAGACTGTTCTTGTGTAATTTGCAAAGTGATATTTGGAAGACCATAGAGGGCTATGTTGAAAAAGGAAATATAGTAAGATAAAATCCGAAAAGAAGCTTTCTGAGAAACTGCTTTGTGTTCTGTTAATTCATCTCAAAGTGTCACAGATTTCCCCTCATGAGGCCGTTCACTAAGACTGTTCTTCTGAAATTTGGAAAGTGATATTTAGAATCTCATAGAGGGCAATGGTGAAAAAGGAAATATTGTCCGATAAAAACTGTAAAGAAGCTTTCTGATAAACTGCTTTGTGTTCTGTTAGTTCATCTCACAGAGTTACAGCTTTCCCTTCAGGAAGCAGTTCACTGAGACTATTCTTGTGAAATTTGCAAAGTGATATTAGAAAACTCCTAGAGGGCTATGGTGAAAAAGGAAATATCTTCCGTTAAAAACTGGAAAGAAGCTTTTTGAGAAACTGCCGTGTGTTCTGTTAAAGCATCTCACCGAGTTACAGCTTTCCCCTCAAGAAGGCTTTCGCTAAGACTGTTCTTGTGGGATTTGCAAAGTGATATTTGGAAGCCCATAGAGGGCTATGGTGAAAAAGGAAATATCTTTCGTTAAAAACTGGAAAGAAGATATCTGAGAAACTGCTTTGTGTTCTGTTAATTCATCTCACACAGTTACAGTTTTCCCCTCCAGAAGTCTTTCGCTTCCACTGTTCTTGTGGAATTTGCATAGTGATATTTGGAATCCCATAGAGGGCTATGGTGAAAATGGAAATAACTTCAGTTAAAAAATGAAAAGAAGCTTTCCGAGAAACCGCTTTGTGTTCTGTTAATTCATCTCAAAGAGTTACAGCTTTCCCCTCAAGAAGCCTTCCGCTAAGACTGTTTTTGAGGAATTTCCAAAGTGATATGTGGAAGCCCATAGAGGGCTATGGTGAAAATGGAAATATCGTAAGATACTTACCGAAAAGAAGCTGTCTGAAAAACTGCTTTGTGTTCTGTTAGTTCATCTCACAGAGCTACAGCTTTTCCCTCAAGAAGCCGTTCACTAAGACTGTTTTGTGAAATTTGCAAAGTGATATTTGGAAGCCCATAGAGGGCTAAGGTGAAAAAGGAAATATCTTCCGTTAAAAACTGGAAAGAAGCATTCTGAGAAAATGCGGTGTGTTCTGTTAGTACATATCACCGAGCTACAGCTTTCCCCTCAGGAAGCCGTTCACTAAGACTGTTCTTGTGGAATTGCAAAGTGATATTTGGAGGCACATAGAGGGCAATGGTGAAAAAGGAAACATCCCAAGATAAAAACTGAAAAGAAGCTTTCTGAGAAACTGCTTTGTGTTCTGTTAATTCAAGTCACAGAGTTACTCTTTTACCTCAGGAAGCCTTTCGCTAAGGCTGTTGTTGTGGAATTTGCAAAGTGATGTTTGGAAGCCCAAAAGGGCTATGGTGAAAAAGGAAATATCCTCAGTTAAAAACTGGAAAGAAGCTTTCTGAGAAACTGCTTTGTGTTCAGTTAGTTCCTCTCACAGAGTTACAGCTTTCCCCTCAAGAAGACTTTCGCTAAGACTGTTCATGTGGAATTTTCAAAGTGATAATTGGAATCCCATAGAGGGCTATGGTGAAAAAGGAAATATCCTAAGGTAAAAACTGAAAAGTAGGTTTCTGAGAAAATGTTTTGTGTTCTGTTAATTCATCTTACAGAGTTACAGCTTGACCCTCAAGAAGCCTTTCGCTAAGACTTTTCTTCTGGAATTTGCAAAGTGATATTTGGAAACCCTATAGCCCTATGGTGAAAATGGAAATATCGTAAGATAAAAAACGAAAAGAAGGTTTCTGAGAAACTGCTTTGAATTCTTTTAATTCATCTTACAGATTTACAGCTTTTATCTCCAGAATCCTTTCGCTAAGACTGTTCTTGTGGAATTTGCAAAATGTTTTTGGAAGCCCATAGAGGGCTATGCTGAAAAAGGAAATATCCTAAGATAAAAACTGAAAAGAAGCTTTCTGAGAAACTGCTTTGTGTTCTGTTAATTCATCTCAGAGAGTTACAGCTTTCCCCTCAAGAAGTCTTTCACAAAGACTGTTCTTGTGTAATTTGCAAAGTGATATTTGGAAGACCATAGAGGGCTATGTTGAAAAAGGAAATATAGTAAGATAAAATCCGAAAAGAAGCTTTCTGAGAAACTGCTTTGTGTTCTGTTAATTCATCTCAAAGTGTCACAGATTTCCCCTCATGAGGCCGTTCACTAAGACTGTTCTTCTGAAATTTGGAAAGTGATATTTAGAATCTCATAGAGGGCAATGGTGAAAAAGGAAATATTGTCCGATAAAAACTGTAAAGAAGCTTTCTGATAAACTGCTTTGTGTTCTGTTAGTTCATCTCACAGAGTTACAGCTTTCCCTTCAGGAAGCAGTTCACTGAGACTATTCTTGTGAAATTTGCAAAGTGATATTAGAAAACTCCTAGAGGGCTATGGTGAAAAAGGAAATATCTTCCGTTAAAAACTGGAAAGAAGCTTTTTGAGAAACTGCCGTGTGTTCTGTTAAAGCATCTCACCGAGTTACAGCTTTCCCCTCAAGAAGGCTTTCGCTAAGACTGTTCTTGTGGGATTTGCAAAGTGATATTTGGAAGCCCATAGAGGGCTATGGTGAAAAAGGAAATATCTTTCGTTAAAAACTGGAAAGAAGATATCTGAGAAACTGCTTTGTGTTCTGTTAATTCATCTCACACAGTTACAGTTTTCCCCTCCAGAAGTCTTTCGCTTCCACTGTTCTTGTGGAATTTGCATAGTGATATTTGGAATCCCATAGAGGGCTATGGTGAAAATGGAAATAACTGCAGTTAAAAAATGAAAAGAAGCTTTCCGAGAAACCGCTTTGTGTTCTGTTAATTCATCTCAAAGAGTTACAGCTTTCCCCTCAAGAAGCCTTCCGCTAAGACTGTTTTTGAGGAATTTCCAAAGTGATATGTGGAAGCCCATAGAGGGCTATGGTGAAAATGGAAATATCGTAAGATACTTACCGAAAAGAAGCTGTCTGAAAAACTGCTTTGTGTTCTGTTAGTTCATCTCACAGAGCTACAGCTTTTCCCTCAAGAAGCCGTTCACTAAGACTGTTTTGTGAAATTTGCAAAGTGATATTTGGAAGCCCATAGAGGGCTAAGGTGAAAAAGGAAATATCTTCCGTTAAAAACTGGAAAGAACCATTCTGAGAAAATGCGGTGTGTTCTGTTAGTACATATCACCGAGCTACAGCTTTCCCCTCAGGAAGCCGTTCACTAAGACTGTTCTTGTGGAATTGCAAAGTGATATTTGGAGGCACATAGAGGGCAGTGGTGAAAAAGGAAACATCCCAAGATAAAAACTGAAAAGAAGATTTCTGAGAAACTGCTTTGTGTTCTGTTAATTCAAGTCACAGAGTTACTCTTTTACCTCAGGAAGCCTTTCGCTAAGGCTGTTGTTGTGGAATTTGCAAAGTGATGTTTGGAAGCCCAAAAGGGCTATGGTGAAAAAGGAAATATCCTCAGTTAAAAACTGGAAAGAAGCTTTCTGAGAAACTGCTTTGTGTTCAGTTAGTTCCTCTCACAGAGTTACAGCTTTCCCCTCAAGAAGACTTTCGCTAAGACTGTTCATGTGGAATTTTCAAAGTGATAATTGGAATCCCATAGAGGGCTATGGTGAAAAAAGAAATATCCTAAGGTAAAAACTGAAAAGTAGGTTTCTGAGAAAATGTTTTGTGTTCTGTTAATTCATCTTACAGAGTTACAGCTTGACCCTCAAGAAGCCTTTCGCTAAGACTTTTCTTCTGGAATTTGCAAAGTGATATTTGGAAACCCTATAGCCCTATGGTGAAAATGGAAATATCGTAAGATAAAAAACGAAAAGAAGGTTTCTGAGAAACTGCTTTGAATTCTTTTAATTCATCTTACAGATTTACAGCTTTTATCTCCAGAATCCTTTCGCTAAGACTGTTCTTGTGGAATTTGCAAAATGTTTTTGGAAGCCCATAGAGGGCTATGCTGAAAAAGGAAATATCCTAAGATAAAAACTGAAAAGAAGCTTTCTGAGAAACTGCTTTGTGTTCTGTTAATTCATCTCAGAGAGTTACAGCTTTCCCCTCAAGAAGTCTTTCACAAAGACTGTTCTTGTGTAATTTGCAAAGTGATATTTGGAAGACCATAGAGGGCTATGTTGAAAAAGGAAATATAGTAAGATAAAATCCGAAAAGAAGCTTTCTGAGAAACTGCTTTGTGTTCTGTTAATTCATCTCAAAGTGTCACAGATTTCCCCTCATGAGGCCGTTCACTAAGACTGTTCTTCTGAAATTTGGAAAGTGATATTTAGAATCTCATAGAGGGCAATGGTGAAAAAGGAAATATTGTCCGATAAAAACTGTAAAGAAGCTTTCTGATAAACTGCTTTGTGTTCTGTTAGTTCATCTCACAGAGTTACAGCTTTCCCTTCAGGAAGCAGTTCACTGAGACTATTCTTGTGAAATTTGCAAAGTGATATTAGAAAACTCCTAGAGGGCTATGGTGAAAAAGGAAATATCTTCCGTTAAAAACTGGAAAGAAGCTTTTTGAGAAACTGCCGTGTGTTCTGTTAAAGCATCTCACCGAGTTACAGCTTTCCCCTCAAGAAGGCTTTCGCTAAGACTGTTCTTGTGGGATTTGCAAAGTGATATTTGGAAGCCCATAGAGGGCTATGGTGAAAAAGGAAATATCTTTCGTTAAAAACTGGAAAGAAGATATCTGAGAAACTGCTTTGTGTTCTGTTAATTCATCTCACACAGTTACAGTTTTCCCCTCCAGAAGTCTTTCGCTTCCACTGTTCTTGTGGAATTTGCATAGTGATATTCGGAATCCCATAGAGGGCTATGGTGAAAATGGAAATAACTGCAGTTAAAAAATGAAAAGAAGCTTTCCGAGAAACCGCTTTGTGTTCTGTTAATTCATCTCAAAGAGTTACAGCTTTCCCCTCAAGAAGCCTTCCGCTAAGACTGTTTTTGAGGAATTTCCAAAGTGATATGTGGAAGCCCATAGAGGGCTATGGTGAAAATGGAAATATCGTAAGATACTTACCGAAAAGAAGCTGTCTGAAAAACTGCTTTGTGTTCTGTTAGTTCATCTCACAGAGCTACAGCTTTTCCCTCAAGAAGCCGTTCACTAAGACTGTTTTGTGAAATTTGCAAAGTGATATTTGGAAGCCCATAGAGGGCTAAGGTGAAAAAGGAAATATCTTCCGTTAAAAACTGGAAAGAACCATTCTGAGAAAATGCGGTGTGTTCTGTTAGTACATATCACCGAGCTACAGCTTTCCCCTCAGGAAGCCGTTCACTAAGACTGTTCTTGTGGAATTGCAAAGTGATATTTGGAGGCACATAGAGGGCAATGGTGAAAAAGGAAACATCCCAAGATAAAAACTGAAAAGAAGCTTTCTGAGAAACTGCTTTGTGTTCTGTTAATTCAAGTCACAGAGTTACTCTTTTACCTCAGGAAGCCTTTCGCTAAGGCTGTTGTTGTGGAATTTGCAAAGTGATGTTTGGAAGCCCAAAAGGGCTATGGTGAAAAAGGAAATATCCTCAGTTAAAAACTGGAAAGAAGCTTTCTGAGAAACTGCTTTGTGTTCAGTTAGTTCCTCTCACAGAGTTACAGCTTTCCCCTCAAGAAGACTTTCGCTAAGACTGTTCATGTGGAATTTTCAAAGTGATAATTGGAATCCCATAGAGGGCTATGGTGAAAAAGGAAATATCCTAAGGTAAAAACTGAAAAGTAGGTTTCTGAGAAAATGTTTTGTGTTCTGTTAATTCATCTTACAGAGTTACAGCTTGACCCTCAAGAAGCCTTTCGCTAAGACTTTTCTTCTGGAATTTGCAAAGTGATATTTGGAAACCCTATAGCCCTATGGTGAAAATGGAAATATCGTAAGATAAAAAACGAAAAGAAGGTTTCTGAGAAACTGCTTTGAATTCTTTTAATTCATCTTACAGATTTACAGCTTTTATCTCCAGAATCCTTTCGCTAAGACTGTTCTTGTGGAATTTGCAAAATGTTTTTGGAAGCCCATAGAGGGCTATGCTGAAAAAGGAAATATCCTAAGATAAAAACTGAAAAGAAGCTTTCTGAGAAACTGCTTTGTGTTCTGTTAATTCATCTCAGAGAGTTACAGCTTTCCCCTCAAGAAGTCTTTCACAAAGACTGTTCTTGTGTAATTTGCAAAGTGATATTTGGAAGACCATAGAGGGCTATGTTGAAAAAGGAAATATAGTAAGATAAAATCCGAAAAGAAGCTTTCTGAGAAACTGCTTTGTGTTCTGTTAATTCATCTCAAAGTGTCACAGATTTCCCCTCATGAGGCCGTTCACTAAGACTGTTCTTCTGAAATTTGGAAAGTGATATTTAGAATCTCATAGAGGGCAATGGTGAAAAAGGAAATATTGTCCGATAAAAACTGTAAAGAAGCTTTCTGATAAACTGCTTTGTGTTCTGTTAGTTCATCTCACAGAGTTACAGCTTTCCCTTCAGGAAGCAGTTCACTGAGACTATTCTTGTGAAATTTGCAAAGTGATATTAGAAAACTCCTAGAGGGCTATGGTGAAAAAGGAAATATCTTCCGTTAAAAACTGGAAAGAAGCTTTTTGAGAAACTGCCGTGTGTTCTGTTAAAGCATCTCACCGAGTTACAGCTTTCCCCTCAAGAAGGCTTTCGCTAAGACTGTTCTTGTGGGATTTGCAAAGTGATATTTGGAAGCCCATAGAGGGCTATGGTGAAAAAGGAAATATCTTTCGTTAAAAACTGGAAAGAAGATATCTGAGAAACTGCTTTGTGTTCTGTTAATTCATCTCACACAGTTACAGTTTTCCCCTCCAGAAGTCTTTCGCTTCCACTGTTCTTGTGGAATTTGCATAGTGATATTTGGAATCCCATAGAGGGCTATGGTGAAAATGGAAATAACTGCAGTTAAAAAATGAAAAGAAGCTTTCCGAGAAACCGCTTTGTGTTCTGTTAATTCATCTCAAAGAGTTACAGCTTTCCCCTCAAGAAGCCTTCCGCTAAGACTGTTTTTGAGGAATTTCCAAAGTGATATGTGGAAGCCCATAGAGGGCTATGGTGAAAATGGAAATATCGTAAGATACTTACCGAAAAGAAGCTGTCTGAAAAACTGCTTTGTGTTCTGTTAGTTCATCTCACAGAGCTACAGCTTTTCCCTCAAGAAGCCGTTCACTAAGACTGTTTTGTGAAATTTGCAAAGTGATATTTGGAAGCCCATAGAGGGCTAAGGTGAAAAAGGAAATATCTTCCGTTAAAAACTGGAAAGAACCATTCTGAGAAAATGCGGTGTGTTCTGTTAGTACATATCACCGAGCTACAGCTTTCCCCTCAGGAAGCCGTTCACTAAGACTGTTCTTGTGGAATTGCAAAGTGATATTTGGAGGCACATAGAGGGCAATGGTGAAAAAGGAAACATCCCAAGATAAAAACTGAAAAGAAGCTTTCTGAGAAACTGCTTTGTGTTCTGTTAATTCAAGTCACAGAGTTACTCTTTTACCTCAGGAAGCCTTTCGCTAAGGCTGTTGTTGTGGAATTTGCAAAGTGATGTTTGGAAGCCCAAAAGGGCTATGGTGAAAAAGGAAATATCCTCAGTTAAAAACTGGAAAGAAGCTTTCTGAGAAACTGCTTTGTGTTCAGTTAGTTCCTCTCACAGAGTTACAGCTTTCCCCTCAAGAAGACTTTCGCTAAGACTGTTCATGTGGAATTTTCAAAGTGATAATTGGAATCCCATAGAGGGCTATGGTGAAAAAGGAAATATCCTAAGGTAAAAACTGAAAAGTAGGTTTCTGAGAAAATGTTTTGTGTTCTGTTAATTCATCTTACAGAGTTACAGCTTGACCCTCAAGAAGCCTTTCGCTAAGACTTTTCTTCTGGAATTTGCAAAGTGATATTTGGAAACCCTATAGCCCTATGGTGAAAATGGAAATATCGTAAGATAAAAAACGAAAAGAAGGTTTCTGAGAAACTGCTTTGAATTCTTTTAATTCATCTTACAGATTTACAGCTTTTATCTCCAGAATCCTTTCGCTAAGACTGTTCTTGTGGAATTTGCAAAATGTTTTTGGAAGCCCATAGAGGGCTATGCTGAAAAAGGAAATATCCTAAGATAAAAACTGAAAAGAAGCTTTCTGAGAAACTGCTTTGTGTTCTGTTAATTCATCTCAGAGAGTTACAGCTTTCCCCTCAAGAAGTCTTTCACAAAGACTGTTCTTGTGTAATTTGCAAAGTGATATTTGGAAGACCATAGAGGGCTATGTTGAAAAAGGAAATATAGTAAGATAAAATCCGAAAAGAAGCTTTCTGAGAAACTGCTTTGTGTTCTGTTAATTCATCTCAAAGTGTCACAGATTTCCCCTCATGAGGCCGTTCACTAAGACTGTTCTTCTGAAATTTGGAAAGTGATATTTAGAATCTCATAGAGGGCAATGGTGAAAAAGGAAATATTGTCCGATAAAAACTGTAAAGAAGCTTTCTGATAAACTGCTTTGTGTTCTGTTAGTTCATCTCACAGAGTTACAGCTTTCCCTTCAGGAAGCAGTTCACTGAGACTATTCTTGTGAAATTTGCAAAGTGATATTAGAAAACTCCTAGAGGGCTATGGTGAAAAAGGAAATATCTTCCGTTAAAAACTGGAAAGAAGCTTTTTGAGAAACTGCCGTGTGTTCTGTTAAAGCATCTCACCGAGTTACAGCTTTCCCCTCAAGAAGGCTTTCGCTAAGACTGTTCTTGTGGGATTTGCAAAGTGATATTTGGAAGCCCATAGAGGGCTATGGTGAAAAAGGAAATATCTTTCGTTAAAAACTGGAAAGAAGATATCTGAGAAACTGCTTTGTGTTCTGTTAATTCATCTCACACAGTTACAGTTTTCCCCTCCAGAAGTCTTTCGCTTCCACTGTTCTTGTGGAATTTGCATAGTGATATTTGGAATCCCATAGAGGGCTATGGTGAAAATGGAAATAACTGCAGTTAAAAAATGAAAAGAAGCTTTCCGAGAAACCGCTTTGTGTTCTGTTAATTCATCTCAAAGAGTTACAGCTTTCCCCTCAAGAAGCCTTCCGCTAAGACTGTTTTTGAGGAATTTCCAAAGTGATATGTGGAAGCCCATAGAGGGCTATGGTGAAAATGGAAATATCGTAAGATACTTACCGAAAAGAAGCTGTCTGAAAAACTGCTTTGTGTTCTGTTAGTTCATCTCACAGAGCTACAGCTTTTCCCTCAAGAAGCCGTTCACTAAGACTGTTTTGTGAAATTTGCAAAGTGATATTTGGAAGCCCATAGAGGGCTAAGGTGAAAAAGGAAATATCTTCCGTTAAAAACTGGAAAGAAGCATTCTGAGAAAATGCGGTGTGTTCTGTTAGTACATATCACCGAGCTACAGCTTTCCCCTCAGGAAGCCGTTCACTAAGACTGTTCTTGTGGAATTGCAAAGTGATATTTGGAGGCACATAGAGGGCAGTGGTGAAAAAGGAAACATCCCAAGATAAAAACTGAAAAGAAGCTTTCTGAGAAACTGCTTTGTGTTCTGTTAATTCAAGTCACAGAGTTACTCTTTTACCTCAGGAAGCCTTTCGCTAAGGCTGTTGTTGTGGAATTTGCAAAGTGATGTTTGGAAGCCCAAAAGGGCTATGGTGAAAAAGGAAATATCCTCAGTTAAAAACTGGAAAGAAGCTTTCTGAGAAACTGCTTTGTGTTCAGTTAGTTCCTCTCACAGAGTTACAGCTTTCCCCTCAAGAAGACTTTCGCTAAGACTGTTCATGTGGAATTTTCAAAGTGATAATTGGAATCCCATAGAGGGCTATGGTGAAAAAGGAAATATCCTAAGGTAAAAACTGAAAAGTAGGTTTCTGAGAAAATGTTTTGTGTTCTGTTAATTCATCTTACAGAGTTACAGCTTGACCCTCAAGAAGCCTTTCGCTAAGACTTTTCTTCTGGAATTTGCAAAGTGATATTTGGAAACCCTATAGCCCTATGGTGAAAATGGAAATATCGTAAGATAAAAAACGAAAAGAAGGTTTCTGAGAAACTGCTTTGAATTCTTTTAATTCATCTTACAGATTTACAGCTTTTATCTCCAGAATCCTTTCGCTAAGACTGTTCTTGTGGAATTTGCAAAATGTTTTTGGAAGCCCATAGAGGGCTATGCTGAAAAAGGAAATATCCTAAGATAAAAACTGAAAAGAAGCTTTCTGAGAAACTGCTTTGTGTTCTGTTAATTCATCTCAGAGAGTTACAGCTTTCCCCTCAAGAAGTCTTTCACAAAGACTGTTCTTGTGTAATTTGCAAAGTGATATTTGGAAGACCATAGAGGGCTATGTTGAAAAAGGAAATATAGTAAGATAAAATCCGAAAAGAAGCTTTCTGAGAAACTGCTTTGTGTTCTGTTAATTCATCTCAAAGTGTCACAGATTTCCCCTCATGAGGCCGTTCACTAAGACTGTTCTTCTGAAATTTGGAAAGTGATATTTAGAATCTCATAGAGGGCAATGGTGAAAAAGGAAATATTGTCCGATAAAAACTGTAAAGAAGCTTTCTGATAAACTGCTTTGTGTTCTGTTAGTTCATCTCACAGAGTTACAGCTTTCCCTTCAGGAAGCAGTTCACTGAGACTATTCTTGTGAAATTTGCAAAGTGATATTAGAAAACTCCTAGAGGGCTATGGTGAAAAAGGAAATATCTTCCGTTAAAAACTGGAAAGAAGCTTTTTGAGAAACTGCCGTGTGTTCTGTTAAAGCATCTCACCGAGTTACAGCTTTCCCCTCAAGAAGGCTTTCGCTAAGACTGTTCTTGTGGGATTTGCAAAGTGATATTTGGAAGCCCATAGAGGGCTATGGTGAAAAAGGAAATATCTTTCGTTAAAAACTGGAAAGAAGATATCTGAGAAACTGCTTTGTGTTCTGTTAATTCATCTCACACAGTTACAGTTTTCCCCTCCAGAAGTCTTTCGCTTCCACTGTTCTTGTGGAATTTGCATAGTGATATTTGGAATCCCATAGAGGGCTATGGTGAAAATGGAAATAACTTCAGTTAAAAAATGAAAAGAAGCTTTCCGAGAAACCGCTTTGTGTTCTGTTAATTCATCTCAAAGAGTTACAGCTTTCCCCTCAAGAAGCCTTCCGCTAAGACTGTTTTTGAGGAATTTCCAAAGTGATATGTGGAAGCCCATAGAGGGCTATGGTGAAAATGGAAATATCGTAAGATACTTACCGAAAAGAAGCTGTCTGAAAAACTGCTTTGTGTTCTGTTAGTTCATCTCACAGAGCTACAGCTTTTCCCTCAAGAAGCCGTTCACTAAGACTGTTTTGTGAAATTTGCAAAGTGATATTTGGAAGCCCATACAGGGCTAAGGTGAAAAAGGAAATATCTTCCGGTAAAAACTGGAAAGAACCATTCTGAGAAAATGCGGTGTGTTCTGTTAGTACATATCACCGAGCTACAGCTTTCCCCTCAGGAAGCCGTTCACTAAGACTGTTCTTGTGGAATTGCAAAGTGATATTTGGAGGCACATAGAGGGCAATGGTGAAAAAGGAAACATCCCAAGATAAAAACTGAAAAGAAGCTTTCTGAGAAACTGCTTTGTGTTCTGTTAATTCAAGTCACAGAGTTACTCTTTTACCTCAGGAAGCCTTTCGCTAAGGCTGTTGTTGTGGAATTTGCAAAGTGATATTTGGAAGCCCAAAAGGGCTATGGTGAAAAAGGAAATATCCTCAGTTAAAAACTGGAAAGAAGCTTTCTGAGAAACTGCTTTGTGTTCAGTTAGTTCCTCTCACAGAGTTACAGCTTTCCCCTCAAGAAGACTTTCGCTAAGACTGTTCATGTGGAATTTTCAAAGTGATAATTGGAATCCCATAGAGGGCTATGGTGAAAAAGGAAATATCCTAAGGTAAAAACTGAAAAGTAGGTTTCTGAGAAAATGTTTTGTGTTCTGTTAATTCATCTTACAGAGTTACAGCTTGACCCTCAAGAAGCCTTTCGCTAAGACTTTTCTTCTGGAATTTGCAAAGTGATATTTGGAAACCCTATAGCCCTATGGTGAAAATGGAAATATCGTAAGATAAAAAACGAAAAGAAGGTTTCTGAGAAACTGCTTTGAATTCTTTTAATTCATCTTACAGATTTACAGCTTTTATCTCCAGAATCCTTTCGCTAAGACTGTTCTTGTGGAATTTGCAAAATGTTTTTGGAAGCCCATAGAGGGCTATGCTGAAAAAGGAAATATCCTAAGATAAAAACTGAAAAGAAGCTTTCTGAGAAACTGCTTTGTGTTCTGTTAATTCATCTCAGAGAGTTACAGCTTTCCCCTCAAGAAGTCTTTCACAAAGACTGTTCTTGTGTAATTTGCAAAGTGATATTTGGAAGACCATAGAGGGCTATGTTGAAAAAGGAAATATAGTAAGATAAAATCCGAAAAGAAGCTTTCTGAGAAACTGCTTTGTGTTCTGTTAATTCATCTCAAAGTGTCACAGATTTCCCCTCATGAGGCCGTTCACTAAGACTGTTCTTCTGAAATTTGGAAAGTGATATTTAGAATCTCATAGAGGGCAATGGTGAAAAAGGAAATATTGTCCGATAAAAACTGTAAAGAAGCTTTCTGATAAACTGCTTTGTGTTCTGTTAGTTCATCTCACAGAGTTACAGCTTTCCCTTCAGGAAGCAGTTCACTGAGACTATTCTTGTGAAATTTGCAAAGTGATATTAGAAAACTCCTAGAGGGCTATGGTGAAAAAGGAAATATCTTCCGTTAAAAACTGGAAAGAAGCTTTTTGAGAAACTGCCGTGTGTTCTGTTAAAGCATCTCACCGAGTTACAGCTTTCCCCTCAAGAAGGCTTTCGCTAAGACTGTTCTTGTGGGATTTGCAAAGTGATATTTGGAAGCCCATAGAGGGCTATGGTGAAAAAGGAAATATCTTTCGTTAAAAACTGGAAAGAAGATATCTGAGAAACTGCTTTGTGTTCTGTTAATTCATCTCACACAGTTACAGTTTTCCCCTCCAGAAGTCTTTCGCTTCCACTGTTCTTGTGGAATTTGCATAGTGATATTTGGAATCCCATAGAGGGCTATGGTGAAAATGGAAATAACTTCAGTTAAAAAATGAAAAGAAGCTTTCCGAGAAACCGCTTTGTGTTCTGTTAATTCATCTCAAAGAGTTACAGCTTTCCCCTCAAGAAGCCTTCCGCTAAGACTGTTTTTGAGGAATTTCCAAAGTGATATGTGGAAGCCCATAGAGGGCTATGGTGAAAATGGAAATATCGTAAGATACTTACCGAAAAGAAGCTGTCTGAAAAACTGCTTTGTGTTCTGTTAGTTCATCTCACAGAGCTACAGCTTTTCCCTCAAGAAGCCGTTCACTAAGACTGTTTTGTGAAATTTGCAAAGTGATATTTGGAAGCCCATAGAGGGCTAAGGTGAAAAAGGAAATATCTTCCGTTAAAAACTGGAAAGAACCATTCTGAGAAAATGCGGTGTGTTCTGTTAGTACATATCACCGAGCTACAGCTTTCCCCTCAGGAAGCCGTTCACTAAGACTGTTCTTGTGGAATTGCAAAGTGATATTTGGAGGCACATAGAGGGCAATGGTGAAAAAGGAAACATCCCAAGATAAAAACTGAAAAGAAGCTTTCTGAGAAACTGCTTTGTGTTCTGTTAATTCAAGTCACAGAGTTACTCTTTTACCTCAGGAAGCCTTTCGCTAAGGCTGTTGTTGTGGAATTTGCAAAGTGATGTTTGGAAGCCCAAAAGGGCTATGGTGAAAAAGGAAATATCCTCAGTTAAAAACTGGAAAGAAGCTTTCTGAGAAACTGCTTTGTGTTCAGTTAGTTCCTCTCACAGAGTTACAGCTTTCCCCTCAAGAAGACTTTCGCTAAGACTGTTCATGTGGAATTTTCAAAGTGATAATTGGAATCCCATAGAGGGCTATGGTGAAAAAGGAAATATCCTAAGGTAAAAACTGAAAAGTAGGTTTCTGAGAAAATGTTTTGTGTTCTGTTAATTCATCTTACAGAGTTACAGCTTGACCCTCAAGAAGCCTTTCGCTAAGACTTTTCTTCTGGAATTTGCAAAGTGATATTTGGAAACCCTATAGCCCTATGGTGAAAATGGAAATATCGTAAGATAAAAAACGAAAAGAAGGTTTCTGAGAAACTGCTTTGAATTCTTTTAATTCATCTTACAGATTTACAGCTTTTATCTCCAGAATCCTTTCGCTAAGACTGTTCTTGTGGAATTTGCAAAATGTTTTTGGAAGCCCATAGAGGGCTATGCTGAAAAAGGAAATATCCTAAGATAAAAACTGAAAAGAAGCTTTCTGAGAAACTGCTTTGTGTTCTGTTAATTCATCTCAGAGAGTTACAGCTTTCCCCTCAAGAAGTCTTTCACAAAGACTGTTCTTGTGTAATTTGCAAAGTGATATTTGGAAGACCATAGAGGGCTATGTTGAAAAAGGAAATATAGTAAGATAAAATCCGAAAAGAAGCTTTCTGAGAAACTGCTTTGTGTTCTGTTAATTCATCTCAAAGTGTCACAGATTTCCCCTCATGAGGCCGTTCACTAAGACTGTTCTTCTGAAATTTGGAAAGTGATATTTAGAATCTCATAGAGGGCAATGGTGAAAAAGGAAATATTGTCCGATAAAAACTGTAAAGAAGCTTTCTGATAAACTGCTTTGTGTTCTGTTAGTTCATCTCACAGAGTTACAGCTTTCCCTTCAGGAAGCAGTTCACTGAGACTATTCTTGTGAAATTTGCAAAGTGATATTAGAAAACTCCTAGAGGGCTATGGTGAAAAAGGAAATATCTTCCGTTAAAAACTGGAAAGAAGCTTTTTGAGAAACTGCCGTGTGTTCTGTTAAAGCATCTCACCGAGTTACAGCTTTCCCCTCAAGAAGGCTTTCGCTAAGACTGTTCTTGTGGGATTTGCAAAGTGATATTTGGAAGCCCATAGAGGGCTATGGTGAAAAAGGAAATATCTTTCGTTAAAAACTGGAAAGAAGATATCTGAGAAACTGCTTTGTGTTCTGTTAATTCATCTCACACAGTTACAGTTTTCCCCTCCAGAAGTCTTTCGCTTCCACTGTTCTTGTGGAATTTGCATAGTGATATTTGGAATCCCATAGAGGGCTATGGTGAAAATGGAAATAACTGCAGTTAAAAAATGAAAAGAAGCTTTCCGAGAAACCGCTTTGTGTTCTGTTAATTCATCTCAAAGAGTTACAGCTTTCCCCTCAAGAAGCCTTCCGCTAAGACTGTTTTTGAGGAATTTCCAAAGTGATATGTGGAAGCCCATAGAGGGCTATGGTGAAAATGGAAATATCGTAAGATACTTACCGAAAAGAAGCTGTCTGAAAAACTGCTTTGTGTTCTGTTAGTTCATCTCACAGAGCTACAGCTTTTCCCTCAAGAAGCCGTTCACTAAGACTGTTTTGTGAAATTTGCAAAGTGATATTTGGAAGCCCATAGAGGGCTAAGGTGAAAAAGGAAATATCTTCCGTTAAAAACTGGAAAGAAGCATTCTGAGAAAATGCGGTGTGTTTTGTTAGTACATATCACCGAGCTACAGCTTTCCCCTCAGGAAGCCGTTCACTAAGACTGTTCTTGTGGAATTGCAAAGTGATATTTGGAGGCACATAGAGGGCAATGGTGAAAAAGGAAACATCCCAAGATAAAAACTGAAAAGAAGCTTTCTGAGAAACTGCTTTGTGTTCTGTTAATTCAAGTCACAGAGTTACTCTTTTACCTCAGGAAGCCTTTCGCTAAGGCTGTTGTTGTGGAATTTGCAAAGTGATATTTGGAAGCCCAAAAGGGCTATGGTGAAAAAGGAAATATCCTCAGTTAAAAACTGGAAAGAAGCTTTCTGAGAAACTGCTTTGTGTTCAGTTAGTTCCTCTCACAGAGTTACAGCTTTCCCCTCAAGAAGACTTTCGCTAAGACTGTTCATGTGGAATTTTCAAAGTGATAATTGGAATCCCATAGAGGGCTATGGTGAAAAAGGAAATATCCTAAGGTAAAAACTGAAAAGTAGGTTTCTGAGAAAATGTTTTGTGTTCTGTTAATTCATCTTACAGAGTTACAGCTTGACCCTCAAGAAGCCTTTCGCTAAGACTTTTCTTCTGGAATTTGCAAAGTGATATTTGGAAACCCTATAGCCCTATGGTGAAAATGGAAATATCGTAAGATAAAAAACGAAAAGAAGGTTTCTGAGAAACTGCTTTGAATTCTTTTAATTCATCTTACAGATTTACAGCTTTTATCTCCAGAATCCTTTCGCTAAGACTGTTCTTGTGGAATTTGCAAAATGTTTTTGGAAGCCCATAGAGGGCTATGCTGAAAAAGGAAATATCCTAAGATAAAAACTGAAAAGAAGCTTTCTGAGAAACTGCTTTGTGTTCTGTTAATTCATCTCAGAGAGTTACAGCTTTCCCCTCAAGAAGTCTTTCACAAAGACTGTTCTTGTGTAATTTGCAAAGTGATATTTGGAAGACCATAGAGGGCTATGTTGAAAAAGGAAATATAGTAAGATAAAATCCGAAAAGAAGCTTTCTGAGAAACTGCTTTGTGTTCTGTTAATTCATCTCAAAGTGTCACAGATTTCCCCTCATGAGGCCGTTCACTAAGACTGTTCTTCTGAAATTTGGAAAGTGATATTTAGAATCTCATAGAGGGCAATGGTGAAAAAGGAAATATTGTCCGATAAAAACTGTAAAGAAGCTTTCTGATAAACTGCTTTGTGTTCTGTTAGTTCATCTCACAGAGTTACAGCTTTCCCTTCAGGAAGCAGTTCACTGAGACTATTCTTGTGAAATTTGCAAAGTGATATTAGAAAACTCCTAGAGGGCTATGGTGAAAAAGGAAATATCTTCCGTTAAAAACTGGAAAGAAGCTTTTTGAGAAACTGCCGTGTGTTCTGTTAAAGCATCTCACCGAGTTACAGCTTTCCCCTCAAGAAGGCTTTCGCTAAGACTGTTCTTGTGGGATTTGCAAAGTGATATTTGGAAGCCCATAGAGGGCTATGGTGAAAAAGGAAATATCTTTCGTTAAAAACTGGAAAGAAGATATCTGAGAAACTGCTTTGTGTTCTGTTAATTCATCTCACACAGTTACAGTTTTCCCCTCCAGAAGTCTTTCGCTTCCACTGTTCTTGTGGAATTTGCATAGTGATATTTGGAATCCCATAGAGGGCTATGGTGAAAATGGAAATAACTGCAGTTAAAAAATGAAAAGAAGCTTTCCGAGAAACCGCTTTGTGTTCTGTTAATTCATCTCAAAGAGTTACAGCTTTCCCCTCAAGAAGCCTTCCGCTAAGACTGTTTTTGAGGAATTTCCAAAGTGATATGTGGAAGCCCATAGAGGGCTATGGTGAAAATGGAAATATCGTAAGATACTTACCGAAAAGAAGCTGTCTGAAAAACTGCTTTGTGTTCTGTTAGTTCATCTCACAGAGCTACAGCTTTTCCCTCAAGAAGCCGTTCACTAAGACTGTTTTGTGAAATTTGCAAAGTGATATTTGGAAGCCCATAGAGGGCTAAGGTGAAAAAGGAAATATCTTCCGTTAAAAACTGGAAAGAAGCATTCTGAGAAAATGCGGTGTGTTCTGTTAGTACATATCACCGAGCTACAGCTTTCCCCTCAGGAAGCCGTTCACTAAGACTGTTCTTGTGGAATTGCAAAGTGATATTTGGAGGCACATAGAGGGCAGTGGTGAAAAAGGAAACATCCCAAGATAAAAACTGAAAAGAAGCTTTCTGAGAAACTGCTTTGTGTTCTGTTAATTCAAGTCACAGAGTTACTCTTTTACCTCAGGAAGCCTTTCGCTAAGGCTGTTGTTGTGGAATTTGCAAAGTGATATTTGGAAGCCCAAAAGGGCTATGGTGAAAAAGGAAATATCCTCAGTTAAAAACTGGAAAGAAGCTTTCTGAGAAACTGCTTTGTGTTCAGTTAGTTCCTCTCACAGAGTTACAGCTTTCCCCTCAAGAAGACTTTCGCTAAGACTGTTCATGTGGAATTTTCAAAGTGATAATTGGAATCCCATAGAGGGCTATGGTGAAAAAGGAAATATCCTAAGGTAAAAACTGAAAAGTAGGTTTCTGAGAAAATGTTTTGTGTTCTGTTAATTCATCTTACAGAGTTACAGCTTGACCCTCAAGAAGCCTTTCGCTAAGACTTTTCTTCTGGAATTTGCAAAGTGATATTTGGAAACCCTATAGCCCTATGGTGAAAATGGAAATATCGTAAGATAAAAAACGAAAAGAAGGTTTCTGAGAAACTGCTTTGAATTCTTTTAATTCATCTTACAGATTTACAGCTTTTATCTCCAGAATCCTTTCGCTAAGACTGTTCTTGTGGAATTTGCAAAATGTTTTTGGAAGCCCATAGAGGGCTATGCTGAAAAAGGAAATATCCTAAGATAAAAACTGAAAAGAAGCTTTCTGAGAAACTGCTTTGTGTTCTGTTAATTCATCTCTGAGTGTTACAGCTTTCCCCTCAAGAAGTCTTTCACAAAGACTGTTCTTGTGTAATTTGCAAAGTGATATTTGGAAGACCATAGAGGGCTATGTTGAAAAAGGAAATATAGTAAGATAAAATCCGAAAAGAAGCTTTCTGAGAAACTGCTTTGTGTTCTGTTAATTCATCTCAAAGTGTCACAGATTTCCCCTCATGAGGCCGTTCACTAAGACTGTTCTTCTGAAATTTGGAAAGTGATATTTAGAATCTCATAGAGGGCAATGGTGAAAAAGGAAATATTGTCCGATAAAAACTGTAAAGAAGCTTTCTGATAAACTGCTTTGTGTTCTGTTAGTTCATCTCACAGAGTTACAGCTTTCCCTTCAGGAAGCAGTTCACTGAGACTATTCTTGTGAAATTTGCAAAGTGATATTAGAAAACTCCTAGAGGGCTATGGTGAAAAAGGAAATATCTTCCGTTAAAAACTGGAAAGAAGCTTTTTGAGAAACTGCCGTGTGTTCTGTTAAAGCATCTCACCGAGTTACAGCTTTCCCCTCAAGAAGGCTTTCGCTAAGACTGTTCTTGTGGGATTTGCAAAGTGATATTTGGAAGCCCATAGAGGGCTATGGTGAAAAAGGAAATATCTTTCGTTAAAAACTGGAAAGAAGATATCTGAGAAACTGCTTTGTGTTCTGTTAATTCATCTCACACAGTTACAGTTTTCCCCTCCAGAAGTCTTTCGCTTCCACTGTTCTTGTGGAATTTGCATAGTGATATTTGGAATCCCATAGAGGGCTATGGTGAAAATGGAAATAACTGCAGTTAAAAAATGAAAAGAAGCTTTCCGAGAAACCGCTTTGTGTTCTGTTAATTCATCTCAAAGAGTTACAGCTTTCCCCTCAAGAAGCCTTCCGCTAAGACTGTTTTTGAGGAATTTCCAAAGTGATATGTGGAAGCCCATAGAGGGCTATGGTGAAAATGGAAATATCGTAAGATACTTACCGAAAAGAAGCTGTCTGAAAAACTGCTTTGTGTTCTGTTAGTTCATCTCACAGAGCTACAGCTTTTCCCTCAAGAAGCCGTTCACTAAGACTGTTTTGTGAAATTTGCAAAGTGATATTTGGAAGCCCATAGAGGGCTAAGGTGAAAAAGGAAATATCTTCCGTTAAAAACTGGAAAGAAGCATTCTGAGAAAATGCGGTGTGTTCTGTTAGTACATATCACCGAGCTACAGCTTTCCCCTCAGGAAGCCGTTCACTAAGACTGTTCTTGTGGAATTGCAAAGTGATATTTGGAGGCACATAGAGGGCAATGGTGAAAAAGGAAACATCCCAAGATAAAAACTGAAAAGAAGCTTTCTGAGAAACTGCTTTGTGTTCTGTTAATTCAAGTCACAGAGTTACTCTTTTACCTCAGGAAGCCTTTCGCTAAGGCTGTTGTTGTGGAATTTGCAAAGTGATGTTTGGAAGCCCAAAAGGGCTATGGTGAAAAAGGAAATATCCTCAGTTAAAAACTGGAAAGAAGCTTTCTGAGAAACTGCTTTGTGTTCAGTTAGTTCCTCTCACAGAGTTACAGCTTTCCCCTCAAGAAGACTTTCGCTAAGACTGTTCATGTGGAATTTTCAAAGTGATAATTGGAATCCCATAGAGGGCTATGGTGAAAAAGGAAATATCCTAAGGTAAAAACTGAAAAGTAGGTTTCTGAGAAAATGTTTTGTGTTCTGTTAATTCATCTTACAGAGTTACAGCTTGACCCTCAAGAAGCCTTTCGCTAAGACTTTTCTTCTGGAATTTGCAAAGTGATATTTGGAAACCCTATAGCCCTATGGTGAAAATGGAAATATCGTAAGATAAAAAACGAAAAGAAGGTTTCTGAGAAACTGCTTTGAATTCTTTTAATTCATCTTACAGATTTACAGCTTTTATCTCCAGAATCCTTTCGCTAAGACTGTTCTTGTGGAATTTGCAAAATGTTTTTGGAAGCCCATAGAGGGCTATGCTGAAAAAGGAAATATCCTAAGATAAAAACTGAAAAGAAGCTTTCTGAGAAACTGCTTTGTGTTCTGTTAATTCATCTCAGAGAGTTACAGCTTTCCCTTCAAGAAGTCTTTCACAAAGACTGTTCTTGTGTAATTTGCAAAGTGATATTTGGAAGACCATAGAGGGCTATGTTGAAAAAGGAAATATAGTAAGATAAAATCCGAAAAGAAGCTTTCTGAGAAACTGCTTTGTGTTCTGTTAATTCATCTCAAAGTGTCACAGATTTCCCCTCATGAGGCCGTTCACTAAGACTGTTCTTCTGAAATTTGGAAAGTGATATTTAGAATCTCATAGAGGGCAATGGTGAAAAAGGAAATATTGTCCGATAAAAACTGTAAAGAAGCTTTCTGATAAACTGCTTTGTGTTCTGTTAGTTCATCTCACAGAGTTACAGCTTTCCCTTCAGGAAGCAGTTCACTGAGACTATTCTTGTGAAATTTGCAAAGTGATATTAGAAAACTCCTAGAGGGCTATGGTGAAAAAGGAAATATCTTCCGTTAAAAACTGGAAAGAAGCTTTTTGAGAAACTGCCGTGTGTTCTGTTAAAGCATCTCACCGAGTTACAGCTTTCCCCTCAAGAAGGCTTTCGCTAAGACTGTTCTTGTGGGATTTGCAAAGTGATATTTGGAAGCCCATAGAGGGCTATGGTGAAAAAGGAAATATCTTTCGTTAAAAACTGGAAAGAAGATATCTGAGAAACTGCTTTGTGTTCTGTTAATTCATCTCACACAGTTACAGTTTTCCCCTCCAGAAGTCTTTCGCTTCCACTGTTCTTGTGGAATTTGCATAGTGATATTTGGAATCCCATAGAGGGCTATGGTGAAAATGGAAATAACTGCAGTTAAAAAATGAAAAGAAGCTTTCCGAGAAACCGCTTTGTGTTCTGTTAATTCATCTCAAAGAGTTACAGCTTTCCCCTCAAGAAGCCTTCCGCTAAGACTGTTTTTGAGGAATTTCCAAAGTGATATGTGGAAGCCCATAGAGGGCTATGGTGAAAATGGAAATATCGTAAGATACTTACCGAAAAGAAGCTGTCTGAAAAACTGCTTTGTGTTGTGTTAGTTCATCTCACAGAGCTACAGCTTTCCCCTCAAGAAGCCGTTCACTAAGACTGTTTTGTGAAATTTGCAAAGTGATATTTGGAAGCCCATAGAGGGCTAAGGTGAAAAAGGAAATATCTTCCGTTAAAAACTGGAAAGAAGCATTCTGAGAAAATGCGGTGTGTTCTGTTAGTACATATCACCGAGCTACAGCTTTCCCCTCAGGAAGCCGTTCACTAAGACTGTTCTTGTGGAATTGCAAAGTGATATTTGGAGGCACATAGAGGGCAATGGTGAAAAAGGAAACATCCCAAGATAAAAACTGAAAAGAAGCTTTCTGAGAAACTGCTTTGTGTTCTGTTAATTCAAGTCACAGAGTTACTCTTTTACCTCAGGAAGCCTTTCGCTAAGGCTGTTGTTGTGGAATTTGCAAAGTGATGTTTGGAAGCCCAAAAGGTCTATGGTGAAAAAGGAAATATCCTCAGTTAAAAACTGGAAAGAAGCTTTCTGAGAAACTGCTTTGTGTTCAGTTAGTTCCTCTCACAGAGTTACAGCTTTCCCCTCAAGAAGACTTTCGCTAAGACTGTTCATGTGGAATTTTCAAAGTGATAATTGGAATCCCATAGAGGGCTATGGTGAAAAAGGAAATATCCTAAGGTAAAAACTGAAAAGTAGGTTTCTGAGAAAATGTTTTGTGTTCTGTTAATTCATCTTACAGAGTTACAGCTTGACCCTCAAGAAGCCTTTCGCTAAGACTTTTCTTCTGGAATTTGCAAAGTGATATTTGGAAACCCTATAGCCCTATGGTGAAAATGGAAATATCGTAAGATAAAAAACGAAAAGAAGGTTTCTGAGAAACTGCTTTGAATTCTTTTAATTCATCTTACAGATTTACAGCTTTTATCTCCAGAATCCTTTCGCTAAGACTGTTCTTGTGGAATTTGCAAAATGTTTTTGGAAGCCCATAGAGGGCTATGCTGAAAAAGGAAATATCCTAAGATAAAAACTGAAAAGAAGCTTTCTGAGAAACTGCTTTGTGTTCTGTTAATTCATCTCAGAGAGTTACAGCTTTCCCCTCAAGAAGTCTTTCACAAAGACTGTTCTTGTGTAATTTGCAAAGTGATATTTGGAAGACCATAGAGGGCTATGTTGAAAAAGGAAATATAGTAAGATAAAATCCGAAAAGAAGCTTTCTGAGAAACTGCTTTGTGTTCTGTTAATTCATCTCAAAGTGTCACAGATTTCCCCTCATGAGGCCGTTCACTAAGACTGTTCTTCTGAAATTTGGAAAGTGATATTTAGAATCTCATAGAGGGCAATGGTGAAAAAGGAAATATTGTCCGATAAAAACTGTAAAGAAGCTTTCTGATAAACTGCTTTGTGTTCTGTTAGTTCATCTCACAGAGTTACAGCTTTCCCTTCAGGAAGCAGTTCACTGAGACTATTCTTGTGAAATTTGCAAAGTGATATTAGAAAACTCCTAGAGGGCTATGGTGAAAAAGGAAATATCTTCCGTTAAAAACTGGAAAGAAGCTTTTTGAGAAACTGCCGTGTGTTCTGTTAAAGCATCTCACCGAGTTACAGCTTTCCCCTCAAGAAGGCTTTCGCTAAGACTGTTCTTGTGGGATTTGCAAAGTGATATTTGGAAGCCCATAGAGGGCTATGGTGAAAAAGGAAATATCTTTCGTTAAAAACTGGAAAGAAGATATCTGAGAAACTGCTTTGTGTTCTGTTAATGCATCTCACAGAGTTACAGCTTTGCCCTCCAGAAACCGTTCACTAAGACCGATAAAAAGTGGAAAGAAGCTTTCTGAGAAACTCCTTTGTGTTCTGTTGATTCATCTCAAAGAGTTACAGATTTCCCCTCAGCAAGCCATTCGTTAAGACGATTCTTGTGAAATTTGCAACGTGATATTTGTAAGCCCTTAGAGGGCTAATGTGAAAAAGGAGTTATCCTACGATAAAAACTGAAAAGACGTTTGCTGAGAAACTGCTTTGTGTTCTGTTAATTCATCTCAGGCAGTTACAGCTTTCCCTTCAAGAAGCCTTTCGCTAAGACTGTTCTTTTGGAATTTGCAAAGTGATATTTGGAAGACCATAGAGGGCTATGGTGAAAAAAGAAATATCTTCAGTTACAAACTGGGAAGAAGCTATCTGAGAAACTGCTCTGTGTTTTGTTAATTCATCTCAAAGACTTACAGCTTTACCCTCAAGAAGACTTTTTTTAAGACTGTTCTTGTTTAATTTTCAAAGTGATTTTTTAAGCCTATATAGGGCTACGGTGAAAAAGGAAATATCCTAACATAAAAACTGGAAAGAATCTTTCTGAGAAACCGCTTTGTGTTCTGTTAATACATCTCACAGAGCTACAGCTTTTCCCTCAAGAAGCCTTTCGCTAAGACTGTTCTTGTGGAATTTGCAAAGTCATATTTGTAAGCCCATAGATGGTTATGGTGAAATAGGAAATATCTTCAGTTAAAAATTGGAAAAAGGCTTTCTTAGAAACTGCTTTGTGATCTGTTAATTCATTTCAAAGAGTTACAGCTTTCCCGTCAAGAATCCTTTCCATAAGTGTGTTCTTCTGGAATTTGCAAAGTGATATTTGGAAGCCCTTAGAGGGCTATGGTGAAAAAAGATATATCTTCAGTTAAAATCTGAAAAGAAGGTTTCTGAGAAACTGCTTTTTGATATATGACTTCCACTCACTGATTTAAAGCTGTATTTCATAGAGCTGTTTGGCAGCCTTATTTCTGTGGAATCTGAGAACTGTTATTTCGGTTCCCTTTGAAGACTGTAGGGCCAAAGGAAATATCCGCCGCTAAAAGTTAGAAAGAAGCTTTCTGAGAAACTTCTTTGTGATCTGCGAATTCATTTCACAGAGTTACAGCTTTCCCCTCAAGAAGCCTTTCGCTAAGATTATTCTTGCGCAATTTGAAAAATGATATTTGGAATCCAATAGACGGCTATGGTGAAAACGAAATATCCTCAGATAAAAACTGGAAAGAAGCTTTCTGAGAAACTGCTTTGTGTTCTTTTAATTCATCTCACAGACTTACAGCTTCCCCTCAAGAAGTCTTTCGCTAAGATTGTTCTTGTAGAATTTGCAAAGTGATATTTGGAAGCCCATAGAGGGCTATGGTGAAAAAGGATATATCTTCAGATAAAAACTGTAAAGAACATTCCTGAGAAACTGCTTTGTGTTCTGTTAATTCACCTAACAGAGTTACACCTTTCCCCTCTAGAAGACTTTTGGTAAGACTGTTCTTGTTGTATTTTCAAAGTGCTATTTTGAAGCCCATAGAGGGCTACGGTGAAAAAGGATATAGCCTCAATTAAAAACTGAAAGAGGCTTTCTGAGAAACGGTTTAGTATTATGTGACTTCCACTCACTGAGTTACAGCTGTATTTCCTAGTGCTGTTTGATAGCCTTATTTCTATGGAATCGGAGAACTGTTATTTTGGATCCCTTTGAAGACTATAGGGCCAAAGGAAATATCTGCCGCTAAAAGTGAGAAAGAAGCTTTCTGAGAAACTTCTCTGAGATCTGTGAATTCATCTCACAGAGTTACAGCATTCCACACAAGAAGCCTTTCGCTAGGACTGTTCTTTTTGAATTTGCAAAGTGATATTTGGAAGCCCATAGACGGCTGTGGTGAAAAGGGAAATAGCTTCAGTTAAAAAATGGAAAGAAGCTTTCTAAGAAACTACTTTGTGTTCTGTTAGTTCATCTCAAAGAGTTACAGCTTTACCCACAAAAAGACTTTTGCTAAGACTCTTCTTGTGTAATACTCATAGTGATATTTGTAAGCCCTTATAGGGCTATGGTGAAGAAGGAAATATCCTAAGATAAAAGCTGAAAAGAAGCTTTCTGAGAAACTGCTTTGTGTTCTTTTAATTCACCTCACAGAGTTACAGCTTCCCCCTTAAGAAGCCTTTCGGTAAGACTGTTCTTGTGGAATTTGCAGAGTGGTATTTGTGAGCCCATAGAGGGTTATGGTGAAAAAGGAAATATCCTAAGATAAAAACTGAAAAGAACTTTTCTGAGAAACTGCTTTGGGATATGTGACATCCACTCACTGAGTGAGAGTTCTATGTCGTAGAGCTGTTTGCTAACCTTATTTCTGTGGAATCTGAGAAGGGATAATTCGGTTCCCTTTGAAGACTATAGGGCCAAAGGAAATATCCGCCATAAGAGTGAGAAAGAAGCTTTCTGAGAAACAGCTTTCTGATCTGTGAATTCATCCTACAGAGTTACAGCTTTCCCCTGAGGAAGCCTTTCACTATGACTGATCTTGTGGAATTTGCAAAGTGACATTTCGAATGTCATAGAGAGCTATGGTGAAAAGGAAATATCTTCGGTTTAAAACCGGAAAGAAGCTTTCTGAGACACAGCGTTGTGTTGTGTTAATTCAGCTCACAAAGTTACAGCTTTCCCCTAACGAAGTCTTTCCCTAAGACTGTTCTTGTCGAATTTGGGAAGTGATATTTAGAAGCCTACAGAGGTCTACGGTGAAAAAGGAAATAGCCTAAGATAAAAACTGAAAATAAGCTTTCTGAAAAACTGCTTTGTGTTCTCTTAATTCATCTCACAGTGTTACAGCTTTCCTCTCAAGAAGCCTTTCGCTAAGACTGTTCTTGTGCAATTTAGAACGTGATATTTAGAAGCCCATAGAGGGCTACGGAGAAAAAGGAAATATATTCAGTTAAGAACTGGAAAGAAGCTTTCTGAGAAACGACCTTGTGTTCTCTTAATTCATCTCACAGAGTTACAGCTTTCCCCTCAAGAAGCCTTTCGCTAATAGAGTTCTTGTGGAATTTAAAAAGTGATATTTGGAAGCCCATAGAGAGCTGTGGTGAAAAAGGAAATATCCTAAGATAAAAACTGAAAAGAAGTTTTTTGAGAAAGTGCTTTGTGTTCTGTTAATTCATCTCACAGAGTTACAGCTTTCCCCTAAAGAAGTCTTTCGCTAAGACTGATCTTCTGGAACTGGCAAAGTGATATTCGGAAGGCCATAGAGGGCTCCGGTGAAAAAGGAAATATCTTCAGTTAAAAACTGGAAACAAGCTTTTTGAGGAACTGCATTGTGTTCTGTTAATTCATCTCACAGAGTTACAGCATTCCCCTCAAGGAGTCTTTCTCTTAGACTGTTCTTGTGGAAATTGCAAAGTGATATTTGGAAGCCCATAGAGGGCTATGGTTAAAAAGGAAATATCTTCAGCTAAAAACTTGAAATAAGCTTTCTGAGAAACGACTTTGTGTTCTCTTAATTCATCTCACAGGGTTACAGCTTTCCCCTCAAGAAGCCTTTCGCTAAGACTGTTCTTGTTTAATTTGCAAAGTGATATTCGGAAGCCTATAGATAGCTATTGTGAAAAAAGGAATTATCTTCATTTAAAAAGTGGAAAGAAGTTTTCTGAGAAACTGCTTTGTGTTCTGTAATTCATCTCACAGGGTTACAGCTTTCCCCTCAAGAAGGCCTTCGCTAAGACAGTTTTTGTGGATTTTGCAAAGTGATATTTGGAAGCCCATAAAGGGCTATGGTGAAAAAGGAAATCTCTTCCGATGAAAACTGGAAAGAAGCTTTCTGAGAAACGTCTTGGTGTTCTGTTAATTCATCTCACAGACTTACAACTTTCCCTTCAAGAAGCCTTTCGCTAAGGCTGTTCTTGTGGAATTGGCAAAGTGATATTTGGAAGGAAATAGAGGGCTATGGTGAAAAAGGAAATATCTTCCATAAAAAACTGGAAAGAAGCTTTCTGAGAAACTGCTTTGTGTTCTGTTAATTCATCTCACAGAGTTACAGCTTTCCCTTCAAAAAGTCTTTCGCTAAGGCTGTTCGTGTGGAATTTGCAAAGTGATATTTGGAATCCCATAGAGGGCTATGGTGAAAACGGAAATATCTTTCGGAAAAACTGGAAAGAAAGTTTCTGAGAAACTGCTTTGTATTCTGTTAATTCATCTCACAGAGTTATAGGTTTCCCTTCAAGAAGCCTTTCGCTAAGGCTGTTCTTCTGGAATATGGCAACTGATATTTGGAAGCCCTTAGAGGGCTATGGGAATAAAGGAAATATCTTCCGTTAAAAACTGGAAAGAAGCTTTCTGGGAAACTGCTCTGTGTTCTGTTAATTCATCTCACAGAGTTACTGCTTTTCCAGAAAGAAGCCATTCTCTAAGATTCTTCTTGTGAATTTTGCAAACTGATATTGGAAGCCCATAGAGCGCTAGGGTGAAAAAGGAAATATCTTCCGTTAAAAACTGGAAAGAAGCTTTCTGAGAAATTGCTTTGTGTTCTGTCAATTCATCTCACAGAGTTACTGCGTTCCTCTCAAGAAGCTTTTCGCTAAGAGTCTTCTTGTGGAATTTGTAAAGTGATATTTGGAAGCCCATAGAGGGTTATGGTGAAAAAGTAGAATCTTCCCTTAAAAACTGGAAAGAATTTTCTGAGAAACTGCTTTGTGTTCGGGTAATTCATCTCACAGTTACTGCTTTCCCCTCAGGAAGCCTTTTGCTAAGACTCTTCTAGTGGAATTGGCAAAGTGATATTTCGAAACCCCTAGAGGTCTATGGTGAAAAAGGAAATATCTTCCGTTAAAAACTGGAAAGAAGCTTTCTGAGAAACTGCTCTGTGTTCTGTTAATTCATCTCACAGAGTCACTGCTTTCACCTCAAGAAGCCTTTCGCTAAGACTGTTCTTTTGGAATTTTCATGGTGATATTTTCAAGCCCATAGAGGGCTAAGGTGAAAAAGGAAATATCCTAAGATAAAAACTGAAAAGAATCATTCTGAGAAACTTTGTGTTCCGTTAATTCATCTCACAGTGTTACAGCTTTCCCCTGTAGAAGACTTTCGCGAAGACTCTTCTTGTGGAATTTTCAAAGTGATATTTGGAAGCCTATAGAGGGCTACGGTGAAAAAGGTAATATCATCCGTTAAAAACTGGAAAGAAGCTTTCTGAGAAACTGCTCTGTGTTCTGTTACGTTATCTCACAGAGTTACTGCTTTCCCAGTAAGAAGCCATTCTCTAAGATTCTTCTTGTGGATTTTGCAAAGTGATATTAGAAACCCATAGAGCGCTATGGTGAAAAAGGAAATATCTTCCGTTAAAAACTGGAAAGAAGCTTTCTGAGAAACTGCTTTGTGTTCTGTTAATTCATCTCACAGTGTTACAGATTTACCCTCAAGAAGCCTTTCGCTAAGACATTTCTTGTGGAATTTTCAAAGTGATATTTAGAAGCCCATAGAGGGCTATGGTGAAAAAGGAAATATCTTCCGTTAAAAACTGGAAACAAGCTTTTTGAGGAACTGCATTGTGTTCTGTTAATTCATCTCACAGAGTTACAGCATTCCCCTCAAGGAGTCTTTCTCTTAGACTGTTCTTGTGGAAATTGCAAAGTGATATTTGGAAGCCCATAGAGGGCTATGGTTAAAAAGGAAATATCTTCAGCTAAAAACTTGAAATAAGCTTTCTGAGAAACGACTTTGTGTTCTCTTAATTCATCTCACAGGGTTACAGCTTTCCCCTCAAGAAGCCTTTCGCTAAGACTGTTCTTGTTTAATTTGCAAAGTGATATTCGGAAGCCTATAGATAGCTATTGTGAAAAACGAATTATCTTCATTTAAAATGTGGAAAGAAGTTTTCTGAGAAACTGCTTTGTGTTCTGTAATTCATCTCACAGGGTTACAGCTTTCCCCTCAAGAAGGCCTTCGCTAAGACTGTTTTTGTGGATTTTGCAAAGTGATATTTGGAAGCCCATAAAGGGCTATGGTGAAAAAGGAAATCTCTTCCGATGAAAACTGGAAAGAAGCTTTCTGAGAAACGGCTTTGTGTTCTGTTAATTCATCTCACAAAGTTAAAGCTTTCCCCTCAAGTAGCCTTTCGCTAAGTATGTTCTTGTGGAATTTTCAAAGTGATATTTGGAAGCCTATAGAGGGCTATGGTGAAAAAGGTAATGTCTTCAGGTAAAAACTGGAAAGAAGATCTCTGAGAAACTGTTTTGTGTTCTGTTAATTCATCTCAAAGAGTTACAGCTTTCCCCTGGAGAAACCTTTCGCTAAGACTGTTCTTGTGGAATTTGCAAAGTGATATTTGGAAGCCCATGGAGGGCTATGGTGAAAAAGGAAATATCTTCATTTTAAAACTGGAAAGAAGCATTCTGAGAAACTTCTTTGTGTTCTGTTAATTCATCTCACAGAGTTACAGCTCTCCCCTCAAGAAGCCTTTTGCTAAGACAGTTCTTGTGGAATTTAAAAAGTGATATTTGGAAGAACATAGAGAGCTGTGGTGAAAAAGGAAATATCCTAAGACAAAAACTGAAAAGAAGCCTTTTGAGAAACTGCCTTGTGATGTATTAATTCATCTCTCAGATTTACAGGTTTCCCCTCAAGAAGCCTTTCGCTAAGAATGTTCTTTTGGAATTTTCAAAATGATATTTGGAAGCCCATAGAGGGCTAGTGTGAAAAAGGAAATCTCCTCAGTTAAAAACTGGAAAGAAGCTTTTTGAGAGACTGCATTGTGTTCTGCTAATGCATCTCACTGAGTTACAGCTTTCCCCTCAAGAGGCCGTTCACCAAGACTGTTCTTGTGGAATTTGCAAAGTGATATTTGGAAGACCCTAGAGGGATATGGTGAAAAAGTAAATGTCCTCAGATAAAAATCGGATAGAAGCTTTCTGTGAAACTGCTTTGTGTTCTGTTAATTCATCTCACAGTGTTACAGGTTTCCCCTCGAGAAGCCGTTGACTAAGACTCTTCTTCTGTAATATTCAAAGTGATATCTGGAAGAACATAGAGGGCGATGGTGAAAAAGAAAATATCTTCATTAAAAACTGGAAAGAAGTTTTCTGAAAAACTGCTTTATATTCTGGTAATTTATCTTACAGAGTAACAGATTCCCCTCAAGAAGCCTTTCGCTAAGAGTGTTCCTGCGGAATTTGCAAAGTGATATTTGGAAGCCCTTAGAGGGCTATGGTTAGAAAGGAATTATCCTAAGATAAAAACTGAAAAGAAGCTTTCTTAGAAACTGCTTTGTGTTCTGTTAATTAATCTCACAGAGTTACAGCTTTCCCCTCAAAAAGTCGTACACTAAGACTGTTCTTGTGGAATTTGCAAAGTGATATTTGGAAGTCCATAGAGGTCTATGGTGCAAAAGGAAATATCCTAAGATAAAAACTGAAAAGTAGCTTTCTGAGAAACTGCTTTGTGTTCTGTTAACTCATTTCACAGAGTTACAGCTTTCCCCTCAAGAAGCCTTTTGTTAAGCCTGTTCTTGTGGAATTTCCAAAGTGGTATTTTGAAGCATATAGAGGGCTATGGTGAAAAAGGAAATATCTTCCGTTAAAAACTGGAAAGAAGCTTTCTGAGAAACTATTTTGTGTTCTGTTAATTCATCCCACAGAGTTACAGCTTTCTCCTCAAGAACCCTTTCGTGAAGCCTGTTCTTGTGGAATTTGCAAAGTGATATTTGGAAGCCCATAGAGGTCTATGGTGAAAAAAGAAATATCTTCCGTCAAACACTGGAAAGAAGCTATCTGAGAAACTGTTAGTGTTCTGTTAATTCATCTCACAGAGTTACAGCTTTCCCCTCAGGAAGCCTTTCGCTAAGACTGTTCTTGTGGATTTGCAAAGTGATATTTGAAAGCCCATAGTGGTCTCTGGTGAAAAAGGAAATATCATGAGATAAAAACTGAAAAGAAACTTTCTGAGAAAATGCTTTGTGTCCTTTTAATGCATCTCACTGAGTTACCGCCTTCCCCTCAGGAAGCCTTTCGCTAAGACTGTTCATGTGTAATTTGGAAAGTGATATTTAGAAGCACAAAAAGGGCTATGGTGAAAAAGGAAATAACTTCCGATAAAAACTGGAAAGAGTCTTTCTGAGAAACTGCTTTGTGTTCTGTTAATTCATCTCACAGAATTACAGCTTTCCCCTCAAGAAGCCTTTTGCTACGACTGTTCATGTGGAATTTGCCAAGTGATATTTGGAATCCCATAGAGGTCTATGGTGCAAAAGCAAATATCCTAAGATAAAAAATGAAAAGAAGATTTCTGAGAAACTGCTTTGAGTTTTGTTAATTCACTTCAACGAGTTACAGCTTTCCGCTCAAGAAACCATTTGTTAAGCCTGTTATTGTGGAATTTCCAAAGTGATGTTTACAAGCATATAGAGGGCTAATGTGAAAAAGGAAATATCTTCCGTTAAAAACTGGAAAGAAGGTTTCTGAGAAACTGTTTTGTGTTCTGTTAATTCACCTCACAGAGTTACAGCTTTCCCCTCAAGAAGCCTTTTGCTAAGGCTGTTCTTGTGGAATTTGCAAAGTGAAATTGGAAGCCCTTAGAGAGCTATGGTGAAAAAGGAAATATCTTCCGTTAAAAACCGAAAAGAAGCTCTCTGAGAAACTGCTTTCTGTTCTGTTAGTTCATCTCACAGGGTTTCAGCTTTCCACTCAAGAAGCCGTTCACTAACACTATTCTTGTGCAATTTGCAAAGTGATAAATCAAAACCCATAGAGGGCTATGGTGAAAAAGGAAATATCTTCGGGTAAAAACTGGAAAGAAGCATTCTGAGAAACTGCTTTGTGTTCTGTTAATTCATCTCACAGAGTTACAGCCTTCCCCTCAAGAAGCCTTTAGCTAAGACTGTTCTTGTGGAATTTGCAAAGTGATATTGGGAAGCCCATAGATGTCTACGGTGAAAAAGGAAATATCCTAAGATGAAAACTGTAAAGAAGCTTTCTGAGAAACTGCTTTGTGTTCTATTATTTCATTTCACGGAGTTACAGGTCTCCCCTCAAGAAGCCTTTTTTTAAGCCTGTTCTTGTGAAATTTGCAATTTGATATTTGGAAGCATATAGAGGGCTAATGTGAAAGAGGAAATATCTTCCGTTAAAAACTGGAAAGAAGCTTTCTGAGATACTGCTTTGAGTTCTGTTAATTCACCTCACACAGTTACAGCTTTCCCCTCAAGAAGTCTTTTGCTAAGGCTATTCTTGTGGAATTTGCAAAGTGATATTTGGAAGCCCATAGAGGGCTACGGTTAAAAAGGAAACATCTTCCGTTAAAAACAGGAAAGAAGATTTCTGAGAAACTGCTTTGTGTTCGGTTAATTCACCTCACAGAGTTACAGCTTTCCCCTCAAGAAGTCTTTTGCTAAGGCTGTTCTTGTGGAATTTGCAAAGTGATATTTGGAAGCCCATAGAGGGCTACGGTTAAAAAGGAAACATCTTCCGTTAAAAACTGGAAAGATGCTTTCTGAGAAACTGCTTTGTGTTCTGTTAATTCATCTCACAGAGTTACAGCTTTCCACTCAAGAAGCCTTTCGCTAAGACTGTTCTTGTGGAATTTGCAAAGTAATATTTGGAAGCCCAAAGAGGGCTATGGTGAAAAAGGAAATATCTTCCATTAAAAACTGGAAAGAAGCTTTCTGAGAAACTGCTTTGTGTTCTGTTAATTCATCTCACAGAATTACAGGTTTCCCATCAGGAAGCCTTTCGCTAAGACTGTTCATGTGGAATTTGAAAAGTGATATTTATAAGCCCAAATAGGGCGACGGTGAAAAAGGAAATATCTTCCGTTAAAAACTGGAAAGAAGCTTTCTGAGAAAGTGCTTTGTGTTCTGTTATTTCATCTCACAGAGTTACAGCTTTCCCCTCAAGAAGCCTTTTGCTAAGACTGTTCTTGTGGAATTTGGAAAGTGATATTTAGTAGCCCATAGAGGGCCATGGTGAAAAAGGAAATATCTTCCGTTAAAAACTGGAAAGAAGATTTCTGAGAAACTGCTTTGTGTTCTGTTAATTCATCTCACAGAGTTACAGCTTTCCACTCAAGAAGCCTTTCGTTAAGACTGTTTTTGACGAATTAGCAAAGGGATATTTGGAAGCCCATAGAGGGCTATGGTGAAAAAGGAAATATGTTCAGTTAAAAACTGGAAAGAATCATTCTGAGAAACTGCTTTGTGTTCTCTTAATTGATCTCACAGAGTTACAGCTTTCTGCTCAAGAAGCCTTTCGCTAAGACTGTTCTTGTGGAATTTGCCAAGCGATATTTGGAAGACCATAGAGGGCTATGGTGAAGACGGAAATATCTTCCGTTAAAAACTGGAAAGAGGCTTTCTGAGAAACTGCTTTCTGTTCTGTTATTTCATCTCACAGAGTTACAGCTTTCCTCTCAAGTAGCCTTTCGCTAAGACAGTTTTTGTGGAATTTGCAAAGTGATATTTGGAAGCCCTTAGACGGCTATGGTGAAAAAGGAAATATCTTCCATTAAAAACTGGAAAGAGGCATTGTGAGAAACTCCTTTGTGTTCTCTTAATTCAACTCACAGAGTTACACCTTTCCCCTCAAGAAGCCTTTCCTTAAGACAGTTTTTGTGGAAATTGGAAACGGATACTTAGAAGCCCATAGAGGGCTACGGTGAAAAAAGAAATATCCTAAGACAAAAACTGAAAAGAATCTTTCTTAGATACTACTTTGTGCTCTGTTAATTCATGTCACAGAGTTAGAGCTTTCCCCTACAGAGGCCTTTCACTAAGACTGTTCTTGTGGAATTTGCAAAGTGATATTTGGAAGACCATAGAGGGCAACAGTGAAAAAGGAAATATCCTAAGAAAAAAACTGAAAGGAAGCTTTCTGAAAAACTACATTGTGTTCTGTTAATTCATTTCACAGAGTTACAGCTTTCCCCTCAAGAAGCCTTTCACTAAGACTGTTCTTGTGGAATTTGCAAAGTGGTATTTGGAAGCACATAGGGAGCTATGGTGAAAAAGGATATAACTTCCGATAAAAACAGGAAAGAGGCTTTCTGAGAAGCTGGTTTGTGTTCTGTTAATTCATCTCACAGACTTACAGCTTTCCCCTCCAGAAGCCTTTCGCTAAGACTGTTCTTGTGGAATTTGCAAAGTGATATTTGGAAGTCCATAGAGGTCTATGGTGCAAAAGGAAATATCCTAAGATAAAAACTGAAAAGTAGCTTTCTGAGAAACTGCTTTGTGTTCTGTTAACTCATTTCACAGAGTTACAGCTTTCCCCTCCAGAAGCCTTTTGTTAAGCCTGTTCTTGTGGAATTTCCAAAGTGATATTTTGAAGCATATGGAGGGCTATGGTGAAAAAGGAAATACCTTCCGTTAAAAACTGGAAAGAAGCTGTCTGAGAAACTATTTTGTGTTCTGTTAATTCATCCCACAGAGTTACAGCTTTCTCCTCAAGAACCCTTTCGTGAAGCCTGTTCTTGTGGAATTTGCAAAGTGATATTTGGAAGCCCATAGAGGTCTAGGGTGAAAAAAGAAATATCTTCCGTCAAACACTGGAAAGAAGCTATCTGAGAAACTGTTAGTGTTCTGTTAATTCATCTCACAGAGTTACAGCTTTCCCCTCATGAAGCCTTTCGCTAAGACTGTTCTTGTGGATTTGCAAAGTGATATTTGAAAGCCCATAGTGGTCTCTGGTGAAAAAGGAAATATCATGAGATAAAAACTGAAAAGAAACTTTCTGAGAAAATGCTTTGTGTTCTTTTAATGCATCCCACTGAGTTACCGCCTTCCCCTCAGGAAGCCTTTCGCTAAGACTGTTCATGTGTAATTTGGAAAGTGATATTTAGAAGCACAAAAAGGGCTATGGTGAAAAAGGAAATAACTTCCGATAAAAACTGGAAAGAGTCTTTCTGAGAAACTGCTTTGTGTTCTGTTAATTCATGTCACAGAATTACAGCTTTCCCCTCAAGAAGCCTTTTGCTACGACTGTTCATGTGGAATTTGCCAAGTGATATTTGGAATCCCATAGAGGTCGATGGTGCAAAAGCAAATATCCTAAGATAAAAAATGAAAAGAAGATTTCTGAGAAACTGCTTTGAGTTTTGTTAATTCACTTCAACGAGTTACAGCTTTCCGCTCAAGAAACCATTTGTTAAGCCTGTTATTGTGGAATTTCCAAAGTGATGTTTACAAGCATATAGAGGGCTATGGTGAAAAAGGAAATATCTTCCGTTAAAAACTGGAAAGAAGGTTTCTGAGAAACTGATTTGTGTTCTGTTAATTCATGTCACAGAGTTACAGCTTTCCCGTCAAGAAGCTTTTTGCTAAGGCTGTTCTTGTGGAATTTGCAAAGTGATATTTTTAAGCCCATAGAGGGCTATGGTGAAAAAGGATATATCCTACAATAAAATCCGAAAAGAAGCGTTCTGAGAAACTGCATTGTGTTTTATTAATTCATCACACGGAGTTGTAGCTTTCCCCTCAAGAAGCCGATAACTAAGACTATTCTTGTGGAATTTGCAAGGTGATATCTGTAAGCCCATAGAAGGCTTTGGTGAGAAAGGGAATATCTTCCGTTAAAAACTGGAAAGAGACTTTCTGGGAAACTGCTTTGTGTTCTGTTAATTCATCTCACAGAGTTACAGCTTTCCCTTCAAGAAGCCTTTCGCAAAGACTGTTTTGTGGAATGTGCAAAGTGATATTTGGAAGCCCATGGAGGGCTATGGTGAAAAAGGAAATATCTTCTGTTAAAAACTCGAAAAAAGCTTTCTGATTACAGCTTTCCCCTCAAGAAGCCTTTCGCTAAGACTGTTCTTGTGGAAATTGCAAAGTGATATTTGAAAGCTCATAGACGTCTACGGTGAAAAATGAATCATCTTCAGTAAAAACTGGAAAGAAGCTTCCTGAGAAACTGCTTTGTGTTCTGTTAGTTCATCTCACAGAGTTACAGCTTTCCCCTCAAGAAGCCTTTCGCTAAGACTGTTTTTGTGGGATTTGGAAAGTGATATTTGGAAGCCCATAGAGTGCTATGGTGAAAAAAGAAATATCTTCCGTTAAAACCTGGAAAGAAGCTTTATGAGGAACTGCTTTGTGTTCTGCTAATTCGTCTCACAGAGTTACAGCTTTCCCCTCATGAACCCTTTCGCTAAGACTGTTCTTGTGGAATTTCCAAAGTGATATTTGGAAGTCCATCGAGGGCTATGGTGAAAAACTAAATATCTTCAGTTAAAAACTGGAAAGAAGCTTTCTGAGAAACTGCATTGTGTTCTGTTAATTCATCTCACAGAGTTACAGCATTCCCCTCAAGAAACCTTTCGCTAAGACGGTTCTTATGGAATTTGCAAAGAGATATTTGGAAGCCCATAGAGGGCTATGGTGAAAAAGGGAATATCTTCAGTTAAAAACTGGAAAGTAGCTTTCAGAGAAACAGCGTTGTGTTCCGTTAATTCATCTGACAGAGTTACAGGTTTCCCCTCAAGAAGCCTTTCGCTAAGACTGTTCTTGTGGAATTTACAAAGTGATATTTGGAAGGCCTTAGAAAGCTCTGGTGTAAAAGGAAATATCTTCCGTTAAAAACTGGGAAGAAGATTTCTGAGAAACTGCTTTGTGTTCTGTTAATTCATCTCACAGAGTTATAGCTTTCCCCTCAAAAAGCCTTTCGCTAAGGCTGTTGTTGTGTAATTTGCAAAGTGATATTTGGAAGCCCATAGAGGGCTATGGTGAAAATGGAAATATCATAAGATAAAAAAAGAAAAGTAGGTTTCTGTGAAACTGCTTTGTGTTCTGTTAGTTCATCTCACAGAGTTACAGCTTTCCACTCAAGAAGTTGTTCACTAAGGCTGTTCTTATGTAATTTGCAAGGAATTATTTGGAAGCCCGTGGAGGGCTACGGTGAAAAAGGAAATATCTTGCGGTAAAAACTGGAAAGAAGAATTCTGAGAAACTGCCGTGTTTTGTGTTAATACATCTCAGCGAGTTACAGCTTTCCCCTCAAAAAGCCTTTCGCTAAGACAGTTCTTGTGGGATTTGCAAAGTGATATTTGGAAGCCCATAGAGGGCTTTGGTGAAAAAGGAAATATCTTCAGTTAAACACTGAAAAAAAGTTTTCTTAGAAACTGCTTTGTATTCTGTTAATTCAACTCACTGTGTTTGAGCTTTCCTCTAAAGAAGCCTTTCGCTAAGGGTGTTGTTGTGGAAATTGCAAATTGATATTTGGAAGCCCATAGAGGGCAATGATGAAAATGGAAATATCCTAAGATAGAAAAAGAAAAGAAGCTTTCTGAGGAACCGCTTTTTGTTCTGTTAGTTCATCTCACAGAGTTACAGCTTTCCACTCAAGAAGCAGTTCACTAAGACTGTTCTTGTGAAATTTCCAAAGTACTATTTGGAAGCCCGTAGTCGGCTATGGTGAAAAAGGAATATCTTACGTGAAAAACTGGAAAGAAGATTTCTGAGAAACTGCATTGTGTTCTGTTAATTCATCTCACAGAGTCACAGCTTTCCCCTCAAGAAGCCTTTCGCTAAGACTGTTCTTGTGGAATTGGCAAAGTGATATTTGGAAGCCCATAGAGGGCTACGGTGAAAAAGGAAATATCCTAAGTTAAAAACTGGAAAGAAGCTTTCTGAGAAACTGCTTTGTTTTCTGTTAATTCATCTCACAGAGTTACAGCTTTCACCTCAAGAAGCCATTCCCTAAGACTGCTCTTGTGACATTTTTAAAGTGATATTTGGAAGACCATAGAGGACTACGGTGAAAAAGGAAATATACTAAGTTAAAAACTGAAAAGAAACATTCTGAGAAACTGCTTTGTGTTCTGTTAATTCATGTCAAAGAGTTACAGCTTTCCCTTCAAGAAGCCTTTCGCTAAGGTTGTTCTTGTGGAATTAGCAAAGTGATATTTGGAAGCCCATAGAGTGCTATGGTGAAAAGTAAATATCTTCAGTTAAAAAATGGAAAGAGTCTCTCTGACAAAGTGCTTTGTGTTCTGTTAATTCATCTCACAGAGTTACACATTTCCCCTAAAGAAGCCTTTCGCAAAAACTGTTCTTGTGGAATTTTCAAAGTGATATTTGGAAGCCCCTAGGGGGCTATGGTGAAAAACGAACTATCTTCCGTTAAAAACTGGAAATAAGCTTTCAGAGAAACTGCTTTGTGTTCTGTTAATTCATCTCAAAAAGTTACAGCTTTCCCTTCAAGAAGCCTTTCGCTAAGTTTGTTCTTGTGGAATTTGCAAAGTGATATTTGAAGCCAATAGAGGGCTATGCTGAAAAAGGAAATATCTTCCGTAAAAAACTGGAAAGAAGCTTTCTGAGAAACTGCTTTGTGTTCTGCTAATTCATCTCAAAGAGTTACAGCTTTCCCTTCAAGAAGCCTTCCGCTAAGGCAGTTCTTTTAAAATTGGCAAGGTGATATGTGGAAGCCCGTAGAGGGCTATGGTGAAAAGGAAATATGTTCAGTTAAAAAATGGAAAGTAGCTTTCTGAGAAACTGCTTTGTGTTCTGTTAATTCATCTAACAGAGTTACAGCTTTCCCCTCAAGAAACCTTGCGCTAAGACTGTTCTTTTGGAATTTGCAAAGTGATATTTGGCAGCACGTAGAGGGCTATTGTGAAAAGGAAATATCTTCTGTTAAAAACTGGAAAGAAGCTTTCTGAGAAACTGCTTTGTGTTCTGTTAATTCATCTCACAGAGTTACAGCTTTCCCTTCTAAAAGCCTTTCGCTAGGGCTGTTCTTGTGGAATTTCCAAAGTGATATTTGGAAGCCCATAGAGGGCTACGGTGGAAAAGGTGATATCTTCCGTTAAAAATTTGAAAGAAGCTGTGTGAGAAACTGCTTTGTGTTCTGTTAATTCATCTCACAGAGGTACAGCTTTTCCCTCAAGAAGCCTTTCGCAAAGGCTGTTCTTGTGGACTTTGCAAAGTGATATTTGGATGCCCTTAGAGGGCTATTTTGAAAAAGGAAATATCTTAAGTTAAAAACTGGAAAGAAGCTGTCTGAGAAACTGCTTTGTGTTCTGTTAATTCATCTCACAGAGTTACAGCTATCCCCTCAAAAGCCTTTTGCTACGACTGTTTTTGTAGATTTTGCAATGTGATATTTGTAAGCCCATAGAGAGCTATGGTGAAAAAGGAAATATCTTCCGTTAAAAACGGGAAAGAAGCTTCATGAGAATCTGCTTTGTATTCTGTTAATTCATCTCACAGAGTTACAGATTTCCCCTGAAGAAACCTTTCGCTAAGACTGTTTTTGTGGAATTTGCAAAGTGATATTTGGAAGCCCATAGAGGGCTATAGTGAAAAAGGAAATATCTTCCGTTAAAAACTGGAAAGAAACCTTCTGAGAATCTGCTTTGTGTTCTGTGAATTCATCTCGCAGAGTTACAGCTTTCCTTAAACAAGCCTTTCGCTGAGGTTGTTCTTGCGGAACTTGCAAAGTGATATTTGGAAGCCCATAGAGGGCTATGGTGAAAAAGGAAATATCTTCAGTTAAAAAGAGGAAAGAAGCTTTCTGAGGAACTGCTTTGTGTTCGGTTAATTCTTCTCACAGAGTTACAGCTTTCCCCTCAAGAAGCCTTTCGCTAAGATTGTTCTTGTGGAATTTGCAAAGTGATATTTGGAATCCCTTAGAGGGCTACGGAGAAAAAGGAAATATCTTTCGTTAAAAACTGGAAAGAATCTTTCTGAGAAACGGCTTTGTGTTCTGTTAATTCATCTCAAGGAGTTACAGCTTTCACCTCAAAGAGCCTTTCGCTAAGAATGTTCATGTGTAATTTGCAAAGTGATATTTTGAAGCCCATAGAGGGCTGTGGTGAAAAAGGAAATATCTTCAGCTAAATACTGGAAAGAAGCTGTCTCAGAAACTGCTTTGTGTTCTGTTAATTCATCTCACAGAGTTACTGCTTTCCCCTCAAGAAGCCTTTTGCTGAGACTGTTCTAGTGGAATTTCCAAAGTGATATTTGGAACCCCAAGAAGGCTATGGTGAAAAAGGAAATATTTTCAGGTAAAAACTGGAAAGAAGCTTTCTGAGAAACTTCTTTGTGTTCTGTTAATTCATCTCAAAGAGTTACAACTTTCCCTTCAAGAAGCCTTTCGCAGGGACTGTTCTTGTGGAATTTGCAAAGTGATATTTGGAAGGCCGTAGAGGTCTATGGTGAAAAAGGAAATATCTTAGGTTAAAAACTGAAAAGCAGCTTTCTGAGAAACTGCTTTGTGTTCTGTTAATTCATCTCACAGAGTTACAGGTTTCCCCTCAAGAAGTCTTTCGGTAAGACTGTTCTTGTGGAATTTGTAAAGTGATATTTGGAAGCCCATTGAGGGCTATGATGAAAAATAAAATATCTTCCGTTAAAAACTGGAAATAGGTTTTCTGAGAAACTGCGTTGTGTTCTGTTACTTCATTTCACAGCGTTACAGCTTTCCTCTCAAGAAGCCTTTCCCTAAGAGTGTTCTTGTGGAATTTGCAAAGAGATATTTGGAAGCTCTTAGAGTGCTATGGTGAAAAACGAAATATCTTCCATTGAAAACTGGAAAGAATCTTTCTGCGAAACTGCCTTGTGTTCTTTTAGTTCATCTCACAGAGTACAGCTTTCCCCTCCGGAAGCCTTTCGATAAGACAGTTCTGGAGGAATTTGCAAGTGATATTTGAAGGCCATAGACTGCTATGGTGAAAAAGAAAATATCTTCCTTTAAAAACAGGAAAGAAGCTTTCTGAGAAACTGCTTTGTGTTCTTTAATTTATCTCACAAACTTACAGCTTTCCCTTCAAGAAGCCTTTCGATAAGAGTGTTCTTGTGGAATTTGCAAAGTGATATTTGGAAGCCCATAGAGGGCTATGTTGAAAAAGGAAATATCTTCAGTTAAAAACTGGAAAGAAGATTTTTGAGAAACTTCTTTGGGTTCTGTTAATTCATCTCACAGGGTTACAGCTTTTCCCTCAAGAAGCCCTCCGCAAAGACTCTTCTTGTGGAATTTGCAAAGTGATATTTGGAAGCCCTTAGAGGGCGATGGTGAAAAAGGAAATTACCTAAGATAAAAACTGAAGGGAAGCTTTCTGAGAAACTGCTTTGTGTTCTGTTAATTCATCTCCCAGATTTACAGCTTTCCCCTCAAGAAGCCTTTCGCTAAGACTGTTCTTGTGCGATTTGCAAAGTGATATTTGGAAGCCCATAGAGCGCTAAGGTGAAAAAGGAAATTTCTTCAGTTAAAAACTGGAAAGAAGGTTTCTGAGAAACTGTTTTGTGTTCTGTTAATTCATCTCACACAATTACAGCTTTCCCCTCCAGAAGCCTTTCCCTAAGCCTATTCTTGTGGAATTTGCAAAGTAATATTTAGAACCCCTAGAGGGCTATGGTGAAAAAGGAAATATCTTCAGTTAAAAACTGGAAAGAAGCTTTCTGAGAAACTGCTTTGTGTTCTGTTAATTTATCTCACAGAGTTACAAATTTCTCCTCCAGAAGCCCTTCGTTAAGACTGTTCTTGTGGAATTTGCAAAGTGATATTTGGAAGCCCATAGAGGGCTATGGTGAAAAAGGAATTATCTTCCGCTAAAAACCGAAAAGAAGCTCTCTGAGAAACCGCTTTGTGTTCTGTTAGTTCTTTTCACAGAGTTTCAGCTTTCTCCTCAAGAGGCCGTTCACTAAAACTGTTCTTGTGTCACTGGCCATCAGAGAAATGCAAATCAAAACCACAATGAGATACCATCTCACACCAGTTAGAATGGCGATCATTAAAAAGTCAGGAAACAACAGGTGCTGGAGAGGATGTGGAGAAATAGGAACACTTTTACACTCTTGGTGGGATTGTAAACTAGTTCAACCATTATGGAAAACAGTATGGCGATTCCTCAAGGATCTAGAACTAGATGTACCATATGACCCAGCCATCCCATTACTGGGTATATACCCAAAGGATTATAAATTACGCTGCTATAAGGACACATGCACACGTATGTTTATTGCAGCATTATTCACAATAGCAAAGACTTGGAATCAACCCAAATGTCCATCAGTGACAGATTGGATTAAGAAAATGTGGCACATATACACCATGGAATACTATGCAGCCATAAAAAAGGATGAGTTTGTGTCCTTTGTAGGGACATGGATGCTGCTGGAAACCATCATTCTTAGCAAACTATCACAAGAACAGAAAACCAAACACCGCATGTTCTCACTCGTAGGTGGGAACTGAACAATGAGATCACTTGGACTCGGGAAGGGGAACATCACACACCGGGGCCTATCATGGGGAGGGGGGAGGGGGGAGGGATTGCATTGGGAGTTATACCTGATGTAAATGACGAGTTGATGGGTGCAGCACACCAACATGGCACAAGTATACATATGTAGCAAACCTGCACGTTGTGCACATGTACCCCACAACTTGAAGTTTAATAATAATAAATAAATTAAAAAAAAAAAAACTGTTCTTGTGAAATTTGCAAAGCGATATTCTTAAACCCATAGAGGGCTATGGTGAAAAAGGACATGTCTTCTGTTAAGTACTGGAAAGAAGCTTTCAGAGAAACTGCCGTGTGTTCTGTTAATACATCTCACCGAGTTACAGCTTTCCCGTCAAGAAGCTGTTGGCTAAGACTGTTCCATTGGAATCTGCAAAGTGCTATTTGGAAGCCCATAGAGGGCTATGGTGAAAAAGGAAATATCTTCCGCTAAAAACCAAAAAGAAGCTCTTTGAGAAACCGCTTTGTGTTCTGTTAGTTCTTCTCACAGAGTTTCAGCTTTCTCCTCAAGAGGCCGTTCACTAAAACTGTTCTTGTGAAATTTGCAAAGTGATATTCTTAAACCCATAGAGGGCTAAAGTGAAAAAGGAAATGTCTTCTGTTAAATACTGGAAAGAAGCTTTCAGAGAAACTGCCGTGTGTTCTGTTAATACATCTCACCGAGTTACAGCTTTCCCCTCAAGAAGCTGTTGGCTAAGACTGTTCCATTGGAATCTGCAAAGTGATATTTGGAAGCCCGTAGAGGGCTATGGTGAAAAAGGAAATATCTTCCGTTAAAAACTGGAAAGAAGATTTCTGAGAAACTGCCGTGTGTTCTGTTAATACACCTCACTGAGTTACAGCTTTCCCCTCAAGAAGCCTTTCGCTAATACTGTTTTTGTGGTATTTGCAGAGTGATATTTGGAAGCCCATAGAGGGCAATTGTGAAAAAGGAAATTTCTTCAGTTAAAAACTGGAAAGAAGTTTTCTTAGAAATTGCTTTGTGTTCTGTTAATTCATCTCACAGGGTTACAGCTTTCCCCTACAGAAACCTTTCCCTAAGACTGTTCTTCTGGCATTTGCAATGTGATATTTCGAAGCCCATAGAGGGCTATGGTGAAAAAGGAAATATCCTCCGTTAAAAACTGGAAAGAAGCTTTCTGAGAAACTGCTTTGTGGTCTGTTAATTCATCTCAGAGAGTTACAGCCTTCCCCTCAGAAGCCTTTCGCTAAGACTGTTCTTGTGGAATTTGCATAGTGATATTTGGAAGCCCATAGAGGGCTATGGTGAAAAAGGAAATATCTTCCGTTAAAAACGGGAAAGAAGATTTCTGAGTAACTGCTTTGTGTTCTCTTAACTCATCTCACTGATTTAAAACCTTCCCCTCCAGAAGCCCTCCGCAAAGACTGTTCTTGTGGAAATTGAAAAGTGATATTTGGAAGCCCATAGAGGGCTGTGGTGAAAAGGTAAATATGATCCGTTAAAAACAGAAAAGAAGCTGTGTGAGAAATTGCTTTGTGCTCTCTTAATTCATCTCACAGAGTTAAAACCTTCCCCTCCAGAACCCCTTCGCTAAGACTGTTCTTGTGGAATTTGAAAAGTGATATTTGGAAGCGCCTTCAGGGCTATGGTGAAAAAGGAAATTACCTAAGATAAAATCTGTAAAGACGCTTTCTGAGAAACTGCTTTGTGTTCTGTTAATTCATCTCACAGAGTTACAGCTTTCTTCTCAAGAAGCCGTTCACTAAGACTGTTCTGGTGGAATTTGCAAAGTGATATTTGGAAGCCGATAAAGGGCTGTGGTGAAAAAGGAAATAGCCTAAGATAAAATCTGAAAAGAAGATTTCTGAGAAACTACTTTGTGTTCTGTTAATTCAACTCACAGAACTACAGCTTTCCACTCAAGAAGCCTTACGCTAAAGCTGTTTTTGTGGAACTTGCAAAGTGATATTGGAAGCCCATGCAGGGCTATGGTGAAAAAGGAAATATCTTCCGTTAAAAACTGGAAAGAAGCTTTCTGAGAAACTACTTTGTGTTCTGCTAACTCACCTCGCAGAGTTACAGCTTTCCCTTCAAGAAGCCTTCCGCTAAGCCTGTTCTTGTAAAATTGGCAAAGTGATATTTGGAAGCCCGTAGAGGGCTATGGTGAAAAGAAATATGTTCAGTTAAAAAATGGAAAGTAGCTTTCTGAGAAACTGCTTTGTGTTCTGTTAATTCATCTAAGAGAGTTACAGCTTTCCCCTCAAGAAACCTTGGGCTAAGACTGTTCTTGTGGAAGATGCAAAGTGATATTTGGAAGCCCTTAGAGGGCTACGGTGAAAAAGGAAATATCTTCCATTAAAAACTGGAAAGAAGCCTTCTGAGAAACTGCTTTGTGTTCTCTTAATTCATCTCACAGACTTACAGCATTCCCCTCAAGAAGCCTTTCGCTAAGACTGTTCTTGTGGAATTGGCAAAGTGATATTTGGAAGCCCATAGAGGGCTACGGTGAAAAAGGAAATATCCTAAGTTAAAAACAGGAAAGAAGCTTTCTGAGAAACTGCTTTGTTTTCTGTTAATTCATCTCACAGAGTTACAGCTTTCACCTCAAGAAGCCATTCCCTAAGACTGTTCTTGTGACATTTTCAAAGTGATATTTGGAAGACCATAGTGGGCTACGGTGAAAAAGGAAATATACTAAGTTAAAAACTGAAAAGAAACATTCTGAGAAACTGCTTTGTGTTCTGTTAATTCATGTCACAGAGTTACAGCTTCCCCTTCAAGAAGCCTTTCGCTAAGGTTGTTCTTGTGGAATTGGCAAAGTGATATTTGGAAGCCCATAGAGTGCTATGGTGAAAAGTAAATATCTTCAGTTAAAAAATGGAAAGAGTCTTTCTGACAAAGTGCTTTGTGTTCTGTTAATTCATCTCACAGAGTTACACATTTCCCCTAAAGAAGCCTTTCGCAAAAACTGTTCTTGTGGAATTTTCAAAGTGATATTTGGAAGCCCCTAGGGGGCTATGGTGAAAAACGAACTATCTTCCGTTAAAAACTGGAAATAAGCTTTCAGAGAAACTGCTTTGTGTTCTGTTAATTCATCTCAAAAAGTTACAGCTTTCCCTTCAAGAAGCCTTTCGCTAAGTTTGTTCTTGTGGAATTTGCAAAGTGATATTTGAAGCCAATAGAGGGCTATGCTGAAAAAGGAAATATCTTCCGTAAAAAACTGGAAAGAAGCTTTCTGAGAAACTGCTTTGTGTTCTGCTAATTCATCTCACAGAGTTGCAGCTTTCCCTTCAAGAAGCCTTCCGCTAAGGCAGTTCTTGTAAAATTGGCAAGGTGATATGTGGTAGCTCGTAGAGGGCTATGGTGAAAAGGAAATATGTTCAGTTAAAAAATGGAAAGTAGCTTTCTGAGAAACTGCTTTGTGTTCTGTTAATTCATCTAACAGAGTTACAGCTTTCCCCTCAAGAAACCTTGGGCTAAGACTGTTCTTTTGGAATTTGCAAAGTGATATTTGGCAGCACGTAGAGGGCTATGGTGAAAAAGGAAATATCTTCTGTTAAAAACTGGAAAGAAGCTTTCTGAGAAACTGCTTTGTGTTCTGTTAATTCATCTCACAGAGTTACAGCTTTCCCTTCAAAAAGCCTTTCGCTAGGGCTGTTCTTGTGGAATTTCTAAAGTGATATTTGGAAGCCCATAGAGGGCTACGGTGGAAAAGGAGATATCTTCTGTTAAAAATTTGAAAGAAGCTGTGTGAGAAACTGCTTTGTGTTCTGTTAATTCATCTCACAGAGGTACAGCTTTTCCCTCAAGAAGCCTTTCGCAAAGGCTGTTCTTGTGGAATTTGCAAAGTGATATTTCGATGCCCTTAGAGGGCTATTTTGAAAAAGGAAATATCTTAAGTTAAAAACTGGAAAGAAGCTGTCTGAGAAACTGCTTTGTGTTCTGTTAATTCATCTCACAGAGTTACAGCTATCCCCTCAAAAGCCTTTTGCTACGACTGTTTTTGTAGAATTTGCAATGTGATATTTGTAAGCCCATAAACAGCTATGGTGAAAAAGGAAATATCTTCCGTTAAAAACGGGAAAGAAGCTTCCTGAGAAACTGCTTTGTATTCTGTTAATTCATCTCAAAGAGTTACAGATTTCCCCTGAAGAAACCTTTCGCTAAGACTGTTCTTGTGGAATTTGCAAAGTGCTATTTGGAAGCCCATAGAGGGCTATAGTGGAAAAGGAAATATCTTCTGTTAAAAACTGGAAAGAAACCTTCTGAGAATCTGCTTTGTGTTCTGTGAATTCATCTCGCAGAGTTACAGCTTTCCTTAAACAAGCCTTTGCTGAGGTTGTTCTTGCGGAACTTGTAAAGTGATATTTGAAAGCCCATAGAGGGCTATGGTGAAAAAGGAAATATCTTCAGTTAAAAAGTGGAAAGAAGCTTTCTGAGAAACTGCTTTGTGTTCGGTTAATTCTTCTCACAGAGTTACAGCTTTCCCCTCAAGAAGCCTTTCGCTAAGATTGTTCTTGTGGAATTTGCAAAGTGATATTTGGAATCCCTTAGAGGGCTACGGTGAAAAAGGAAATATCTTCAGCTAAATACTGGAAAGAAGCTGTCTCAGAAACTACTTTGTGTTCTGTTAATTCATCTCACAGAGTTACTGCTTTCCCCTCAAGAAGCCTTTTGCTGAGACTGTTCTAGTGGAATTTCCAAAGTGATATTTGGAACCCCAAGAAGGCTATGGTGAAAAAGGAAATATTTTCAGGTAAAAACTGGAAAGAAGCTTTCTGAGAAACTTCTTTGTGTTCTGTTAATTCATCTCAAAGAGTTACAACTTTCCCTTCAAGAAGCCTTTCGCAGGGACTGTTCTTGTGGAATTTGCAATGTGATATTTGAAAGGCCGTAGAGGTCTATGGTGAAAAAGGAAATATCTTCCTTTTAAAAACAGGAAAGAAGCTTTCTGAGAAACTGCTTTGTGTTCTTTAATTTATCTCACAGACTTACAGCCTTCCCTTCAAGAAGCCTTTCGATAAGAGTGTTCTTGTGGAATTTGCAAAGTGATATTTGGAAGCCCATAGAGGGCTATGTTGAAAAAGGAAATATCTTCCGCTAAAAACCGAAAAGAAGCTCTCTGAGAAACCGCTTTGTGTTCTGTTAGTTCTTCTCACAGAGTTTCAGCTTTCTCCTCAAGAGGCCGTTCACTAAAACTGTTCTTGTGTCACTGGCCATCAGAGAAATGCAAATCAAAACCACAATGAGATACCATCTCACACCAGTTAGAATGGCGATCATTAAAAAGTCAGGAAACAACAGGTGCTGGAGAGGATGTGGAGAAATAGGAACACTTTTACACTCTTGGTGGGATTGTAAACTAGTTCAACCATTATGGAAAACAGTATGGCGATTCCTCAAGGATCTAGAACTAGATGTACCATATGACCCAGCCATCCCATTACTGGGTATATACCCAAAGGATTATAAATTATGCTGCTATAAGGACACATGCACACGTATGTTTATTGCAGCACTATTCACAATAGCAAAGACTTGGAATCAACCCAAATGTCCATCAGTGACAGATTGGATTAAGAAAATGTGGCACATATACACCATGGAATACTATGCAGCCATAAAAAAGGATGAGTTTGTGTCCTTTGTAGAGACATGGATGCAGCTGGAAACCATCATTCTTAGCAAACTATCACAAGAACAGAAAACCAAACACCGCATGTTCTCACTCGTAGGTGGGAACTGAACAATGAGATCACTTGGACTCGGGAAGGGGAACATCACACACCGGGGCCTATCATGGGGAGGGGGGAGGGGGGAGGGATTGCATTGGGAGTTATACCTGATGTAAATGACGAGTTGATGGGTGCAGCACACCAACATGGCACAAGTATACATATGTAGCAAACCTGCACGTTGTGCACATGTACCCTACAACTTGAAGTTTAATAATAATAAATAAATTAAAAAAAAAAAACTGTTCTTGTGAAATTTGCATAGTGATATTCTTAAACCCATAGAGGGCTATGGTGAAAAAGGAAATGTCTTCTGTTAAATACTGGAAAGAAGCTTTCAGAGAAACTGCCGTGTGTTCTGTTAATACATCTCACCGAGTTACAGCTTTCCCCTCAAGAAGCTGTTGGCTAAGACTGTTCCATTGGAATCTGCAAAGTGATATTTGGAAGCCCGTAGAGGGCTATGGTGAAAAAGGAAATATCTTCCGTTAAAAACTGGAAAGAAGATTTCTGAGAAACTGCCGTGTGTTCTGTTAATACACCTCACTGAGTTACAGCTTTCCCCTCAAGAAGCCTTTCGCTAATACTGTTTTTGTGGTATTTGCAGAGTGATATTTGGAAGCCCATAGAGGGCAATTGTGAAAAAGGAAGTTTCTTCAGTTAAAAACTGGAAAGAAGTTTTCTTAGAAATTGCTTTGTGTTCTGTTAATTCATCTCACAGGGTTACAGCTTTCCCCTACAGAAACCTTTCCCTAAGACTGTTCTTCTGGCATTTGCAATGTGATATTTCGAAGCCCATAGAGGGCTATGGTGAAAAAGGAAATATCCTCCGTTAAAAACTGGAAAGAAGCTTTCTGAGAAACTGCTTTGTGGTCTGTTAATTCATCTCAGAGAGTTACAGCCTTCCCCTCAGAAGCCTTTCGCTAAGACTGTTCTTGTGGAATTTGCATAGTGATATTTGGAAGCCCATAGAGGGCTATGGTGAAAAAGGAAATATCTTCCGTTAAAAACGGGAAAGAAGATTTCTGAGTAACTGCTTTGTGTTCTCTTAACTCATCTCACTGATTTAAAACCTTCCCCTCCAGAAGCCCTCCGCAAAGACTGTTCTTGTGGAAATTGCAAAGTGATATTTGGAAGCCCATAGAGGGCTGTGGTGAAAAAGTAAATATGATCCGTTAAAAACAGAAAAGAAGCTGTGTGAGAAATTGCTTTGTGCTCTCTTAATTCATCTCACAGAGTTAAAACCTTCCCCTCCAGAACCCCTTCGCTAAGACTGTACTTGTGGAATTTGAAAAGTGATATTTGGAAGCGCCTTCAGGGCTATGGTGAAAAAGGAAATTACCTAAGATAAAATCTGTAAAGACGCTTTCTGAGAAACTGCTTTGTGTTCTGTTAATTCATCTTACAGAGTTACAGCTTTCTTCTCAAGAAGCCATTCACTAAGACTGTTCTGGTGGAATTTGCAAAGTGATATTTGGAAGCCGATAAAGGGCTGTGGTGAAAAAGGAAATAGCCTAAGATAAAATCTGAAAAGAAGATTTCTGAGAAACTACTTTGTGTTCTGATAATTCAACTCACAGAACTACAGCTTTCCCCTCAAGAAGCCTTACGCTAAAGCTGTTTTTGTGGAACTTGCAAAGTGATATTGGAAGCCCATGCAGGGCTATGGTGAAAAAGGAAATATCTTCCGTTAAAAACTGGAAAGAAGCTTTCTGAGAAACTACTTTGTGTTCTGCTAACTCACCTCGCAGAGTTACAGATTTCCCTTCAAGAAGCCTTCCGCTAAGCCTGTTCTTGTAAAATTGGCAAAGTGATATTTGAAAGCCCGTAGAGGGCTATGGTGAAAAGAAATATGTTCAGTTAAAAAATGGAAAGTAGCTTTCTGAGAAACTGCTTTGTGTTCTGTTAATTCATCTCACAGAGTTACAGGTTTCCACTCAAGAAGTCTTTCGGTAAGACTGTTCTTGTGGAATTTGTAAAGTGATATTTGGAAGCCCATTGAGGGCTATGATGAAAAAGGAAATATCTTCCGTTAAAAACTGGAAATAGGTTTTCTGAGAAACTGCGTTGTGTTCTGTTACTTCATTTCACAGGGTTACAGCTTTCCTCTCAAGAAGCCTTTCCCTAAGACTGTTCTTGTGGAATTTGCAAAGAGATATTTGGAAGCTCTTAGAGTGCTATGGTGAAAAACGAAATATCTTCCATTGAAAACTGCAAAGAATCTTTCTGCGAAACTGCCTTGTGTTCTTTTAGTTCATCTCACAGAGTACAGCTTTCCCCTCCGGAAGCCTTTCGATAAGACAGTTCTGGAGGAATTTGCAAGTGATATTTGAAGGCCATAGACTGCTATGGTGAAAAAGAAAATATCTTCCTTTTAAAAACAGGAAAGAAGCTTTCTGAGAAACTGCTTTGTGTTCTTTAATTTATCTCACAGACTTACAGCTTTCCCTTCAAGAAGCCTTTCGATAAGAGTGTTCTTGTGGAATTTGCAAAGTGATATTTGGAAGCCCATAGAGGGCTATGTTGAAAAAGGAAATATCTTCAGTTAAAAACTAGAAAGTAGATTTTTGAGAAACTTCTTTGTGTTCTGTTAATTCATCTCACAGGGTTACAGCTTTTCCCTCAAGAAGCCCTCCGCAAAGACTCTTCTTGTGGAATTTGCAAAGTGATATTTGGAAGCCCTTAGAGGGCGATGGTGAAAAAGGAAATTACCTAAGATAAAAACTGAAAGGAAGCTTTCTGAGAAACTGCTTTGTGTTCTGTTAATTCATCTCCCAGATTTACAGCTTTCCCCTCAAGAAGCCTTTCGCTAAGACTGTTCTTGTGCGATTTGCAAAGTGATATTTGGAAGCCCATAGAGCGCTAAGGTGAAAAAGGAAATTTCTTCAGTTAAAAACTGGAAAGAAGGTTTCTGAGAAACTGTTTTGTGTTCTGTTAATTCATCTCACACAATTACAGCTTTCCCCTCCAGAAGCCTTTCCCTAAGCCTATTCTTGTGGAATTTGCAAAGTAATATTTAGAACCCCTAGAGGGCTATGGTGAAAAAGGAAATGTCTTCAGTTAAAAACTGGAAAGAAGCTTTCTGAGAAACTGCTTTGTGTTCTGTTAATTTATCTCACAGAGTTACAAATTTCTCCTCCAGAAGCCCTTCGTTAAGACTGTTCTTGTGGAATTTGCAAAGTGATATTTGGAAGCCCATAGAGGGCTATGGTGAAAAAGGAAATATCTTCCGCTAAAAACCGAAAAGAAGCTCTCTGAGAAACCGCTTTGTGTTCTGTTAGTTCTTCTCACAGAGTTTCAGCTTTCTCCTCAAGAGGCCGTTCACTAAAACTGTTCTTGTGTCACTGGCCATCAGAGAAATGCAAATCAAAACCACAATGAGATACCATCTCACACCAGTTAGAATGGCGATCATTAAAAAGTCAGGAAACAACAGGTGCTGGAGAGGATTTGAAGAAATAGGAACACTTTTACACTCTTGGTGGGATTGTAAACTAGTTCAACCATTATGGAAAACAGTATGGCGATTCCTCAAGGATCTAGAACTAGATGTACCATATGACCCAGCCATCCCATTACTGGGTATATACCCAAAGGATTATAAATTATGCTGCTATAAGGACACATGCCCACGTATGTTTATTGCAGCACTATTCACAATAGCAAAGACTTGGAATCAACCCAAATGTCCATCAGTGACAGATTGGATTAAGAGAATGTGGCACATATACACCATGGAATACTATGCAGCCATAAAAAAGGATGAGTTTGTGTCCTTTGTAGGGACATGGATGCAGCTGGAAACCATCATTCTTAGCAAACTATCACAAGAACAGAAAACCAAACACCGCATGTTCTCACTCGTAGGTGGGAACTGAACAATGAGATCACTTGGACTCGGGAAGGGGAACATCACACACCGGGGCCTATCATGGGGAGGGGGGAGGGGGGAGGGATTGCATTGGGAGTTATACCTGATGTAAATGACGAGTTGATGGGTGCAGCACACCAACATGGCACAAGTATACATATGTAGCAAACCTGCACGTTGTGCACATGTACCCTACAACTTGAAGTTTAATAATAATAAATGAATATAAAAAAAAAAAAAACTATTCTTGTGAAATTTGCAAAGCGATATTCTTAAACCCATAGAGGGCTATGGTGAAAAAGGACATGTCTTCTGTTAAATACTGGAAAGAAGCTTTCAGAGAAACTGCCGTGTGTTCTGTTAATACATCTCACCGAGTTACAGCTTTCCCGTCAAGAAGCTGTTGGCTAAGACTGTTCCATTGGAATCTGCAAAGTGATATTTGGAAGCCCGTAGAGGGCTATGGTGAAAAAGGAAATATCTTCCGCTAAAAACCAAAAAGAAGCTCTTTGAGAAACCGCTTTGTGTTCTGTTAGTTCTTCTCACAGAGTTTCAGCTTTCTCTTCAAGAGGCCGTTCACTAAAACTGTTCTTGTGAAATTTGCAAAGTGATATTCTTAAACCCATAGAGGGCTATGGTGAAAAAGGAAATGTCTTCTGTTAAATACTGGAAAGAAGCTTTCAGAGAAACTGCCGTGTGTTCTGTTAATACATCTCACCGAGTTACAGCTTTCCCCTCAAGAAGCTGTTGGCTAAGACTGTTCCATTGGAATCTGCAAAGTGATATTTGGAAGCCCGTAGAGGGCTATGGTGAAAAAGGAAATATCTTCCGTTAAAAACTGGAAAGAAGATTTCTGAGAAACTGCCGTGTGTTCTGTTAATACACCTCACTGAGTTACAGCTTTCCCCTCAAGAAGCCTTTCGCTAATACTGTTTTTGTGGTATTTGCAGAGTGATATTTGGAAGCCCATAGAGGGCAATTGTGAAAAAGGAAATTTCTTCAGTTAAAAACTGGAAAGAAGTTTTCTTAGAAATTGCTTTGTGTTCTGTTAATTCATCTCACAGGGTTACAGCTTTCCCCTACAGAAACCTTTCCCTAAGACTGTTCTTCTGGCATTTGCAATGTGATATTTCGAAGCCCATAGAGGGCTATGGTGAAAAAGGAAATATCCTCCGTTAAAAACTGGAAAGAAGCTTTCTGAGAAACTGCTTTGTGGTCTGTTAATTCATCTCAGAGAGTTACAGCCTTCCCCTCAGAAGCCTTTCGCTAAGACTGTTCTTGTGGAATTTGCATAGTGATATTTGGAAGCCCATAGAGGGCTATGGTGAAAAAGGAAATATCTTCCGTTAAAAACGGGAAAGAAGATTTCTGAGTAACTGCTTTGTGTTCTCTTAACTCATCTCACTGATTTAAAACCTTCCCCTCCAGAAGCCCTCCGCAAAGACTGTTCTTGTGGAAATTGAAAAGTGATATTTGGAAGCCCATAGAGGGCTGTGGTGAAAAAGTAAATATGATCCGTTAAAAACAGAAAAGAAGCTGTGTGAGAAATTGCTTTGTGCTCTCTTAATTCATCTCACAGAGTTAAAACCTTCCCCTCCAGAACCCCTTCGCTAAGACTGTTCTTGTGGAATTTGAAAAGTGATATTTGGAAGCGCCTTCAGGGCTATGGTGAAAAAGGAAATTACCTAAGATAAAATCTGTAAAGACGCTTTCTGAGAAACTGCTTTGTGTTCTGTTAATTCATCTCACAGAGTTACAGCTTTCTTCTCAAGAAGCCGTTCACTAAGACTGTTCTGGTGGAATTTGCAAAGTGATATTTGGAAGCCGATAAAGGGCTGTGGTGAAAAAGGAAATAGCCTAAGATAAAATCTGAAAAGAAGATTTCTGAGAAACTACTTTGTGTTCTGTTAATTCAACTCACAGAACTACAGCTTTCCACTCAAGAAGCCTTACGCTAAAGCTGTTTTTGTGGAACTTGCAAAGTGATATTGGAAGCCCATGCAGGGCTATGGTGAAAAAGGAAATATCTTCCGTTAAAAACTGGAAAGAAGCTTTCTGAGAAACTACTTTGTGTTCTGCTAACTCACCTCGCAGAGTTACAGCTTTCCCTTCAAGAAGCCTTCCGCTAAGCCTGTTCTTGTAAAATTGGCAAAGTGATATTTGGAAGCCCGTAGAGGGCTATGGTGAAAAGAAATATGTTCAGTTAAAAAATGGAAAGTAGCTTTCTGAGAAACTGCTTTGTGTTCTGTTAATTCATCTAAGAGAGTTACAGCTTTCCCCTCAAGAAACCTTGGGCTAAGACTGTTCTTGTGGAAGATGCAAAGTGATATTTGGAAGCCCTTAGAGGGCTACGGTGAAAAAGGAAATATCTTCCATTAAAAACTGGAAAGAAGCCTTCTGAGAAACTGCTTTGTGTTCTCTTAATTCATCTCACAGACTTACAGCATTCCCCTCAAGAAGCCTTTCGCTAAGACTGTTCTTGTGGAATTGGCAAAGTGATATTTGGAAGCCCATAGAGGGCTACGGTGAAAAAGGAAATATCCTAAGTTAAAAATAGGAAAGAAGCTTTCTGAGAAACTGCTTTGTTTTCTGTTAATTCATCTCACAGAGTTACAGCTTTCACCTCAAGAAGCCATTCCCTAAGACTGTTCTTGTGACATTTTCAAAGTGATATTTGGAAGACCATAGTGGGCTACGGTGAAAAAGGAAATATACTAAGTTAAAAACTGAAAAGAAACATTCTGAGAAACTGCTTTGTGTTCTGTTAATTCATGTCACAGAGTTACAGCTTCCCCTTCAAGAAGCCTTTCGCTAAGGTTGTTCTTGTGGAATTGGCAAAGTGATATTTGGAAGCCCATAGAGTGCTATGGTGAAAAGTAAATATCTTCAGTTAAAAAATGGAAAGAGTCTTTCTGACAAAGTGCTTTGTGTTCTGTTAATTCATCTCACAGAGTTACACATTTCCCCTAAAGAAGCCTTTCGCAAAAACTGTTCTTGTGGAATTTTCAAAGTGATATTTGGAAGCCCCTAGGGGGCTATGGTGAAAAACGAACTATCTTCCGTTAAAAACTGGAAATAAGCTTTCAGAGAAACTGCTTTGTGTTCTGTTAATTCATCTCAAAAAGTTACAGCTTTCCCTTCAAGAAGCCTTTCGCTAAGTTTGTTCTTGTGGAATTTGCAAAGTGATATTTGAAGCCAATAGAGGGCTATGCTGAAAAAGGAAATATCTTCCGTAAAAAACTGGAAAGAAGCTTTCTGAGAAACTGCTTTGTGTTCTGCTAATTCATCTCACAGAGTTGCAGCTTTCCCTTCAAGAAGCCTTCCGCTAAGGCAGTTCTTGTAAAATTGGCAAGGTGATATGTGGTAGCTCGTAGAGGGCTATGGTGAAAAGGAAATATGTTCAGTTAAAAAATGGAAAGTAGCTTTCTGAGAAACTGCTTTGTGTTCTGTTAATTCATCTAACAGAGTTACAGCTTTCCCCTCAAGAAACCTTGGGCTAAGACTGTTCTTTTGGAATTTGCAAAGTGATATTTGGCAGCACGTAGAGGGCTATGGTGAAAAAGGAAATATCTTCTGTTAAAAACTGGAAAGAAGCTTTCTGAGAAACTGCTTTGTGTTCTGTTAATTCATCTCACAGAGTTACAGCTTTCCCTTCAAAAAGCCTTTCGCTAGGGCTGTTCTTGTGGAATTTCTAAAGTGATATTTGGAAGCCCATAGAGGGCTACGGTGGAAAAGGAGATATCTTCTGTTAAAAATTTGAAAGAAGCTGTGTGAGAAACTGCTTTGTGTTCTGTTAATTCATCTCACAGAGGTACAGCTTTTCCCTCAAGAAGCCTTTCGCAAAGGCTGTTCTTGTGGAATTTGCAAAGTGATATTTCGATGCCCTTAGAGGGCTATTTTGAAAAAGGAAATATCTTAAGTTAAAAACTGGAAAGAAGCTGTCTGAGAAACTGCTTTGTGTTCTGTTAATTCATCTCACAGAGTTACAGCTATCCCCTCAAAAGCCTTTTGCTACGACTGTTTTTGTAGAATTTGCAATGTGATATTTGTAAGCCCATAAACAGCTATGGTGAAAAAGGAAATATCTTCCGTTAAAAACGGGAAAGAAGCTTCCTGAGAAACTGCTTTGTATTCTGTTAATTCATCTCAAAGAGTTACAGATTTCCCCTGAAGAAACCTTTCGCTAAGACTGTTCTTGTGGAATTTGCAAAGTGCTATTTGGAAGCCCATAGAGGGCTATAGTGGAAAAGGAAATATCTTCTGTTAAAAACTGGAAAGAAACCTTCTGAGAATCTGCTTTGTGTTCTGTGAATTCATCTCGCAGAGTTACAGCTTTCCTTAAACAAGCCTTTGCTGAGGTTGTTCTTGCGGAACTTGCAAAGTGATATTTGAAAGCCCATAGAGGGCTATGGTGAAAAAGGAAATATCTTCAGTTAAAAAGTGGAAAGAAGCTTTCTGAGAAACTGCTTTGTGTTCGGTTAATTCTTCTCACAGAGTTACAGCTTTCCCCTCAAGAAGCCTTTCGCTAAGATTGTTCTTGTGGAATTTGCAAAGTGATATTTGGAATCCCTTAGAGGGCTACGGTGAAAAAGGAAATATCTTCAGCTAAATACTGGAAAGAAGCTGTCTCAGAAACTACTTTGTGTTCTGTTAATTCATCTCACAGAGTTACTGCTTTCCCCTCAAGAAGCCTTTTGCTGAGACTGTTCTAGTGGAATTTCCAAAGTGATATTTGGAACCCCAAGAAGGCTATGGTGAAAAAGGAAATATTTTCAGGTAAAAACTGGAAAGAAGCTTTCTGAGAAACTTCTTTGTGTTCTGTTAATTCATCTCAAAGAGTTACAACTTTCCCTTCAAGAAGCCTTTCGCAGGGAATGTTCTTGTGGAATTTGCAATGTGATATTTGAAAGGCCGTAGAGGTCTATGGTGAAAAAGGAAATATCTTCCTTTTAAAAACAGGAAAGAAGCTTTCTGAGAAACTGCTTTGTGTTCTTTAATTTATCTCACAGACTTACAGCCTTCACTTCAAGAAGCCTTTCGATAAGAGTGTTCTTGTGGAATTTGCAAAGTGATATTTGGAAGCCCATAGAGGGCTATGTTGAAAAAGGAAATATCTTCCGCTAAAAACCGAAAAGAAGCTCTCTGAGAAACCGCTTTGTGTTCTGTTAGTTCTTCTCACAGAGTTTCAGCTTTCTCCTCAAGAGGCCGTTCACTAAAACTGTTCTTGTGTCACTGGCCATCAGAGAAATGCAAATCAAAACCACAATGAGATACCATCTCACACCAGTTAGAATGGCGATCATTAAAAAGTCAGGAAACAACAGGTGCTGGAGAGGATGTGGAGAAATAGGAACACTTTTACACTCTTGGTGGGATTGTAAACTAGTTCAACCATTATGGAAAACAGTATGGCGATTCCTCAAGGATCTAGAACTAGATGTACCATATGACCCAGCCATCCCATTACTGGGTATATACCCAAAGGATTATAAATTATGCTGCTATAAGGACACATGCACACGTATGTTTATTGCAGCACTATTCACAATAGCAAAGACTTGGAATCAACCCAAATGTCCATCAGTGACAGATTGGATTAAGAAAATGTGGCACATATACACCATGGAATACTATGCAGCCATAAAAAAGGATGAGTTTGTGTCCTTTGTAGAGACATGGATGCAGCTGGAAACCATCATTCTTAGCAAACTATCACAAGAACAGAAAACCAAACACCGCATGTTCTCACTCGTAGGTGGGAACTGAACAATGAGATCACTTGGACTCGGGAAGGGGAACATCACACACCGGGGCCTATCATGGGGAGGGGGGAGGGGGGAGGGATTGCATTGGGAGTTATACCTGATGTAAATGACGAGTTGATGGGTGCAGCACACCAACATGGCACAAGTATACATATGTAGCAAACCTGCACGTTGTGCACATGTACCCTACAACTTGAAGTTTAATAATAATAAATAAATTAAAAAAAAAAAACTGTTCTTGTGAAATTTGCAAAGTGATATTCTTAAACCCATAGAGGGCTATGGTGAAAAAGGAAATGTCTTCTGTTAAATACTGGAAAGAAGCTTTCAGAGAAACTGCCGTGTGTTCTGTTAATACATCTCACCGAGTTACAGCTTTCCCCTCAAGAAGCTGTTGGCTAAGACTGTTCCATTGGAATCTGCAAAGTGATATTTGGAAGCCCGTAGAGGGCTATGGTGAAAAAGGAAATATCTTCCGTTAAAAACTGGAAAGAAGATTTCTGAGAAACTGCCGTGTGTTCTGTTAATACACCTCACTGAGTTACAGCTTTCCCCTCAAGAAGCCTTTCGCTAATACTGTTTTTGTGGTATTTGCAGAGTGATATTTGGAAGCCCATAGAGGGCAATTGTGAAAAAGGAAGTTTCTTCAGTTAAAAACTGGAAAGAAGTTTTCTTAGAAATTGCTTTGTGTTCTGTTAATTCATCTCACAGGGTTACAGCTTTCCCCTACAGAAACCTTTCCCTAAGACTGTTCTTCTGGCATTTGCAATGTGATATTTCGAAGCCCATAGAGGGCTATGGTGAAAAAGGAAATATCCTCCGTTAAAAACTGGAAAGAAGCTTTCTGAGAAACTGCTTTGTGGTCTGTTAATTCATCTCAGAGAGTTACAGCCTTCCCCTCAGAAGCCTTTCGCTAAGACTGTTCTTGTGGAATTTGCATAGTGATATTTGGAAGCCCATAGAGGGCTATGGTGAAAAAGGAAATATCTTCCGTTAAAAACGGGAAAGAAGATTTCTGAGTAACTGCTTTGTGTTCTCTTAACTCATCTCACTGATTTAAAACCTTCCCCTCCAGAAGCCCTCCGCAAAGACTGTTCTTGTGGAAATTGCAAAGTGATATTTGGAAGCCCATAGAGGGCTGTGGTGAAAAAGTAAATATGATCCGTTAAAAACAGAAAAGAAGCTGTGTGAGAAATTGCTTTGTGCTCTCTTAATTCATCTCACAGAGTTAAAACCTTCCCCTCCAGAACCCCTTCGCTAAGACTGTACTTGTGGAATTTGAAAAGTGATATTTGGAAGCGCCTTCAGGGCTATGGTGAAAAAGGAAATTACCTAAGATAAAATCTGTAAAGACGCTTTCTGAGAAACTGCTTTGTGTTCTGTTAATTCATCTTACAGAGTTACAGCTTTCTTCTCAAGAAGCCATTCACTAAGACTGTTCTGGTGGAATTTGCAAAGTGATATTTGGAAGCCGATAAAGGGCTGTGGTGAAAAAGGAAATAGCCTAAGATAAAATCTGAAAAGAAGATTTCTGAGAAACTACTTTGTGTTCTGATAATTCAACTCACAGAACTACAGCTTTCCCCTCAAGAAGCCTTACGCTAAAGCTGTTTTTGTGGAACTTGCAAAGTGATATTGGAAGCCCATGCAGGGCTATGGTGAAAAAGGAAATATCTTCCGTTAAAAACTGGAAAGAAGCTTTCTGAGAAACTACTTTGTGTTCTGCTAACTCACCTCGCAGAGTTACAGATTTCCCTTCAAGAAGCCTTCCGCTAAGCCTGTTCTTGTAAAATTGGCAAAGTGATATTTGAAAGCCCGTAGAGGGCTATGGTGAAAAGAAATATGTTCAGTTAAAAAATGGAAAGTAGCTTTCTGAGAAACTGCTTTGTGTTCTGTTAATTCATCTCACAGAGTTACAGGTTTCCACTCAAGAAGTCTTTCGGTAAGACTGTTCTTGTGGAATTTGTAAAGTGATATTTGGAAGCCCATTGAGGGCTATGATGAAAAAGGAAATATCTTCCGTTAAAAACTGGAAATAGGTTTTCTGAGAAACTGCGTTGTGTTCTGTTACTTCATTTCACAGGGTTACAGCTTTCCTCTCAAGAAGCCTTTCCCTAAGACTGTTCTTGTGGAATTTGCAAAGAGATATTTGGAAGCTCTTAGAGTGCTATGGTGAAAAACGAAATATCTTCCATTGAAAACTGCAAAGAATCTTTCTGCGAAACTGCCTTGTGTTCTTTTAGTTCATCTCACAGAGTACAGCTTTCCCCTCCGGAAGCCTTTCGATAAGACAGTTCTGGAGGAATTTGCAAGTGATATTTGAAGGCCATAGACTGCTATGGTGAAAAAGAAAATATCTTCCTTTTAAAAACAGGAAAGAAGCTTTCTGAGAAACTGCTTTGTGTTCTTTAATTTATCTCACAGACTTACAGCTTTCCCTTCAAGAAGCCTTTCGATAAGAGTGTTCTTGTGGAATTTGCAAAGTGATATTTGGAAGCCCATAGAGGGCTATGTTGAAAAAGGAAATATCTTCAGTTAAAAACTAGAAAGTAGATTTTTGAGAAACTTCTTTGTGTTCTGTTAATTCATCTCACAGGGTTACAGCTTTTCCCTCAAGAAGCCCTCCGCAAAGACTCTTCTTGTGGAATTTGCAAAGTGATATTTGGAAGCCCTTAGAGGGCGATGGTGAAAAAGGAAATTACCTAAGATAAAAACTGAAAGGAAGCTTTCTGAGAAACTGCTTTGTGTTCTGTTAATTCATCTCCCAGATTTACAGCTTTCCCCTCAAGAAGCCTTTCGCTAAGACTGTTCTTGTGCGATTTGCAAAGTGATATTTGGAAGCCCATAGAGCGCTAAGGTGAAAAAGGAAATTTCTTCAGTTAAAAACTGGAAAGAAGGTTTCTGAGAAACTGTTTTGTGTTCTGTTAATTCATCTCACACAATTACAGCTTTCCCCTCCAGAAGCCTTTCCCTAAGCCTATTCTTGTGGAATTTGCAAAGTAATATTTAGAACCCCTAGAGGGCTATGGTGAAAAAGGAAATGTCTTCAGTTAAAAACTGGAAAGAAGCTTTCTGAGAAACTGCTTTGTGTTCTGTTAATTTATCTCACAGAGTTACAAATTTCTCCTCCAGAAGCCCTTCGTTAAGACTGTTCTTGTGGAATTTGCAAAGTGATATTTGGAAGCCCATAGAGGGCTATGGTGAAAAAGGAAATATCTTCCGCTAAAAACCGAAAAGAAGCTCTCTGAGAAACCGCTTTGTGTTCTGTTAGTTCTTCTCACAGAGTTTCAGCTTTCTCCTCAAGAGGCCGTTCACTAAAACTGTTCTTGTGTCACTGGCCATCAGAGAAATGCAAATCAAAACCACAATGAGATACCATCTCACACCAGTTAGAATGGCGATCATTAAAAAGTCAGGAAACAACAGGTGCTGGAGAGGATTTGAAGAAATAGGAACACTTTTACACTCTTGGTGGGATTGTAAACTAGTTCAACCATTATGGAAAACAGTATGGCGATTCCTCAAGGATCTAGAACTAGATGTACCATATGACCCAGCCATCCCATTACTGGGTATATACCCAAAGGATTATAAATTATGCTGCTATAAGGACACATGCCCACGTATGTTTATTGCAGCACTATTCACAATAGCAAAGACTTGGAATCAACCCAAATGTCCATCAGTGACAGATTGGATTAAGAGAATGTGGCACATATACACCATGGAATACTATGCAGCCATAAAAAAGGATGAGTTTGTGTCCTTTGTAGGGACATGGATGCAGCTGGAAACCATCATTCTTAGCAAACTATCACAAGAACAGAAAACCAAACACCGCATGTTCTCACTCGTAGGTGGGAACTGAACAATGAGATCACTTGGACTCGGGAAGGGGAACATCACACACCGGGGCCTATCATGGGGAGGGGGGAGGGGGGAGGGATTGCATTGGGAGTTATACCTGATGTAAATGACGAGTTGATGGGTGCAGCACACCAACATGGCACAAGTATACATATGTAGCAAACCTGCACGTTGTGCACATGTACCCTACAACTTGAAGTTTAATAATAATAAATGAATATAAAAAAAAAAAAAACTATTCTTGTGAAATTTGCAAAGCGATATTCTTAAACCCATAGAGGGCTATGGTGAAAAAGGACATGTCTTCTGTTAAATACTGGAAAGAAGCTTTCAGAGAAACTGCCGTGTGTTCTGTTAATACATCTCACCGAGTTACAGCTTTCCCGTCAAGAAGCTGTTGGCTAAGACTGTTCCATTGGAATCTGCAAAGTGATATTTGGAAGCCCGTAGAGGGCTATGGTGAAAAAGGAAATATCTTCCGCTAAAAACCAAAAAGAAGCTCTTTGAGAAACCGCTTTGTGTTCTGTTAGTTCTTCTCACAGAGTTTCAGCTTTCTCTTCAAGAGGCCGTTCACTAAAACTGTTCTTGTGAAATTTGCAAAGTGATATTCTTAAACCCATAGAGGGCTATGGTGAAAAAGGAAATGTCTTCTGTTAAATACTGGAAAGAAGCTTTCAGAGAAACTGCCGTGTGTTCTGTTAATACATCTCACCGAGTTACAGCTTTCCCCTCAAGAAGCTGTTGGCTAAGACTGTTCCATTGGAATCTGCAAAGTGATATTTGGAAGCCCGTAGAGGGCTATGGTGAAAAAGGAAATATCTTCCGTTAAAAACTGGAAAGAAGATTTCTGAGAAACTGCCGTGTGTTCTGTTAATACACCTCACTGAGTTACAGCTTTCCCCTCAAGAAGCCTTTCGCTAATACTGTTTTTGTGGTATTTGCAGAGTGATATTTGGAAGCCCATAGAGGGCAATTGTGAAAAAGGAAATTTCTTCAGTTAAAAACTGGAAAGAAGTTTTCTTAGAAATTGCTTTGTGTTCTGTTAATTCATCTCACAGGGTTACAGCTTTCCCCTACAGAAACCTTTCCCTAAGACTGTTCTTCTGGCATTTGCAATGTGATATTTCGAAGCCCATAGAGGGCTATGGTGAAAAAGGAAATATCCTCCGTTAAAAACTGGAAAGAAGCTTTCTGAGAAACTGCTTTGTGGTCTGTTAATTCATCTCAGAGAGTTACAGCCTTCCCCTCAGAAGCCTTTCGCTAAGACTGTTCTTGTGGAATTTGCATAGTGATATTTGGAAGCCCATAGAGGGCTATGGTGAAAAAGGAAATATCTTCCGTTAAAAACGGGAAAGAAGATTTCTGAGTAACTGCTTTGTGTTCTCTTAACTCATCTCACTGATTTAAAACCTTCCCCTCCAGAAGCCCTCCGCAAAGACTGTTCTTGTGGAAATTGAAAAGTGATATTTGGAAGCCCATAGAGGGCTGTGGTGAAAAAGTAAATATGATCCGTTAAAAACAGAAAAGAAGCTGTGTGAGAAATTGCTTTGTGCTCTCTTAATTCATCTCACAGAGTTAAAACCTTCCCCTCCAGAACCCCTTCGCTAAGACTGTTCTTGTGGAATTTGAAAAGTGATATTTGGAAGCGCCTTCAGGGCTATGGTGAAAAAGGAAATTACCTAAGATAAAATCTGTAAAGACGCTTTCTGAGAAACTGCTTTGTGTTCTGTTAATTCATCTCACAGAGTTACAGCTTTCTTCTCAAGAAGCCGTTCACTAAGACTGTTCTGGTGGAATTTGCAAAGTGATATTTGGAAGCCGATAAAGGGCTGTGGTGAAAAAGGAAATAGCCTAAGATAAAATCTGAAAAGAAGATTTCTGAGAAACTACTTTGTGTTCTGTTAATTCAACTCACAGAACTACAGCTTTCCACTCAAGAAGCCTTACGCTAAAGCTGTTTTTGTGGAACTTGCAAAGTGATATTGGAAGCCCATGCAGGGCTATGGTGAAAAAGGAAATATCTTCCGTTAAAAACTGGAAAGAAGCTTTCTGAGAAACTACTTTGTGTTCTGCTAACTCACCTCGCAGAGTTACAGCTTTCCCTTCAAGAAGCCTTCCGCTAAGCCTGTTCTTGTAAAATTGGCAAAGTGATATTTGGAAGCCCGTAGAGGGCTATGGTGAAAAGAAATATGTTCAGTTAAAAAATGGAAAGTAGCTTTCTGAGAAACTGCTTTGTGTTCTGTTAATTCATCTAAGAGAGTTACAGCTTTCCCCTCAAGAAACCTTGGGCTAAGACTGTTCTTGTGGAAGATGCAAAGTGATATTTGGAAGCCCTTAGAGGGCTACGGTGAAAAAGGAAATATCTTCCATTAAAAACTGGAAAGAAGCCTTCTGAGAAACTGCTTTGTGTTCTCTTAATTCATCTCACAGACTTACAGCATTCCCCTCAAGAAGCCTTTCGCTAAGACTGTTCTTGTGGAATTGGCAAAGTGATATTTGGAAGCCCATAGAGGGCTACGGTGAAAAAGGAAATATCCTAAGTTAAAAATAGGAAAGAAGCTTTCTGAGAAACTGCTTTGTTTTCTGTTAATTCATCTCACAGAGTTACAGCTTTCACCTCAAGAAGCCATTCCCTAAGACTGTTCTTGTGACATTTTCAAAGTGATATTTGGAAGACCATAGTGGGCTACGGTGAAAAAGGAAATATACTAAGTTAAAAACTGAAAAGAAACATTCTGAGAAACTGCTTTGTGTTCTGTTAATTCATGTCACAGAGTTACAGCTTCCCCTTCAAGAAGCCTTTCGCTAAGGTTGTTCTTGTGGAATTGGCAAAGTGATATTTGGAAGCCCATAGAGTGCTATGGTGAAAAGTAAATATCTTCAGTTAAAAAATGGAAAGAGTCTTTCTGACAAAGTGCTTTGTGTTCTGTTAATTCATCTCACAGAGTTACACATTTCCCCTAAAGAAGCCTTTCGCAAAAACTGTTCTTGTGGAATTTTCAAAGTGATATTTGGAAGCCCCTAGGGGGCTATGGTGAAAAACGAACTATCTTCCGTTAAAAACTGGAAATAAGCTTTCAGAGAAACTGCTTTGTGTTCTGTTAATTCATCTCAAAAAGTTACAGCTTTCCCTTCAAGAAGCCTTTCGCTAAGTTTGTTCTTGTGGAATTTGCAAAGTGATATTTGAAGCCAATAGAGGGCTATGCTGAAAAAGGAAATATCTTCCGTAAAAAACTGGAAAGAAGCTTTCTGAGAAACTGCTTTGTGTTCTGCTAATTCATCTCACAGAGTTGCAGCTTTCCCTTCAAGAAGCCTTCCGCTAAGGCAGTTCTTGTAAAATTGGCAAGGTGATATGTGGTAGCTCGTAGAGGGCTATGGTGAAAAGGAAATATGTTCAGTTAAAAAATGGAAAGTAGCTTTCTGAGAAACTGCTTTGTGTTCTGTTAATTCATCTAACAGAGTTACAGCTTTCCCCTCAAGAAACCTTGGGCTAAGACTGTTCTTTTGGAATTTGCAAAGTGATATTTGGCAGCACGTAGAGGGCTATGGTGAAAAAGGAAATATCTTCTGTTAAAAACTGGAAAGAAGCTTTCTGAGAAACTGCTTTGTGTTCTGTTAATTCATCTCACAGAGTTACAGCTTTCCCTTCAAAAAGCCTTTCGCTAGGGCTGTTCTTGTGGAATTTCTAAAGTGATATTTGGAAGCCCATAGAGGGCTACGGTGGAAAAGGAGATATCTTCTGTTAAAAATTTGAAAGAAGCTGTGTGAGAAACTGCTTTGTGTTCTGTTAATTCATCTCACAGAGGTACAGCTTTTCCCTCAAGAAGCCTTTCGCAAAGGCTGTTCTTGTGGAATTTGCAAAGTGATATTTCGATGCCCTTAGAGGGCTATTTTGAAAAAGGAAATATCTTAAGTTAAAAACTGGAAAGAAGCTGTCTGAGAAACTGCTTTGTGTTCTGTTAATTCATCTCACAGAGTTACAGCTATCCCCTCAAAAGCCTTTTGCTACGACTGTTTTTGTAGAATTTGCAATGTGATATTTGTAAGCCCATAAACAGCTATGGTGAAAAAGGAAATATCTTCCGTTAAAAACGGGAAAGAAGCTTCCTGAGAAACTGCTTTGTATTCTGTTAATTCATCTCAAAGAGTTACAGATTTCCCCTGAAGAAACCTTTCGCTAAGACTGTTCTTGTGGAATTTGCAAAGTGCTATTTGGAAGCCCATAGAGGGCTATAGTGGAAAAGGAAATATCTTCTGTTAAAAACTGGAAAGAAACCTTCTGAGAATCTGCTTTGTGTTCTGTGAATTCATCTCGCAGAGTTACAGCTTTCCTTAAACAAGCCTTTGCTGAGGTTGTTCTTGCGGAACTTGCAAAGTGATATTTGAAAGCCCATAGAGGGCTATGGTGAAAAAGGAAATATCTTCAGTTAAAAAGTGGAAAGAAGCTTTCTGAGAAACTGCTTTGTGTTCGGTTAATTCTTCTCACAGAGTTACAGCTTTCCCCTCAAGAAGCCTTTCGCTAAGATTGTTCTTGTGGAATTTGCAAAGTGATATTTGGAATCCCTTAGAGGGCTACGGTGAAAAAGGAAATATCTTCAGCTAAATACTGGAAAGAAGCTGTCTCAGAAACTACTTTGTGTTCTGTTAATTCATCTCACAGAGTTACTGCTTTCCCCTCAAGAAGCCTTTTGCTGAGACTGTTCTAGTGGAATTTCCAAAGTGATATTTGGAACCCCAAGAAGGCTATGGTGAAAAAGGAAATATTTTCAGGTAAAAACTGGAAAGAAGCTTTCTGAGAAACTTCTTTGTGTTCTGTTAATTCATCTCAAAGAGTTACAACTTTCCCTTCAAGAAGCCTTTCGCAGGGAATGTTCTTGTGGAATTTGCAATGTGATATTTGAAAGGCCGTAGAGGTCTATGGTGAAAAAGGAAATATCTTCCTTTTAAAAACAGGAAAGAAGCTTTCTGAGAAACTGCTTTGTGTTCTTTAATTTATCTCACAGACTTACAGCCTTCACTTCAAGAAGCCTTTCGATAAGAGTGTTCTTGTGGAATTTGCAAAGTGATATTTGGAAGCCCATAGAGGGCTATGTTGAAAAAGGAAATATCTTCCGCTAAAAACCGAAAAGAAGCTCTCTGAGAAACCGCTTTGTGTTCTGTTAGTTCTTCTCACAGAGTTTCAGCTTTCTCCTCAAGAGGCCGTTCACTAAAACTGTTCTTGTGTCACTGGCCATCAGAGAAATGCAAATCAAAACCACAATGAGATACCATCTCACACCAGTTAGAATGGCGATCATTAAAAAGTCAGGAAACAACAGGTGCTGGAGAGGATGTGGAGAAATAGGAACACTTTTACACTCTTGGTGGGATTGTAAACTAGTTCAACCATTATGGAAAACAGTATGGCGATTCCTCAAGGATCTAGAACTAGATGTACCATATGACCCAGCCATCCCATTACTGGGTATATACCCAAAGGATTATAAATTATGCTGCTATAAGGACACATGCACACGTATGTTTATTGCAGCACTATTCACAATAGCAAAGACTTGGAATCAACCCAAATGTCCATCAGTGACAGATTGGATTAAGAAAATGTGGCACATATACACCATGGAATACTATGCAGCCATAAAAAAGGATGAGTTTGTGTCCTTTGTAGAGACATGGATGCAGCTGGAAACCATCATTCTTAGCAAACTATCACAAGAACAGAAAACCAAACACCGCATGTTCTCACTCGTAGGTGGGAACTGAACAATGAGATCACTTGGACTCGGGAAGGGGAACATCACACACCGGGGCCTATCATGGGGAGGGGGGAGGGGGGAGGGATTGCATTGGGAGTTATACCTGATGTAAATGACGAGTTGATGGGTGCAGCACACCAACATGGCACAAGTATACATATGTAGCAAACCTGCACGTTGTGCACATGTACCCTACAACTTGAAGTTTAATAATAATAAATAAATTAAAAAAAAAAAACTGTTCTTGTGAAATTTGCAAAGTGATATTCTTAAACCCATAGAGGGCTATGGTGAAAAAGGAAATGTCTTCTGTTAAATACTGGAAAGAAGCTTTCAGAGAAACTGCCGTGTGTTCTGTTAATACATCTCACCGAGTTACAGCTTTCCCCTCAAGAAGCTGTTGGCTAAGACTGTTCCATTGGAATCTGCAAAGTGATATTTGGAAGCCCGTAGAGGGCTATGGTGAAAAAGGAAATATCTTCCGTTAAAAACTGGAAAGAAGATTTCTGAGAAACTGCCGTGTGTTCTGTTAATACACCTCACTGAGTTACAGCTTTCCCCTCAAGAAGCCTTTCGCTAATACTGTTTTTGTGGTATTTGCAGAGTGATATTTGGAAGCCCATAGAGGGCAATTGTGAAAAAGGAAGTTTCTTCAGTTAAAAACTGGAAAGAAGTTTTCTTAGAAATTGCTTTGTGTTCTGTTAATTCATCTCACAGGGTTACAGCTTTCCCCTACAGAAACCTTTCCCTAAGACTCTTCTTCTGGCATTTGCAATGTGATATTTCGAAGCCCATAGAGGGCTATGGTGAAAAAGGAAATATCCTCCGTTAAAAACTGGAAAGAAGCTTTCTGAGAAACTGCTTTGTGTTCTGTTAATTCATCTCACAGAGTTACAGCCTTCCCCTCAGAAGCCTTTCGCTAAGACTGTTCTTGTGGAATTTGCATAGTGATATTTGGAAGCCCATAGAGGGCTATGGTGAAAAAGGAAATATCTTCCGTTAAAAACGGGAAAGAAGATTTCTGAGTAACTGCTTTGTGTTCTCTTAACTCATCTCACTGATTTAAAACCTTCCCCTCCAGAAGCCCTCCGCAAAGACTGTTCTTGTGGAAATTGCAAAGTGATATTTGGAAGCCCATAGAGGGCTGTGGTGAAAAAGTAAATATGATCCGTTAAAAACAGAAAAGAAGCTGTGTGAGAAATTGCTTTGTGCTCTCTTAATTCATCTCACAGAGTTAAAACCTTCCCCTCCAGAACCCCTTCGCTAAGACTGTACTTGTGGAATTTGAAAAGTGATATTTGGAAGCGCCTTCAGGGCTATGGTGAAAAAGGAAATTACCTAAGATAAAATCTGTAAAGACGCTTTCTGAGAAACTGCTTTGTGTTCTGTTAATTCATCTCACAGAGTTACAGCTTTCTTCTCAAGAAGCCATTCACTAAGACTGTTCTGGTGGAATTTGCAAAGTGATATTTGGAAGCCGATAAAGGGCTGTGGTGAAAAAGGAAATAGCCTAAGATAAAATCTGAAAAGAAGATTTCTGAGAAACTACTTTGTGTTCTGATAATTCAACTCACAGAACTACAGCTTTCCCCTCAAGAAGCCTTACGCTAAAGCTGTTTTTGTGGAACTTGCAAAGTGATATTGGAAGCCCATGCAGGGCTATGGTGAAAAAGGAAATATCTTCCGTTAAAAACTGGAAAGAAGCTTTCTGAGAAACTACTTTGTGTTCTGCTAACTCACCTCGCAGAGTTACAGATTTCCCTTCAAGAAGCCTTCCGCTAAGCCTGTTCTTGTAAAATTGGCAAAGTGATATTTGAAAGCCCTTAGAGGGCTATGGTGAAAAGAAATATGTTCAGTTAAAAAATGGAAAGTAGCTTTCTGAGAAACTGCTTTGTGTTCTGTTAATTCATCTCACAGAGTTACAGGTTTCCACTCAAGAAGTCTTTCGGTAAGACTGTTCTTGTGGAATTTGTAAAGTGATATTTGGAAGCCCATTGAGGGCTATGATGAAAAAGGAAATATCTTCCGTTAAAAACTGGAAATAGGTTTTCTGAGAAACTGCGTTGTGTTCTGTTACTTCATTTCACAGGGTTACAGCTTTCCTCTCAAGAAGCCTTTCCCTAAGACTGTTCTTGTGGAATTTGCAAAGAGATATTTGGAAGCTCTTAGAGTGCTATGGTGAAAAACGAAATATCTTCCATTGAAAACTGCAAAGAATCTTTCTGCGAAACTGCCTTGTGTTCTTTTAGTTCATCTCACAGAGTACAGCTTTCCCCTCCGGAAGCCTTTCGATAAGACAGTTCTGGAGGAATTTGCAAGTGATATTTGAAGGCCATAGACTGCTATGGTGAAAAAGAAAATATCTTCCTTTTAAAAACAGGAAAGAAGCTTTCTGAGAAACTGCTTTGTGTTCTTTAATTTATCTCACAGACTTACAGCTTTCCCTTCAAGAAGCCTTTCGATAAGAGTGTTCTTGTGGAATTTGCAAAGTGATATTTGGAAGCCCATAGAGGGCTATGTTGAAAAAGGAAATATCTTCAGTTAAAAACTAGAAAGTAGATTTTTGAGAAACTTCTTTGTGTTCTGTTAATTCATCTCACAGGGTTACAGCTTTTCCCTCAAGAAGCCCTCCGCAAAGACTCTTCTTGTGGAATTTGCAAAGTGATATTTGGAAGCCCTTAGAGGGCGATGGTGAAAAAGGAAATTACCTAAGATAAAAACTGAAAGGAAGCTTTCTGAGAAACTGCTTTGTGTTCTGTTAATTCATCTCCCAGATTTACAGCTTTCCCCTCAAGAAGCCTTTCGCTAAGACTGTTCTTGTGCGATTTGCAAAGTGATATTTGGAAGCCCATAGAGCGCTAAGGTGAAAAAGGAAATTTCTTCAGTTAAAAACTGGAAAGAAGGTTTCTGAGAAACTGTTTTGTGTTCTGTTAATTCATCTCACACAATTACAGCTTTCCCCTCCAGAAGCCTTTCCCTAAGCCTATTCTTGTGGAATTTGCAAAGTAATATTTAGAACCCCTAGAGGGCTATGGTGAAAAAGGAAATGTCTTCAGTTAAAAACTGGAAAGAAGCTTTCTGAGAAACTGCTTTGTGTTCTGTTAATTTATCTCACAGAGTTACAAATTTCTCCTCCAGAAGCCCTTCGTTAAGACTGTTCTTGTGGAATTTGCAAAGTGATATTTGGAAGCCCATAGAGGGCTATGGTGAAAAAGGAAATATCTTCCGCTAAAAACCGAAAAGAAGCTCTCTGAGAAACCGCTTTGTGTTCTGTTAGTTCTTCTCACAGAGTTTCAGCTTTCTCCTCAAGAGGCCGTTCACTAAAACTGTTCTTGTGTCACTGGCCATCAGAGAAATGCAAATCAAAACCACAATGAGATACCATCTCACACCAGTTAGAATGGCGATCATTAAAAAGTCAGGAAACAACAGGTGCTGGAGAGGATTTGAAGAAATAGGAACACTTTTACACTCTTGGTGGGATTGTAAACTAGTTCAACCATTATGGAAAACAGTATGGCGATTCCTCAAGGATCTAGAACTAGATGTACCATATGACCCAGCCATCCCATTACTGGGTATATACCCAAAGGATTATAAATTATGCTGCTATAAGGACACATGCCCACGTATGTTTATTGCAGCACTATTCACAATAGCAAAGACTTGGAATCAACCCAAATGTCCATCAGTGACAGATTGGATTAAGAGAATGTGGCACATATACACCATGGAATACTATGCAGCCATAAAAAAGGATGAGTTTGTGTCCTTTGTAGGGACATGGATGCAGCTGGAAACCATCATTCTTAGCAAACTATCACAAGAACAGAAAACCAAACACCGCATGTTCTCACTCGTAGGTGGGAACTGAACAATGAGATCACTTGGACTCGGGAAGGGGAACATCACACACCGGGGCCTATCATGGGGAGGGGGGAGGGGGGAGGGATTGCATTGGGAGTTATACCTGATGTAAATGATGAGTTGATGGGTGCAGCACACCAACATGGCACAAGTATACATATGTAGCAAACCTGCACGTTGTGCACATGTACCCTACAACTTGAAGTTTAATAATAATAAATAAATTAAAAAAAAAAAACTGTTCTTGTGAAATTTGCAAAGTGATATTCTTAAACCCATAGAGGGCTATGGTGAAAAAGGAAATGTCTTCTGTTAAATACTGGAAAGAAGCTTTCAGAGAAACTGCCGTGTGTTCTGTTAATACATCTCACCGAGTTACAGCTTTCCCGTCAAGAAGCTGTTGGCTAAGACTGTTCCATTGGAATCTGCAAAGTGATATTTGGAAGCCCGTAGAGGGCTATGGTGAAAAAGGAAATATCTTCCGTTAAAAACTGGAAAGAAGATTTCTGAGAAACTGCCGTGTGTTCTGTTAATACACCTCACTGAGTTACAGCTTTCCCCTCAAGAAGCCTTTCGCTAATACTGTGTTTGTGCTATTTGCAGAGTGATCTTTGGAAGCCCATAGAGGGCAATTGTGAAAAAGGAAATTTCTTCAGTTAAAAGCTGGAAAGAAGTTTTCTTAGAAATTGCTTTGTGTTCTGTTAATTCATCTCACAGGGTTACAGCTTTCCCCTACAGAAACCTTTCCCTAAGACTGTTCTTCTGGCATTTGCAATGTGATATTTCGAAGCCCATAGAGGGCTATGGTGAAAAAGGAAATATCCTCCGTTAAAAACTGGAAAGAAGCTTTCTGAGAAACTGCTTTGTGTTCTGTTAATTCATCTCACAGAGTTACAGCCTTCCCCTCAGAAGCCTTTCGCTAAGACTGTTCTTGTGGAATTTGCATAGTGATATTTGGAAGCCCATAGAGGGCTATGGTGAAAAAGGAAATATCTTCCGTTAAAAACGGGAAAGAAGATTTCTGAGTAACTGCTTTTTGTTCTCTTAACTCATCTCACTGATTTAAAACCTTCCCCTCCAGAAGCCCTCCGCAAAGACTGTTCTTGTGGAAATTGCAAAGTGATATTTGGAAGCCCATAGAGGGCTGTGGTGAAAAAGTAAATATGATCCGTTAAAAACTGAAAAGAAGCTGTGTGAGAAATTGCTTTGTGCTCTCTTAATTCATCTCACAGAGTTAAAACCTTCCCCTCCAGAACCCCTTCGCTAAGACTGTACTTGTGGAATTTGAAAAGTGATATTTGGAAGCACCTTCAGGGCTATGGTGAAAAAGGAAATTACCTAAGATAAAATCTGTAAAGACGCTTTCTGAGAAACTGCTTTGTGTTCTGTTAATTCATCTCACAGAGTTACACCTTTCTTCTCAAGAAGCCATTCACTAAGACTGTTCTGGTGGAATTTGCAAAGTGATATTTGGAAGCCGATAAAGGGCTGTGGTGAAAAAGGAAATAGCCTAAGGTAAAATCTGAAAAGAAGATTTCTGAGAAACTACTTTGTGTTCTGTTAATTCAACTCACAGAACTACAGCTTTCCCCTCAAGAAGCCTTATGCTAAAGCTGTTTTTGTGGAACTTGCAAAGTGATATTGGAAGCCCATGCAGGGCTATGGTGAAAAAGGAAATATCTTCCGTTAAAAACTGGAAAGAAGCTTTCTGAGAAACTACTTTGTGTTCTGCTAACTCACATCGCAGAGTTACAGCTTTCCCTTCAAGAAGCCTTCCGCTAAGCCTGTTCTTGTAAAAGTGGCAAAGTGATATTTGGAAGCCCGTAGAGGGCTATGGTGAAAAGAAATATGTTCAGTTAAAAAATGGAAAGTAGCTTTCTGAGAAACTGCTTTGTGTTCTGTTAATTCATCTCACAGAGTTACAGGTTTCCCCTCAAGAAGTCTTTCGGTAAGACTGTTCTTGTGGAATTTGTAAAGTGATATTTGGAAGCCCATTGAGGGCTATGATGAAAAAGGAAATATCTTCCGTTAAAAACTGGAAATAGGTTTTCTGAGAAACTGCGTTGTGTTCTGTTACTTCATTTCACAGGGTTACAGCTTTCCTCTCAAGAAGCCTTTCCCTAAGACTGTTCTTGTGGAATTTGCAAAGAGATATTTGGAAGCTCTTAGAGTGCTATGGTGAAAAACGAAATATCTTCCATTGAAAACTGCAAAGAATCTTTCTGCGAAACTGCCTTGTGTTCTTTTAGTTCATCTCACAGAGTACAGCTTTCCCCTCCGGAAGCCTTTCGATAAGACAGTTCTGGAGGAATTTGCAAGTGATATTTGAAGGCCATAGACTGCTATGGTGAAAAAGAAAATATCTTCCTTTTAAAAACGGGAAAGAAGCTTTCTGAGAAACTGCTTTGTGTTCTTTAATTTATCTCACAGACTTACAGCTTTCCCTTCAAGAAGCCTTTCGATAAGAGTGTTCTTGTGGAATTTGCAAAGTGATATTTGGAAGCCCATAGAGGGCTATATTGAAAAAGGAAATATCTTCAGTTAAAAACTGGAAAGTAGATTTTTGAGAAACTTCTTTGTGTTCTGTTAATTCATCTCACAGGGTTACAGCTTTTCCCTCAAGAAGCCCTCCGCAAAGACTCTTCTTGTGGAATTTGCAAAGTGATATTTGGAAGCCCTTAGAGGGCGATGGTGAAAAAGGAAATTACCTAAGATAAAAACTGAAAGGAAGCTTTCTAAGAAACTGCTTTGTGTTCTGTTAATTCATCTCCCAGATTTACAGCTTTCCCCTCAAGAAGCCTTTCGCTAAGACTGTTCTTGTGCGATTTGCAAAGTGATATTTGGAAGCCCATAGAGCGCTAAGGTGAAAAAGGAAATTTCTTCAGTTAAAAACTGGAAAGAAGGTTTCTGAGAAACTGTTTTGTGTTCTGTTAATTCATCTCACACAATTACAGCTTTCCCCTCCAGAAGCCTTTCCCTAAGCCTATTCTTGTGGAATTTGCAAAGTAATATTTAGAACCCCTAGAGGGCTATGGTGAAAAAGGAAATATCTTCAGTTAAAAACTGGAAAGAAGCTTTCTGAGAAACTGCTTTGTGTTCTGTTAATTTATCTCACAGAGTTACAAATTTCTCCTCCAGAAGCCCTTCGTTAAGACTGTTCTTGTGGAATTTGCAAAGTGATATTTGGAAGCCCATAGAGGGCTATGGTGAAAAAGGAATTATCTTCCGCTAAAAACCGAAAAGAAGCTCTCTGAGAAACCGCTTTGTGTTCTGTTAGTTCTTTTCACAGAGTTTCAGCTTTCTCCTCAAGAGGCCGTTCACTAAAACTGTTCTTGTGTCACTGGCCATCAGAGAAATGCAAATCAAAACCACAATGAGATACCATCTCACACCAGTTAGAATGGCGATCATTAAAAAGTCAGGAAACAACAGGTGCTGGAGAGGATGTGGAGAAATAGGAACACTTTTACACTCTTGGTGGGATTGTAAACTAGTTCAACCATTATGGAAAACAGTATGGCGATTCCTCAAGGATCTAGAACTAGATGTACCATATGACCCAGCCATCCCATTACTGGGTATATACCCAAAGGATTATAAATTACGCTGCTATAAGGACACATGCACACGTATGATTATTGCAGCATTATTCACAATAGCAAAGACTTGGAATCAACCCAAATGTCCATCAGTGACAGATTGGATTAAGAAAATGTGGCACATATACACCATGGAATACTATGCAGCCATAAAAAAGGATGAGTTTGTGTCCTTTGTAGGGACATGGATGCTGCTGGAAACCATCATTCTTAGCAAACTATCACAAGAACAGAAAACCAAACACCGCATGTTCTCACTCGTAGGTGGGAACTGAACAATGAGATCACTTGGACTCGGGAAGGGGAACATCACACACCGGGGCCTATCATGGGGAGGGGGGAGGGGGGAGGGATTGCATTGGGAGTTATACCTGATGTAAATGACGAGTTGATGGGTGCAGCACACCAACATGGCACAAGTATACATATGTAGCAAACCTGCACGTTGTGCACATGTACCCCACAACTTGAAGTTTAATAATAATAAATAAATTAAAAAAAAAAAAAACTGTTCTTGTGAAATTTGCAAAGCGATATTCTTAAACCCATAGAGGGCTATGGTGAAAAAGGACATGTCTTCTGTTAAGTACTGGAAAGAAGCTTTCAGAGAAACTGCCGTGTGTTCTGTTAATACATCTCACCGAGTTACAGCTTTCCCGTCAAGAAGCTGTTGGCTAAGACTGTTCCATTGGAATCTGCAAAGTGCTATTTGGAAGCCCATAGAGGGCTATGGTGAAAAAGGAAATATCTTCCGCTAAAAACCAAAAAGAAGCTCTTTGAGAAACCGCTTTGTGTTCTGTTAGTTCTTCTCACAGAGTTTCAGCTTTCTCCTCAAGAGGCCGTTCACTAAAACTGTTCTTGTGAAATTTGCAAAGTGATATTCTTAAACCCATAGAGGGCTATGGTGAAAAAGGAAATGTCTTCTGTTAAATACTGGAAAGAAGCTTTCAGAGAAACTGCCGGGTGTTCTGTTAATACATCTCACCGAGTTACAGCTTTCCCCTCAAGAAGCTGTTGGCTAAGACTGTTCCATTGGAATCTGCAAAGTGATATTTGGAAGCCCGTAGAGGGCTATGGTGAAAAAGGAAATATCTTCCGTTAAAAACTGGAAAGAAGATTTCTGAGAAACTGCCGTGTGTTCTGTTAATACACCTCACTGAGTTACAGCTTTCCCCTCAAGAAGCCTTTCGCTAATACTGTTTTTGTGGTATTTGCAGAGTGATATTTGGAAGCCCATAGAGGGCAATTGTGAAAAAGGAAATTTCTTCAGTTAAAAACTGGAAAGAAGTTTTCTTAGAAATTGCTTTGTGTTCTGTTAATTCATCTCACAGGGTTACAGCTTTCCCCTACAGAAACCTTTCCCTAAGACTGTTCTTCTGGCATTTGCAATGTGATATTTCGAAGCCCATAGAGGGCTATGGTGAAAAAGGAAATATCCTCCGTTAAAAACTGGAAAGAAGCTTTCTGAGAAACTGCTTTGTGGTCTGTTAATTCATCTCAGAGAGTTACAGCCTTCCCCTCAGAAGCCTTTCGCTAAGACTGTTCTTGTGGAATTTGCATAGTGATATTTGGAAGCCCATAGAGGGCTATGGTGAAAAAGGAAATATCTTCCGTTAAAAACGGGAAAGAAGATTTCTGAGTAACTGCTTTGTGTTCTCTTAACTCATCTCACTGATTTAAAACCTTCCCCTCCAGAAGCCCTCCGCAAAGACTGTTCTTGTGGAAATTGAAAAGTGATATTTGGAAGCCCATAGAGGGCTGTGGTGAAAAAGTAAATATGATCCGTTAAAAACAGAAAAGAAGCTGTGTGAGAAATTGCTTTGTGCTCTCTTAATTCATCTCACAGAGTTAAAACCTTCCCCTCCAGAACCCCTTCGCTAAGACTGTTCTTGTGGAATTTGAAAAGTGATATTTGGAAGCGCCTTCAGGGCTATGGTGAAAAAGGAAATTACCTAAGATAAAATCTGTAAAGACGCTTTCTGAGAAACTGCTTTGTGTTCTGTTAATTCATCTCACTGAGTTACAGCTTTCTTCTCAAGAAGCCGTTCACTAAGACTGTTCTGGTGGAATTTGCAAAGTGATATTTGGAAGCCGATAAAGGGCTGTGGTGAAAAAGGAAATAGCCTAAGATAAAATCTGAAAAGAAGATTTCTGAGAAACTACTTTGTGTTCTGTTAATTCAACTCACAGAACTACAGCTTTCCACTCAAGAAGCCTTACGCTAAAGCTGTTTTTGTGGAACTTGCAAAGTGATATTGGAAGCCCATGCAGGGCTATGGTGAAAAAGGAAATATCTTCCGTTAAAAACTGGAAAGAAGCTTTCTGAGAAACTACTTTGTGTTCTGCTAACTCACCTCGCAGAGTTACAGCTTTCCCTTCAAGAAGCCTTCCGCTAAGCCTGTTCTTGTAAAATTGGCAAAGTGATATTTGGAAGCCCGTAGAGGGCTATGGTGAAAAGAAATATGTTCAGTTAAAAAATGGAAAGTAGCTTTCTGAGAAACTGCTTTGTGTTCTGTTAATTCATCTAAGAGAGTTACAGCTTTCCCCTCAAGAAACCTTGGGCTAAGACTGTTCTTGTGGAAGATGCAAAGTGATATTTGGAAGCCCTTAGAGGGCTACGGTGAAAAAGGAAATATCTTCCATTAAAAACTGGAAAGAAGCCTTCTGAGAAACTGCTTTGTGTTCTCTTAATTCATCTCACAGACTTACAGCATTCCCCTCAAGAAGCCTTTCGCTAAGACTGTTCTTGTGGAATTGGCAAAGTGATATTTGGAAGCCCATAGAGGGCTACGGTGAAAAAGGAAATATCCTAAGTTAAAAACAGGAAAGAAGCTTTCTGAGAAACTGCTTTGTTTTCTGTTAATTCATCTCACAGAGTTACAGCTTTCACCTCAAGAAGCCATTCCCTAAGACTGTTCTTGTGACATTTTCAAAGTGATATTTGGAAGACCATAGTGGGCTACGGTGAAAAAGGAAATATACTAAGTTAAAAACTGAAAAGAAACATTCTGAGAAACTGCTTTGTGTTCTGTTAATTCATGTCACAGAGTTACAGCTTCCCCTTCAAGAAGCCTTTCGCTAAGGTTGTTCTTGTGGAATTGGCAAAGTGATATTTGGAAGCCCATAGAGTGCTATGGTGAAAAGTAAATATCTTCAGTTAAAAAATGGAAAGAGTCTTTCTGACAAAGTGCTTTGTGTTCTGTTAATTCATCTCACAGAGTTACACATTTCCCCTAAAGAAGCCTTTCGCAAAAACTGTTCTTGTGGAATTTTCAAAGTGATATTTGGAAGCCCCTAGGGGGCTATGGTGAAAAACGAACTATCTTCCGTTAAAAACTGGAAATAAGCTTTCAGAGAAACTGCTTTGTGTTCTGTTAATTCATCTCAAAAAGTTACAGCTTTCCCTTCAAGAAGCCTTTCGCTAAGTTTGTTCTTGTGGAATTTGCAAAGTGATATTTGAAGCCAATAGAGGGCTATGCTGAAAAAGGAAATATCTTCCGTAAAAAACTGGAAAGAAGCTTTCTGAGAAACTGCTTTGTGTTCTGCTAATTCATCTCACAGAGTTGCAGCTTTCCCTTCAAGAAGCCTTCCGCTAAGGCAGTTCTTGTAAAATTGGCAAGGTGATATGTGGTAGCTCGTAGAGGGCTATGGTGAAAAGGAAATATGTTCAGTTAAAAAATGGAAAGTAGCTTTCTGAGAAACTGCTTTGTGTTCTGTTAATTCATCTAACAGAGTTACAGCTTTCCCCTCAAGAAACCTTGGGCTAAGACTGTTCTTTTGGAATTTGCAAAGTGATATTTGGCAGCACGTAGAGGGCTATGGTGAAAAAGGAAATATCTTCTGTTAAAAACTGGAAAGAAGCTTTCTGAGAAACTGCTTTGTGTTCTGTTAATTCATCTCACAGAGTTACAGCTTTCCCTTCAAAAAGCCTTTCGCTAGGGCTGTTCTTGTGGAATTTCTAAAGTGATATTTGGAAGCCCATAGAGGGCTACGGTGGAAAAGGAGATATCTTCTGTTAAAAATTTGAAAGAAGCTGTGTGAGAAACTGCTTTGTGTTCTGTTAATTCATCTCACAGAGGTACAGCTTTTCCCTCAAGAAGCCTTTCGCAAAGGCTGTTCTTGTGGAATTTGCAAAGTGATATTTCGATGCCCTTAGAGGGCTATTTTGAAAAAGGAAATATCTTAAGTTAAAAACTGGAAAGAAGCTGTCTGAGAAACTGCTTTGTGTTCTGTTAATTCATCTCACAGAGTTACAGCTATCCCCTCAAAAGCCTTTTGCTACGACTGTTTTTGTAGAATTTGCAATGTGATATTTGTAAGCCCATAAACAGCTATGGTGAAAAAGGAAATATCTTCCGTTAAAAACGGGAAAGAAGCTTCCTGAGAAACTGCTTTGTATTCTGTTAATTCATCTCAAAGAGTTACAGATTTCCCCTGAAGAAACCTTTCGCTAAGACTGTTCTTGTGGAATTTGCAAAGTGCTATTTGGAAGCCCATAGAGGGCTATAGTGGAAAAGGAAATATCTTCTGTTAAAAACTGGAAAGAAACCTTCTGAGAATCTGCTTTGTGTTCTGTGAATTCATCTCGCAGAGTTACAGCTTTCCTTAAACAAGCCTTTGCTGAGGTTGTTCTTGCGGAACTTGCAAAGTGATATTTGAAAGCCCATAGAGGGCTATGGTGAAAAAGGAAATATCTTCAGTTAAAAAGTGGAAAGAAGCTTTCTGAGAAACTGCTTTGTGTTCGGTTAATTCTTCTCACAGAGTTACAGCTTTCCCCTCAAGAAGCCTTTCGCTAAGATTGTTCTTGTGGAATTTGCAAAGTGATATTTGGAATCCCTTAGAGGGCTACGGTGAAAAAGGAAATATCTTCAGCTAAATACTGGAAAGAAGCTGTCTCAGAAACTACTTTGTGTTCTGTTAATTCATCTCACAGAGTTACTGCTTTCCCCTCAAGAAGCCTTTTGCTGAGACTGTTCTAGTGGAATTTCCAAAGTGATATTTGGAACCCCAAGAAGGCTATGGTGAAAAAGGAAATATTTTCAGGTAAAAACTGGAAAGAAGCTTTCTGAGAAACTTCTTTGTGTTCTGTTAATTCATCTCAAAGAGTTACAACTTTCCCTTCAAGAAGCCTTTCGCAGGGACTGTTCTTGTGGAATTTGCAATGTGATATTTGAAAGGCCGTAGAGGTCTATGGTGAAAAAGGAAATATCTTCCTTTTAAAAACAGGAAAGAAGCTTTCTGAGAAACTGCTTTGTGTTCTTTAATTTATCTCACAGACTTACAGCCTTCCCTTCAAGAAGCCTTTCGATAAGAGTGTTCTTGTGGAATTTGTAAAGTGATATTTGGAAGCCCATTGAAGGCTATGATGAAAAAGGAAATATCTTCCGTTAAAAACTGGAAATAGGTTTTCTGAGAAACTGCGTTGTGTTCTGTTACTTCATTTCACAGGGTTACAGCTTTCCTCTCAAGAAGCCTTTCCCTAAGACTGTTCTTGTGGAATTTGCAAAGAGATATTTGGAAGCTCTTAGAGTGCTATGGTGAAAAACGAAATATCTTCCATTGAAAACTGGAAAGAATCTTTCAGCGAAACTGCCTTGTGTTCTTTTAGTTCATCTCACAGAGTACAGCTTTCCCCTCTGGAAGCCTTTCGATAAGACAGTTCTGGAGGAATTTGCAAGTGATATTTGAAGGCCATAGACTGCTATGGTGAAAAAGAAAATATCTTCCTTTTAAAAACAGGAAAGAAGCTTTCTGAGAAACTGCTTTGTGTTCTTTAATTTATCTCACAGACTTACAGCCTTCCCTTCAAGAAGCCTTTCGATAAGAGTGTTCTTGTGGAATTTGCAAAGTGATATTTGGAAGCCCATAGAGGGCTATGGTGAAAAAGGAAATATCTTCCGCTAAAAACCGAAAAGAAGCTCTCTGAGAAACCGCTTTGTGTTCTGTTAGTTCTTCTCACAGAGTTTCAGCTTTCTCCTCAAGAGGCCGTTCACTAAAACTGTTCTTGTGTCACTGGCCATCAGAGAAATGCAAATCAAAGCCACAATGAGATACCATCTCACACCAGTTAGAATGGCGATCATTAAAAAGTCAGGAAACAACAGGTGCTGGAGAGGATGTGGAGAAATAGGAACACTTTTACACTCTTGGTGGGATTGTAAACTAGTTCAACCATTATGGAAAACAGTATGGCGATTCCTCAAGGATCTAGAACTAGATGTACCATATGACCCAGCCATCCCATTACTGGGTATATACCCAAAGGATTATAAATTATGCTGCTATAAGGACACATGCACACGTATGTTTATTGCAGCACTATTCACAATAGCAAAGACTTGGAATCAACCCAAATGTCCATCAGTGACAGATTGGATTAAGAAAATGTGGCACATATACACCATGGAATACTACGCAGCCATAAAAAAGGATGAGTTTGTGTCCTTTGTAGGGACATGGATGCAGCTGGAAACCATCATTCTTAGCAAACTATCACAAGAACAGAAAACCAAACACCGCATGTTCTCACTCGTAGGTGGGAACTGAACAATGAGATCACTTGGACTCGGGAAGGGGAACATCACACACCGGGGCCTATCATGGGGAGGGGGGAGGGGGGAGGGATTGCATTGGGAGTTATACCTGATGTAAATGACGAGTTGATGGGTGCAGCACACCAACATGGCACAAGTATACATATGTAGCAAACCTGCACGATGTGCACATGTACCCTACAACTTGAAGTTTAATAATAATAAATAAATTTAAAAAAAAAAACTGTTCTTGTGAAATTTGCAAAGTGATATTCTTAAACCCATAGAGGAAAAAGGAAATGTCTTCTGTTAAATACTGGAAAGAAGCTTTCAGAGAAACTGCCGTGTGTTCTGTTAATACATCTCACCGAGTTACAGCTTTCCCGTCAAGAAGCTGTTGGCTAAGACTGTTCCATTGGAATCTGCAAAGTGATATTTGGAAGCCCGTAGAGGGCTATGGTGAGAAAGGAAATATCTTCCGTTAAAAACTGGAAAGAAGATTTCTGAGAAACTGCCGTGTGTTCTGTTAATACACCTCACTGAGTTACAGCTTTCCCCTCAAGAAGCCTTTCGCTAATACTGTTTTTGTGGTATTTGCAGAGTGATATTTGGAAGCCCAGAGAGGGCAATTGTGAAAAAGGAAATTTCTTCAGTTAAAAACTGGAAAGAAGTTTTCTTAGAAATTGCTTTGTGTTCTGTTAATTCATCTCACAGAGTTACAGCTTTCCCCTACAGAAACCTTTCCCTAAGACTGTTCTTCTGGCATTTGCAATGTGATATTTCGAAGCCCATAGAGGGCTATGGTGAAAAAGGAAATATCCTCCGTTAAAAACTGGAAAGAAGCTTTCTGAGAAACTGCTTTGTGTTGTGTTAATTCATCTCACAGAGTTACAGCCTTCCCCTCAGAAGCCTTTCGCTAAGACTGTTCTTGTGGAATTTGCATAGTGATATTTGGAAGCCCATAGAGGGCTATGGTGAAAAAGGAAATATCTTCCGTTAAAAACTGGAAAGAAGATTTCTGAGTAACTGCTTTGTGTTCTCTTAACTCATCTCACTGATTTAAAACCTTGCCCTCCAGAAGCCCTCCGCAAAGACTGTTCTTGTGGAAATTGAAAAGTGATATTTGGAAGCCCATAGAGGACTGGGGTGAAAAAGTAAATATGATCCGTTAAAAACTGAAAAGAAGCTGTGTGAGCAATTGCTTTGTGCTCTCTTAATTCATTTCACAGAGTTAAAACCTTCCCCTCCAGAACCCCTTCGCTAAGACTGTTCTTGTGGAATTTGAAAAGTGATATTTGGAAGCGCCTTCAGGGCTATGGTGAAAAAGGAAATTACCTAAGATAAAATCTGTAAAGACGCTTTCTGAGAAACTGCTTTGTGTTCTGTTAATTCATCTCACTGAGTTACAGCTTTCTTCTCAAGAAGCCGTTCACTAAGACTGTTCTGGTGGAATTTGCAAAGTGATATTTGGAAGCCGATAAAGGGCTGTGGTGAAAAAGGAAATAGCCTAAGATAAAATCTGAAAAGAAGATTTCTGAGAAACTACTTTGTCTTCTGTTAATTCAACTCACAGAACTACAGCTTTCCCCTCAAGAAGCCTTACGCTAAAGCTGTTTTTGTGGAACTTGCAAAGTGATATTGGAAGCCCATGCAGGGCTATGGTGAAAAAGGAAATATCTTCCGTTAAAAACTGGAAAGAAGCTTTCTGAGAAACTACTTTGTGTTCTGCTAACTCACCTCGCAGAGTTACAGCTTTCCCTTCAAGAAGCCTTCCGCTAAGCCTGTTCTTGTAAAATTGGCAAAGTGATATTTGGAAGCCCGTAGAGGGCTATGGTGAAAAGAAATATGTTCAGTTAAAAAATGGAAAGTAGCTTTCTGAGAAACTGCTTTGTGTTCTGTTAATTCATCTAAGAGAGTTACAGCTTTCCCCTCAAGAAACCTTGGGCTAAGACTGTTCTTGTGGAAGATGCAAAGTGATATTTGGAAGACCTTAGAGGGCTACGGTGAAAAAGGAAATATCTTCCATTAAAAACTGGAAAGAAGCCTTCTGAGAAACTGCTTTGTGTTCTCTTAATTCATCTCACAGACTTACAGCATTCCCCTCAAGAAGCCTTTCGCTAAGACTGTTCTTGTGGAATTGGCAAAGTGATATTTGGAAGCCCATAGAGGGCTACGGTGAAAAAGGAAATATCCTAAGTTAAAAACTGGAAAGAAGCTTTCTGAGAAACTGCTTTGTGTTCTGTTAATTCATCTCACAGAGTTACAGCTTTCACTTCAAGAAGCCATTCCCTAAGACTGCTCTTGTGACATTTTCAAAGTGATATTTGGAAGACCATAGAGGGCTACGGTGAAAAAGGAAATATACTAAGTTAAAAACTGAAAAGAAACATTCTGAGAAACTGCTTTGTGTTCTGTTAATTCATCTCACAGAGTTACAGGTTTCCCCTCAAGAAGTCTTTCGGTAAGACTGTTCTTGTGGAATTTGTAAAGTGATATTTGGAAGCCCATTGAGGGCTATGATGAAAAAGGAAATATCTTCCGTTAAAAACTGGAAATAGGTTTTCTGAGAAACTGCGTTGTGTTCTGTTACTTCATTTCACAGGGTTACAGCTTTCCTCTCAAGAAGCCTTTCCCTAAGACTGTTCTTGTGGAATTTGCAAAGAGATATTTGGAAGCTCTTAGAGTGCTATGGTGAAAAACGAAATATCTTCCATTGAAAACTGCAAAGAATCTTTCTGCGAAACTGCCTTGTGTTCTTTTAGTTCATCTCACAGAGTACAGCTTTCCCCTCCGGAAGCCTTTCGATAAGACAGTTCTGGAGGAATTTGCAAGTGATATTTGAAGGCCATAGACTGCTATGGTGAAAAAGAAAATATCTTCCTTTAAAAACAGGAAAGAAGCTTTCTGAGTAACTGCTTTGTGTTCTTTAATTTATCTCACAGACTTACAGCTTTCCCTTCAAGAAGCCTTTCGATAAGTGTGTTCTTGTGGAATTTGCAAAGTGATATTTGGAAACCCATTGAGGGCTATGTTGAAAAAGGAAATATCTTCAGTTAAAAACTGGAAAGTAGATTTTTGAGAAACTTCTTTGTGTTCTGTTAATTCATCTCACAGGGTTACAGCTTTTCCCTCAAGAAGCCCTCCGCAAAGACTCTTCTTGTGGAATTTGCAAAGTGATATTTGGAAGCCCTTAGAGGGCGATGGTGAAAAAGGAAATTACCTAAGATAAAAACTGAAAGGAAGCTTTCTGAGAAACTGCTTTGTGTTCTGTTAATTCATCTCCCAGATTTACAGCTTTCCCCTCAAGAAGCCTTTCGCTAAGACTGTTCTTGTGCGATTTGCAAAGTGATATTTGGAAGCCCATAGAGCGCTAAGGTGAAAAAGGAAATTTCTTCAGTTAAAAACTGGAAAGAAGGTTTCTGAGAAACTGTTTTGTGTTCTGTTAATTCATCTCACACAATTACAGCTTTCCCCTCCAGAAGCCTTTCCCTAAGCCTATTCTTGTGGAATTTGCAAAGTAATATTTAGAACCCCTAGAGGGCTATGGTGAAAAAGGAAATATCTTCAGTTAAAAACTGGAAAGAAGCTTTCTGAGAAACTGCTTTGTGTTCTGTTAATTTATCTCACAGAGTTACAAATTTCTCCTCCAGAAGCCCTTCGTTAAGACTGTTCTTGTGGAATTTGCAAAGTGATATTTGGAAGCCCATAGAGGGCTATGGTGAAAAAGGAAATATCTCCCGCTAAAAACCGAAAAGAAGCTCTCTGAGAAACCGCTTTGTGTTCTGTTAGTTCTTCTCACAGAGTTTCAGCTTTCTCCTCAAGAGGCCGTTCACTAAAACTGTTCTTGTGTCACTGGCCATCAGAGAAATGCAAATCAAAACCACAATGAGATACCATCTCACACCAGTTAGAATGGCGATCATTAAAAAGTCAGGAAACAACAGGTGCTGGAGAGGATGTGGAGAAATAGGAACACTTTTACACTCTTGGTGGGATTGTAAACTAGTTCAACCATTATGGAAAACAGTATGGCGATTCCTCAAGGATGTAGAACTAGATGTACCATATGACCCAGCCATCCCATTACTAGGTATATACCCAAAGGATTATAAATTATGCTGCTATAAGGACACATGCACACGTATGTTTATTGCAGCACTATTCACAATAGCAAAGACTTGGAATCAACCCAAATGTCCATCAGTGACAGATTGGATTAAGAAAATGTGGCACATATACACCATGGAATACTATGCAGCCATAAAAAAGGATGAGTTTGTGTCCTTTGTAGGGACATGGATGCAGCTGGAAACCATCATTCTTAGCAAACTATCACAAGAACAGAAAACCAAACACCGCATGTTCTCACTCGTAGGTGGGAACTGAACAATGAGATCACTTGGACTCGGGAAGGGGAACATCACACACCGGGGCCTATCATGGGGAGGGGGGAGGGGGGAGGGATTGCATTGGGAGTTATACCTGATGTAAATGACGAGTTGATGGGTGCAGCACACCAACATGGCACAAGTATACATATGTAGCAAACCTGCACGTTGTGCACATGTACCCTACAACTTGAAGTTAATAATAATAAATAAATTTAAAAAAAAAAAAAACTGTTCTTGTGAAATTTGCATAGTGATATTCTTAAACCCATAGAGGAAAAAGGAAATGTCTTCTGTTAAATACTGGAAAGAAGCTTTCAGAGAAACTGCCGTGTGTTCTGTTAATACATCTCACCGAGTTACAGCTTTCCCGTCAAGAAGCTGTTGGCTAAGACTGTTCCATTGGAATCTGCAAAGTGATATTTGGAAGCCCGTAGAGGGCTATGGTGAGAAAGGAAATATCTTCCGTTAAAAACTGGAAAGAAGATTTCTGAGAAACTGCCGTGTGTTCTGTTAATACACCTCACTGAGTTACAGCTTTCCCCTCAAGAAGCCTTTCGCTAATACTGTTTTTGTGGTATTTGCAGAGTGATATTTGGAAGCCCAGAGAGGGCAATTGTGAAAAAGGAAATTTCTTCAGTTAAAAACTGGAAAGAAGTTTTCTTAGAAATTGCTTTGTGTTCTGTTAATTCATCGCACAGAGTTACAGCTTTCCCCTACAGAAACCTTTCCCTAAGACTGTTCTTCTGGCATTTGCAATGTGATATTTCGAAGCCCATAGAGGGCTATGGTGAAAAAGGAAATATCCTCCGTTAAAAACTGGAAAGAAGCTTTCTGAGAAACTGCTTTGTGTTGTGTTAATTCATCTCACAGAGTTACAGCCTTCCCCTCAGAAGCCTTTCACTAAGACTGTTCTTGTGGAATTTGCATAGTGATATTTGGAAGCCCATAGAGGGCTATGGTGAAAAAGGAAATATCTTCCGTTAAAAACTGGAAAGAAGATTTCTGAGTAACTGCTTTGTGTTCTCTTAACTCATCTCACTGATTTAAAACCTTCCCCTCCAGAAGCCCTCCGCAAAGACTGTTCTTGTGGAAATTGCAAAGTGATATTTGGAAGCCCATAGAGGACTGGGGTGAAAAAGTAAATATGATCCGTTAAAAACTGAAAAGAAGCTGTGTGAGCAATTGCTTTGTGCTCTCTTAATTCATTTCACAGAGTTAAAACCTTCCCCTCCAGAACCCCTTCGCTAAGACTGTTCTTGTGGAATTTGAAAAGTGATATTTGGAAGCGCCTCCAGGGCTATGGTGAAAAAGGAAATTACCTAAGATAAAATCTGTAAAGACGCTTTCTGAGAAACTGCTTTGTGTTCTGTTAATTCATCTCACTGAGTTACAGCTTTCTTCTCAAGAAGCCGTTCACTAAGGCTGTTCTGGTGGAATTTGCAAAGTGATATTTGGAAGCCGATAAAGGGCTGTGGTGAAAAAGGAAATAGCCTAAGATAAAATCTGAAAAGAAGATTTCTGAGAAACTACTTTGTGTTCTGTTAATTCAACTCACAGAACTACAGCTTTCCCCTCAAGAAGCCTTACGCTAAAGCTGTTTTTGTGGAACTTGCAAAGTGATATTGGAAGCCCATGCAGGGCTATGGTGAAAAAGGAAATATCTTCCGTTAAAAACTGGAAAGAAGCTTTCTGAGAAACTACTTTGTGTTCTGCTAACTCACCTCGCAGAGTTACAGCTTTCCCTTCAAGAAGCCTTCCGCTAAGCCTGTTCTTGTAAAATTGGCAAAGTGATATTTGGAAGCCCGTAGAGGGCTATGGTGAAAAGAAATATGTTCAGTTAAAAAATGGAAAGTAGCTTTCTGAGAAACTGCTTTGTGTTCTGTTAATTCATCTAAGAGAGTTACAGCTTTCCCCTCAAGAAAACTTGGGCTAAGACTGTTCTTGTGGAAGATGCAAAGTGATATTTGGAAGCCCTTAGAGGGCTACGGTGAAAAAGGAAATATCTTCCATTAAAACCTGGAAAGAAGCCTTCTGAGAAACTGCTTTGTGTTCTCTTAATTCATCTCACAGACTTACAGCATTCCCCTCAAGAAGCCTTTCGCTAAGACTGTTCTTGTGGAATTGGCAAAGTGATATTTGGAAGCCCATAGAGGGCTACGGTGAAAAAGGAAATATCCTAAGTTAAAAACTGGAAAGAAGCTTTCTGAGAAACTGCTTTGTTTTCTGTTAATTCATCTCACAGAGTTACAGCTTTCACCTCAAGAAGCCATTCCCTAAGACTGTTCTTGTGACATTTTCAAAGTGATATTTGGAAGACCATAGAGGGCTACGGTGAAAAAGGAAATATACTAAGTTAAAAACTGAAAAGAAACATTCTGAGAAACTGCTTTGTGTTCTGTTAATTCATGTCACAGAGTTACAGCTTTCCCTTCAAGAAGCCTTTCGCTAAGGTTGTTCTTGTGGAATTGGCAAAGTGATATTTGGAAGCCCATAGAGTGCTATGGTGAAAAGTAAATATCTTCAGTTAAAAAATGGAAAGAGTCTTTCTGACAAAGTGCTTTGTGTTCTGTTATTTCATCTCACAGAGTTACACATTTCCGCTAAAGAAGCCTTTCGCAAAAACTGTTCTTGTGGAATTTTCAAAGTGATATTTGGAAGCCCCTAGGGGGCTATGGTGAAAAAGGAACTATCTTCCGTTAAAAACTGGAAATAAGCTTTCAGAGAAACTGCTTTGTGTTCTGTTAATTCATCTCAAAAAGTTACAGCTTTCCCTTCAAGGAGCCTCTCGCTAAGTTTGTTCTTTTGGAATTTGCAAAGTGATATTTGAAGCCAATAGAGGGCTATGCTGAAAAAGGAAATATCTTCCGTAAAAAACTGGAAAGAAGCTTTCTGAGAAACTGCTTTGTGTTCTGCTAATTCATCTCACAGAGTTACAGCTTTCCCTTCAAGAAGCCTTCCGCTAAGGCAGTTCTTGTAAAATTGGCAAGGTGATATGTGGAAGCCCGTAGAGGGCTATGGTGAAAAGGAAATATGTTCAGTTAAAAAATGGAAAGTAGCTTTCTGAGAAACTGCTTTGTGTTCTGTTAATTCATCTAACAGAGTTACAGCTTTCCCCTCAAGAAACCTTGGGCTAAGACTGTTCTTTTGGAATTTGCAAAGTGATATTTGGCAGCACGTAGAGGGCTATGGTGAAAAAGGAAATATCTTCTGTTAAAAACTGGAAAGAAGCTTTCTGAGAAACTGCTTTGTGTTCTGTTAATTCATCTCACAGAGTTACAGCTTTCCCTTCAAAAAGCCTTTCGCTAGGGCTGTTCTTGTGGAATTTCTAAAGTGATATTTGGAAGCCCATAGAGGGCTACGGTGGAAAAGGAGATATCTTCCATTAAAAATTTGAAAGAAGCTGTGTGAGAAACTGCTTTGTGTTCTGTTAATTCATCTCACAGAGGTACAGCTTTTCCCTCAAGAAGCCTTTTGCAAAGGCTGTTCTTGTGGAATTTGCAAAGTGATATTTGGATGCCCTTACAGGGCTATGTTGAAAAAGGAAATATCTTAAGTTAAAAACTGGAAAGAAGCTGTCTGAGAAACTGCTTTGTGTTCTGTTAATTCATCTCACAGAGTTACAGCTATCCCGTCAAAAGCCTTTTGCTACGACTGTTTTTGTAGAATTTGCAATGTGATATTTGTAAGCCCATAGAGAGCTATGGTGAAAAAGGAAATATCTTCCGTTAAAAACGGGAAAGAAGCTTCCTGAGAAACTGCTTTGTATTCTGTTAATTCATCTCACAGAGTTACAGATTTCCCCTGAAGAAACTTTTCGCTAAGACTGTTCTTGTGGAATTTGCAAAGTGCTATTTGGAAGCCCATAGAGGGCTATAGTGAAAAAGGAAATATCTTATGTTAAAAACTGGAAAGAAACCTTCTGAGAATCTGCTTTGTGTTCTGTGAATTCATCTCGCAGAGTTACAGCTTTCCTTAAACAAGCCTTTCGCTGAGGTTGTTCTTGCGGAACTTGCAAAGTGATATTTGGAAGCCCATAGAGGGCTATGGTGAAAAAGGAAATATCTTCAGGTAAAAAGTGGGAAGAAGCTTTCTGAGAAACTGCTTTGTGTTCGGTTAATTCTTCTCACAGAGTTACAGCTTTCCCCTCAAGAAGCCTTTCGCTAAGATTGTTCTTGTGGAATTTGCAAAGTGATATTTGGAATCCCTTAGAGGGCTACGGTGAAAAAGGAAATATCTTTCGTTAAAAACTGGAAAGAATCTTTCTGAGAAACGGCTTTGTGTTCTGTTAATTCATCTCAAAGAGTTACAGCTTTCACCTCAAAGAGGCTTTCGCTAAGACTGTTCATGTGTAATTTGCAAAGTGATATTTTGAAGCCCATAGAGGGCTGTGGTGAAAAAGGAAATATCTTCAGCTAAATACTGGAAAGAAGGTGTCTCAGAAACTACTTTGTGTTCTGTTAATTCATCTCACAGAGTTACTGCTTTCCCCTCAAGAAGCCTTTTGCTGAGACTGTTCTAGTGGAATTTCCAAAGTGATATTTGGAACCCCAAGAAGGCTATGGTGAAAAAGGAAATATTTTCAGGTAAAAACTGGAAAGAAGCTTTCTGAGAAACTTCTTTGTGTTCTGTTAATTCATCTCAAAGAGTTACAACTTTCCCTTCAAGGAGCCTTTCACAGGGACTTTTCTTGTGGAATTTGCAAAGTGATATTTGGAAGGCCGTAGAGGTCTATGGTGAAAAAGGAAATATCTTCCGTTAAAAACTGAAAAGCAGCTTTCTGAGAAACTGCTTTGTGTTCTGTTAATTCATCTCACAGAGTTACAGGTTTCCCCTCAAGAAGTCTTTCGGTAAGACTGTTCTTGTGGAATTTGTAAAGTGATATTTGGAAGCCCATTGAGGGCTATGATGTAAAAGGAAATATCTTCCGTTAAAAACTGGAAATAGGTTTTCTGAGAAACTGCGTTGTGCTCTGTTACTTCATTTCACAGGGTTACAGCTTTCCTCTCAAGAAGCCTTTCCCTAAGACTGTTCTTGTGGAATTTGCAAAGAGATATTTGGAAGCTCTTAGAGTGCTATGGTGAAAAACGAAATATCTTCCATTGAAAACTGGAAAGAATCTTTCTGCGAAACTGCCTTGTGTTCTTTTAGTTCATCTCACAGAGTACAGCTTTCCCCTCCGGAAGCCTTTCGATAAGACAGTTCTGGAGGAATTTGCAAGTGATATTTGAAGGCCATAGACTGCTATGGTGAAAAAGAAAATATCTTCCTTTAAAAACAGGAAAGAAGCTTTCTGAGAAACTGCTTTGTGTTCTTTAATTTATCTCACAGACTTACAGCTTTCCCTTCAAGAAGCCTTTCGATAAGAGTGTTCTTGTGGAATTTGCAAAGTGATATTTGGAAGCCCATAGAGGGCTATGTTGAAAAAGGAAATATCTTCAGTTAAAAACTGGAAAGTAGATTTTTGAGAAACTTCTTTGTGTTCTGTTAATTCGTATCACAGGGTTACAGCTTTTCCCTCAAGAAGCCCTCCGCAAAGACTCTTCTTGTGGAATTTGCAAAGTGATATTTGGAAGCCCTTAGAGGGCGATGGTGAAAAAGGAAATTACCTAAGATAAAAACTGAAAGGAAGCTTTCTGAGAAACTGCTTTGTGTTCTGTTAATTCATCTCCCAGATTTACAGCTTTCCCCTCAAGAAGCCTTTCGCTAAGACTGTTCTTGTGTGATTTGCAAAGTGATATTTGGAAGCCCATAGAGTGCTAAGGTGAAAAAGGAAATTTCTTCAGTTAAAAACTGGAAAGAAGGTTTCTGAGAAACTGTTTTGTGTTCTGTTAATTCATCTCACACAATTACAGCTTTCCCCTCCAGAAGCCTTTCCCTAAGCCTATTCTTGTGGAATTTGCAAAGTAATATTTAGAACCCCTAGAGGGCTATGGTGAAAAAGGAAATATCTTCAGTTAAAAACTGGAAAGAAGCTTTCTGAGAAACTGCTTTGTGTTCTGTTAATTTATCTCACAGAGTTACAAATTTCTCCTCCAGAAGCCCTTCGTTAAGACTGTTCTTGTGGAATTTGCAAAGTGATATTTGGAAGCCCATAGAGGGCTATGGTGAAAAAGGAAATATCTTCCATTAAAAACCGAAAAGAAGCTCTCTGAGAAACCGCTTTGTGTTCTGTTAGTTCTTCTCACAGAGTTTCAGCTTTCTCCTCAAGAGGCCGTTCACTAAAACTGTTCTTGTGTCACTGGCCATCAGAGAAATGCAAATCAAAACCACAATGAGATACCATCTCACACCAGTTAGAATGGCGATCATTAAAAAGTCAGGAAACAACAGGTGCTGGAGAGGATGTGGAGAAATAGGAACACTTTTACACTCTTGGTGGGATTGTAAACTAGTTCAACCATTATGGAAAACAGTATGGCGATTCCTCAAGGATCTAGAACTAGATGTACCATATGACCCAGCCATCCCATTACTGGGTATATACCCAAAGGATTATAAATTATGCTGCTATAAGGACACATGCCCACGTATGTTTATTGCAGCACTATTCACAATAGCAAAGACTTGGAATCAACCCAAATGTCCATCAGTGACAGATTGGATTAAGAAAATGTGGCCCATATACACCATGGAATACTATGCAGCCATAAAAAAGGATGAGTTTGTGTCCTTTGTAGGGACATGGATGCAGCTGGAAACCATCATTCTTAGCCAACTATCACAAGAACAGAAAACCAAACACCGCATGTTCTCACTCGTAGGTGGGAACTGAACAATGAGATCACTTGGACTCGGGAAGGGGAACATCACACACCGGGGCCTATCATGGGGAGGGGGGAGGGGGGAGGGATTGCATTGGGAGTTATACCTGATGTAAATGACGAGTTGATGGGTGCAGCACACCAACATGGCACAAGTATACATATGTAGCAAACCTGCACGTTGTGCACATGTACCCTACAACTTGAAGTTTAATAATAATAAATAAATTTTAAAAAAAAACTGTTCTTGTGAAATTTGCAAAGTGATATTCTTAAACCCATAGAGGGCTATGATGAAAAAGGAAATGTCTTCTGTTAAATACTGGAAAGAAGCTTTCAGAGAAACTGCCGTGTGTTCTGTTAATACATCTCACCGAGTTACAGCTTTCCCGTCAAGAAGCTGTTGGCTAAGACTGTTCCATTGGAATCTGCAAAGTGATATTTGGAAGCCCGTAGAGGGCTATGGTGAAAAAGGAAATATCTTCCGTTAAAAACTGGAAAGAAGATTTCTGAGAAACTGCCGTGTGTTCTGTTAATACACCTCACTGAGTTACAGGTTTCCCCTCAAGAAGCCTTTCGCTAATACTGTTTTTGTGCTATTTGCACAGTGATATTTGGAAGCCCATAGAGGGCAATTGTGAAAAAGGAAATTTCTTCAGTTAAAAACTGGAAAGAAGTTTTCTTAGAAATTGCTTTGTGTTCTGTTAATTCATCTCACAGAGTTACAGCTTTCCCCTACAGAAACCTTTCCCTAAGACTGTTCTTCTGGCATTTGCAATGTGATATTTCGAAGCCCATAGAGGGCTATGGTGAAAAAGGAAATATCCTCCGTTAAAAACTGGAAAGAAGCTTTCTGAGAAACTGCTTTGTGTTCTGTTAATTCATCTCACAGAGTTACAGCCTTCCCCTCAGAAGCCTTTCGCTAAGACTGTTCTTGTGGAATTTGCATAGTGATATTTGGAAGCCCATAGAGGGCTATGGTGAAAAAGGAAATATCTTCCGTTAAACCTGGAAAGAAGATTTCTGAGTAACTGCTTTGTGTTCTCTTAACTCATCTCACTGATTTAAAACCTTCCCCTCCAGAAGCCCTCCGCAAAGACTGTTCTTGTGGAAATTGCAAAGTGATATTTGGAAGCCCATAGAGGGCTGTGGTGAAAAAGTAAATATGATCCATTAAAAACAGAAAAGAAGCTTTGTGAGAAATTGCTTTGTGCTCTCTTAATTCATCTCACAGAGTTAAAACCTTCCCCTCCAGAACCCCTTCGCTAAGACTGTTCTTGTGGAATTTGAAAATTGATATTTGGAAACGCCATCAGGACTATGGTGAAAAAGGAAATTACCTAAGATAAAACCTGTAAAGACGCTTTCTGAGAAACTGCTTTGTATTCTGTTAATTCATCTCACTGAGTTACAGCATTCTTCTCAAGAAGCCGTTCACTAAGACTGTTCTGGTGGAATTTGCAAAGTGATATTTGGAAGCCGATAAAGGGCTGTGATGAAAAAGGAAATAGCCTAAGATAAAATCTGAAAAGAAGATTTCTGAGAAACTACTTTGTGTTCTGTTAATTCAACTCACAGAACTACAGCTTTCCCCTGAAGAAGCCTTACGCTAAAGCTGTTTTTGTGGAACTTGCAAAGTGATATTGGAAGCCCATGCAGGGCTATGGTGAAAAAGGAAATATCTTCCGTTAAAAACTGGAAAGAAGCTTTCTGAGAAACTACTTTGTGTTCTGCTAACTCACCTCGCAGAGTTACAGCTTTCCCTTCAAGAAGCCTTCCGCTAAGCCTGTTCTTGTAAAATTGGCAAAGTGATATTTGGAAGCCCGTAGAGGGCTATGGTGAAAAGAAATATGTTCAGTTATAAAATGGAAAGTAGCTTTCTGAGAAACTGCTTTGTGTTCTGTTAATTCATCTAAGAGAGTTACAGCTTTCCCCTCAAGAAAACTTGGGCTAAGACTGTTCTTGTGGAAGATGCAAAGTGATATTTGGAAGCCCTTAGAGGGCTACGGTGAAAAAGGAAATATCTTCCATTAAAAACTGGAAAGAAGCCTTCTGAGAAACTGCTTTGTGTTCTCTTAATTCATCTCACAGACTTACAGCATTCCCCTCAAGAAGCCTTTCGCTAAGACTGTTCTTGTGGAATTGGCAAAGTGATATTTGGAAGCCCATAGAGGGCTACGGTGAAAAAGGAAATATCCTAAGTTAAAAACTGGAAAGAAGCTTTCTGAGAAACTGCTTTGTTTTCTGTTAATTCATCTCACAGAGTTGCAGCTTTCACCTCAAGAAGCCATTCCCTAAGACTGCTCTTGTGACATTTTCAAAGTGATATTTGGAAGACCATAGAGGGCTACGGTGAAAAAGGAAATATACTAAGTTAAAAACTGAAAAGAAACATTCTGAGAAACTGCTTTGTGTTCTGTTAATTCATGTCACAGAGTTACAGCCTTCCCTTCAAGAAGCCTTTCGCTAAGGTTGTTCTTGTGGAATTGGCAAAGTGATATTTGGAAGCCCATAGAGTGCTATGGTGGAAAGTAAATATCTTCAGTTAAAAAATGGAAAGAGTCTTTCTGACAAAGTGCTTTGTGTTCTGTTACTTCATCTCACAGAGTTACACATTTCCCCTAAAGAAGCCTTTCGCAAAAACTGTTCTTGTGGAATTTTCAAAGTGATATTTAGAAGCCCCTAGTGGGCTATGGTGAAAAAGGAACTATCTTCCGTTAAAAACTGGAAATAAGCTTTCAGAGAAACTGCTTTGTGTTCTGTTAATTCATCTCACAGAGTTACAGCTTTCTTCTCAAGAAGCCATTCACTAAGACTGTTCTGGTGGAATTTGCAAAGTGATATTTGGAAGCCCATAGAGGGCTATGGTGAAAAAGGAAATATCTTCCGTTAAAAACTGGAAAGAATATTTCTGAGTAACTGCTTTGTGTTCTCTTAACTCATCTCACTGATTTAAAACCTTCCCCTCCAGAAGCCCTCCGCAAAGACTGTTCTTGTGGAAATTGCAGAGTAATATTTGGAAGCCCATAGAGGGCTGTGGTGAAAAACTAAATATGATCCGTTAAAAACAGAAAAGAAGCTTTGTGAGAAATTGCTTTGTGCTCTCTTAATTCATCTCACAGAGTTAAAACCTTCCCCTCCAGAACCCCTTCGCTAAGACTGTTCTTGTGGAATTTGAAAAGTGATATTTGGAAGCGCCTTCAGGGCTATGGTGAAAAAGGAAATTACCTAAGATAAAATCTGTAAAGACGCTTTCTGAGAAACTGCTTTGTGTTCTGTTAATTCATCTCACTGAGTTACAGCTTTCTTCTCAAGAAGCCGTTCACTAAGACTGTTCTGGTGGAATTTGCAAAGTGATATTTGGAAGCCGATAAAGGGCTGTGGTGAAAAGGGAAATAGCCTAAGATAAAATCTGAAAAGAAGATTTCTGAGAAACTACTTTGTGTTCTGTTAATTCAACTCACAGAACTACAGCTTTCCCCTCAAGAAGCCTTACGCTAAAGCTGTTTTTGTGGAACTTGCAAAGTGATATTGGAAGCCCATGCAGGGCTATGGTGAAAAAGGAAATATCTTCCGTTAAAAACTGGAAAGAAGCTTTCTGAGAAACTACTTTGTGTTCTGCTAACTCACCTCGCAGAGTTACAGCTTTCCCCTGAAGAAGCCTTTCGCTAAGACTGTTCTTGTGTAATTTGCAGAGTGTTATTTGTGAGCTCATAGAGGGCTATGGTGAAAATGGAAATATCCTAAGATGAAAACCGAAAAGAAGCTTTCTGAAAACTTCTTTGTGGTCTGATAGTTCATCTCACAGAGTTACAGCTTTTCCTTCAAGAAGTCGTTCACTTAGACTGTTTTTGTGAAATTTGAAAAGTGATATTTGGAAGTCGATAGAGGGCTATGGTGGAAAAGGAAATATCTTCCGTTAAAATCGGGAAAGAAGCTTTCTGAGAAACTGCCCTGTGTTCTGTTAACACATTTCACCAAGTTACAGCTTTCCACAAAAGAAATCTTTGGCTAAGATTGTTCTTGTGGGATTTGCAAAGTGATATTTGGAAGCCCATAGGGGGCTTGTTGAAAAAGGAAAGATCTTCAGTTAAAAACTGACAAGAAGCTTTCTGAGAAACTGCTTTGTGTTCTGTTAATTCATCTCACAGAGTTACACCTTTCCCCTCAAGAAGTCTTTCGTTAAGACTTTTCTTGTGGAATATGCAAAGTGATATTTGGAAGCCCATAGAGAGCTATGGTTAAAAAGAAAATATCTTCAGTTAAAAACTGGAAAGAAGCTTTCTGAGAAACAGCTTTGTGTTCTGTTAACTCATCTCACAGAGTTACAGCTTTTCCCTCAAGAAGCCTTTCACTAAGTCTGTTCTTGTGGGATTTGAAAAGTGATATTTGTAAGCCCATAGAGGGCTATGGTAAAAAAGGAAATCTCTTCAGTTAAAATCTGGAAAGAAGCTTTCTGAGAAACTGCTTTGTGTTCTGTTCATTCATCTCACAGAGTTACAGCTTCCCCCTCAAGAAGACTTTCGCTAAGAATGTTCTTGTGAAATTTGCAAAGTGATATTTGGAAGCCCATAGAGGGCTACGGTGAGAAGGGAAATATCCTAAGATAAAAACTGAAAAGAAGCTTTCTCAGAAACTGCTTAGTGTTTTGTTAATTCATCTTACAGAGTTACAGCTTTACCCTCAAGAAGCTTTTCGCTAAGAATGTTCTTGTGGATTTTGCAAAGTGAAATTTGAAGCCCATAGAGGGGTACGGTGAAAAAGCAACATCTTTCGTTAAATCAGAAAAGAAGCTTTCTGAGAAACTGCTTTGTGTTCTGTTAATTCATCTCACAGAGTTACAGATTTAACCTGAAGAAGCCGATCACTAAGACTGTTCTTGTGGAATTTGTAAAGTGATATTTGGAAGCCCATTGAGGGCTATGATGAAAAAGGAAATATCTTCCTTTAAAAACTGGAAATAGGTTTTCTGAGAAACTGTGTTGTGTTCTGTTACTTCATTTCACAGGGTTACAGCGTCCCTCTCAAGAAGCCTTTCCCTAAGACTGTTCTTGTGGAATTTGCAAAGAGATATTTGGAAGCCCTTAGAGGGCTATGGTGAAAAACGAAATATCTTCCATTGAAAACTGGAAAGAATCTTTCTGTGAAACTGCCTTGTGTTCTTTTAGTTCATCTCACAGAGTTACAGCTTTCCCCTCCGGAAGCCTTTCGATAAGACAGTCCTGGAGGAATTTGCAAGTGATATTTGGAAGGCCATAGACTGCTATGGTGAAAAAGAAAATATCTTCCTTTAAAAACAGGAAAGAAGCTTTCTGAGAAACTGCTTTGTGTTCTTTAATTTATCTCACAGACTTACAGCTTTCCCTTCAAGAAGCCTTTCGATAAGAGTGTTCTTGTGGAATTTGCAAAGTGATATTTGGAAGCCCATAGAGGGCAATGTTGAAAAAGGAAATATGTTCAGTTAAAAACTGGAAAGTCGCTTTCAGAGAAAAAGCATTTTGTTCGGTTAATTCATCTGACAGAGATACAGGTTTCCCCTCAAGAAGCCTTTCGCTAAGACTGTTTTTGTGTAATTTGCAAAGTGATTTTTGGAAGCCCATAGAGGGCTATGGTGAAAAAGGAAATATCTTCCGTTAAAAACTGGAAAGAAGATTTCTGAGTAACTGCTTTGTGTTCTCTTAATTCATCTCACTGATTTAAAACCTTCCCCTCCAGAAGCCCTTCGCTAAGACTGTTCTTGTGGAATTTGAAAAGTGATATTTGGAAGCGCCTTGAGGGCTATGGTGAAAAAGGAAATTACCTAAGATAAAATCTGTAAAGACGCTTTCTGAGAAACTGCTTTGTGTTCTGTTAATTCATCTCACAGAGATACAGCTTTCTTGTCAAGAAGCCGTTAACTAAGACTGTTCTTGTGGAATTTGCAAAGTGATATTTGGAAGCCGATAAAGAGCTGTGGTGAAAAAGGAAATAGCCTAAGATAAAATCTGAAAAGAAGCATTCTGAGAAAATACTTTGTGTTCTGTTAATTCAACTCGCAGAACTACAGCTTTCCCCTCAAGAAGCCTTACGCTAAAGTTTTTTTTTGTGGAACTTGCAAAGTGATATTGGAAGCCCATGCAGGGCTATGGTGAAAAAGGAAATATCTTCCGTTAAAAACTGGAAAGAAGCTTTCTGAGAAACTACTTTCTGTTCTGTTAATTCATCTAAAAGAGTTACAGCTTTCCCCTGAAGAAGCCTTTCGCTAAGACTGTTCTTGTGTAATTTGCAAAGTGATATTTGTGAGCTCATAGAGGGCTATGGTGAAAATGGAAATATCCTAAGATGAAAACCGAAAAGAAGCTTTCTGAAAACTTCTTTGTGGTCTGATAGTTCATCTCTCAGAGTTACAGCTTTTCCTTCAAGAAGTCGTTCACTAAGACTCTTTTTGTGAAATTTCAAAAGTGATATTTGGAAGTCGATAGAGGGCTATGGTGGAAAAGGAAATATCTTCCGTTAAAATCGGGAAAGAAGCTTTCTGAGAAACTGCCCTGTGTTCTGTTAACACATTTCACCAAGTTACAGCTTTCCACAAAAGAAATCTTTGACTAAGATTGTTCTTGTGGGATTTGCAAAATGATATTTGGAAGCCCATAGACAGCTACGGTGAAAAAGGAAATATCCTAAGACAAAAACTGGAAAGAAGCTTTCTGAGGAACTGCTTAGTGTTTTGTTAATTCATGTCACAGAGTTACAGCTTTTACGTCAGGAAGTGTTTCACTAAGACTTCTCTTGTGAAATTTGCAAAGTGATATTTGGAAGCCCATAGAGGGCTATGGTGAAAAAGGAAATATCTTCCGTAAAAAACTGGAAAGAATCTTTTTGAGAAACTGCTTTGTGTTCTGTTAATTCATCTCACAGAGTTACTGCTTTCCTCTCAAGAAGCCTTTCGCAAAGACTGTTCTTGCGGAATTTTCAAAGTAATATTTGGAAGCCCCTAGAGAGCTATGGTGAAAAAAGAAATATATTCCGTTAAAAACTAGAATGAAGCTTTCTGAGAAACTGCTCTGTGCTCTGTTAAATCATCTCAAAGAGTCACTCTGTTCCTCTCAAGAACACTTTCGCTAACACTATTCTTGAGGAATTTACAAGGTGATATTTGGAAGCCTATACAGGGCTATGGTGAAAAAGGAAATATCTTCCGTTAAAAACTGGAAAGAAGATCTCTTAGAAACTGCATTGTGTTCTGTGAATTCATCTCACAGAGTTACACCTTTCTCCTCAAGAAGCCTATCGCTAAGGCTGTTCTTGTGCAATTTGCAAAGTGATATTTGGAAGCCCATAGAGAGCTATGGTGAAAAAGGAAACATCTTCTGTTAAAAACTGGAAAGAAGCTTTCTGAGAAACTGCTTTGTGTTCTGTTAATTCATCTCACAGAGTTACAGCTTTCCCCTCAAGAAGCCTTTCGCTAAGACTGTTCGTGTGGAATGTGCAAAGTGATATTTGGAAGCCCATAGAGAGCTACGGTGAAAAAGGAAATATCTTCTGTTAAAAACTGGAAAGAAGCTTTCTGAGAAAATGCTTTGTGTTGCGATAATTCAGCTCACAGAGTTACAGCTTTCCCCTCAAGAAGCATTTCGCTTAGACTGTTCTTTTGGAATTCGCAAAGTGATACTTGGAAGCCCATATAGGGCTACGGTGAAAACGAAATATCTTCTCTTAAAAAGTGGAAAGAAGCTTTCTGAGAAACTGCTTTGTGTTCTGTTAATACATCTCACACAGTTACAGTTTCTTCTCAAGAAACCGTTCAATAAGACTGTTCTTTTGAAATTTGCAAAGTGATATTTGGAAGCCCATAGAGGGCTATGGTGAAAAAGGAAATATCCTAAGATAAAAAATGAAAACAAGCTTTCTGAGTAACTGCTTTGTGTTCTGTTAATTCATCTCAAAGAGTTACAGTGTTCCCCTCAAGAAGCCTTTCGCTAAGAATGTTCTTGTGGAATTTGGAAAGTGATATTTGGAAGCCCATAGAGGTCTATGGTGAAACAGGAAATATCCTAAGATAAAAACTGAAAAGAATATTTCTGAGAAACTGCTTTGTGTTCTGTTAATTCATCTCACAGAGGTACAGCTTTCCCCTCAAGAAGCCTTTCGCTAAGACTGTTCTTGTGGAATTTGCAAAGTGATATTTGGAAGCCCAAAGCGGGCTATGGTGACAAAGGAAATATCTTCAGTTAAAACCTGGAAAGAAGGTTTCTGAGAAACTGCTATGTGTTCTGTTAATTCATCTCACAGATACAGCTTTCCACTCAAGAAGCCTTTCGCCATGACTCTTCTTGTGGAATTTGCAAAGTGATATTTGGAAGCCCATAGAGGGCTATGGTGAAAAAGGAAATGTCTTCCGTTAAAAACTGCAAAGAAGCTTTCTGAGAAACTGCTTTGTGTTCTGTTAATTCATCTCACAGACTTACAGCTTTCACTTCAAGAAGCCTTTCGCTAAGACTGATCTTGTGGAATTTTCAATGTGATATTGGAAGCCCATAGAGGGCTATAGTGAAAAAGGAAATATCTTCCGTTAAAAACTGGAAAGAAGCTTTCTGATAAACTGCTTTGTGTCCTGTTAATTCATCTCACGGAATTACAGATTTCCCCTCAAGAAGACTTTTGCTAAGAATGTTCTTGTGGAATTTGCAAAGTGCTATTTTTAAGTCCTTAGATGTCTAGGGTGAAAAAGGAAATATCCCAAGATAAAAACTGAAAAGAAGCTTTTGAGAAACTGCTTCACGTTCTGTTAATTCATCTCACAGAGTTACAGCTTTCCCCTCAAGAAGCCTTTCGCTAAGACTGTTCTTGTGGAATTTGCAAAGTGATATTTGGAAGCCCTTAGAGGGCTATGGTAAAAAAGGAAATATCTTCAGTTTAAAACTGGAAAGAAGCTTTCTGAGAAACTTCTTTGTGTTCTGTTCATTCATCTCAAAGAGTTACAACTTTCCCCTCAAGAAGCCATTCGCTTAGACTGTTCTTGTGGAATTTGCAAAGTGATAATTGGAAGCCATATAGGGCTATGGTGAAAAAGGAAATATCCTAAGATAAGAACTGCAAAGAAGCTTTCTGAGAAACTGCTTTGTGTTTTGTTAATTCATCTCACGGAGTTACAGCTTTCTCCTCAAGAAACGTTTCGCTAAGACTGTTCTTGTGGAATCTGCAAAGTCATGTTTGGAAGCCCAATAGCTCTTAGGTGAAAAAGGAAATTTCTTCCGTTAAAAACTGGAAAGAAGTTTTCTGAGAAACTGCTTTGTGTTCTGTTAATTTATCACACAGTGTTACAGCTTTCCTCTCCAGAAGCCTTTTGCTAAGACTGTTCTTGTGGAATTTGCAAAGTGATATTTGGAAGTTCATAGAGGTCTATGGTGAAAAAGGGAATATCTTCCGTTAAAAACTGGAAAGAATCTTTCTGAGAAACTGCTTTGTGTTCCATTAATTCATCTCACAGAGTTACAGCTTTCCCCCCAAGAAACATTTCACTAAGACTGTTCTTGTGGAATTTGCAAAGTGATATTTGGAAGCCCAAAGCGGGCTATGGTGAGAAAGGAAATATCTTCAGTTAAAAACTGGAAAGAAGGTTTCTGAGAAACTGCTATGTGTTCTGTTAATTCATCTCAGAGATACAGCTTTCCACTCAAGGAACCTTTCGCTAAGACTGTTCTTGTGGAATTTACAAAGTGATATTTGAAAGCCCATAGAGGGCAATGGAGAAAAGAAATATCTTCCGTTAAAAACTGCAAAGAAGCTTTCTGAGAAACTGCTTTGTGTTCTGTTAATTCATCTCACAGACTTACAGCTTTCACTTCAAGAAGCCTTTCGCTAAGACTGATCTTGTGGAATTTTCAAAGTGATATTGGAAGCCCATAGAAGGCTATAGTGAAAAAGGAAATATCTTCCGTTAAAAACTGGAAAGAATCTTTCTGATAAACTGCTTTGTGTAATGTTAATTCATCTCACAGAGTTACAGATTTCCCCTCAAGAAGACTTTTGCTAAGAATGTTCTTGTGGAATTTGCAAAGTGCTATTTTTAAGCCCTTAGATGTCTAGGGTGAAAAAGGAAATATCCTAAGATAAAAACTGAAAAGAAGCTTTTGAGAAACTGCTTCGTGTTCTGTTAATTCATCTCACAGAGTTACAGCTATCCCCTCAAGAAGCCTTTCGCTAAGCCTGTTCTTGTGGAATTTGCAAAGTGATATTTGGAAGCCCTTAGAGGGCTATGGTAAAAAAGGAAATATCTTCAGTTTAAAACTGGAAAGAAGCTTTATGAGAAACTTCTTTGTGTTCTGTTCATTCATCTCAAAGAGTTACAGCTTTCCCCAAAAGAAGCCATTCGCTAAGACAGTTCTTGTGGAATTTGCAAAGTGATAATTGGAAGCGATATAGGGCTATGGTGAAAAAGGAAATATCCTAAGATAAGAACTGCAAAGAAGCTTTCTGAGAAACTGCTTTGTGTTCTGTTAATGCATCTCACAGAGTTACAGCTTTCCCCTCAAGAAGCCTTTCGATAAGACTGTTCTTATGGAATTTGCAAAGTGATATTTGGAAGCCCATAGAGTGCTGTGGTAAAAAAGTAAATACCTTCCGTTAAAAACTGGAAGGAAGCTTTCTGAGAAAGTGCTTTGTGTTCTGTTAATTCGTGTCCAGAGATACAGATTGCTTCTCAAGAAGCCTTTCGATAAGACTGTTCTTGTGGAATTTGCAAAGTGATATTTGGAACTCCTAGAGGGCTACGTTGAAAAAGGAAATATCTTCCCTTAAAAACTGGAAAGAAGCTTTCTGAGAAACTGCTTTGTGTTTTGTTAATTCATCTCACAGAGTTACAGCTTTCCCCTCAAGAAACCTTCAGCTAAGACTGTTCCTGTGTAATTTGCAAAGTGATATTTGGAAGCCCATAGAGGGCTGTGGTGAAAAAGGAAATATCTTCAGTTAAAAACTTGAAAGAAGCTTTCTGAGAAAGTGCGTTGTGTTCTGTTATTTCCTCTCACAGAGTTTCAGATTTCCCCTCAAGAAGCCTTTCGCTAAGACTGTTCTTGTTGAATTTTCAAAGTGATATTTGGAAGCCCATAGAGGGCTATGGTGAAAAAGGAAATATCTTCAGTAAAAACTTGAAAGAAGCATTCTGAGAAACTGTGTTCTGTTTTGTTAATTCATCTCAGAGAGTTACAGCTTTCCCCTCAAGAAGCATTTCGCTTAGACTGTTCTTGTGGAATTTGCAAAGTGATGTTTGGAAGCCCATAGGGGGCTATGCAGAAAAAGGAAATATCTTCAGTTAAAAACAGGAAAGAATCTTTCAGAGAAACTGCTTTGTGTTCTGTTAATTCATCTCACAGAGTTACAGCTTTCCCCTCAAGAAGCCTTTCGCTTAGAATGTTCTAGTGGAATTTGCAAAGTGATATGTGGAAACCCTAGAAGGCTATGGTGAAAAAGGAAATATCTTCAGGTAAAAACTGGAAAGAATCTTTCTGAGAAATTGCTTTGTGTTCTGTTAATTCATCTCACACAGTTACAGCTTTCCACTCAAGAAGCCTTTCGCTAAGACTTTTCTTCTGGAATTTGCAAAGTGATATTTGGAAACCCATAGATGGCTATGGTGAAAAAGGAAATATCCTAAGATAAAAACTGAAAAGAAGCTTTCTGAGAAAATGCTTTGTGTTCTGTTAATACATCTCACAGAGTTACTGCTTTCCCCTCAAGAAGCCTTTTGCTAAGGCTGTTCTTTTGGAATTTAGAAAGTGATATCTAGAAGCCCATAGAGGACTCTGGTGAAAAAGGAAATATGTTCCGTTAAAAACTGGAAAGAGGCGTTCTGCGAAACTCCTTTGTGTTCTCTTATTTCAACTCACAGAGTTACACCTTTCCCCTCAAGAAGTCTTTCCTTAAGACAGTTTTTGTGGAAATTGGAAAGGGATACTTAGAAGCCCATAGAGGGCTATGGTGAAAAAAGAAATATCGTAAGACAAAAACTGAAAAGAATCTTTCTTACAAACTACTTTGTGCTCTGGTAATTCATGTCACAGACTTAGAGCTTTCCCCTACAGAAGCCTTTCGCTAAGACTGTTCTTGTGGAATTTGCAAAGTGATATTTGGAAGCCCATAGGGTGCTATGGTAAAAAAGGAAATATCTTCCGTTAAAAATTGGAAAGAATATTTCTGAGAAACTGGTTTGTGTTCTGTTAATTCATCTCACACAGTTACAGCTTTCCCCTCAAGAAGCCTTTCGTTAAGACTGTTCTTGTGGAATTTGCAAAGTGATATTTGGAAGCCCTTAAAGGGCTATGGTGTAAAAGGAGATATCTTCCGTTAAAAACTGGAAAGAAGCTTTCTGAAAAACTGCTTTGTATTCTGTTAGTTCATCTCACAGAGTTACAGCATTCCCCTCAAGAAGCCTTTCGCTAAGACTGTTTTTGTGGAAATTGGAAAGTGATACTCAGTATCCCATAGAGGGCTAAGGTGAAAAAGGAAATATCCTAAGACAAAAACTGAAAAGAAGCTTTCTGAAAAACTATTTTGTACTCTGTTAATTCATCTCACAGAGTTACAGCTTTCCCCTCAAGAAGCCTTTAGCTAAGACTGTGCTTGTGGAATTTGCAAAGTGATATTTGGAAGCCCAAAGATGTCTATGGTGAAAAAGGAAATATCCTAAGATGAAAACTGGAAAGAAGCTTTCTGAGAAACTCCTTTGTGTCCTGTTAATTCATCTCACAGATTTACAGCTTTCCCCTCAAGAAGCCTTTCCCTAAGACTGTTCTTGTGGAATTTGGAAAGTGATATTTAGAAGAGCATAGAGGGCTTTGGTGAAAAAGGAAATGTCCCAAGACAAAAACTGGAGAGAAGCTTTCTGAGAAAATGCCTTGTGTTCTGTTAATTCATCTCACAGATTTACAGGTTTCCCCTTAAAAAACCTTTCGCTAAGAGTGTTCTTGTGGAATATGCAAAGTGATATTTGGAAGCCCATAGAGGGCTATGGTGAAAAAGGAAATATCTTCCGTAAAAAACTGGAAAGAATCTTTTTGAGAAACTGCTTTGTGTTCTGTTAATTCATCTCACAGAGTTACTGCTTTCCTCTCAAGAAGCCTTTCGCAAGGACTGTTCTTGCGGAATTTTCAAAGTGATATTTGGAAGCCCCTAGAGAGCTATGGTGAAAAAAGAAATATATTCCGTTAAAAACTAGAATGAAACTTTCTGAGAAACTGCTCTGTGCTCTGTTAAATCATCTCACAGAGTCACTCTGTTCCTCTCAAGAACACTTTCGCTAACACTATTCTTGAGGAATTTACAAGGTGATATTTGGAAGCCTATACAGGGCTATGGTGAAAAAGGAAATATCTTCCGTTAAAAACTGGAAAGAAGATCTCTTAGAAACTGCATTGTGTTCTGTGAATTCATCTCACAGAGTTACACCTTTCTCCTCAAGAAGCCTATCGCTAAGGCTGTTCTTGTGGAATTTGCAAAGTGATATTTGGAAGGTCTTAGAGGGCTATGGTGAAAAAGGAAATATCTTCAGTTAAATACTGGAAGGAAGCTGTCTGAGAAACTGCTTTGTGTTCTGTTAATTCATCTCACAGAGTTACAGCTTTCCCCTCAAGAAGCCTTTCGCTAAGACTGTTCTTGTGAAATTTGCAAAGTGATATTTGAAAGCCCATAGTGGGCTATGGTGAGAAAGGAAACATCTTAAGATAAAAACTGAAAAGAAGCTTTCTCAGCAACTGCTTAGTGTTTTTTTAATTCATCTTACAGAGTTACAGCTTTACCCTCAAGAAGCTTTTCGCTAAGAATGTTCTTGTGGATTTTGCAAAGTGAAATTTGAAGCCCATAGAGGGGTACGGTGAAAAAGCAATATCTTCCGTTAAATCAGAAAAGAAGCTTTCTGAGAAACTGCTATGTGTTCTGTTTATTCATCTCACAGAGTTACAGCTTTAACCTGAAGAAGCCGATCACTAAGACTGATTTGTGGAATTTCCAAAGTGATATTTGGAAGCCCTTAGAGGGCTATGGTGAAAAAGGAAGCAGCATAAGATAAAAACTGAAAAGAAGCTTTCTGAGAAACTGCTTTGTGTTCTGTTAATTCATCTCACAGAGTTACAGCTTTCCCCTCAAGAAGCCTGTCACTTATACTGTTCTTGTGGAATTTACAATGTGATATTTGGCAGCCCTTAGGGGTTCATGGTGGAAAAGGAAATATCTTCCGTTAAAAACTGGAAAGAAGCTTTCTGAGAAACTGCTTTGTGTTTGGTTTATTCATCTCAAAGAGTTACAGCTTTCCCCTAAAGAAGCCTTTCGCTAAGACTGTTCTTGTGGAATTTGAAAAGTGATATTTGGAAGTCCATAGACGGCGTTGGTGAAAAAGGAAATATCTTCCCTTAAAAACTAGAAAGTAGCTTTCTGAGAAACGGCTTTGTGTTCTGCTAATTCATCTCAAAGAATTACAGCTTTCCCCTCAAGAAGCCTTTCGGTAAGACTGTTCTGTTGGAATTTGCAAAGTGATATTTGGAAGCCCTTAGAGGGCTATGGTGAAAATGGAAATATCCTAAGATAAAAACTGAAATGAAGCTTTCTGCGAAACTGCTTTGTGTTCTGTTAGCTCATCTCACAGAGTTACAGCTTTCCCCTCAAGAAGTCTTTCGCTAAGACTGTTCTTGTGGAATTTGCAAAGGAATATTTGGAATCCCATGGAGGGCTATGGTGAAAAAGGAAATATCTTCCGTTGAAAACTAGAAAGAAGCTTTCTGAGAAACTGCTTTGTGTTCTGTTAATTCATCTCACCGAGTTACAGCATTCCCCTCCAGAAGCCTTTCGCTAAGACTGTTCTTGTGGAATTTGCAAACGGATATTTGGAAGCCGATGCAGGGCTGTGGTGAAAAAGGAAATGTCCTAAGATAAAAACTGAAAAGAAGCTTTCTGAGAAACTGCTTTGTATTCTGAAAATTCAACTCACAGAGTTATAGCTTTACCCTCAAGAAGCCTTTCGCTAAGGCTGTTGTGTAATTTTCAAAGTGATATTTGGAAGCCCTTAGAGAGCAATGGTGAAAAAGGAAATAACTTCAGTTAAAAACGTAAAAGAAGCTTTTTGAGAAACTGCTTTTTGTTCTGTTAATTCATCACACAGAGTTACAGCTTTTCCCTCAAGAACCCTTCGGCAAAGACTGTTCTTGTGGAATTTGCAAAGTGATATTTGGAAGTCCATAGAGGGATATGGTGAAAAATGTAATATCTTCAGTTAAAAACTGGAAAGAAGCTTTCTGAGAAACTGCTTTGTGTTCTGTTATTTCATCTCACTGAGTTACACCTTTCCCCTCAAGAAGCCTTTCGCTAAGACTGTTCTTTTGGAATTTGCAAAGTGATATTTGCAAGCCCATTGAGGGCTATGGTGAAAAAGCAAATATCTTCCGTTAAAAAGTGGAAAGAAGCTTTCTGAGAAACTGCTTTGTGTTCTGTAAATTCATCTCACAGAGTTACAGCTTTCTCTTTCAGAAGCCTTTCGCCAAGGCTGTTCTAGCAGAATTTGAAAGTTATATTTGGAAGCCCATAGAGGACTATGGTGAAAAACGAAATATCCTAGGGTAAAAACTGAAAAGAAGCATTCGGAGAAATTGCTTTGTGTTCTATTAATTCATCTCACAGAGTTACAGCTTTCCCTTCAATAAGAATTTCGCTAAGGCTGTTCTTGTGGAATTTGCAAAGTGATATTTGGAAGCCCATAGTGCGCTATGGTGAAAAAGCAAATATCCTCCATTAAAAACTGGAAAGAAGCTGTCTGAGAAACTGCTTTGTGTTCTCTTATTTCATCTCACAGATTTACAGCATTCCCCTCAAGAAACCTTTCGCTAAGACTGTTCTTGTGGAATATGCAAAGCGACATTTGGAAGCCCATAGAGGGCTATGTTGAAAAAGGAAATATCCTAAGTTAAAAACTGAAAAGAAGCAATCTGATAAACTGCTTTGTGTTCTGTTAATTCATCTCACAGAGTTACACATTTCCGCTCAAGAAGCCTTTCGCTAAGACTGTTCTTGTGGAATTTGCAAAGTCATATTTGGATGCCCATAGAAGGAAATGGTGAAAAACCAAATACCTTTCGTTAAAAACTGGAAACAAGGTTTCTGAGAAACTGGTTTGTGTTCTGTTAATTCATCTCACAGAGTTACAGCTTTCCCTTCAAGAAGCCTTTCGCTAAGGCTGTTCTTGTGGAATTGGCAAAGTGATATTTGTAAGCCAATAGAGGGCTATGCTGAAAAATGAAATATCTTCCGTAAAAAACTGGAAAGAAGCTTTCTGAGAAACTACTTTGTGTTCTGTGAATTCTTCGCGCAGAGTTACACCTTTCCTCTCAAGAATCCTTTTGCTATGACTGTTCTTGAGGAATTTGCAAAGAGATATTTGGAAGCCCATAGAGGGCTATGGTGAAAAAGGTAATATCCTAGATAAAAACTGGAAAGAAGCATTCTGAAAAACTGCTTTGTGTTCTGTTAATTCATCTCACACAGTTACCGCTTTTCCCTCAAGAAGCCCTTCCCTAAGACTGTTCTTGTGGAATTTGCAAAGTGATATTTGGAAGCCCTTAGAGGGCTATGGTGAAAAAGGAAATATCCTCCGTAAAAAAATGGAAAGAAGCTTTCAGAGAAACTGCTTTGTGTTCTCTTATTTCATCTCACAGAATTACAGCATTCCCCTCAAGAAGGCTTTCGCTAAGACTGTTCTTGTGGAATTGGCAAAGTGATATTTGGAAGCCAATAGAAGGCTATGGTGAAAAAGGAAATATCTTCAGTTAAATACTGGAAAGAAGCAGTCTGAGAAACTGCTTTGTGTTGTGTTAATTCATCTCACAGTGGTACAGTTTCCCCTCAAGAAGCCTTTCGGAAGACTGTTCTTGTGGAATATTTAAAGTGATATTGGAAGCCCTTAGAGGGCTTTGGTGAAAAAGGAAATATCTTCCTTTAGAAACCACAGGCAGATAAAGCCACAAAATGGGGAAAAAGCCGGGCAGAAAAGCTGGAATTTCTAAATTTAAAAGCGCATCTCCTCCGGCAAAGGAGCATAGCTCATCGCCAGCAATGGATCAAAGCTGGACGGAGAATGACTTTGATGAGATGATAGAAGAAGGCTTCAGTCCATCAAACTACTCAGAGCTAAAGGAGGAATTACGTACCCAGCGCAGAGAAACTAAAAGTCTTGAAAAAAAAGTGGAAGAATGTGATATGTAGAACCCCTAGAGGGCTATGGTGAAAACGGTAATATCTTCCGTTAAAAACTGGAAAGAAGCATTCTGAGAAATTGCTTTGTGTTCTGTTAATTCATCTCACAGAGTTACAGCTTTCCCGTCCAGAATCCTTTCGCTAAGACTGTTCTTGTGGAATTTGCAAATATTTTTGGAAGCTCATAGAGGGCTATGCTGAAAAATGAAATATCCTAAGATAAAAACTGAAAAGAGGCTTTCTGAGAAACTGCTTTTTACTCTGTTAATTCATCTCAGAGAGTTACGGCATTCCCTTCAAGAAGTCTTTCACAAAGACTGTTCTTGTGTAATTTGCAAAGTGATATTTGGAAGACCATAGAGGGCTATGTTGAAAAAGGAAAAATAGTAAGATAAAATCCGAAAAGAAGCTTTTTGAGAAACTGCTTTGTGTTTTGTTAATTCATCTCAGAGAGCTACAGATTTCCCCTCAATAGGCCGTTCACTAAGACTGTTCTTCTGAAATTTGGAAAGTGATATTTAGAATCCCATAACGGGCTATGGTGAAAAAGGAATTATTTTCCGTTAAAAACTGGAAAGGAGCTTTCTGAGAAACTGCTTTGTGTTCTGTTAATTCATCTCACAGAGTTACAATATTTCCCTCTAAAAGCCTTTCGCTAAGGCTGTTGTTGTCGAATTTGCAAAGTGATATTTGGAAGCCCATAGAGGACTATGGTGAAAAAGGAAATATCTTCAGTTAAAAACTGGAAAGAAGCTTTCTGAGAAACTGCCATGTGTTCTGATAATAGACCTCAACTAGTGACAGCTTTCCCCTCAAGAATCCTTTCGATAAGAGTGTTCTTGTGGGATTTGCAAAGTGATATTTGGAAGCCCATAGAGCGCTATGGTAAAAAGGAAATATCTTCAGTTAAAAAGCGGAAAGAATCTTTCTGAGAAACTCCTTTTTGTTCTGTTAATTCACCTCACAGAGTTACAGCTTTCCCCTCATTAATTCTTTCGCTAAGACTGTTCTTGTGGAATTTGCAAAGTGAGATTTGGAAGCCCATAGAGGGCTATGGTGAAAAAGGAAATATCGTAAGATAAAACCCGAAAAGAAGCTTTCTGAGAAACTGCTTTGTGTTCTGTGAACTCATCTCACATAGTTACAAAATTTCCCTCTAAAAGCCTTTCGCTAAGAGTGTTCTTGTGGAATTTGCAAAGCGATATTTGGAAGCCCATAGAGGGATATGTTGAAAAAGGAAATATCTTCCGTTAAAAACTGAAAAGAAGCTTTTTGAAAAACTGCTTTGTGTTCTGTTAATTCATCTCACAGAGTTACAACTTTCCTCTCAGGAAATCTTTCGCTTACACTGTTCTTGTGAAATTTGCAAAGTGATATTTGGAATCCCACAGAGGGCTATGTAATAATAGGAAATATCCTCCGTTAAAAACTGGAAAGAAGCTTTCTGAGAAACTGCTTTGTGTTGTGTTAGTTTATCTCACAGAGTTACAGCTTTCCCCTCAAGAAGTCGTTCACGAAGACTGTTCTTGTGCAATTTGCGAAGTGATATTTGGAAGCCCATAGAAGGCTACGGTGAAAATGGAAATATCCTAAGATAAAAACTGAAAAGAAGCTGTCTGAGAAACTGCTTTGTGTTGTGTTAGTTTATCTCACAGAGTTAGAGCTTTCCCCTCAAGAAATCGTTCACTAAGACTGTTCTTGTGGAATTTGCAAAGTGAAATTTGGAAGCCCATAGAGGGCTATGTTGAAAAAGGAAACATCGTAAGATAAAAACTGAAAAGAAGCTTTGTGAGAAACTGCTTTGTGTTCTGTTAATTCGTCTCACAGAGTTACAGCTTTCCCCTCAAGAAGCCTTTCGCTAAGACTGTTCTTGGGGAATTTGCAAAGTTATATTTGGAAACCCATAGAGGGCTAAGGTGAAAAGGGAAATAACTTCCGTTAAAAACTGGAAAGAAGCTTTCTAAGAAACTGCCGTGTGTTCTGTTAATACATCTCATCGAGTTACAGCTCTCCCCTCAAGAAGCCTTTCTATAAAACTGTTCTTGTGTAATTTGCAAAGTGATACTTGGAAGCCCATAGAGGGCTATTTTGAAAATGGAAATACTCTAAGATAAAAACGGAAAAGAAGCTGTCTGAGAAACTGCTTTGTGTTGTGTTAGTTCATCTCACAGTGTTACAGCTTTCCCCTCAAGAAGCCCTTCACTAAGACTGTTCTTGTGAAATTTGCAAACTGATATTTGTAATCCCTTAGAAGGCTATGGTGAAAAAGGAAATATATTCCCTTAAAAACTGGAAATAAGCTTTCTGAGAAACTGCCATGTGTTCTCTTAATGCACCTCACCGAGTTACAGCTTTCCCCTCAAGAAGACTTTCGCTAGGACTGTTGTTGTGGGATTTGCAAAGTGATATTTGGAAGTCCATAGAGGGCTATGGTGAAAAAGGAAATTTCTTCCGTTAAAAACTGGAAAGAAGATTTCTGAGAAATTGCTATTTGTTCTGTTAATTCATCTCACAGAGTTACAGCTTCTCCTCCAGAAGCCTTTCGCTAAGACTGTTCTTGTGGAATTTGCAAAGTGATATTTGGAAGCCCATAGAAGGCTATTTTGAAAAAGGAATTATCCTAAGATAGAAACTGAAAATAAGCTTTCTGAGAAACTGCTTTGTGTTCTGTCAATTCAACTCACAGAGTTACAGCTTTCCCCTCAAGAAGCCTTTTGCTAAGGCTGCTGTTGTGAAATTTTCAAAGTGATATTTGGAATCCTATAGAGGGCTATGGTGAAAAAGGAAATATCTTCCGTTAAAAACTAGAAAAAAGCTTTCTGAGAATCTGCCGTGTGTTATGTTAATACATCTCACCGAGTTACAGCTTTACCCTCAAGAAGCCTTTCGCTAAGACTGTTCTTGTGGGATTTACAAAGTGATATATGGAAGCCCATAGAGGGCTATGGTGAAAAAGGAAATATTCTAAGATAAAAACTGAAAAGAAGCTTTCTCAGAAACTGCTTTGTGGTCTGTTAATTCATCTCACAGGGTTACAGCTTCACCTCCAGAAGCCTTTCGCTAAGACTGTTCTTGTGGAATTTGCAAAGTGATATTTGGAAGCCCATACAGGGCTATGGTGAAAAAAGAAATATCTTTAGTTAAAAACTGGAAAGCAGCTTTCTGAGAAACTGCTTTGTGTTCTGCTAATTCTTCTCACAGAGTTACAGCTTTCCCCTCAAGAAGCCTTTCGCTTAGAATGTTCTAGTGGAATTTTCAAAGTGATATGTGGAACCCCTAGAGGTCTGTGGTGAAAAAGGAAATATCTTCAGGTAAAAACTGGAAAGAAGCTTTCTGAGAAATTGCTTTGTGTTCTGTTAATTCATCTCACAGAGTTACAGCTTTCCACTCAAGAAGCCTTTCGCTAAGATTTTTCTTCTGGTTTTGCAAAGTGATATTTGGAAACCCATAGAGGGCTATGGTGAAAAAGGAAATATCTTCAGTTAAAAACTGGAAAGAAGCTTTCTGATAAACTGATTTGTGTTCTGTTAATTCATCTCACAGAGTTAGAGCTTTCCCCTCTAGAAGCCTTTCGCTAAGTCTATTCTTGTGGAATTTGCAAAGTGATATTTTGAAACCCATAGATGGCTATGGTGAAAAAGGAAATACCTTCCGTTAAAAACTGGAAAGAAGCTTTGTGAGAAACTGCTTTGTGTTCTGTTCATTCATCTCACACAGTTACAGCTTTCCCCTCAAGAAGCCTTTCCCTAAGACTGTTCCTGTGGAATTTCCAAAGTGATATTTGGAAGCCCATAGAGGGCTATGGTGAAAAAGGAAATATCTTCAGTTAAAAACTGGAAAGTAGCTCTCAGATAAACAGCGTTTTGTTCCGTTAATTCATCTCACAGAGTTACAGCTTTCCACTCAAGAAGTCTTTGGTTAAGACTGTTCTTGAGGAATTAGCAAAGTGATATTTGGAAGTCCATAGAGGGCTATGGTGAAAAAGGAAATATGGTCAGTTAAAAAGTGGAAAGAAGCATTCTGAGAAACTGCTTTTTGTTCTCTTTATTGATCTCACAGAGTTACAGCTTTCCCCTCAAAAAGCCTTTGGCTAAGACTGTTCATGTGGAATTTGGAATGTGATATGTAGAACCCCAAGAGGGCGATGGTGAAAAAGGGAATATCTTCCGTTAAAAACTGGAAAGAAGCATTCTGAGAAACTGCTTTGTGTTCTGTTAATTCATCTCACAGAGTTACAGCTTTCCCCTCAAGAAGTCTTTCGCTAAGACTGTTCATGTGGAATTTGGAAAGTGATATTTAGTAGCCAATAGAGGGCTACGGTGAAAAAGGAAATATGTTCCGTTAATAAGTGGATAGAAGCTTTCTGAGAGATTGCTTTCTGTTCTGCTAATTCATCTCACAGAATTACAGCTTTCCCCTCATGAAGTCTTTGGCTAAGACTGTTCTTGTGGAATTTGTAAAGTGATATTTGGAAGCCCGTAGAGGGCTATGGTGGAAAAGGACATATCTTCCATTAAAAACTGGATAGAAGCTTTCTGAGAAACTGCTTTGTGTTCTGTTAATTCATCTCACAGATTTACAGCTTTCCCCTCCAACACCCTTTCGCTAGGACTGTTCTTGTGGAATTTGCAAAGTGATATTTGGAAGCCCATAGAGAGTTAAGGTGAAAAAGGAAATATCTTCTGTTAAAAACTGGTAAGAAGCTTTCTGAGAAACTCCTTTGTGTTCTCTTAGTTCATCTCACAGAGTTACAGCTTTCACCTCAAGAAGCCTTTCGCTAAGACTGTTCTTGTGGAATTTGCAAAGTGATATTTGGAAGCCCATAGAGGGTTAAGGTGTAAAAGGAAATATCTTCCGTTAAAAACTAGATAGAAGCTTTGTGAGAAACTGCTTTGAGTTCTGTTAATTCATCTCACAGAGTTACAGCTTCCCTTCAAGAAGCGTTTAGCTAAATCTATTTTTGTGGAACTTGCGAAGTGTTATTTGGAAGCCCATAGAGACTATGGTGAAAAAGGAAATAACTTCCGTTAAAAACTGGAAAGAAGTTTTCTGAGAAACTCCTTTGTTTTCTGTTAATTCATCTCACAGAGTAACAGCATTCCCCTCAAGAAGCCTTTCGCTAAGACTGTTCTTGTGAAATTTTCATAGTGATATTCGGAAGCCCATAGAGGTCTACGGTGGAAAAGGAAATATCTTCCGTTAAAAACTGGAAAGAAGCTTTATGAGAAACTGCTTTGTGTTCTGTTAATTCATCTCACCGAGATACAGCTTTCCCTTCAAGAAACCTTTCGCTAAGACTCTTCTTGTGTAATTGGCAAAGTGATATTTGGAAGCCCATAGAGGTCTACGGTGAAAAAGGAAATATCTTCCGTTAAAAACTGGAAAAAAGGTTTCTGAGAAACTGCTTTGTGTTCTGTTAATTCATCTCACAGAGTCACTGCTTTCACCTTAAGAAGCCTTTCGCTAAGTCTGTTCTTGGGGAATTTTCATAGTGATATTTTCAAGCCCTTAAGGGGCTAAGTTGAAAAAGGAAATATCCTAATATAAAAACTGAAAAGAAGCATTCTGAGAAACTACTTTGTGTTCTGTTAATTCATCTCACAGAGTTACACCTTTCCCCTTAAGAAGCCTTTCGCGATGTCTCTTCTTGTGGAATTTGCAAAGTGATATTTGGAAGCCCATAGAGGGCTATGATGAAAAAGGAAATATATTCCGTTAAAAACTGGAAAGAAGCTTTCTGAGAATCTGCTCTGTATTCTGTTAATTCATCTCACAGAGTTACTGCTTTCCCAGCAAGAAGCCATTCTCTAAGATTCTTCCTGTGGATTTTCCAAAGTGATATTGGAAGTCCATAGAGGGCTATGGTGAAAAAGGAAATATCTTCCGTTAAAAACTGGAAAGAAGCTTTCTGAGAAACTGCTTTATGTTTTGTTAATTCGTCTCACACAGTTACAGCTTTCCATTCAAGAAGCCTTTCGCTAAGACTGTTCTTGAGGAATTTTCAAAGTGATATTTGGAAGACCATAGAGGGCTATGTAGAAAGAGGAAATATCTTCCGTTAAAAACTGGAATGAAGCTTTCTGAGAAATTGCTTTGTGTTCTGATAATTCATCTCACAGAGTTACTGCGTTCCTCTCAAGAAGCCTTTCACTAAGACTGTTCTTGTGGAATTTGTAAAGTGATATTTGGAAGCCCTTAGAGGATTATGGTGAAAAAGGAAAATCTTCCCTTTAAAACTCGAAAGAAGCTTTCTGAGAAACTGCTTTGTGTTCGGTTAATTCATCTCACAGTTACTGCTTTCCCCTCAAGAATCCTTTCGATAAGATTATTCTTGTGGAATTTGCAAAGTGATATTTGGAAGCCCATAGAGGGTTATGGTGAAAAAGGAAATATCTTCCGTAAAAAACTGGAAAGAAGCATTCTGAGAAACTGCTTTGTGTGCCCTTAGTTCATCTCACAGAGTTACAGCTTGCCCTTCAAGAAGCCGTTCTCTAATACTGTTCTTGTGGAATTTGCAAAGTGATATTTGGAAGCCGATAGAGGGTTAAGGTGAAAAAGGAAATATCTTCCATTAAAAACTGGTAAGAAGCTTTCTGAGAAACTGCTTTGTGTTCTGTTAATTCATTTCACAGAGTTACAGCTTTCCCCTCAAGAAGACTTTCGCAAAGACTGTTCTTGTGGAATTTCCAAAGGGATATTTGGAAGTCCATAGAGGGCTACGGCGAAAAACGAAATATCTTCTGTTAAAAACTGTAAAGAAGCTTTCTGCGAAACTGCTTTGTGTTCTGTTAATTCTTCCCACAGAGTTACAGCTTTCCACTCAAGAAGCCTTTCACTAAGGCTGTTCTTGTGGAATTTGCAAAGTCATATTTGTAAGCCCATAGAGGGCTACAGAGAAAAAGGAAATATCCTAAGATAACAACTGAAAAGAAGCTTTCTCAGAAACTGCTTTGTGTTCCGTTAATTCATCTCACAGTGTTACAGCTCTCCCTTCAAGAACCAATTCAGTAAGATTGTTTTTGTGAAATTTTCAAAGTGATATTTGGAAGCCCATAGAGGGCTATGGTGAAAAAGGAAATATCTTCCGTAAAAACTTGAAAGAGGCATTCTGAGAAACTGTGTTCTGTTTTATTAATTCATCTCAGTGAGTTACAGCTTTCCCCTCAAGAAGCATTTCGCTTAGACTGTTCTTGTGGAATTTGCAAAGTGATGTTTGGAAGCCCATAGGGGGCTATGCAGAAAAAGGAAATATCTTCAGTTAAAAACAGGAAAGAAGCTTTCAGAGAAACTGCTTTGTGTTCTGTTAATTCATCTCACAGAGATACAGCTTTCCCCTCAAGAAGCCTTTCGCTTAGAATGTTCTAGTGGAATTTGCAAAGTGATATGTGGAAACCCTAGAAGGCTATGGTGAAAAAGGAAATATCTTCAGGTAAAAACTGGAAAGAAGCTTTCTGAGAAATTGCTTTGTGTTCTGTTAATTCATCTCACACAGTTACAGCTTTCCACTCAAGAAGCCTTTCGCTAAGACTTTTCTTCTGGAATTTGCAAAGTGATATTTGGAAACCCATAGATGGCTATGGTGAAAAAGGAAATATCCTAAGATAAAAACTGAAAAGAAGCTTTCTGAGAAAATGCTTTGTGTTCTGTTAATACATCTCTCAGAGTTACTGCTTTCCCCTCAAGAAGCCTTTTGCTAAGACTGTTCTTGTGGAATTTAGAAAGTGATATCTAGAAGCCCATAGAGGACACTGGTGAAAAAGGAAATATGTTCCGTTAAAAACTGGAAAGAGGCATTCTGCGAAACTCCTTTGTGTTCTCTTATTTCAACTCACAGAGTTACACCTTTCCCCTCAAGAAGTCTTTCCTTAAGACAGTTTTTGTGGAAATTGGAAAGGGATACTTAGAAGCCCATAGAGGGCTATGGTGAAAAAAGAAATATCATAAGACAAAAACTGAAAAGAATCTTTCTTACAAACTAATTTGTGCCCTGTTAATTCATGTCACAGACTTAGAGCTTTCCCCTACAGAAGCCTTTCGCTAAGACTGTTCTTGTGGAATTTGCAAAGTGATATTGGGAAGCCCATAGGGTGCTATGGTAAAAAAGGAAATATCTTCCGTTAAAAATTGGAAAGAATATTTCTAAGAAACTGGTTTGTGTTCTGTTAATTCATCTCCCACAGTTACAGCTTTCCCCTCAAGAAGCCTTTCGCTAAGACTGTTCTTGTGGAATTTGCAAAGTGATATTTGGAAGCCCTTAAAGGGCTATGGTGAAAAAGGAGATATCTTCCGTTAAAAACTGGAAAGAGCTTTCTGAGAAACTGCTTTGTATTCTGTTAGTTCATCTCACAGAGTTACAGCTTTCCCCTCAAGAAGCCTTTCGCTAAGACTGTTTTTGTGGAAATTGGAAAGTGATACTCAGTATCCCGTAGAGGGCTATGGTGAAAAAGGAAATATCCTAAGACAAAAACTGAAAAAAAGCTTTCTGAAAAACTATTTTGTACTCTGTTAATTCATCTCACAGAGTGACAGCTTTCCCCTCAAGAAGCCTTTAGCTAAGACTGTGCTTGTGGAATTTGCAAAGTGATATTTGGAAGCCCAAAGATGTCTATGGTGAAAAAGGAAATATCCTAAGATGAAAACTGGAAAGAAGTTTCTGAGAAACTGCTTTGTGTCCTGTTAATTCATCTCACAGATTTACAGCTTTCCACTCAAGAAGCCTTTCCCTAAGACTTATCTGGTGGAATTTGGAAAGTGATATTTAGAAGAGCATAGAGGGCTGTGGTGAAAAAGGGAATGTCCCAAGACAAAAACTGGAGAGAAGCTTTCTGAGAAAATGCCTTGTGTTCTGTTAATTCATCTCACAGATTTACAGGTTTCCCCTTAAAAAACCTTTCGCTAAGAGTGTTCTTGTGGAATATGCAAAGTGATATTTGGAAGCCCATAGAGGGCTATGGTGAGAAAGGAAATATCTTCAGTTAAAAACTGGAAAGAAGCTTTGTGAGAATCTGCTTTGTTTTCTGTTAATTCAACCCACAGAGTTACAGCTTTCCTCTCAAGAAGCCTTTCCCCAAGACAGTTCTTTTGGAATTTGGAAAGTGATGTTTAGAAGCCCAAAGAGGGCTGTGGTGAAAAAGGAAATATCTAAAGATAAAAACTGAAGAGAAGCTTTCTGAGAAACTGCTTTGTGTTGTGTTAATTCATCTCACAGAGTTACAGCTTTCCCCTCAATAAACCTTTCGCCAAGCCTTTTCTTGTGGAATTTGCAAAGTGATATTTGTAAGCCCATCGAGGGCTACCGTGAAAAAGGAAATATCTTCCGTTAAAAACTGGAAAGAAGTTTTCTGAGAAACTGCTTTTTGTTCTGTTAATTCATGTCACAGAGTTACAGCTTTCCCCTCAGGAAGCCTTTCACCTAGCCTGTTCTTGTGAAATTTGCAAAGTGATATTTGGAAACCCATAGACGTCAGTGTGAAAAAGGAAGTATCCTAAGATAAAAACTGAAAAGAAGCTTTCTGAGAAACTGTTTGTGTTCTGTTAATTCATCTCACAGAGTTACAGCTTTCCCCTCAAGAAGCCTTTCGCTAAGACTGTTCTTGTGGCATTTGCAAAGGGTTATTTGGAAGCCCATAGAGGGCTATGGTGAAAAACGAAATATTTTCCGTTAAAACAGGAAAGAAGCTTTCTGAGAAACTGCGTTGTGTTCTGTTAATTCATCTCACAGAGTTACAGCTTTCCCCTCCAGAAGCCTTTCACTAAGACTGTTCTTGTGGAATATGCAGTGATATTTCGAAGAACATAGAGGGCTATTGTGAAAAAGGAAATATATTCCGTTAAAAACTGGAAAGAAGCTTTCTGAGAAACTGGTTTGTGTTCTGTTAATTCATCTCATAGAGTTACAGCTTTCCCCACTAGAAGCCTTTCCCTAAGACTGATCTTGTGGAATTTGGAAAGTGATATTTAGAAGAGCATAGAGGGCTGTGGTGAAAAAAGAAATGTCCCAAGACAAAAACTGGAGAGAAGCTTTCTGAGAAAATGCTTTGTGTTCTGTTAATTCATCTCACAGATTTACAGGTTTCCCCTTAAAAAATCTTTCGCTAAGAGTGTTCTTGTGGATTATGCAAAGTGATATTTGGAAGCCCATAGAGGGCCATGGTGAAAAAGGAAATATCTTCCGTTAAAAACTGGAAAGAAGCTTTCTGAGAAACTGCTTTGTTTTCTGTTAATTCAACCCACAGAGTTACAGCTTTCCTCTCAAGGAGCCTTTCCCCAAGACAGTTCTTGTGTAATTTGGAAAGTGATGTTTAGAAGCCCAAAGAGGGCTGTGGTGAAAAAGGAAATATCTTAAGATAAAAACTGAAGAGAAGCTTTCTGAGAAACGGCTTTGTGTTGTGTTAATTCATCTCACAGAGGTACAGCTTTCCCCTCAATAAGCCTTTCGCCAAGCCTTTTCTTGTGGAATTTGCAAAGTGATATTTGGAAGCCCATCGAGGGCTACCGTGAAAAAGGAAATATCTTCCGTTAAAAACTGGAAAGAAGTTTTCTGAGAAACTGCTTTTTGTTCTGTTAATTCATGTCACAGAGTTACAGCTTTCCCCTCAGGAAGCCTTTCACCTAGCCTGTTCTTGTGAAATTTGCAAAGTGATATTTGGAAACCCATAGACGTCAAAGTGAAAAAGGAAATATCCTAAGATAAAAACTGAATAGAAGCTTTCTGAGAAACTGTTTGTGTTCTGTTAATTCATCTCACAGGGTTACAGTTTCCCCTCAAGAAGCCTTTCGCTAAGCCTGTTCTTGTGGAATTTGCAATGTGATATTTTGAAGCCCATAGAGGTCTATGGTGAAAAAGGAAATATCCTAAGATAAAAACTGAAAAGAAGCTTTCTGAGAAAATGCTTTGTGTTCTGTTAATACATCTCACAGAGTTACTGCTTCCCCTCAAGAAGCCTTTTGCTAAGACTGTTCTTGTGGAATTTAGAAAGTGATATCTAGAAGCCCATAAGGGCTCTGGTGAAAAAGGAAATATGTTCCGTTAAAAACTGGAAAGAGGCATTCTGCAAAACTCCTTTCTTTTCTCTTAATTCAACTCACAGAGTTACACCTTTCCCCTCAAGAAGTCTTTCCTTAAGACAGTTTTTGTGGAAATTGGAAAGGGATACTTAGAAGCCCATAGAGGGCTATGGTGAAAAAAGAAATATCCTAAGACAAAAACTGAAAAGAATCTTTCTTACAAACTACTTTGTGCTCTGGTAATTCATGTCACAGACTTAGAGCTTTCCCCTACAGAAGCCTTTCGCTAAGACTGTTCTTGTGGAATTTGCAAAGTGATATTTGGAAGCCCATAGAGTGCGATGGTAAAAAAGGAAATATCTTCCGTTAAAAATTGGAAAGAATATTTCTGAGAAACTGGTTTGTGTTCTGTTAATTCATCTCACACAGTTACAGCTTTCCCCTCAAGAAGCCTTTCGCTAAGACTGTTCTTGTGGAATTTGCAAAGTGATATTTGGAAGCCCTTAAAGGGCTATGGTGTAAAAGGAGATATCTTCCGTTAAAAACTGGAAAGAAGCTTTCTGAGAAACTGCTTTGTATTCTGTTAGTTCATCTCACAGAGTTACAGCTTTCCCCTCAAGAAGCCTTTCGCTAAGACTGTTTTTGTGGAAATTGGAAAGTGATACTCAGTATCCCGTAGAGGGCTATGGTGAAAAAGGAAATATCCCAAGAGAAAAACTGAAAAGAAGCTTTTTGAAAAACTATTTTGTACTCTGTTATTTCATCTCACAGAGTTACAGCTTTCCCCTCAAGAAGCCTTTAGCTAAGACTGTTCTTGTGGGATTTCCAAAGTGATATTTGGAAGCCCATAGAGGGATATAGTGAAAAAGGAAATATCTTCAGTTAAATACTGGAAAGAAGCTTTCTGAGAGACTGCTTTGTGTTCTGTTAATTCATCTCACAGAGTTACAGCTTCCCCCTCAGGAAACCTTTTGCTAAGACTGTTCTTGTGGAATTTGCAAAGTGATATTTGGAAGCCCATAGAGGACTGTGGTGAAAAACGAAACATCTTCCGTTGAAAACTGGAAAGAAAATTTGTGAGAAACTGCTTTTTGTTCTGTTAATTCATCTCACAGTGTTACAGCTTTCCCCTCCAGAAGCCTTTCGCTAAGACTGTTCTTGTGGAATTTGCAAAGTGATATTTGGAAGCCCATGGAGGGCTATGGTGAAAAGGGAAATAACTTCCGCTAAAAACTGGAAAGGAGATTTCTGAGAAATTGCTATTTGTTCTGTTAATTCATCTCACAGAGTTACAGCTTCTCCTCCAGAAGCCTTTCGCTAAGACTGTTCTTGTGGAATTTGCAAAGTGATATTTGGAAGCCCATAGAAGGCTATTTTGAAAAAGGAATTATCCTAAGATAGAAATTGAAAATAAGCTTTCTAAGAAACTGCTTTGTGTTCTGTCAATTCAACTCACAGAGTTACAGCTTTCCCCTCAAGAAGCCTTTTGCTAAGGCTGTTGTTGTGAAATTTTCAAAGTGATATTTGGAAACCCATAGAGGGCTACGGTGAAAAAGGAAATATCTTCCGTTAAAAACTAGAAAAAAGCTTTCTGAGAATCTGCCGTGTGTTATGTTAATACATCTCACCGAGTTACAGCTTTACCCTCAAGAAGCCTTTCGCTAAGACTGTTCTTGTGGGATTTACAAAGTGATATTTGGAAGCCCATAGAGGGCTGTGGTGAAAAAGGAAATTACCTGAGATAAAAACTTAAGGGAAGCTTTCTGAGAAACTGCCTTGTGTTCTGTTAATTCATCTCACAGATTTACCGCTTTCCCCTCAACAAGCCTTTCGCTAAGACTGTTCTTGTGCGATTTGCAAAGTCATATTTGGAAGCCCATAGAGCGCTATGGTGAAAAAGGAAATTTCTTCAGTTAAAAACTGGAAGGAAGGTTTCTGTGAAACTGTTTTGTGTTCTGTTAATTCATCTCACAGATTTACAGCTTTCCCCTCCAGAATCTTTTCCTTAAGACTATTCTTGTGGAATTTGCAAAGTGATATTTGGAACCCCTAGAGGGCTATGGTGAAAAAGGAAATATCTTCAGTTAAAAACTGGAAAGAAGCTTTCTGAGAAACTGCTTTCTGTCTTGTTAATTTATCTCACAGAGTTACAACTTTCCCCTCCAGAAGCCCTTCGTTAAGACTGTTCTTGTGGAATTTGCAAAGTGATATTTGGAAGCACATAGAGGGCTATGGTGAAAAAGTAAATATCTTCCGCTGAAAACCGAAAAGAAGCTCTTTGAGAAACTGCTTTGTGTTCTGTTAGTTCATCTCACAGAGTTTCAGCTTTCTCCTCAAGAAGCCGTCACTAAGACTGTTCTTGTGAAATTTGCAAAGTGATATTTGGAAACCCATAGAGGGCTATGGTGAAAAAGGAAATATCTTCCGTTAAAAACTGGAAAGAAGCTTTCTGAGAAACTGCTTTGTGTTCTCTTAATTCATCTCACAGAGTTAAAAACTTCCCCTCCAGAAGCCCTCCGCAAAGACTGTTCTTCTGGAAATTGCAAAGTGATATTTCGAAGCCCATAGAAGGCTATGGTGAAAAAGAAAATATGTTCCGTTAAAAACTGGAAAGAAGATTTCTGAGAATCTGCTTTGTGTTCTCTTAATTCATCTCACAGAGTTACAGCACTTTCCTCCAGAAGCCCTTCGCTAAGACTGTTCTTTTGGAATTTGCAATGTGATATTTGGAAGCCCATAGAGGCCTTTGGTGAAAAAGGAAATATCTTCAGTTAAAAACTGGCAAGAAACTTTCTGAGAAACACCTTTGTGTTCTTTTAATTCATCTCACAGAGTTACAGCTTTCCCCTCAAGAAGCCTTTCGCTAAGACTTTTCTTGTGGAATATGCAAAGTGATATTTGGAAGCCCATAGAGGGCTATGGTTAAAAAGAAAATATCTTCAGTTAAAAACTGGAAAGTAGCTTTCTGAGAAACTGCTTTGTGTCCTGTTAATTCAATTCACAGAGTTACAGCTTTTCCCTCAAGAATCCTTTCACTAAGTCTGTTCTTGTGGAATTTGCAAAGTGGTATTTAGAAGCCCCTAGAGGGCTATGCTGAAAAAGGAATTATCTTCAGTTAAAATCTGGAAGGAAGCTTTCTGAGAAACTGCTTTGTGTACTGTTAATTCATCTCACACAGTTACAGCTTTCCCCTCAAGAAGCCTTTCGCTAAGACTGTTCTTGTGAAATTTGCAAAGTGATATTTGGAAGCCTATAGAGGGCTACGGTGAGAGAGGAAATATCCTAAGATAAAAACTGAAAAGAAGCTTTCTCAGAAACTGCTTAGTGTTCTGTTAATTCATATTACAGACTAACAGCTTTACCCTCAAGAAGCCTTTCGCTAAGACTGTTCTTGTGTAATTCGCAAAGTAATATTTGGAAGCCCATATAGGGTTATGGTGAAAAAAGGAATATCTTCAGTTAGAATCTGTATAGAAGCTTTCTGAGAAACTGCTTTGTTTTCTGTTAATTCATCTCACAGACTTACAGCTTTCCCCTCAAGAAGTCTTTCGCTAAGACTGTTCTTGTGGAATTTGCAAAGTGAAATTTGGAAGCCCATAGAGGGCTATGGTGAAAGAGGAAATGTCCTCAGATGAAAACTAGAAAGAAGCTTCTTGAGAAACTGCTTTGTGTTCCGTTAATTCATCTCACACAGTTACAGCTTTGCCCTCCTGAAACCATTCACTAAGACCGTTCTTGTGGAATTTTCAAAGTGATATTTGGAAACCCATAGGGGGCTATGGCGAAAAAGGAAATATCTTCAGTTATAAACTGGAAAGAAGTTTTCTGAGAAACTGCTTTGTGTTCTGTTAATTCATCTGACAATGTTACAGCTTTCCTCTCAAGAAGCATTCCGCTAAGACTGTTCTTTTGGAATTTGCAAAGTGACATTTGGAAACCCATAGAGGGCTGTGGTGAAAAAGAAATTTCCTAAGAAAGAACTGAAAAGAAGCTTTCTGAGAAACGACTTTGTGTTCTGTTAATTCATCTTATAGAATTATAGCTTTCCCCTCAAGAAGCCTTTCGCTAAGACTGTTCATGTGGAATTTGCAAAGTGATATTTGGAAGCCCAGAGAAGCCCATGGTGTAAAGGAAATATCTTCAGAGAAAAACTGGAAAGAAGCTTTCAGAGAAATTGCTTTGTGTTCTGTTAATTCATCTCATAGAATTACGGCTTTCCCCTCAAGAAAACTTTCACTAAAGCTGTTTTTGTTGAATTTGGAAAAAGATATTTGGAAAACCATAGATATCTATGGTTAAAAAGAAAATATCCTAAGATAAAAACTGAAAAGAAAATTTCTGAGAAACTGCTTTGTGTTCTCTGAATTCATCTCACAGACCTATAGCTTTCCCCTCAAGAAACCGTTCACTAAGACTGTTCTCGTGGATTTTGCAAAGTGATATTTGGAAGCCCATAGAGTGCTATGGGGAAAAAGGAAATATCTTCAGTTAAAAAGTGGAAAGAACGTTTCTGAGAAACTGCTTTGTGTTCTCTGAATTCATCTCACAGTCTTACAGCTTTCCCCTCAAGAAGTCGTTCACTAAGACTGTTCTTGTGAAATTTGCAAAGTGATATTTGGAAGTGCTTAGAGAACTATGGTGAAAAAGGAAATATCGTAAGATAAAAACTGAAAAGAAGCTTTCTGAGAAACTGCTTTGTGTTTTGTTAATTCATCTCAGAGAGTTACAGCTTTCCGAACAAAAAGCCGTTCACGAAGACTGATCTTGTGTTATTTTCAAATTGATATTTGGAAGCCCATAGAGGGCTATGGTGAAAAGGAAAATATCTTCAGTTAAAAACTAGAAAGAAGCTTTCTGAGAAACGGTTTTGTGTTCTCTTAGTTCATCTCATAGAGTTACAGCTTTCCCCTCAAGAAGCCTTTCACCAGGACTGTTCTTGTAGAATTTGCAAAGTGGTCTTTGGAAGTCCATAAATCGCTATGGTGAAAAAGGATATAGCTTCAGTTAAAAAGTGAAAAGAAGCTTTCTGAAGAACTGCTTTGTGATATGTGATTTCCTGTCACAGAGATACAGCTGTATTTCGTAGAACTGTTGGCTAGCCTTATTTCTGTGGAATCTGGGAAATGTTACTTCGGATCTCTTTGAAGACTATAGGTCCAAAGGAAGTATCCGCCGCTAAAAGTGTGAAAGAAGCTTTCTGAGAAACTTCTTTGTGATCTGTGAATTGATCTCACAGAGCTACAGTTTCCCCTCAAGAAGCCTTTCGCTAAGACTGTTATCGTGGAATGTGCAAAGTGATATTTGGAAAACAATAGAGGGCTATGGTGAAAAAGGAAATATCCTAAGATAACAACTGAAAAGAAGCTTTTTGAGAAACTGCTTTGCGTACCGTTAATTCATCTCACAGAGTTATAGTTTTCCCCTCAAGAAGCCGTTCATTAAGACTGTTGTTGTGAAATTTGCAAAATGATAATTGGAAGCTCATAGAGGGCTATGGTGAAAATAGAAATATCTTCGGTTAAAAACTGGAGAGAAGCTTTCTGAGAAACTGCTTTGTGTTCTGTTAATTCATACACAGAGTTACACCTTTCCTATAAAGAATCCTTTCGCTAAGACTGTTCTTGTGGAGTTTACAAAGTGATATTTGGAAGCCCATAGAGGGGTACGGTTAAAAAGGAAATTTCTTAACATAAAAACTGGAAAGAAGCTTTCTGAGAAACTGCTTTGTGTTCTGTTAATTCATCTCACAGTATTACAGCTCTACCCTCAAGAAGCCCTTCACTAAAACTCTTCTTCTGGAATTTCCAAAGAGATATTTGGAAGCCCATAGAGCGCTAAGGTGAAAAAGGAAATATCTTCAGTTAAAAACTGGAGAGAAGCTTTCTGAGAAACTGCTTTGTGTTCTGTTAATTCATACACAGAGTTACAGCTTTCCTATCAAGAATCCTTTCTCTAAGACTGTTCTTGTGGAGTTTCCAAAGTGATATTTGGAAGCCCTTAGAGGGGTACCGTTAAAAAGGAAATTTCCTCACATAAAAACTGGAAAGTAGTTTTCTGAGAAACTTCTTTGTGTTCTGTTAATTCATCTCACAGAGTTACAGCTTTCCCCTCAAGAAGCATTTCGCTAAGACTGTTCTTGTGGAATTTGCAATGTGATATTTGGAAGCCCATGGAGGGATATGGTGAAAAAGGAAATATCTTCAATTAAAAACTGGAAAGAAGCTTTCTGAGAAACTGCTTTGTTTTCTGTTAATTCATCTCGCAGAGTTACAGCTTTCCCCTTCAGAAGTCTTTCGCTAAGATGGATCTTGTGGAATTTGCAAAGTGATATTTGGAAGCCGTGATAGGGCTATGGTGTAAAAGGAAATGTCCTCGGATCAAAACTGGAAAGAAGCTTTCGAACAAACTGCTTTGTATTCTGTTAATTCACCTCACAGAGTTTCAGCTTCCCCTCTAGAAGCCTTTCGCTAAGACTGTTCTTGTGGAATTTGCAAAGTGATATTTGTAAGCCCATAGAAGTCGATGGTGAAAACGTAAATATCCTAAGATAAAAACCGAAAAGAACCTTTCTGAGAAACTGCTTTGTGTTTTGTTAATTCATCTCACAGAGTTACAGGTTTTCCCTCAAGAAGCCTTTTGCTAAGACAGTTCTTGTGGAATATGCAAAGTGATATTTGGAAGCTCATAGTGACCTATAGTGAAAAAGGATATATCTTCAGTTAAAAACTGAAAAGAAGCTTTCTGAGAAACTGCTTTGTGATATATGACTTCCACTCACTGAGTTACAGCTGTATTTCGTAGAGCTGTTTGGCAGCCGTATTTCTGTGGAATCTGAGAACTGTTATTTTGAATCCCTTTGAAGACTGAAGGGCCAAAGGAAATATCCACCGCTAAAAGTTAGAAAGAAGCTTTCTGAGAAACTTCTTTGTGATCTGCGAATTCATTTCACAGAGTTACAGCTTTCCCCTCAAGAAGCCTTTCGTTAAGATTATTCTTGTGCAATTTGAAAAATGATATTTGGAAGCCAATAGACGGCTATGGTGAAAACGAAATATCCTCAGATAAAAACTGGAAAGAAGCTTTCTGAGAAATTACTTTATGTTCTTTTAATTAATCTCACAGACTTACAGCTTTCCACTCAAGAAGTCTTTCACTAAGACTGTTCTTGTGGAATTTGAAATGTGATATTTGGAAGCCCATAGAGCGCTATGGAGAAAAGGAAATATCTTCAGATAAAAACTGTAAAGAACATTCCTGAGAAACTGCTTTGTGTTCTGTTAATTCACCTAACAGAGTTACAGCTTTCCCCTCTAGAAGCCTTTCGCTAAGACTGTTCTTGCTGTATTTTCAAAGTGATATTTTGAAGCCCATAGAGGGCTACGGTGAAAAAGGATATAGCTTCAGTTAAAAACTGAAAGAGGCTTTCTGAGAAACGGTTTAGTATTATGTGACTTCCACTCACTGAGTTACAGCTGTATTTCCTAGAGCTGTTTGATAGCCTTATTTCTATGGAATCGGAGAACTGTTATTTTGGATCCCTTTGAAGACTATAGGGCAAAAGGAAATATCTGCCGCTAAAAGTGAGAAAGAAGCTTTCTGAGAAACTTCTCTGAGATCTGTTATTTCATCTCACAGAGTTACAGCATTCCACTCAAGAAGCCTTTCGCTAGGACTGTGCTTTTTGAATTTGCAAAGTGATATTTCGAAGCCCATAGACAGCTGTGGTGAAAAGGGAAATGTCTTCAGTTAAAAAATGGAAAGAAGCTTTCTAAGAAACTGCTTTGTGTTCTGTTAATTCATCTCAAAGAGTTACCGCTTTACCCTCAAAAAGACTTTTGCTAAGACTCTTCTTGTGTAGTATTCATAGTGATATTTGTACGCCCTTATAGGGCTATGGTGAAAAAGGAAATATCCTAAGATAAAAGCTGAAAAGAAGCTTTCTGAGAAACTGCTTTGTGTTCTGTTAATTCACCTCACAGAGTTACAGTTTTCCCCTTAAGAAGCCTTTCGGTAAGACTGTTCTTGTGGAATTTGCAGAGTGGTATTTGTAAGCCCATAGAGGGCTGTGGTGAAAAAGGAAATATCCTAAGATAAAAACTGCAAAGAACCTTTCTGAGAAACTGCTTTGTGATATGTGACTTCCACTCACTGAGTGAGAGCTATATGTCGTAGAGCTGTTTGCTAACCTTATTTCTGTGGAATCTGAGAAGGGATAATTTGGTTCCCTTTGAAGACTATAGGGCCAATGGAAATATCCGCCATAAAAGTGAGAAAGAAGCTTTCTGAGAAACAGCTTTCTGATCTGTGAATTCATCCCACAGAGTTACAGCTTTCCCCGAGGAAGCCTTTCGCTATGACTGTTCTTGTGGAATTTGCAAAGTGACATTTCGAAGGCCATAGAGAGCTATGGTGAAAAGGAAATATCTTCGGTTTAAAACGGGAAAGAAGCTTTCTGAGACACTGCGTTGTGTTCTGTTAATTCATCTCACAAAGTTACAGCTTTCCCCTCACGAAGCCTTTCCCTAAGACTGTTCTTGTCGAATTTGGGAAGTGATATTTAGAAGCCTACAGAGGTCTACGGTGAAAAAGGAAATAACCTAAGATAAAAACTGAAAATAAGTTTCTGAAAAACTGCTTTGTGTTCTCTTAATTCATCTCACAGAGTTAGAGCTTTCCCCTCAAGAAGCCTTTCGCTAAGACTGTTCTTGTGGAATTTGCAAAGTGATATTTGGAAGCGCGTAGAGGGCTACGGTGAAAAAGGAAATAACTTCACTTAAAAACTGGAAAGAAGCTTTCTGAGAAACTACTTTGTGTTCTGTTAATTCATCTCACAGAGTTACAGCTTTCCCCTTGAGAAGTCTTTCGCTAAGACTGTTTTTGTGGAATTTGCAAAGTGATATTTGGAAGCCCAAGGAGGGCTATGGTGAAAAATGAAATATCTTCAGTTAAAAACTGGAAAGAATCTTTCTGAGAAACTGCTTTGTGTTCTGTCAATTCATTTCACAGACTTACAGCTTTTACCTCAAGAAGCCTTTCGCTAAGACAGTTCTTGCGGAATTTGCAAAGTGATATTTGGAAGCCCATAGAGGGCTTTGCTGAGAAAGGAAATATCTTCCGTTAAAAACTGGAAAGAAGCTTTCTGAGAAACTGCTTTGTGTTCTGTTAATTCATCTCACAGAGTTACAGCTTTCCCCTCAAGAAGCCTTTCGCTAAGACAATTCTTGTGGAATTGTAAAGTGATATTTTGAAGCCAATAGAGGGCTATGGTGAAAAAGGAAATATCTTCAGTTAAAAACTCTAAAGAAGCTTTCTGAGGAACTGCTTTGTGTTCTGTTAATTCAGCTCACAGAGTTACAGCTTTCCTTTCAAGAAGCCTTTCGCTAAGACTGTTCTTGTGGAATTTGCAAAGTGATATATGGAAGCCCATAGAGGGCTATGGTGAAAAAGGAAATATCTTCCATTAAAAAGTGGAAAGAAGCTTTCTGGGAAACTGCATTGTGTTCTGTAAATTCATTTCACATACGTACAGCTTTTTCCTCAAGAAGCCTTTCACTAAGACTGTTCTTGTGGAATTTGCAAAGTGATATTTGGAAGCCCATAGAGGGCTTTGGTGAGAAAGGAAATATCTTCCGTTAAAAACTGGAAGGAAGCTTTCTGAGAAACTGCTTTGTGTTCTGTTAATTCATCTCACAGAGTTACAGCTTTCGCCTCAAGGAGAACTTTACTGTCTGTTCTTGTGGAATTTGCAAAGAGATATGTAGAAGCCCAAAGAGGGCTATGGTTAAAAAGGAAATATCTTCAGTTGAAAACTGGAAAGAAGCTTTCTGAGAAACTGCTTTGTGTTCTGTTAATTCATCTCACAGAGTTACAGCTTTCCCCTCAATAAGTCTTTCGCTAGGACTGTTCTTGTGTCATTTCTAAAGTGGTATTTAGAAGGCCATAGAGTGCTATGGTGAATAAGGAAATGTTTTCCGTTATAAACTGGCTAGAAGCTTTCTGAGAAAGTGCTTTGTGTCCTGTTAATTCATCTCACAGAGTTACAGCTTTCTCCTCAAGAAGACTTTCGCGAAGACTGTTCTTGTGGAATTTGCAAAGTTATTTTAGAAGCCCCTAGAGGGTTATGGCAAAAAGGAAATATTCTAAAATAAAAACTGAAAAGAAGCTTTCTGAGAAACTGCTTTATCTTCTCTTAATTCATCTCACAGAGTTATAGCTTTCCCCTCAAGTAGCCGTTCACTAAGATTGTTCCTGTGGAAATTTCAAGGTGATATTTGGAAGCCCATAGAGGGCTATGATGAAAAAGGAAATATCTTCTGTTAAAAACTGGAAAGAATGTTTTTTAGAAACTGCTTTGTGTTCTGTTAATTCATCTCACAGATTTACAGCTTTCCCCTCAAGATGCCTTTCGTTAAGACTGTTCTTGTGGAATTTGCAAAGTGATATTTGGAAGCCCATAGAGGGCTATGGTGGAAATGGAAATATCCTAAGATAAAAACCGAAAAAAAGCTTTCTGAGAAACTGCTTTGTGTTCTGGTAATTCATCTTACAGTGTTACACCTTTCTCCTCATGAAGCCTTCTCTAAGACTGTTCTTGTGGAATTTGAAAAGTGATATTTCGAAGCCCATGGGGGTTATGGTGAAAAAGGAAATATCTTTCGTTTAAAACTGGAAACAAGATTTCTGAGAAACCGCTTTGTGTTCTGTTAATTCATCTCACAGAGTTACAGCTTTCCCGTCATGAAGCCGTTCACTAAGACTGTTCTTGTGAAATTTGCAAAGTGATATTTGGAAGCCCATAGAGGGCTATGGTGAAAAAGGAAATATCTTCCGTTAAAAATCACAGGCAGATAAAGCCACAAAGATGGGGAAAAAGCAGGGCAGAAAAGCTGGAATTTCAAAAAATAAGAGCGCATCTCCTCCGGCAAAGGAGCGCAGCTCATCGCCAGCAACGGAACAAAGCTGGACGGAGAATGACTTTGAAGAGATGAGAGAAGAAGGCTTCAGTCCATCAACTTCGCAGAGCTAAAGGAGGAATTACGTACCCAGCGCAGAGAAACTAAAAGTCTAGAAAAAAAAGTGGAAGTATTGATGGCTAGAAAAATTAATGCAGAGAAGGTCATAAACGAAATGAGAGAGATGAAAACCACGACAGGAGAAATACGTGACAAATGCACAAGCTTCAGTAACAGACTCGATCAACTGGAAAAGAGTATCAGCGATTAAGTATCAAATGAATGAAATGAAGCGAGAAGAGGAATCAAAAGAAAAAAGAAGAAATAGAAATGAACAAAGCCTGCAAGAAGTATGGGATTATGTAAAAAGACCAAATCTACGTCTGTTTGGGGTGCCTGAAGGTGAGGGGGAAAATGGAACCAAGTTGGAAAACACTCTTCAGTATATCATCCAGGAGAACTTCCCCAACCTAGTAGGGCAGGCCAACATTCAAATCCAGGAAATACAGAGAACACCACAAAGATACTCCTCGAGAAGAGCAACTCCAAGACACATAATTGCCAGATTCACCAAAGTTGAAATGAAGGAAAAAATCTTAAGGGCAGCCAGAGAGAAAGGTCGGGTTACCCACAAAGGGAAGCCCATCAGACTAACAGCAGATCTCTCGGCAGAAACTCTTCAAGCCAGAAGAGAGTGGGGGCCAATATTCAACATTCTTAAAGAAAAGAATTTTCAACCCAGAATTTCATATCCAGCCAAACTAAGTTTCATAAGTGAAGGAGAAATAAAATCCTTTACAGATAAGCAAATGCTTAGAGATTTTGTCACCACTAGGCCTGCCTTACAAGAGACCCTGAAGGAAGCACTAAACATGGAAAGGAACAACCGGTACCAGCCATTGCAAAAACATGCCAAAATGTAAAGACCATCAAGGCTAGGAAGAAACTGCATCAACTAACGAGCAAAATAACCAGTTAATATCATAATGGCAGGATCAAGTTCACACGTAACAATATTAACCTTAAATGTAAATGGACTAAATGCTCCAATTAAAAGACACAGACCGGCAAACTGGATAAAGAGTCAAGACCCATCAGTCTGCTGTATTCAGGAGACCCATCTCACACGCAGAGACATACATAGGCTCAAAATAAAGGGATGGAGGAAGATTTACCAAGCAAATGGAGAACAAAAGAAGCAGGGGTTGCAATACTAGTCTCTGATAAAACAGAATTTAAACCATCAAAGATCAAAAGAGACAAAGAAGGCCATTACATAATGGTAAAGGGATCAATTCAACAGGAAGAGCTAACTATCCTAAATATATATGCACCCAATACAGGAGCACCCAGATTCATAAAGCAAGTCCTTAGAGACTTACAAAGAGACTTAGACTCCCATACAATAATAATGGGAGACTTCAACACTCCACTGTCAACATTAGACAGATCAACGAGACAGAAAGTTAACAAGGATATCCAGGAATTGAACTCATCTCTGCAGCAAGCAGACCTAATAGACATCTATAGAACTCTCCACCCCAAATCAACAGAATATACATTCTTCTCAGCACCACATCGCACTTATTCCAAAATTGACCACATAGTTGGAAGTAAAGCACTCCTCAGTAAATGTACAGAACAGAAATGGTAACAAACTGTCTCTCAGACCACACTGCAATCAAACTAGAACTCAGGACTAAGAAACTCAATCAAAACTGCTCAACTACATGGAAACTGAACAACCTGCTCCTGAATGACTACTGGATACATGACGAAATGAAGGCAGAAATAAAGATGTTCTTTGAAACCAATGAGAACAAAGATACAACATACCAGAATCTCTGGGACACATTTAAAGCAGTGTGTAGAGGGAAATTTATAGCACTAAATGCCCACAAGAGAAAGCAGGAAAGATCTAAAATTGACACTCTAGCATCGCAATTAAAAGAACTAGAGAAGCAAGAGCAAACTCATTCAAAAGCTAGCAGAAGGCAAGAAATAACTAAGATCAGAGCAGAACTGAAGGAGATAGAGACACAAAAATCCCTCCAAAAAATCAATGAATCCAGGAGTTGGTTTTTTGAAAAGATCAACAAAATTGACAGACCACTTGCAAGACTAATAAAGAAGAAAAGGGAGAAGAATCAAATAGACGCAATAAAAAATGATAAAGGGGATATCACCACCGACCCCACAGAAATACAAACTACCATCAGAGAATACTATAAACACCTCTACGCAAATAAACTGGAAAATCTAGAAGAAATGGATAATTTCCTGGACACTTACACTCTTCCAAGGCTAAACCAGGAAGAAATTGAATCCCTGAATAGACCAATAGCAGGCTCTGAAATTGAGGCAATAATTAATAGCCTACCAACGAAAAATTCCAGGATCAGATGGATTCACAGCTGAATTCTACCAGAAGTACAAGGAGGAGCTGGTACCATTCCTTCTGAACCTATTCCAATCAATAGAAAAAGAGGGAATCCTCCCTAACTCATCTTATGAGGCCAACATCATCCTGATACCAAAGCCTGGCAGAGACACAACAAAAAAAGAGAATTTTAGACCAATATCCCTGAGGAACATCGATGCAAAAATCCTCAATAAAATACTGGCAAACCGTATTCAACAGCACATCGAAAAGCTTATCCACCATGATCAAGTGGGCGTCATCCCTGGGATGCAAGGCTGGTTCAACATTCGCAAATCAATAAACATAATCCAGCATATAAACAGAACCAAAGACAAGAACCACATGATTATCTCAATCGATGCAGAAAAGGCTTTTGACAAAATTCAACAGCCCTTCATGCTAAAAACGCTCAATAAATTCGGTATTGATGGAACGTACCTCAAAATCATAAGAGCTATTTATGACAAACCCACAGCCAATATCATACTGAATGGGCAAAACCTGGAAAAATTCCCTTTGAAAACTGGCACAAGACAGGGATGCCCTCTCTCACCACTCCTATTCAACATAGTGTTGGAAGTCCAGGCTAGGGCAATCAGGCAAGAGAAAGAAATCAAGGGGATTCAGTTAGGAAAAGAAGAAGTCAAATTGTCCCTCTTTGCAGATGACATGATTGTATATTTAGAAAACCCCATTGTCTCAGCCCGAAATCTCCTTAAGCTGATGAGCAACTTCAGCAAAGTCTCAGGATACAAAATTAATGTGCAAAAATCCCAAGCATTCGTATACACCAGTAACAGACAAACAGAGAGCCAAATCATGAATGAACTTCCATTCACAATTGCTTCAAAGAGAATAAAACACCTAGGAATCCAACTTACAAGGGATGTAAAGGACCTCTTCAAGAACTACAAACCACTGCTCAATGAAATAAAAGAGGACACAAACAAATGGAAGAACATACCATGCTCATGGATAGGAAGAATCAATATCGTGAAAATGGCCATACTGCCCAAGGTAATTTATAGATTCAATGCCATCCCCATCAAGCTACCAATGAGTTTCTTCACAGAATTGGAAAAAACTGCTTTAAAGTTCATATGGAACCAAAAAAGAGCCCGCATTTCCAAGACAATCCTATGTCAAAAGAACAAAGCTGGAGGCATCACGCTACCTGACTTCAAACTATACTACAAGGCTACAGTCACCAAAACAGCATGGTACTGGTACCAAAACAGAGATATAGACCAATGGAACAGAACAGAGTCCTCAGAAATAATACCACACATCTACAGCCATCTGATCTTTGACAAACCTGAGAGAAACAAGAAATGGGGAAAGGATTCCCTATTTAATAAATGGTGCTGGGAAAATTGGCTAGCCATAAGCAGAAAGCTGAAACTGGATCCTTTCCTTACTCCTTATACGAAAATTAATTCAAGATGGATTAGAGACTTAAACGTTAGACCTAATACCATAAAAACTCTAGAGGAAAACCTAGGTAGTACCATTCAGGACATAGGCATGGGCAAAGACTTCATGTCTATAACACCAAAAGCAACGGCAGCAAAGGCCAAAATTGACAAATGGGATCTCATTAAACTAAAGAGCTTCTGCACAGCAAAAGAAACTACCATCAGAGTGAGCAGGCAACCTACAGAATGGGAGAAAATTTTTGCAATCTACTCATCTGACAAAGGCTAATATCCAGAACCTACAAAGACCTCAAACAAATTTACAAGACAAAAACAAACAACCCCATCAAAAAGTGGGCAAAGGATATGAACAGACATTTCTCAAAAGAAGACATTCATACAGCCAACAGACACATGAAAAAATGCTCATCATCACTGGCCATCAGAGAAATGCAAATCAAACCACACTGAGATACCATCTCACACCAGTTAGAATGACGATCATTAAAAAGTCAGGAAACAACAGGTGCTGGAGAGGATGTGGAGAAATAGGAACACTTTTACACTGTTGGTGGGATTGTAAACTAGTTCAATCATTATGGAAAACAGTATGGCGATTCCTCAAGGATCTAGAACTAGACGTACCATATGACCCAGCCATCCCATTACTGGGTATATACCCAAAGGATTATAAATCATGCTGCTATGGCCGGGAGGGTCCCACACCCACGGAGCCTCCCTCATTGCTAGCACAGCAGTCTGTGATCTACCGGCAAGGCAGCAGCGAGGCTGGGGGAGGGGCGCCCGCCATTGCTGAGGCTTAAGTAGGTAAACAAAGCTGCTGGGAAGCTCGAACTGGGTGGAGCTCACAGCAGCTCAAGGAAACCTGCCTGTCTCTGTAGACTCCACCTCTGGGGACAGGGCACAGTAAACAATAACAAACGCAGCAGCTCTGCAGACGCAAACGACTCTGTCTGACAGCTTTGAAGAGAGCAGTGGATCTCCCAACACGGAGGTTGAGATCTGAGAAGGGACAGACTCCCTGCTCAAGTGGGTCCCTGACCCCTGAGTAGCCTAACTGGGAGACATCCCCCACTAGGGGCAGTCTGACACCCCACACCTCACAGGGTGGAGTACACCCCTGAGAGGAAGCTTTCAAAGCAAGAATCAGACAGGTACACTCGCTGTTCAGAAATATTCTATCTTCTGCAGCCTCTGCTGCTGATACCCAGGCAAACAGGGTCTGGAATGGACCTCAAGCAATCTCCTACAGCTACAACCTACAGCTGAGGATCCTGACTGTTAGAAGGAAAGCTATCAAACAGGAAGGACACCTACACCAAAACCCCATCAGTACATCACCATCATCAAAGACCAGGGGCAGATAAAACCACAAAGATGGGGAAAAAGCAGGGCAGAAAACCTGGAAATTCAAAAAATAAGAGCGCATCTCCCCCGGCAAAGGAGCGCAGCTCATCGCCAGCAATGGATCAAAGCTGGACGGAGAATGACTTTGACGACATGAGAGAAGAAGGCTTCAGTCCATCAAATTTCTCAGAGCTAAAGGAGGAATTACGTACCCAGCGCAAAGAAACTAAAAATCTTGAAAAAAAAGTGGAAGAATTGATGGCTAGAGTAATTAATGCAGAGAAGCTCACAAACGAAATGAAAGAGACGAAAACCATGGCACGAGAAATACGTGACAAATGCACAAGCTTCAGGAACCGACTCGATCAACTGGAAGACAGAATGTCAGCCATGGAGGATCAAATGAATGAAATGAAGCGAGAAGAGAAACCAAAAGAAAAAAGAAGAAAAAGAAATGAACAAAGCCTGCAAGAAGTATGGGATTATGTAAAAAGACCAAATCTACGTCTGATTGAGGTGCCTGAACGTGAGGGGGAAAATGCAACCAAGTTGGAAAACACTCTTCAGGATACCATCCAGGAGAACTTCCCCAACCTAGTAGGGCAGGCCAACATTCAAATCTAGCAAATACAGAGAACGCCACAAAGATACTCCTCGAGAAGAGCAACTCCAAGACACATAATTGCCAGATTCACCAAAGTTGAAATGAAGGAAAAAATCTTAAGGGCAGCCAGAGAGAAAGGTCGGGTTACCCACAAAGGGAAGCCCATCAGACTAACAGCAGATCTCTCGGCAGAAACTCTTCAAGCCAGAAGAGAGTGGGGGCCAATATTCAACATTCTTAAAGAAAAGAATTTTCAACCCAGAATTTCATATCCAGCCAAACTAAGTTTCATAAGTGAAGGAGAAATAAAATCCTTTACAGATAAGCAAATGCTTAGAGATTTTGTCACCACTAGGCCTGCCTTACAAGAGACCCTGAAGGAAGCACTAAACATGGAAAGGAACAACCGGTACCAGCCATTGCAAAAACATGCCAAAATGTAAAGACCATCAAGGCTAGGAAGAAACTGCATCAACTAACGAGCAAAATAACCAGTTAATATCATAATGGCAGGATCAAGTTCACACGTAACAATATTAACCTTAAATGTAAATGGACTAAATGCTCCAATTAAAAGACACAGACCAGCAAACTGGATAAAGAGTCAAGACCCATCAGTCTGCTGTATTCAGGAGACCCATCTCACACGCAGAGACATACATAGGCTCAAAATAAAGGGATGGAGGAAGATTTACCAAGCAAATGGAGAACAAAAGAAGCAGGGGTTGCAATACTAGTCTCTGATAAAACAGAATTTAAACCATCAAAGATCAAAAGAGACAAAGAAGGCCATTACATAATGGTAAAGGGATCAATTCAACAGGAAGAGCTAACTATCCTAAATATATATGCACCCAATACAGGAGCACCCAGATTCATAAAGCAAGTCCTTAGAGACTTACAAAGAGACTTAGACTCCCATACAATAATAATGGGAGACTTCAACACTCCACTGTCAACATTAGACAGATCAACGAGACAGAAAGTTAACAAGGATATCCAGGAATTGAACTCATCTCTGCAGCAAGCAGACCTAATAGACATCTATAGAACTCTCCACCCCAAATCAACAGAATATACATTCTTCTCAGCACCACATCGCACTTATTCCAAAATTGACCACATAGTTGGAAGTAAAGCACTCCTCAGTAAATGTACAGAACAGAAATGGTAACAAACTGTCTCTCAGACCACACTGCAATCAAACTAGAACTCAGGACTAAGAAACTCAATCAAAACTGCTCAACTACATGGAAACTGAACAACCTGCTCCTGAATGACTACTGGATACATGACGAAATGAAGGCAGAAATAAAGATGTTCTTTGAAACCAATGAGAACAAAGATACAACATACCAGAATCTCTGGGACACATTTAAAGCAGTGTGTAGAGGGAAATTTATAGCACTAAATGCCCACAAGAGAAAGCAGGAAAGATCTAAAATTGACACTCTAACATCACAATTAAAAGAACTAGAGAAGCAAGAGCAAACTCATTCAAAAGCTAGCAGAAGGCAAGAAATAACTAAGATCAGAGCAGAACTGAAGGAGATAGAGACACAAAAATCCCTCCAAAAAATCAATGAATCCAGGAGTTGGTTTTTTGAAAAGATCAACAAAATTGACAGACCACTTGCAAGACTAATAAAGAAGAAAAGGGAGAAGAATCAAATAGACGCAATAAAAAATGATAAAGGGGATATCACCACCGACCCCACAGAAATACAAACTACCATCAGAGAATACTATAAACACCTCTACGCAAATAAACTGGAAAATCTAGAAGAAATGGATAATTTCCTGGACACTTACACTCTTCCAAGGCTAAACCAGGAAGAAATTGAATCCCTGAATAGACCAATAGCAGGCTCTGAAATTGAGGCAATAATTAATAGCCTACCAACGAAAAAAATCCAGGATCAGATGGATTCACAGCTGAATTCTACCAGAAGTACAAGGAGGAGCTGGTACCATTCCTTCTGAACCTATTCCAATCAATAGAAAAAGAGGGAATCCTCCCTAACTCATCTTATGAGGCCAACATCATCCTGATACCAAAGCCTGGCAGAGACACAACAAAAAAAGAGAATTTTAGACCAATATCCCTGAGGAACATCGATGCAAAAATCCTCAATAAAATACTGGCAAACCGTATTCAACAGCACATCGAAAAGCTTATCCACCATGATCAAGTGGGCGTCATCCCTGGGATGCAAGGCTGGTTCAACATTCGCAAATCAATAAACATAATCCAGCACATAAACAGAACCAAAGACAAGAACCACATGATTATCTCAATCGATGCAGAAAAGGCTTTTGACAAAATTCAACAGCCCTTCATGCTAAAAACGCTCAATAAATTCGGTATTGATGGAACGTACCTCAAAATCATAAGAGCTATTTATGACAAACCCACAGCCAATATCATACTGAATGGGCAAAACCTGGAAAAATTCCCTTTGAAAACTGGCACAAGACAGGGATGCCCTCTCTCACCACTCCTATTCAACATAGTGTTGGAAGTCCAGGCTAGGGCAATCAGGCAAGAGAAAGAAATCAAGGGGATTCAGTTAGGAAAAGAAGAAGTCAAATTGTCCCTCTTTGCAGATGACATGATTGTATATTTAGAAAACCCCATTGTCTCAGCCCGAAATCTCCTTAAGCTGATAAGCAACTTCAGCAAAGTCTCAGGATACAAAATTAATGTGCAAAAATCCCAAGCATTCGTATACACCAGTAACAGACAAACAGAGAGCCAAATCATGAATGAACTTCCATTCACAATTGCTTCAAAGAGAATAAAACACCTAGGAATCCAACTTACAAGGGATGTAAAGGACCTCTTCAAGAACTACAAACCACTGCTCAATGAAATAAAAGAGGACACAAACAAATGGAAGAACATACCGTGCTCATGGATAGGAAGAATCAATATCGTGAAAATGGCCATACTGCCCAAGGTAATTTATAGATTCAATGCCATCCCCATCAAGCTACCAATGAGTTTCTTCACAGAATTGGAAAAAACTGCTTTAAAGTTCATATGGAACCAAAAAAGAGCCCGCATTTCCAAGACAATCCTATGTCAAAAGAACAAAGCTGGAGGCATCACGCTACCTGACTTCAAACTATACTACAAGGCTACAGTCACCAAAACAGCATGGTACTGGTACCAAAACAGAGATATAGACCAATGGAACAGAACAGAGTCCTCAGAAATAATACCACACATCTACAGCCATCTGATCTTTGACAAACCTGAGAGAAACAAGAAATGGGGAAAGGATTCCCTATTTAATAAATGGTGCTGGGAAAATTGGCTAGCCATAAGCAGAAAGCTGAAACTGGATCCTTTCCTTACTCCTTATACGAAAATTAATTCAAGATGGATTGGAGACTTAAACGTTAGACCTAATACCATAAAAACTCTAGAGGAAAACCTAGGTAGTACCATTCAGGACATAGGCATGGGCAAAGACTTCATGTCTATAACACCAGAAGCAACGGCAGCAAAGGCCAAAATTGACAAATGGGATCTCATTAAACTAAAGAGCTTCTGCACAGCAAAAGAAACTACCATCAGAGTGAGCAGGCAACCTACAGAATGGGAGAAAATTTTTGCAATCTACTCATCTGACAAAGGCTAATATCCAGAACCTACAAAGACCTCAAACAAATTTACAAGACAAAAACAAACAACCCCATCAAAAAGTGGGCAAAGGATATGAACAGACATTTCTCAAAAGAAGACATTCATACAGCCAACAGACACATGAAAAAATGCTCATCATCACTGGCCATCAGAGAAATGCAAATCAAACCACACTGAGATACCATCTCACACCAGTTAGAATGACGATCATTAAAAAGTCAGGAAACAACAGGTGCTGGAGAGGATGTGGAGAAATAGGAACACTTTTACACTGTTGGTGGGATTGTAAACTAGTTCAATCATTATGGAAAACAGTATGGCGATTCCTCAAGGATCTAGAACTAGACATACCATATGACCCAGCCATCCCATTACTGGGTATATACCCAAAGGATTATAAATCATGCTGCTATGGCCGGGAGGGTCCCACACCCACGGAGCCTCCCTCATTGCTAGCACAGCAGTCTGTGATCTACCGGCAAGGCAGCAGCGAGGCTGGGGGAGGGGCGCCCGCCATTGCTGAGGCTTAAGTAGGTAAACAAAGCTGCTGGGAAGCTCGAACTGGGTGGAGCTCACAGCAGCTCAAGGAAACCTGCCTGTCTCTGTAGACTCCACCTCTGGGGACAGGGCACAGTAAACAATAACAAACGCAGCAGCTCTGCAGACGCAAACGACTCTGTCTGACAGCTTTGAAGAGAGCAGTGGATCTCCCAACACGGAGGTTGAGATCTGAGAAGGGACAGACTCCCTGCTCAAGTGGGTCCCTGACCCCTGAGTAGCCTAACTGGGAGACATCCCCCACTAGGGGCAGTCTGACACCCCACACCTCACAGGGTGGAGTACACCCCTGAGAGGAAGCTTTCAAAGCAAGAATCAGACAGGTACACTCGCTGTTCAGAAATATTCTATCTTCTGCAGCCTCTGCTGCTGATACCCAGGCAAACAGGGTCTGGAATGGACCTCAAGCAATCTCCTACAGCTACAACCTACAGCTGAGGATCCTGACTGTTAGAAGGAAAGCTATCAAACAGGAAGGACACCTACACCAAAACCCCATCAGTACATCACCATCATCAAAGACCAGGGGCAGATAAAACCACAAAGATGGGGAAAAAGCAGGGCAGAAAACCTGGAAATTCAAAAACTAAGAGCGCATCTCCCCCGGCAAAGGAGCGCAGCTCATCGCCAGCAATGGATCAAAGCTGGACGGAGAATGACTTTGACGACATGAGAGAAGAAGGCTTCAGTCCATCAAATTTCTCAGAGCTAAAGGAGGAATTACGTACCCAGCGCAAAGAAACTAAAAATCTTGAAAAAAAAGTGGAAGAATTGATGGCTAGAGTAATTAATGCAGAGAAGCTCACAAACGAAATGAAAGAGACGAAAACCATGGCACGAGAAATACGTGACAAATGCACAAGCTTCAGGAACCGACTCGATCAACTGGAAGACAGAATGTCAGCCATGGAGGATCAAATGAATGAAATGAAGCGAGAAGAGAAACCAAAAGAAAAAGAAGAAAAAGAAATGAACAAAGCCTGCAAGAAGTATGGGATTATGTAAAAAGACCAAATCTACGTCTGATTGAGGTGCCTGAACGTGAGGGGGAAAATGGAACCAAGTTGGAAAACACTCTTCAGGATACCATCCAGGAGAACTTCCCCAACCTAGTAGGGCAGGCCAACATTCAAATCCAGGAAACACAGAGAACGCCACAAAGATACTCCTCGAGAAGAGCAACTCCAAGACACATAATTGCCAGATTCACCAAAGTTGAAATGAAGGAAAAAATCTTAAGGGCAGCCAGAGAGAAAGGTCGGGTTACCCACAAAGGGAAGCCCATCAGACTAACAGCAGATCTCTCGGCAGAAACTCTTCAAGCCAGAAGAGAGTGGGGGCCAATATTCAACATTCTTAAAGAAAAGAATTTTCAACCCAGAATTTCATATCCAGCCAAACTAAGTTTCATAAGTGAAGGAGAAATAAAATCCTTTACAGATAAGCAAATGCTTAGAGATTTTGTCACCACTAGGCCTGCCTTACAAGAGACCCTGAAGGAAGCACTAAACATGGAAAGGAACAACCGGTACCAGCCATTGCAAAAACATGCCAAAATGTAAAGACCATCAAGGCTAGGAAGAAACTGCATCAACTAACGAGCAAAATAACCAGTTAATATCATAATGGCAGGATCAAGTTCACACGTAACAATATTAACCTTAAATGTAAATGGACTAAATGCTCCAATTAAAAGACACAGACCGGCAAACTGGATAAAGAGTCAAGACCCATCAGTCTGCTGTATTCAGGAGACCCATCTCACACGCAGAGACATACATAGGCTCAAAATAAAGGGATGGAGGAAGATTTACCAAGCAAATGGAGAACAAAAGAAGCAGGGGTTGCAATACTAGTCTCTGATAAAACAGAATTTAAACCATCAAAGATCAAAAGAGACAAAGAAGGCCATTACATAATGGTAAAGGGATCAATTCAACAGGAAGAGCTAACTATCCTAAATATATATGCACCCAATACAGGAGCACCCAGATTCATAAAGCAAGTCCTTAGAGACTTACAAAGAGACTTAGACTCCCATACAATAATAATGGGAGACTTCAACACTCCACTGTCAACATTAGACAGATCAACGAGACAGAAAGTTAACAAGGATATCCAGGAATTGAACTCATCTCTGCAGCAAGCAGACCTAATAGACATCTATAGAACTCTCCACCCCAAATCAACAGAATATACATTCTTCTCAGCACCACATCGCACTTATTCCAAAATTGTCCACATAGTTGGAAGTAAAGCACTCCTCAGTAAATGTACAGAACAGAAACTGTAACAAACTGTCTCTCAGACCACACTGCAATCAAACTAGAACTCAGGACTAAGAAACTCAATCAAAACTGCTCAACTACATGGAAACTGAACAACCTGCTCCTGAATGACTACTGGATACATGACGAAATGAAGGCAGAAATAAAGATGTTCTTTGAAACCAATGAGAACAAAGATACAACATACCAGAATCTCTGGGACACATTTAAAGCAGTGTGTAGAGGGAAATTTATAGCACTAAATGCCCACAAGAGAAAGCAGGAAAGATCTAAAATTGACACTCTAACACCGCAATTAAAAGAACTAGAGAAGCAAGAGCAAAATCATTCAAAAGCTAGCAGAAGGCAAGAAATAACTAAGATCAGAGCAGAACTGAAGGAGATAGAGACACAAAAATCCCTCCAAAAAATCAATGAATCCAGGAGTTGGTTTTTTGAAAAGATCAACAAAATTGACAGACCACTTGCAAGACTAATAAAGAAGAAAAGGGAGAAGAATCAAATAGACGCAATAAAAAATGATAAAGGGGATATCACCACCGACCCCACAGAAATACAAACTACCATCAGAGAATACTATAAACACCTCTACGCAAATAAACTGGAAAATCTAGAAGAAATGGATAATTTCCTGGACACTTACACTCTTCCAAGGCTAAACCAGGAAGAAATTGAATCCCTGAATAGACCAATAGCAGGCTCTGAAATTGAGGCAATAATTAATAGCCTACCAACGAAAAAAATCCAGGATCAGATGGATTCACAGCTGAATTCTACCAGAAGTACAAGGAGGAGCTGGTACCATTCCTTCTGAACCTATTCCAATCAATAGAAAAAGAGGGAATCCTCCCTAACTCATCTTATGAGGCCAACATCATCCTGATACCAAAGCCTGGCAGAGACACAACAAAAAAAGAGAATTTTAGACCAATATCCCTGAGGAACATCGATGCAAAAATCCTCAATAAAATACTGGCAAACCGTATTCAACAGCACATCGAAAAGCTTATCCACCATGATCAAGTGGGCGTCATCCCTGGGATGCAAGGCTGGTTCAACATTCGCAAATCAATAAACATAATCCAGCACATAAACAGAACCAAAGACAAGAACCACATGATTATCTCAATCGATGCAGAAAAGGCTTTTGACAAAATTCAACAGCCCTTCATGCTAAAAACGCTCAACAAATTCGGTATTGATGGAACGTACCTCAAAATCATAAGAGCTATTTATGACAAACCCACAGCCAATATCATACTGAATGGGCAAAACCTGGAAAAATTCCCTTTGAAAACTGGCACAAGACAGGGATGCCCTCTCTCACCACTCCTATTCAACATAGTGTTGGAAGTCCAGGCTAGGGCAATCAGGCAAGAGAAAGAAATCAAGGGGATTCAGTTAGGAAAAGAAGAAGTCAAATTGTCCCTCTTTGCAGATGACATGATTGTATATTTAGAAAACCCCATTGTCTCAGCCCGAAATCTCCTTAAGCTGATAAGCAACTTCAGCAAAGTCTCAGGATACAAAATTAATGTGCAAAAATCCCAAGCATTCGTATACACCAGTAACAGACAAACAGAGAGCCAAATCATGAATGAACTTCCATTCACAATTGCTTCAAAGAGAATAAAACACCTAGGAATCCAACTTACAAGGGATGTAAAGGACCTCTTCAAGAACTACAAACCACTGCTCAATGAAATAAAAGAGGACACAAACAAATGGAAGAACATACCATGCTCATGGATAGGAAGAATCAATATCGTGAAAATGGCCATACTGCCCAAGGTAATTTATAGATTCAATGCCATCCCCATCAAGCTACCAATGAGTTTCTTCACAGAATTGGAAAAAACTGCTTTAAAGTTCATATGGAACCAAAAAAGAGCCCGCATTTCCAAGACAATCCTATGTCAAAAGAACAAAGCTGGAGGCATCACGCTACCTGACTTCAAACTATACTACAAGGCTACAGTCACCAAAACAGCATGGTACTGGTACCAAAACAGAGATATAGACCAATGGAACAGAACAGAGTCCTCAGAAATAATACCACACATCTACAGCCATCTGATCTTTGACAAACCTGAGAGAAACAAGAAATGGGGAAAGGATTCCCTATTTAATAAATGGTGCTGGGAAAATTGGCTAGCCATAAGCAGAAAGCTGAAACTGGATCCTTTCCTTACTCCTTATACGAAAATTAATTCAAGATGGATTAGAGACTTAAACGTTAGACCTAATACCATAAAAACTCTAGAGGAAAACCTAGGTAGTACCATTCAGGACATAGGCATGGGCAAAGACTTCATGTCTATAACACCAGAAGCAACGGCAGCAAAGGCCAAAATTGACAAATGGGATCTCATTAAACTAAAGAGCTTCTGCACAGCAAAAGAAACTACCATCAGAGTGAGCAGGCAACCTACAGAATGGGAGAAAATTTTTGCAATCTACTCATCTGACAAAGGCTAATATCCAGAACCTACAAAGACCTCAAACAAATTTACAAGACAAAAACAAACAACCCCATCAAAAAGTGGGCAAAGGATATGAACAGACATTTCTCAAAAGAAGACATTCATACAGCCAACAGACACATGAAAAAATGCTCATCATCACTGGCCATCAGAGAAATGCAAATCAAACCACACTGAGATACCATCTCACACCAGTTAGAATGACGATCATTAAAAAGTCAGGAAACAACAGGTGCTGGAGAGGATGTGGAGAAATAGGAACACTTTTACACTGTTGGTGGGATTGTAAACTAGTTCAATCATTATGGAAAACAGTATGGCGATTCCTCAAGGATCTAGAACTAGACGTACCATATGATCCAGCCATCCCATTACTGGGTATATACCCAAAGGATTACAAATCATGCTGCTATGGCCGGGAGGGTCCCACACCCACGGAGCCTCCCTCATTGCTAGCACAGCAGTCTGTGATCTACCGGCAAGGCAGCAGCGAGGCTGGGGGAGGGGCGCCCGCCATTGCTGAGGCTTAAGTAGGTAAACAAAGCTGCTGGGAAGCTCGAACTGGGTGGAGCTCACAGCAGCTCAAGGAAACCTGCCTGTCTCTGTAGACTCCACCTCTGGGGACAGGGCACAGTAAACAATAACAAACGCAGCAGCTCTGCAGACGCAAACGACTCTGTCTGACAGCTTTGAAGAGAGCAGTGGATCTCCCAACACGGAGGTTGAGATCTGAGAAGGGACAGACTCCCTGCTCAAGTGGGTCCCTGACCCCTGAGTAGCCTAACTGGGAGACATCCCCCACTAGGGGCAGTCTGACACCCCACACCTCACAGGGTGGAGTACACCCCTGAGAGGAAGCTTTCAAAGCAAGAATCAGACAGGTACACTCGCTGTTCAGAAATATTCTATCTTCTGCAGCCTCTGCTGCTGATACCCAGGCAAACAGGGTCTGGAATGGACCTCAAGCAATCTCCTACAGCTACAACCTACAGCTGAGGATCCTGACTGTTAGAAGGAAAGCTATCAAACAGGAAGAACACCTACACCAAAACCCCATCAGTACATCACCATCATCAAAGACCAGGGGCAGATAAAACCACAAAGATGGGGAAAAAGCAGGGCAGAAAACCTGGAAATTCAAAAAATAAGAGCGCATCTCCCCCGGCAAAGGAGCGCAGCTCATCGCCAGCAATGGATCAAAGCTGGACGGAGAATGACTTTGACGACATGAGAGAAGAAGGCTTCAGTCCATCAAATTTCTCAGAGCTAAAGGAGGAATTACGTACCCAGCGCAAAGAAACTAAAAATCTTGAAAAAAAAGTGGAAGAATTGATGGCTAGAGTAATTAATGCAGAGAAGCTCACAAACGAAATGAAAGAGACGAAAACCATGGCACGAGAAATACGTGACAAATGCACAAGCTTCAGGAACCGACTCGATCAACTGGAAGACAGAATGTCAGCCATGGAGGATCAAATGAATGAAATGAAGCGAGAAGAGAAACCAAAAGAAAAAAGAAGAAAAAGAAATGAACAAAGCCTGCAAGAAGTATGGGATTATGTAAAAAGACCAAATCTACGTCTGATTGAGGTGCCTGAACGTGAGGGGGAAAATGGAACCAAGTTGGAAAACACTCTTCAGGATACCATCCAGGAGAACTTCCCCAACCTAGTAGGGCAGGCCAACATTCAAATCCAGGAAACACAGAGAACGCCACAAAGATACTCCTCGAGAAGAGCAACTCCAAGACACATAATTGCCAGATTCACCAAAGTTGAAATGAAGGAAAAAATCTTAAGGGCAGCCAGAGAGAAAGGTCGGGTTACCCACAAAGGGAAGCCCATCAGACTAACAGCAGATCTCTCGGCAGAAACTCTTCAAGCCAGAAGAGAGTGGGGGCCAATATTCAACATTCTTAAAGAAAAGAATTTTCAACCCAGAATTTTATATCCAGCCAAACTAAGTTTCATAAGTGAAGGAGAAATAAAATCCTTTACAGATAAGCAAATGCTTAGAGATTTTGTCACCACTAGGCCTGCCTTACAAGAGACCCTGAAGGAAGCACTAAACATGGAAAGGAACAACCGGTACCAGCCATTGCAAAAACATGCCAAAATGTAAAGACCATCAAGGCTAGGAAGAAACTGCATCAACTAACGAGCAAAATAACCAGTTAATATCATAATGGCAGGATCAAGTTCACACGTAACAATATTAACCTTAAATGTAAATGGACTAAATGCTCCAATTAAAAGACACAGACCGGCAAACTGGATAAAGAGTCAAGACCCATCAGTCTGCTGTATTCAGGAGACCCATCTCACACGCAGAGACATACATAGGCTCAAAATAAAGGGATGGAGGAAGATTTACCAAGCAAATGGAGAACAAAAGAAGCAGGGGTTGCAATACTAGTCTCTGATAAAACAGAATTTAAACCATCAAAGATCAAAAGAGACAAAGAAGGCCATTACATAATGGTAAAGGGATCAATTCAACAGGAAGAGCTAACTATCCTAAATATATATGCACCCAATACAGGAGCACCCAGATTCATAAAGCAAGTCCTTAGAGACTTACAAAGAGACTTAGACTCCCATACAATAATAATGGGAGACTTCAACACTCCACTGTCAACATTAGACAGATCAACGAGACAGAAAGTTAACAAGGATATCCAGGAATTGAACTCATCTCTGCAGCAAGCAGACCTAATAGACATCTATAGAACTCTCCACCCCAAATCAACAGAATATACATTCTTCTCAGCACCACATCGCACTTATTCCAAAATTGACCACATAGTTGGAAGTAAAGCACTCCTCAGTAAATGTACAGAACAGAAACTGTAACAAACTGTCTCTCAGACCACACTGCAATCAAACTAGAACTCAGGACTAAGAAACTCAATCAAAACTGCTCAACTACATGGAAACTGAACAACCTGCTCCTGAATGACTACTGGATACATGACGAAATGAAGGCAGAAATAAAGATGTTCTTTGAAACCAATGAGAACAAAGATACAACATACGAGAATCTCTGGGACACATTTAAAGCAGTGTGTAGAGGGAAATTTATAGCACTAAATGCCCACAAGAGAAAGCAGGAAAGATCTAAAATTGACACTCTAACACCGCAATTAAAAGAACTAGAGAAGCAAGAGCAAACTCATTCAAAAGCTAGCAGAAGGCAAGAAATAACTAAGATCAGAGCAGAACTGAAGGAGATAGAGACACAAAAATCCCTCCAAAAAATCAATGAATCCAGGAGTTGGTTTTTTGAAAAGATCAACAAAATTGACAGACCACTTGCAAGACTAATAAAGAAGAAAAGGGAGAAGAATCAAATAGACGCAATAAAAAATGATAAAGGGGATATCACCACCGACCCCACAGAAATACAAACTACCATCAGAGAATACTATAAACACCTCTACGCAAATAAACTGGAAAATCTAGAAGAAATGGATAATTTCCTGGACACTTACACTCTTCCAAGGCTAAACCAGGAAGAAATTGAATCCCTGAATAGACCAATAGCAGGCTCTGAAATTGAGGCAATAATTAATAGCCTACCAACGAAAAAAATCCAGGATCAGATGGATTCACAGCTGAATTCTACCAGAAGTACAAGGAGGAGCTGGTACCATTCCTTCTGAACCTATTCCAATCAATAGAAAAAGAGGGAATCCTCCCTAACTCATCTTATGAGGCCAACATCATCCTGATACCAAAGCCTGGCAGAGACACAACAAAAAAAGAGAATTTTAGACCAATATCCCTGAGGAACATCGATGCAAAAATCCTCAATAAAATACTGGCAAACCGTATTCAACAGCACATCGAAAAGCTTATCCACCATGATCAAGTGGGCGTCATCCCTGGGATGCAAGGCTGGTTCAACATTCGCAAATCAATAAACATAATCCAGCACATAAACAGAACCAAAGACAAGAACCACATGATTATCTCAATCGATGCAGAAAAGGCTTTTGACAAAATTCAACAGCCCTTCATGCTAAAAACGCTCAACAAATTCGGTATTGATGGAACGTACCTCAAAATCATAAGAGCTATTTATGACAAACCCACAGCCAATATCATACTGAATGGGCAAAACCTGGAAAAATTCCCTTTGAAAACTGGCACAAGACAGGGATGCCCTCTCTCACCACTCCTATTCAACATAGTGTTGGAAGTCCAGGCTAGGGCAATCAGGCAAGAGAAAGAAATCAAGGGGATTCAGTTAGGAAAAGAAGAAGTCAAATTGTCCCTCTTTGCAGATGACATGATTGTATATTTAGAAAACCCCATTGTCTCAGCCCGAAATCTCCTTAAGCTGATAAGCAACTTCAGCAAAGTCTCAGGATACAAAATTAATGTGCAAAAATCCCAAGCATTCGTATACACCAGTAACAGACAAACAGAGAGCCAAATCATGAATGAACTTCCATTCACAATTGCTTCAAAGAGAATAAAACACCTAGGAATCCAACTTACAAGGGATGTAAAGGACCTCTTCAAGAACTACAAACCACTGCTCAATGAAATAAAAGAGGACACAAACAAATGGAAGAACATACCGTGCTCATGGATAGGAAGAATCAATATCGTGAAAATGGCCATACTGCCCAAGGTAATTTATAGATTCAATGCCATCCCCATCAAGCTACCAATGAGTTTCTTCACAGAATTGGAAAAAACTGCTTTAAAGTTCATATGGAACCAAAAAAGAGCCCGCATTTCCAAGACAATCCTATGTCAAAAGAACAAAGCTGGAGGCATCACGCTACCTGACTTCAAACTATACTACAAGGCTACAGTCACCAAAACAGCATGGTACTGGTACCAAAACAGAGATATAGACCAATGGAACAGAACAGAGTCCTCAGAAATAATACCACACATCTACAGCCATCTGATCTTTGACAAACCTGAGAGAAACAAGAAATGGGGAAAGGATTCCCTATTTAATAAATGGTGCTGGGAAAATTGGCTAGCCATAAGCAGAAAGCTGAAACTGGATCCTTTCCTTACTCCTTATACGAAAATTAATTCAAGATGGATTAGAGACTTAAACGTTAGACCTAATACCATAAAAACTCTAGAGGAAAACCTAGGTAGTACCATTCAGGACATAGGCATGGGCAAAGACTTCATGTCTATAACACCAGAAGCAACGGCAGCAAAGGCCAAAATTGACAAATGGGATCTCATTAAACTAAAGAGCTTCTGCACAGCAAAAGAAACTACCATCAGAGTGAGCAGGCAACCTACAGAATGGGAGAAAATTTTTGCAATCTACTCATCTGACAAAGGCTAATATCCAGAACCTACAAAGACCTCAAACAAATTTACAAGACAAAAACAAACAACCCCATCAAAAAGTGGGCAAAGGATATGAACAGACATTTCTCAAAAGAAGACATTCATACAGCCAACAGACACATGAAAAAATGCTCATCATCACTGGCCATCAGAGAAATGCAAATCAAACCACACTGAGATACCATCTCACACCAGTTAGAATGACGATCATTAAAAAGTCAGGAAACAACAGGTGCTGGAGAGGATGTGGAGAAATAGGAACACTTTTACACTGTTGGTGGGATTGTAAACTAGTTCAATCATTATGGAAAACAGTATGGCGATTCCTCAAGGATCTAGAACTAGACGTACCATATGACCCAGCCATCCCATTACTGGGTATATACCCAAAGGATTATAAATCATGCTGCTATGGCCGGGAGGGTCCCACACCCACGGAGCCTCCCTCATTGCTAGCACAGCAGTCTGTGATCTACCGGCAAGGCAGCAGCGAGGCTGGGGGAGGGGCGCCCGCCATTGCTGAGGCTTAAGTAGGTAAACAAAGCTGCTGGGAAGCTCGAACTGGGTGGAGCTCACAGCAGCTCAAGGAAACCTGCCTGTCTCTGTAGACTCCACCTCTGGGGACAGGGCACAGTAAACAATAACAAACGCAGCAGCTCTGCAGATGCAAACGACTCTGTCTGACAGCTTTGAAGAGAGCAGTGGATCTCCCAACACGGAGGTTGAGATCTGAGAAGGGACAGACTCCCTGCTCAAGTGGGTCCCTGACCCCTGAGTAGCCTAACTGGGAGACATCCCCCACTAGGGGCAGTCTGACACCCCACACCTCACAGGGTGGAGTACACCCCTGAGAGGAAGCTTTCAAAGCAAGAATCAGACAGGTACACTCGCTGTTCAGAAATATTCTATCTTCTGCAGCCTCTGCTGCTGATACCCAGGCAAACAGGGTCTGGAATGGACCTCAAGCAATCTCCTACAGCTACAACCTACAGCTGAGGATCCTGACTGTTAGAAGGAAAGCTATCAAACAGGAAGGACACCTACACCAAAACCCCATCAGTACATCACCATCATCAAAGACCAGGGGCAGATAAAACCACAAAGATGGGGAAAAAGCAGGGCAGAAAACCTGGAAATTCAAAAAATAAGAGCGCATCTCCCCCGGCAAAGGAGCGCAGCTCATCGCCAGCAATGGATCAAAGCTGGACGGAGAATGACTTTGACGACATGAGAGAAGAAGGCTTCAGTCCATCAAATTTCTCAGAGCTAAAGGAGGAATTACGTACCCAGCGCAAAGAAACTAAAAATCTTGAAAAAAAAGTGGAAGAATTGATGGCTAGAGTAATTAATGCAGAGAAGCTCACAAACGAAATGAAAGAGACGAAAACCATGGCACGAGAAATACGTGACAAATGCACAAGCTTCAGGAACCGACTCGATCAACTGGAAGACAGAATGTCAGCCATGGAGGATCAAATGAATGAAATGAAGCGAGAAGAGAAACCAAAAGAAAAAAGAAGAAAAAGAAATGAACAAAGCCTGCAAGAAGTATGGGATTATGTAAAAAGACCAAATCTACGTCTGATTGAGGTGCCTGAACGTGAGGGGGAAAATGGAACCAAGTTGGAAAACACTCTTCAGGATACCATCCAGGAGAACTTCCCCAACCTAGTAGGGCAGGCCAACATTCAAATCCAGGAAACACAGAGAACGCCACAAAGATACTCCTCGAGAAGAGCAACTCCAAGACACATAATTGCCAGATTCACCAAAGTTGAAATGAAGGAAAAAATCTTAAGGGCAGCCAGAGAGAAAGGTCGGGTTACCCACAAAGGGAAGCCCATCAGACTAACAGCAGATCTCTCGGCAGAAACTCTTCAAGCCAGAAGAGAGTGGGGGCCAATATTCAACATTCTTAAAGAAAAGAATTTTCAACCCAGAATTTTATATCCAGCCAAACTAAGTTTCATAAGTGAAGGAGAAATAAAATCCTTTACAGATAAGCAAATGCTTAGAGATTTTGTCACCACTAGGCCTGCCTTACAAGAGACCCTGAAGGAAGCACTAAACATGGAAAGGAACAACCGGTACCAGCCATTGCAAAAACATGCCAAAATGTAAAGACCATCAAGGCTAGGAAGAAACTGCATCAACTAACGAGCAAAATAACCAGTTAATATCATAATGGCAGGATCAAGTTCACACGTAACAATATTAACCTTAAATGTAAATGGACTAAATGCTCCAATTAAAAGACACAGACCGGCAAACTGGATAAAGAGTCAAGACCCATCAGTCTGCTGTATTCAGGAGACCCATCTCACACGCAGAGACATACATAGGCTCAAAATAAAGGGATGGAGGAAGATTTACCAAGCAAATGGAGAACAAAAGAAGCAGGGGTTGCAATACTAGTCTCTGATAAAACAGAATTTAAACCATCAAAGATCAAAAGAGACAAAGAAGGCCATTACATAATGGTAAAGGGATCAATTCAACAGGAAGAGCTAACTATCCTAAATATATATGCACCCAATACAGGAGCACCCAGATTCATAAAGCAAGTCCTTAGAGACTTACAAAGAGACTTAGACTCCCATACAATAATAATGGGAGACTTCAACACTCCACTGTCAACATTAGACAGATCAACGAGACAGAAAGTTAACAAGGATATCCAGGAATTGAACTCATCTCTGCAGCAAGCAGACCTAATAGACATCTATAGAACTCTCCACCCCAAATCAACAGAATATACATTCTTCTCAGCACCACATCGCACTTATTCCAAAATTGACCACATAGTTGGAAGTAAAGCACTCCTCAGTAAATGTACAGAACAGAAACTGTAACAAACTGTCTCTCAGACCACACTGCAATCAAACTAGAACTCAGGACTAAGAAACTCAATCAAAACTGCTCAACTACATGGAAACTGAACAACCTGCTCCTGAATGACTACTGGATACATGACGAAATGAAGGCAGAAATAAAGATGTTCTTTGAAACCAATGAGAACAAAGATACAACATACCAGAATCTCTGGGACACATTTAAAGCAGTGTGTAGAGGGAAATTTATAGCACTAAATGCCCACAAGAGAAAGCAGGAAAGATCTAAAATTGACACTCTAACACCGCAATTAAAAGAACTAGAGAAGCAAGAGCAAACTCATTCAAAAGCTAGCAGAAGGCAAGAAATAACTAAGATCAGAGCAGAACTGAAGGAGATAGAGACACAAAAATCCCTCCAAAAAATCAATGAATCCAGGAGTTGGTTTTTTGAAAAGATCAACAAAATTGACAGACCACTTGCAAGACTAATAAAGAAGAAAAGGGAGAAGAATCAAATAGACGCAATAAAAAATGATAAAGGGGATATCACCACCGACCCCACAGAAATACAAACTACCATCAGAGAATACTATAAACACCTCTACGCAAATAAACTGGAAAATCTAGAAGAAATGGATAATTTCCTGGACACTTACACTCTTCCAAGGCTAAACCAGGAAGAAATTGAATCCCTGAATAGACCAATAGCAGGCTCTGAAATTGAGGCAATAATTAATAGCCTACCAATGAAAAAAATCCAGGATCAGATGGATTCACAGCTGAATTCTACCAGAAGTACAAGGAGGAGCTGGTACCATTCCTTCTGAACCTATTCCAATCAATAGAAAAAGAGGGAATCCTCCCTAACTCATCTTATGAGGCCAACATCATCCTGATACCAAAGCCTGGCAGAGACACAACAAAAAAAGAGAATTTTAGACCAATATCCCTGAGGAACATCGATGCAAAAATCCTCAATAAAATACTGGCAAACCGTATTCAACAGCACATCGAAAAGCTTATCCACCATGATCAAGTGGGCGTCATCCCTGGGATGCAAGGCTGGTTCAACATTCGCAAATCAATAAACATAATCCAGCACATAAACAGAACCAAAGACAAGAACCACATGATTATCTCAATCGATGCAGAAAAGGCTTTTGACAAAATTCAACAGCCCTTCATGCTAAAAACGCTCAACAAATTCGGTATTGATGGAACGTACCTCAAAATCATAAGAGCTATTTATGACAAACCCACAGCCAATATCATACTGAATGGGCAAAACCTGGAAAAATTCCCTTTGAAAACTGGCACAAGACAGGGATGCCCTCTCTCACCACTCCTATTCAACATAGTGTTGGAAGTCCAGGCTAGGGCAATCAGGCAAGAGAAAGAAATCAAGGGGATTCAGTTAGGAAAAGAAGAAGTCAAATTGTCCCTCTTTGCAGATGACATGATTGTATATTTAGAAAACCCCATTGTCTCAGCCCGAAATCTCCTTAAGCTGATAAGCAACTTCAGCAAAGTCTCAGGATACAAAATTAATGTGCAAAAATCCCAAGCATTCGTATACACCAGTAACAGACAAACAGAGAGCCAAATCATGAATGAACTTCCATTCACAATTGCTTCAAAGAGAATAAAACACCTAGGAATCCAACTTACAAGGGATGTAAAGGACCTCTTCAAGAACTACAAACCACTGCTCAATGAAATAAAAGAGGACACAAACAAATGGAAGAACATACCGTGCTCATGGATAGGAAGAATCAATATCGTGAAAATGGCCATACTGCCCAAGGTAATTTATAGATTCAATGCCATCCCCATCAAGCTACCAATGAGTTTCTTCACAGAATTGGAAAAAACTGCTTTAAAGTTCATATGGAACCAAAAAAGAGCCCGCATTTCCAAGACAATCCTATGTCAAAAGAACAAAGCTGGAGGCATCACGCTACCTGACTTCAAACTATACTACAAGGCTACAGTCACCAAAACAGCATGGTACTGGTACCAAAACAGAGATATAGACCAATGGAACAGAACAGAGTCCTCAGAAATAATACCACACATCTACAGCCATCTGATCTTTGACAAACCTGAGAGAAACAAGAAATGGGGAAAGGATTCCCTATTTAATAAATGGTGCTGGGAAAATTGGCTAGCCATAAGCAGAAAGCTGAAACTGGATCCTTTCCTTACTCCTTATACGAAAATTAATTCAAGATGGATTAGAGACTTAAACGTTAGACCTAATACCATAAAAACTCTAGAGGAAAACCTAGGTAGTACCATTCAGGACATAGGCATGGGCAAAGACTTCATGTCTATAACACCAGAAGCAACGGCAGCAAAGGCCAAAATTGACAAATGGGATCTCATTAAACTAAAGAGCTTCTGCACAGCAAAAGAAACTACCATCAGAGTGAGCAGGCAACCTACAGAATGGGAGAAAATTTTTGCAATCTACTCATCTGACAAAGGCTAATATCCAGAACCTACAAAGACCTCAAACAAATTTACAAGACAAAAACAAACAACCCCATCAAAAAGTGGGCAAAGGATATGAACAGACATTTCTCAAAAGAAGACATTCATACAGCCAACAGACACATGAAAAAATGCTCATCATCACTGGCCATCAGAGAAATGCAAATCAAACCACACTGAGATACCATCTCACACCAGTTAGAATGACGATCATTAAAAAGTCAGGAAACAACAGGTGCTGGAGAGGATGTGGAGAAATAGGAACACTTTTACACTGTTGGTGGGATTGTAAACTAGTTCAATCATTATGGAAAACAGTATGGCGATTCCTCAAGGATCTAGAACTAGACGTACCATATGACCCAGCCATCCCATTACTGGGTATATACCCAAAGGATTATAAATCATGCTGCTATGGCCGGGAGGGTCCCACACCCACGGAGCCTCCCTCATTGCTAGCACAGCAGTCTGTGATCTACCGGCAAGGCAGCAGCGAGGCTGGGGGAGGGGCGCCCGCCATTGCTGAGGCTTAAGTAGGTAAACAAAGCTGCTGGGAAGCTCGAACTGGGTGGAGCTCACAGCAGCTCAAGGAAACCTGCCTGTCTCTGTAGACTCCACCTCTGGGGACAGGGCACAGTAAACAATAACAAACGCAGCAGCTCTGCAGACGCAAACGACTCTGTCTGACAGCTTTGAAGAGAGCAGTGGATCTCCCAACACGGAGGTTGAGATCTGAGAAGGGACAGACTCCCTGCTCAAGTGGGTCCCTGACCCCTGAGTAGCCTAACTGGGAGACATCCCCCACTAGGGGCAGTCTGACACCCCACACCTCACAGGGTGGAGTACACCCCTGAGAGGAAGCTTTCAAAGCAAGAATCAGACAGGTACACTCGCTGTTCAGAAATATTCTATCTTCTGCAGCCTCTGCTGCTGATACCCAGGCAAACAGGGTCTGGAATGGACCTCAAGCAATCTCCTACAGCTACAACCTACAGCTGAGGATCCTGACTGTTAGAAGGAAAGCTATCAAACAGGAAGGACACCTACACCAAAACCCCATCAGTACATCACCATCATCAAAGACCAGGGGCAGATAAAACCACAAAGATGGGGAAAAAGCAGGGCAGAAAACCTGGAAATTCAAAAAATAAGAGCGCATCTCCCCCGGCAAAGGAGCGCAGCTCATCGCCAGCAATGGATCAAAGCTGGACGGAGAATGACTTTGACGACATGAGAGAAGAAGGCTTCAGTCCATCAAATTTCTCAGAGCTAAAGGAGGAATTACGTACCCAGCGCAAAGAAACTAAAAATCTTGAAAAAAAAGTGGAAGAATTGATGGCTAGAGTAATTAATGCAGAGAAGCTCACAAACGAAATGAAAGAGACGAAAACCATGGCACGAGAAATACGTGACAAATGCACAAGCTTCAGGAACCGACTCGATCAACTGGAAGACAGAATGTCAGCCATGGAGGATCAAATGAATGAAATGAAGCGAGAAGAGAAACCAAAAGAAAAAAGAAGAAAAAGAAATGAACAAAGCCTGCAAGAAGTATGGGATTATGTAAAAAGACCAAATCTACGTCTGATTGAGGTGCCTGAACGTGAGGGGGAAAATGCAACCAAGTTGGAAAACACTCTTCAGGATACCATCCAGGAGAACTTCCCCAACCTAGTAGGGCAGGCCAACATTCAAATCCAGGAAACACAGAGAACGCCACAAAGATACTCCTCGAGAAGAGCAACTCCAAGACACATAATTGCCAGATTCACCAAAGTTGAAATGAAGGAAAATATCTTAAGGGCAGCCAGAGAGAAAGGTCGGGTTACCCACAAAGGGAAGCCCATCAGACTAACAGCAGATCTCTCGGCAGAAACTCTTCAAGCCAGAAGAGAGTGGGGGCCAATATTCAACATTCTTAAAGAAAAGAATTTTCAACCCAGAATTTTATATCCAGCCAAACTAAGTTTCATAAGTGAAGGAGAAATAAAATCCTTTACAGATAAGCAAATGCTTAGAGATTTTGTCACCACTAGGCCTGCCTTACAAGAGACCCTGAAGGAAGCACTAAACATGGAAAGGAACAACCGGTACCAGCCATTGCAAAAACATGCCAAAATGTAAAGACCATCAAGGCTAGGAAGAAACTGCATCAACTAACGAGCAAAATAACCAGTTAATATCAAAATGGCAGGATCAAGTTCACACGTAACAATATTAACCTTAAATGTAAATGGACTAAATGCTCCAATTAAAAGACACAGACCGGCAAACTGGATAAAGAGTCAAGACCCATCAGTCTGCTGTATTCAGGAGACCCATCTCACACGCAGAGACATACATAGGCTCAAAATAAAGGGATGGAGGAAGATTTACCAAGCAAATGGAGAACAAAAGAAGCAGGGGTTGCAATACTAGTCTCTGATAAAACAGAATTTAAACCATCAAAGATCAAAAGAGACAAAGAAGGCCATTACATAATGGTAAAGGGATCAATTCAACAGGAAGAGCTAACTATCCTAAATATATATGCACCCAATACAGGAGCACCCAGATTCATAAAGCAAGTCCTTAGAGACTTACAAAGAGACTTAGACTCCCATACAATAATAATGGGAGACTTCAACACTCCACTGTCAACATTAGACAGATCAACGAGACAGAAAGTTAACAAGGATATCCAGGAATTGAACTCATCTCTGCAGCAAGCAGACCTAATAGACATCTATAGAACTCTCCACCCCAAATCAACAGAATATACATTCTTCTCAGCACCACATCGCACTTATTCCAAAATTGTCCACATAGTTGGAAGTAAAGCACTCCTCAGTAAATGTACAGAACAGAAACTGTAACAAACTGTCTCTCAGACCACACTGCAATCAAACTAGAACTCAGGACTAAGAAACTCAATCAAAACTGCTCAACTACATGGAAACTGAACAACCTGCTCCTGAATGACTACTGGATACATGACGAAATGAAGGCAGAAATAAAGATGTTCTTTGAAACCAATGAGAACAAAGATACAACATACCAGAATCTCTGGGACACATTTAAAGCAGTGTGTAGAGGGAAATTTATAGCACTAAATGCCCACAAGAGAAAGCAGGAAAGATCTAAAATTGACACTCTAACACCGCAATTAAAAGAACTAGAGAAGCAAGAGCAAACTCATTCAAAAGCTAGCAGAAGGCAAGAAATAACTAAGATCAGAGCAGAACTGAAGGAGATAGAGACACAAAAATCCCTCCAAAAAATCAATGAATCCAGGAGTTGGTTTTTTGAAAAGATCAACAAAATTGACAGACCACTTGCAAGACTAATAAAGAAGAAAAGGGAGAAGAATCAAATAGACGCAATAAAAAATGATAAAGGGGATATCACCACCGACCCCACAGAAATACAAACTACCATCAGAGAATACTATAAACACCTCTACGCAAATAAACTGGAAAATCTAGAAGAAATGGATAATTTCCTGGACACTTACACTCTTCCAAGGCTAAACCAGGAAGAAATTGAATCCCTGAATAGACCAATAGCAGGCTCTGAAATTGAGGCAATAATTAATAGCCTACCAACGAAAAAAATCCAGGATCAGATGGATTCACAGCTGAATTCTACCAGAAGTACAAGGAGGAGCTGGTACCATTCCTTCTGAACCTATTCCAATCAATAGAAAAAGAGGGAATCCTCCCTAACTCATCTTATGAGGCCAACATCATCCTGATACCAAAGCCTGGCAGAGACACAACAAAAAAAGAGAATTTTAGACCAATATCCCTGAGGAACATCGATGCAAAAATCCTCAATAAAATACTGGCAAACCGTATTCAACAGCACATCGAAAAGCTTATCCACCATGATCAAGTGGGCGTCATCCCTGGGATGCAAGGCTGGTTCAACATTCGCAAATCAATAAACATAATCCAGCACATAAACAGAACCAAAGACAAGAACCACATGATTATCTCAATCGATGCAGAAAAGGCTTTTGACAAAATTCAACAGCCCTTCATGCTAAAAACGCTCAATAAATTCGGTATTGATGGAACGTACCTCAAAATCATAAGAGCTATTTATGACAAACCCACAGCCAATATCATACTGAATGGGCAAAACCTGGAAAAATTCCCTTTGAAAACTGGCACAAGACAGGGATGCCCTCTCTCACCACTCCTATTCAACATAGTGTTGGAAGTCCAGGCTAGGGCAATCAGGCAAGAGAAAGAAATCAAGGGGATTCAGTTAGGAAAAGAAGAAGTCAAATTGTCCCTCTTTGCAGATGACATGATTGTATATTTAGAAAACCCCATTGTCTCAGCCCGAAATCTCCTTAAGCTGATGAGCAACTTCAGCAAAGTCTCAGGATACAAAATTAATGTGCAAAAATCCCAAGCATTCGTATACACCAGTAACAGACAAACAGAGAGCCAAATCATGAATGAACTTCCATTCACAATTGCTTCAAAGAGAATAAAACACCTAGGAATCCAACTTACAAGGGATGTAAAGGACCTCTTCAAGAACTACAAACCACTGCTCAATGAAATAAAAGAGGACACAAACAAATGGAAGAACATACCGTGCTCATGGATAGGAAGAATCAATATCGTGAAAATGGCCATACTGCCCAAGGTAATTTATAGATTCAATGCCATCCCCATCAAGCTACCAATGAGTTTCTTCACAGAATTGGAAAAAACTGCTTTAAAGTTCATATGGAACCAAAAAAGAGCCCGCATTTCCAAGACAATCCTATGTCAAAAGAACAAAGCTGGAGGCATCACGCTACCTGACTTCAAACTATACTACAAGGCTACAGTCACCAAAACAGCATGGTACTGGTACCAAAACAGAGATATAGACCAATGGAACAGAACAGAGTCCTCAGAAATAATACCACACATCTACAGCCATCTGATCTTTGACAAACCTGAGAGAAACAAGAAATGGGGAAAGGATTCCCTATTTAATAAATGGTGCTGGGAAAATTGGCTAGCCATAAGCAGAAAGCTGAAACTGGATCCTTTCCTTACTCCTTATACGAAAATTAATTCAAGATGGATTAGAGACTTAAACGTTAGACCTAATACCATAAAAACTCTAGAGGAAAACCTAGGTAGTACCATTCAGGACATAGGCATGGGCAAAGACTTCATGTCTATAACACCAAAAGCAACGGCAGCAAAGGCCAAAATTGACAAATGGGATCTCATTAAACTAAAGAGCTTCTGCACAGCAAAAGAAACTACCATCAGAGTGAGCAGGCAACCTACAGAATGGGAGAAAATTTTTGCAATCTACTCATCTGACAAAGGCTAATATCCAGAACCTACAAAGACCTCAAACAAATTTACAAGACAAAAACAAACAACCCCATCAAAAAGTGGGCAAAGGATATGAACAGACATTTCTCAAAAGAAGACATTCATACAGCCAACAGACACATGAAAAAATGCTCATCATCACTGGCCATCAGAGAAATGCAAATCAAACCACACTGAGATACCATCTCACACCAGTTAGAATGACGATCATTAAAAAGTCAGGAAACAACAGGTGCTGGAGAGGATGTGGAGAAATAGGAACACTTTTACACTGTTGGTGGGATTGTAAACTAGTTCAATCATTATGGAAAACAGTATGGCGATTCCTCAAGGATCTAGAACTAGACGTACCATATGACCCAGCCATCCCATTACTGGGTATATACCCAAAGGATTATAAATCATGCTGCTATGGCCGGGAGGGTCCCACACCCACGGAGCCTCCCTCATTGCTAGCACAGCAGTCTGTGATCTACCGGCAAGGCAGCAGCGAGGCTGGGGGAGGGGCGCCCGCCATTGCTGAGGCTTAAGTAGGTAAACAAAGCTGCTGGGAAGCTCGAACTGGGTGGAGCTCACAGCAGCTCAAGGAAACCTGCCTGTCTCTGTAGACTCCACCTCTGGGGACAGGGCACAGTAAACAATAACAAACGCAGCAGCTCTGCAGACGCAAACGACTCTGTCTGACAGCTTTGAAGAGAGCAGTGGATCTCCCAACACGGAGGTTGAGATCTGAGAAGGGACAGACTCCCTGCTCAAGTGGGTCCCTGACCCCTGAGTAGCCTAACTGGGAGACATCCCCCACTAGGGGCAGTCTGACACCCCACACCTCACAGGGTGGAGTACACCCCTGAGAGGAAGCTTTCAAAGCAAGAATCAGACAGGTACACTCGCTGTTCAGAAATATTCTATCTTCTGCAGCCTCTGCTGCTGATACCCAGGCAAACAGGGTCTGGAATGGACCTCAAGCAATCTCCTACAGCTACAACCTACAGCTGAGGATCCTGACTGTTAGAAGGAAAGCTATCAAACAGGAAGGACACCTACACCAAAACCCCATCAGTACATCACCATCATCAAAGACCAGGGGCAGATAAAACCACAAAGATGGGGAAAAAGCAGGGCAGAAAACCTGGAAATTCAAAAAATAAGAGCGCATCTCCCCCGGCAAAGGAGCGCAGCTCATCGCCAGCAATGGATCAAAGCTGGACGGAGAATGACTTTGACGACATGAGAGAAGAAGGCTTCAGTCCATCAAATTTCTCAGAGCTAAAGGAGGAATTACGTACCCAGCGCAAAGAAACTAAAAATCTTGAAAAAAAAGTGGAAGAATTGATGGCTAGAGTAATTAATGCAGAGAAGCTCACAAACGAAATGAAAGAGACGAAAACCATGGCACGAGAAATACGTGACAAATGCACAAGCTTCAGGAACCGACTCGATCAACTGGAAGACAGAATGTCAGCCATGGAGGATCAAATGAATGAAATGAAGCGAGAAGAGAAACCAAAAGAAAAAAGAAGAAAAAGAAATGAACAAAGCCTGCAAGAAGTATGGGATTATGTAAAAAGACCAAATCTACGTCTGATTGAGGTGCCTGAACGTGAGGGGGAAAATGCAACCAAGTTGGAAAACACTCTTCAGGATACCATCCAGGAGAACTTCCCCAACCTAGTAGGGCAGGCCAACATTCAAATCCAGGAAACACAGAGAACGCCACAAAGATACTCCTCGAGAAGAGCAACTCCAAGACACATAATTGCCAGATTCACCAAAGTTGAAATGAAGGAAAAAATCTTAAGGGCAGCCAGAGAGAAAGGTCGGGTTACCCACAAAGGGAAGCCCATCAGACTAACAGCAGATCTCTCGGCAGAAACTCTTCAAGCCAGAAGAGAGTGGGGGCCAATATTCAACATTCTTAAAGAAAAGAATTTTCAACCCAGAATTTTATATCCAGCCAAACTAAGTTTCATAAGTGAAGGAGAAATAAAATCCTTTACAGATAAGCAAATGCTTAGAGATTTTGTCACCACTAGGCCTGCCTTACAAGAGACCCTGAAGGAAGCACTAAATATGGAAAGGAACAACCGGTACCAGCCATTGCAAAAACATGCCAAAATGTAAAGACCATCAAGGCTAGGAAGAAACTGCATCAACTAACGAGCAAAATAACCAGTTAATATCATAATGGCAGGATCAAGTTCACACGTAACAATATTAACCTTAAATGTAAATGGACTAAATGCTCCAATTAAAAGACACAGACCGGCAAACTGGATAAAGAGTCAAGACCCATCAGTCTGCTGTATTCAGGAGACCCATCTCACACGCAGAGACATACATAGGCTCAAAATAAAGGGATGGAGGAAGATTTACCAAGCAAATGGAGAACAAAAGAAGCAGGGGTTGCAATACTAGTCTCTGATAAAACAGAATTTAAACCATCAAAGATCAAAAGAGACAAAGAAGGCCATTACATAATGGTAAAGGGATCAATTCAACAGGAAGAGCTAACTATCCTAAATATATATGCACCCAATACAGGAGCACCCAGATTCATAAAGCAAGTCCTTAGAGACTTACAAAGAGACTTAGACTCCCATACAATAATAATGGGAGACTTCAACACTCCACTGTCAACATTAGACAGATCAACGAGACAGAAAGTTAACAAGGATATCCAGGAATTGAACTCATCTCTGCAGCAAGCAGACCTAATAGACATCTATAGAACTCTCCACCCCAAATCAACAGAATATACATTCTTCTCAGCACCACATCGCACTTATTCCAAAATTGACCACATAGTTGGAAGTAAAGCACTCCTCAGTAAATGTACAGAACAGAAACTGTAACAAACTGTCTCTCAGACCACACTGCAATCAAACTAGAACTCAGGACTAAGAAACTCAATCAAAACTGCTCAACTACATGGAAACTGAACAACCTGCTCCTGAATGACTACTGGATACATGACGAAATGAAGGCAGAAATAAAGATGTTCTTTGAAACCAATGAGAACAAAGATACAACATACCAGAATCTCTGGGACACATTTAAAGCAGTGTGTAGAGGGAAATTTATAGCACTAAATGCCCACAAGAGAAAGCAGGAAAGATCTAAAATTGACACTCTAACACCGCAATTAAAAGAACTAGAGAAGCAAGAGCAAACTCATTCAAAAGCTAGCAGAAGGCAAGAAATAACTAAGATCAGAGCAGAACTGAAGGAGATAGAGACACAAAAATCCCTCCAAAAAATCAATGAATCCAGGAGTTGGTTTTTTGAAAAGATCAACAAAATTGACAGACCACTTGCAAGACTAATAAAGAAGAAAAGGGAGAAGAATCAAATAGACGCAATAAAAAATGATAAAGGGGATATCACCACCGACCCCACAGAAATACAAACTACCATCAGAGAATACTATAAACACCTCTACGCAAATAAACTGGAAAATCTAGAAGAAATGGATAATTTCCTGGACACTTACACTCTTCCAAGGCTAAACCAGGAAGAAATTGAATCCCTGAATAGACCAATAGCAGGCTCTGAAATTGAGGCAATAATTAATAGCCTACCAACGAAAAAAATCCAGGATCAGATGGATTCACAGCTGAATTCTACCAGAAGTACAAGGAGGAGCTGGTACCATTCCTTCTGAACCTATTCCAATCAATAGAAAAAGAGGGAATCCTCCCTAACTCATCTTATGAGGCCAACATCATCCTGATACCAAAGCCTGGCAGAGACACAACAAAAAAAGAGAATTTTAGACCAATATCCCTGAGGAACATCGATGCAAAAATCCTCAATAAAATACTGGCAAACCGTATTCAACAGCACATCGAAAAGCTTATCCACCATGATCAAGTGGGCGTCATCCCTGGGATGCAAGGCTGGTTCAACATTCGCAAATCAATAAACATAATCCAGCACATAAACAGAACCAAAGACAAGAACCACATGATTATCTCAATCGATGCAGAAAAGGCTTTTGACAAAATTCAACAGCCCTTCATGCTAAAAACGCTCAACAAATTCGGTATTGATGGAACGTACCTCAAAATCATAAGAGCTATTTATGACAAACCCACAGCCAATATCATACTGAATGGGCAAAACCTGGAAAAATTCCCTTTGAAAACTGGCACAAGACAGGGATGCCCTCTCTCACCACTCCTATTCAACATAGTGTTGGAAGTCCAGGCTAGGGCAATCAGGCAAGAGAAAGAAATCAAGGGGATTCAGTTAGGAAAAGAAGAAGTCAAATTGTCCCTCTTTGCAGATGACATGATTGTATATTTAGAAAACCCCATTGTCTCAGCCCGAAATCTCCTTAAGCTGATAAGCAACTTCAGCAAAGTCTCAGGATACAAAATTAATGTGCAAAAATCCCAAGCATTCGTATACACCAGTAACAGACAAACAGAGAGCCAAATCATGAATGAACTTCCATTCACAATTGCTTCAAAGAGAATAAAACACCTAGGAATCCAACTTACAAGGGATGTAAAGGACCTCTTCAAGAACTACAAACCACTGCTCAATGAAATAAAAGAGGACACAAACAAATGGAAGAACATACCGTGCTCATGGATAGGAAGAATCAATATCGTGAAAATGGCCATACTGCCCAAGGTAATTTATAGATTCAATGCCATCCCCATCAAGCTACCAATGAGTTTCTTCACAGAATTGGAAAAAACTGCTTTAAAGTTCATATGGAACCAAAAAAGAGCCCGCATTTCCAAGACAATCCTATGTCAAAAGAACAAAGCTGGAGGCATCACGCTACCTGACTTCAAACTATACTACAAGGCTACAGTCACCAAAACAGCATGGTACTGGTACCAAAACAGAGATATAGACCAATGGAACAGAACAGAGTCCTCAGAAATAATACCACACATCTACAGCCATCTGATCTTTGACAAACCTGAGAGAAACAAGAAATGGGGAAAGGATTCCCTATTTAATAAATGGTGCTGGGAAAATTGGCTAGCCATAAGCAGAAAGCTGAAACTGGATCCTTTCCTTACTCCTTATACGAAAATTAATTCAAGATGGATTAGAGACTTAAACGTTAGACCTAATACCATAAAAACTCTAGAGGAAAACCTAGGTAGTACCATTCAGGACATAGGCATGGGCAAAGACTTCATGTCTATAACACCAGAAGCAACGGCAGCAAAGGCCAAAATTGACAAATGGGATCTCATTAAACTAAAGAGCTTCTGCACAGCAAAAGAAACTACCATCAGAGTGAGCAGGCAACCTACAGAATGGGAGAAAATTTTTGCAATCTACTCATCTGACAAAGGCTAATATCCAGAACCTACAAAGACCTCAAACAAATTTACAAGACAAAAACAAACAACCCCATCAAAAAGTGGGCAAAGGATATGAACAGACATTTCTCAAAAGAAGACATTCATACAGCCAACAGACACATGAAAAAATGCTCATCATCACTGGCCATCAGAGAAATGCAAATCAAACCACACTGAGATACCATCTCACACCAGTTAGAATGACGATCATTAAAAAGTCAGGAAACAACAGGTGCTGGAGAGGATGTGGAGAAATAGGAACACTTTTACACTGTTGGTGGGATTGTAAACTAGTTCAATCATTATGGAAAACAGTATGGCGATTCCTCAAGGATCTAGAACTAGACGTACCATATGACCCAGCCATCCCATTACTGGGTATATACCCAAAGGATTATAAATCATGCTGCTATGGCCGGGAGGGTCCCACACCCACGGAGCCTCCCTCATTGCTAGCACAGCAGTCTGTGATCTACCGGCAAGGCAGCAGCGAGGCTGGGGGAGGGGCGCCCGCCATTGCTGAGGCTTAAGTAGGTAAACAAAGCTGCTGGGAAGCTCGAACTGGGTGGAGCTCACAGCAGCTCAAGGAAACCTGCCTGTCTCTGTAGACTCCACCTCTGGGGACAGGGCACAGTAAACAATAACAAACGCAGCAGCTCTGCAGACGCAAACGACTCTGTCTGACAGCTTTGAAGAGAGCAGTGGATCTCCCAACACGGAGGTTGAGATCTGAGAAGGGACAGACTCCCTGCTCAAGTGGGTCCCTGACCCCTGAGTAGCCTAACTGGGAGACATCCCCCACTAGGGGCAGTCTGACACCCCACACCTCACAGGGTGGAGTACACCCCTGAGAGGAAGCTTTCAAAGCAAGAATCAGACAGGTACACTCGCTGTTCAGAAATATTCTATCTTCTGCAGCCTCTGCTGCTGATACCCAGGCAAACAGCGTCTGGAATGGACCTCAAGCAATCTCCTACAGCTACAACCTACAGCTGAGGATCCTGACTGTTAGAAGGAAAGCTATCAAACAGGAAGGACACCTACACCAAAACCCCATCAGTACATCACCATCATCAAAGACCAGGGGCAGATAAAACCACAAAGATGGGGAAAAAGCAGGGCAGAAAACCTGGAAATTCAAAAAATAAGAGCGCATCTCCCCCGGCAAAGGAGCGCAGCTCATCGCCAGCAATGGATCAAAGCTGGACGGAGAATGACTTTGACGACATGAGAGAAGAAGGCTTCAGTCCATCAAATTTCTCAGAGCTAAAGGAGGAATTACGTACCCAGCGCAAAGAAACTAAAAATCTTGAAAAAAAAGTGGAAGAATTGATGGCTAGAGTAATTAATGCAGAGAAGCTCACAAACGAAATGAAAGAGACGAAAACCATGGCACGAGAAATACGTGACAAATGCACAAGCTTCAGGAACCGACTCGATCAACTGGAAGACAGAATGTCAGCCATGGAGGATCAAATGAATGCAATGAAGCGAGAAGAGAAACCAAAAGAAAAAAGAAGAAAAAGAAATGAACAAAGCCTGCAAGAAGTATGGGATTATGTAAAAAGACCAAATCTACGTCTGATTGAGGTGCCTGAACGTGAGGGGGAAAATGGAACCAAGTTGGAAAACACTCTTCAGGATACCATCCAGGAGAACTTCCCCAACCTAGTAGGGCAGGCCAACATTCAAATCCAGGAAACACAGAGAACGCCACAAAGATACTCCTCGAGAAGAGCAACTCCAAGACACATAATTGCCAGATTCACCAAAGTTGAAATGAAGGAAAAAATCTTAAGGGCAGCCAGAGAGAAAGGTCGGGTTACCCACAAAGGGAAGCCCATCAGACTAACAGCAGATCTCTCGGCAGAAACTCTTCAAGCCAGAAGAGAGTGGGGGCCAATATTCAACATTCTTAAAGAAAAGAATTTTCAACCCAGAATTTTATATCCAGCCAAACTAAGTTTCATAAGTGAAGGAGAAATAAAATCCTTTACAGATAAGCAAATGCTTAGAGATTTTGTCACCACTAGGCCTGCCTTACAAGAGACCCTGAAGGAAGCACTAAACATGGAAAGGAACAACCGGTACCAGCCATTGCAAAAACATGCCAAAATGTAAAGACCATCAAGGCTAGGAAGAAACTGCATCAACTAACGAGCAAAATAACCAGTTAATATCATAATGGCAGGATCAAGTTCACACGTAACAATATTAACCTTAAATGTAAATGGACTAAATGCTCCAATTAAAAGACACAGACCGGCAAACTGGATAAAGAGTCAAGACCCATCAGTCTGCTGTATTCAGGAGACCCATCTCACACGCAGAGACATACATAGGCTCAAAATAAAGGGATGGAGGAAGATTTACCAAGCAAATGGAGAACAAAAGAAGCAGGGGTTGCAATACTAGTCTCTGATAAAACAGAATTTAAACCATCAAAGATCAAAAGAGACAAAGAAGGCCATTACATAATGGTAAAGGGATCAATTCAACAGGAAGAGCTAACTATCCTAAATATATATGCACCCAATACAGGAGCACCCAGATTCATAAAGCAAGTCCTTAGAGACTTACAAAGAGACTTAGACTCCCATACAATAATAATGGGAGACTTCAACACTCCACTGTCAATATTAGACAGATCAACGAGACAGAAAGTTAACAAGGATATCCAGGAATTGAACTCATCTCTGCAGCAAGCAGACCTAATAGACATCTATAGAACTCTCCACCCCAAATCAACAGAATATACATTCTTCTCAGCACCACATCGCACTTATTCCAAAATTGACCACATAGTTGGAAGTAAAGCACTCCTCAGTAAATGTACAGAACAGAAACTGTAACAAACTGTCTCTCAGACCACACTGCAATCAAACTAGAACTCAGGACTAAGAAACTCAATCAAAACTGCTCAACTACATGGAAACTGAACAACCTGCTCCTGAATGACTACTGGATACATGACGAAATGAAGGCAGAAATAAAGATGTTCTTTGAAACCAATGAGAACAAAGATACAACATACCAGAATCTCTGGGACACATTTAAAGCAGTGTGTAGAGGGAAATTTATAGCACTAAATGCCCACAAGAGAAAGCAGGAAAGATCTAAAATTGACACTCTAACACCGCAATTAAAAGAACTAGAGAAGCAAGAGCAAACTCATTCAAAAGCTAGCAGAAGGCAAGAAATAACTAAGATCAGAGCAGAACTGAAGGAGATAGAGACACAAAAATCCCTCCAAAAAATCAATGAATCCAGGAGTTGGTTTTTTGAAAAGATCAACAAAATTGACAGACCACTTGCAAGACTAATAAAGAAGAAAAGGGAGAAGAATCAAATAGACGCAATAAAAAATGATAAAGGGGATATCACCACCGACCCCACAGAAATACAAACTACCATCAGAGAATACTATAAACACCTCTACGCAAATAAACTGGAAAATCTAGAAGAAATGGATAATTTCCTGGACACTTACACTCTTCCAAGGCTAAACCAGGAAGAAATTGAATCCCTGAATAGACCAATAGCAGGCTCTGAAATTGAGGCAATAATTAATAGCCTACCAACGAAAAAAATCCAGGATCAGATGGATTCACAGCTGAATTCTACCAGAAGTACAAGGAGGAGCTGGTACCATTCCTTCTGAACCTATTCCAATCAATAGAAAAAGAGGGAATCCTCCCTAACTCATCTTATGAGGCCAACATCATCCTGATACCAAAGCCTGGCAGAGACACAACAAAAAAAGAGAATTTTAGACCAATATCCCTGAGGAACATCGATGCAAAAATCCTCAATAAAATACTGGCAAACCGTATTCAACAGCACATCGAAAAGCTTATCCACCATGATCAAGTGGGCGTCATCCCTGGGATGCAAGGCTGGTTCAACATTCGCAAATCAATAAACATAATCCAGCACATAAACAGAACCAAAGACAAGAACCACATGATTATCTCAATCGATGCAGAAAAGGCTTTTGACAAAATTCAACAGCCCTTCATGCTAAAAACGCTCAACAAATTCGGTATTGATGGAACGTACCTCAAAATCATAAGAGCTATTTATGACAAACCCACAGCCAATATCATACTGAATGGGCAAAACCTGGAAAAATTCCCTTTGAAAACTGGCACAAGACAGGGATGCCCTCTCTCACCACTCCTATTCAACATAGTGTTGGAAGTCCAGGCTAGGGCAATCAGGCAAGAGAAAGAAATCAAGGGGATTCAGTTAGGAAAAGAAGAAGTCAAATTGTCCCTCTTTGCAGATGACATGATTGTATATTTAGAAAACCCCATTGTCTCAGCCCGAAATCTCCTTAAGCTGATAAGCAACTTCAGCAAAGTCTCAGGATACAAAATTAATGTGCAAAAATCCCAAGCATTCGTATACACCAGTAACAGACAAACAGAGAGCCAAATCATGAATGAACTTCCATTCACAATTGCTTCAAAGAGAATAAAACACCTAGGAATCCAACTTACAAGGGATGTAAAGGACCTCTTCAAGAACTACAAACCACTGCTCAATGAAATAAAAGAGGACACAAACAAATGGAAGAACATACCGTGCTCATGGATAGGAAGAATCAATATCGTGAAAATGGCCATACTGCCCAAGGTAATTTATAGATTCAATGCCATCCCCATCAAGCTACCAATGAGTTTCTTCACAGAATTGGAAAAAACTGCTTTAAAGTTCATATGGAACCAAAAAAGAGCCCGCATTTCCAAGACAATCCTATGTCAAAAGAACAAAGCTGGAGGCATCACGCTACCTGACTTCAAACTATACTACAAGGCTACAGTCACCAAAACAGCATGGTACTGGTACCAAAACAGAGATATAGACCAATGGAACAGAACAGAGTCCTCAGAAATAATACCACACATCTACAGCCATCTGATCTTTGACAAACCTGAGAGAAACAAGAAATGGGGAAAGGATTCCCTATTTAATAAATGGTGCTGGGAAAATTGGCTAGCCATAAGCAGAAAGCTGAAACTGGATCCTTTCCTTACTCCTTATACGAAAATTAATTCAAGATGGATTAGAGACTTAAACGTTAGACCTAATACCATAAAAACTCTAGAGGAAAACCTAGGTAGTACCATTCAGGACATAGGCATGGGCAAAGACTTCATGTCTATAACACCAGAAGCAACGGCAGCAAAGGCCAAAATTGACAAATGGGATCTCATTAAACTAAAGAGCTTCTGCACAGCAAAAGAAACTACCATCAGAGTGAGCAGGCAACCTACAGAATGGGAGAAAATTTTTGCAATCTACTCATCTGACAAAGGCTAATATCCAGAACCTACAAAGACCTCAAACAAATTTACAAGACAAAAACAAACAACCCCATCAAAAAGTGGGCAAAGGATATGAACAGACATTTCTCAAAAGAAGACATTCATACAGCCAACAGACACATGAAAAAATGCTCATCATCACTGGCCATCAGAGAAATGCAAATCAAACCACACTGAGATACCATCTCACACCAGTTAGAATGACGATCATTAAAAAGTCAGGAAACAACAGGTGCTGGAGAGGATGTGGAGAAATAGGAACACTTTTACACTGTTGGTGGGATTGTAAACTAGTTCAATCATTATGGAAAACAGTATGGCGATTCCTCAAGGATCTAGAACTAGACGTACCATATGACCCAGCCATCCCATTACTGGGTATATACCCAAAGGATTATAAATCATGCTGCTATGGCCGGGAGGGTCCCACACCCACGGAGCCTCCCTCATTGCTAGCACAGCAGTCTGTGATCTACCGGCAAGGCAGCAGCGAGGCTGGGGGAGGGGCGCCCGCCATTGCTGAGGCTTAAGTAGGTAAACAAAGCTGCTGGGAAGCTCGAACTGGGTGGAGCTCACAGCAGCTCAAGGAAACCTGCCTGTCTCTGTAGACTCCACCTCTGGGGACAGGGCACAGTAAACAATAACAAACGCAGCAGCTCTGCAGACGCAAACGACTCTGTCTGACAGCTTTGAAGAGAGCAGTGGATCTCCCAACACGGAGGTTGAGATCTGAGAAGGGACAGACTCCCTGCTCAAGTGGGTCCCTGACCCCTGAGTAGCCTAACTGGGAGACATCCCCCACTAGGGGCAGTCTGACACCCCACACCTCACAGGGTGGAGTACACCCCTGAGAGGAAGCTTTCAAAGCAAGAATCAGACAGGTACACTCGCTGTTCAGAAATATTCTATCTTCTGCAGCCTCTGCTGCTGATACCCAGGCAAACAGGGTCTGGAATGGACCTCAAGCAATCTCCTACAGCTACAACCTACAGCTGAGGATCCTGACTGTTAGAAGGAAAGCTATCAAACAGGAAGGACACCTACACCAAAACCCCATCAGTACATCACCATCATCAAAGACCAGGGGCAGATAAAACCACAAAGATGGGGAAAAAGCAGGGCAGAAAACCTGGAAATTCAAAAAATAAGAGCGCATCTCCCCCGGCAAAGGAGCGCAGCTCATCGCCAGCAATGGATCAAAGCTGGACGGAGAATGACTTTGACGACATGAGAGAAGAAGGCTTCAGTCCATCAAATTTCTCAGAGCTAAAGGAGGAATTACGTACCCAGCGCAAAGAAACTAAAAATCTTGAAAAAAAAGTGGAAGAATTGATGGCTAGAGTAATTAATGCAGAGAAGCTCACAAACGAAATGAAAGAGACGAAAACCATGGCACGAGAAATACGTGACAAATGCACAAGCTTCAGGAACCGACTCGATCAACTGGAAGACAGAATGTCAGCCATGGAGGATCAAATGAATGAAATGAAGCGAGAAGAGAAACCAAAAGAAAAAAGAAGAAAAAGAAATGAACAAAGCCTGCAAGAAGTATGGGATTATGTAAAAAGACCAAATCTACGTCTGATTGAGGTGCCTGAACGTGAGGGGGAAAATGCAATCAAGTTGGAAAACACTCTTCAGGATACCATCCAGGAGAACTTCCCCAACCTAGTAGGGCAGGCCAACATTCAAATCCAGGAAACACAGAGAACGCCACAAAGATACTCCTCGAGAAGAGCAACTCCAAGACACATAATTGCCAGATTCACCAAAGTTGAAATGAAGGAAAAAATCTTAAGGGCAGCCAGAGAGAAAGGTCGGGTTACCCACAAAGGGAAGCCCATCAGACTAACAGCAGATCTCTCGGCAGAAACTCTTCAAGCCAGAAGAGAGTGGGGGCCAATATTCAACATTCTTAAAGAAAAGAATTTTCAACCCAGAATTTTATATCCAGCCAAACTAAGTTTCATAAGTGAAGGAGAAATAAAATCCTTTACAGATAAGCAAATGCTTAGAGATTTTGTCACCACTAGGCCTGCCTTACAAGAGACCCTGAAGGAAGCACTAAACATGGAAAGGAACAACCGGTACCAGCCATTGCAAAAACATGCCAAAATGTAAAGACCATCAAGGCTAGGAAGAAACTGCATCAACTAACGAGCAAAATAACCAGTTAATATCATAATGGCAGGATCAAGTTCACACGTAACAATATTAACCTTAAATGTAAATGGACTAAATGCTCCAATTAAAAGACACAGACCGGCAAACTGGATAAAGAGTCAAGACCCATCAGTCTGCTGTATTCAGGAGACCCATCTCACACGCAGAGACATACATAGACTCAAAATAAAGGGATGGAGGAAGATTTACCAAGCAAATGGAGAACAAAAGAAGCAGGGGTTGCAATACTAGTCTCTGATAAAACAGAATTTAAACCATCAAAGATCAAAAGAGACAAAGAAGGCCATTACATAATGGTAAAGGGATCAATTCAACAGGAAGAGCTAACTATCCTAAATATATATGCACCCAATACAGGAGCACCCAGATTCATAAAGCAAGTCCTTAGAGACTTACAAAGAGACTTAGACTCCCATACAATAATAATGGGAGACTTCAACACTCCACTGTCAACATTAGACAGATCAACGAGACAGAAAGTTAACAAGGATATCCAGGAATTGAACTCATCTCTGCAGCAAGCAGACCTAATAGACATCTATAGAACTCTCCACCCCAAATCAACAGAATATACATTCTTCTCAGCACCACATCGCACTTATTCCAAAATTGACCACATAGTTGGAAGTAAAGCACTCCTCAGTAAATGTACAGAACAGAAACTGTAACAAACTGTCTCTCAGACCACACTGCAATCAAACTAGAACTCAGGACTAAGAAACTCAATCAAAACTGCTCAACTACATGGAAACTGAACAACCTGCTCCTGAATGACTACTGGATACATGACGAAATGAAGGCAGAAATAAAGATGTTCTTTGAAACCAATGAGAACAAAGATACAACATACGAGAATCTCTGGGACACATTTAAAGCAGTGTGTAGAGGGAAATTTATAGCACTAAATGCCCACAAGAGAAAGCAGGAAAGATCTAAAATTGACACTCTAACACCGCAATTAAAAGAACTAGAGAAGCAAGAGCAAACTCATTCAAAAGCTAGCAGAAGGCAAGAAATAACTAAGATCAGAGCAGAACTGAAGGAGATAGAGACACAAAAATCCCTCCAAAAAATCAATGAATCCAGGAGTTGGTTTTTTGAAAAGATCAACAAAATTGACAGACCACTTGCAAGACTAATAAAGAAGAAAAGGGAGAAGAATCAAATAGACGCAATAAAAAATGATAAAGGGGATATCACCACCGACCCCACAGAAATACAAACTACCATCAGAGAATACTATAAACACCTCTACGCAAATAAACTGGAAAATCTAGAAGAAATGGATAATTTCCTGGACACTTACACTCTTCCAAGGCTAAACCAGGAAGAAATTGAATCCCTGAATAGACCAATAGCAGGCTCTGAAATTGAGGCAATAATTAATAGCCTACCAACGAAAAAAATCCAGGATCAGATGGATTCACAGCTGAATTCTACCAGAAGTACAAGGAGGAGCTGGTACCATTCCTTCTGAACCTATTCCAATCAATAGAAAAAGAGGGAATCCTCCCTAACTCATCTTATGAGGCCAACATCATCCTGATACCAAAGCCTGGCAGAGACACAACAAAAAAAGAGAATTTTAGACCAATATCCCTGAGGAACATCGATGCAAAAATCCTCAATAAAATACTGGCAAACCGTATTCAACAGCACATCGAAAAGCTTATCCACCATGATCAAGTGGGCGTCATCCCTGGGATGCAAGGCTGGTTCAACATTCGCAAATCAATAAACATAATCCAGCACATAAACAGAACCAAAGACAAGAACCACATGATTATCTCAATCGATGCAGAAAAGGCTTTTGACAAAATTCAACAGCCCTTCATGCTAAAAACGCTCAACAAATTCGGTATTGATGGAACGTACCTCAAAATCATAAGAGCTATTTATGACAAACCCACAGCCAATATCATACTGAATGGGCAAAACCTGGAAAAATTCCCTTTGAAAACTGGCACAAGACAGGGATGCCCTCTCTCACCACTCCTATTCAACATAGTGTTGGAAGTCCAGGCTAGGGCAATCAGGCAAGAGAAAGAAATCAAGGGGATTCAGTTAGGAAAAGAAGAAGTCAAATTGTCCCTCTTTGCAGATGACATGATTGTATATTTAGAAAACCCCATTGTCTCAGCCCGAAATCTCCTTAAGCTGATAAGCAACTTCAGCAAAGTCTCAGGATACAAAATTAATGTGCAAAAATCCCAAGCATTCGTATACACCAGTAACAGACAAACAGAGAGCCAAATCATGAATGAACTTCCATTCACAATTGCTTCAAAGAGAATAAAACACCTAGGAATCCAACTTACAAGGGATGTAAAGGACCTCTTCAAGAACTACAAACCACTGCTCAATGAAATAAAAGAGGACACAAACAAATGGAAGAACATACCGTGCTCATGGATAGGAAGAATCAATATCGTGAAAATGGCCATACTGCCCAAGGTAATTTATAGATTCAATGCCATCCCCATCAAGCTACCAATGAGTTTCTTCACAGAATTGGAAAAAACTGCTTTAAAGTTCATATGGAACCAAAAAAGAGCCCGCATTTCCAAGACAATCCTATGTCAAAAGAACAAAGCTGGAGGCATCACGCTACCTGACTTCAAACTATACTACAAGGCTACAGTCACCAAAACAGCATGGTACTGGTACCAAAACAGAGATATAGACCAATGGAACAGAACAGAGTCCTCAGAAATAATACCACACATCTACAGCCATCTGATCTTTGACAAACCTGAGAGAAACAAGAAATGGGGAAAGGATTCCCTATTTAATAAATGGTGCTGGGAAAATTGGCTAGCCATAAGCAGAAAGCTGAAACTGGATCCTTTCCTTACTCCTTATACGAAAATTAATTCAAGATGGATTAGAGACTTAAACGTTAGACCTAATACCATAAAAACTCTAGAGGAAAACCTAGGTAGTACCATTCAGGACATAGGCATGGGCAAAGACTTCATGTCTATAACACCAGAAGCAACGGCAGCAAAGGCCAAAATTGACAAATGGGATCTCATTAAACTAAAGAGCTTCTGCACAGCAAAAGAAACTACCATCAGAGTGAGCAGGCAACCTACAGAATGGGAGAAAATTTTTGCAATCTACTCATCTGACAAAGGCTAATATCCAGAACCTACAAAGACCTCAAACAAATTTACAAGACAAAAACAAACAACCCCATCAAAAAGTGGGCAAAGGATATGAACAGACATTTCTCAAAAGAAGACATTCATACAGCCAACAGACACATGAAAAAATGCTCATCATCACTGGCCATCAGAGAAATGCAAATCAAACCACACTGAGATACCATCTCACACCAGTTAGAATGACGATCATTAAAAAGTCAGGAAACAACAGGTGCTGGAGAGGATGTGGAGAAATAGGAACACTTTTACACTGTTGGTGGGATTGTAAACTAGTTCAATCATTATGGAAAACAGTATGGCGATTCCTCAAGGATCTAGAACTAGACGTACCATATGACCCAGCCATCCCATTACTGGGTATATACCCAAAGGATTATAAATCATGCTGCTATGGCCGGGAGGGTCCCACACCCACGGAGCCTCCCTCATTGCTAGCACAGCAGTCTGTGATCTACCGGCAAGGCAGCAGCGAGGCTGGGGGAGGGGCGCCCGCCATTGCTGAGGCTTAAGTAGGTAAACAAAGCTGCTGGGAAGCTCGAACTGGGTGGAGCTCACAGCAGCTCAAGGAAACCTGCCTGTCTCTGTAGACTCCACCTCTGGGGACAGGGCACAGTAAACAATAACAAACGCAGCAGCTCTGCAGACGCAAACGACTCTGTCTGACAGCTTTGAAGAGAGCAGTGGATCTCCCAACACGGAGGTTGAGATCTGAGAAGGGACAGACTCCCTGCTCAAGTGGGTCCCTGACCCCTGAGTAGCCTAACTGGGAGACATCCCCCACTAGGGGCAGTCTGACACCCCACACCTCACAGGGTGGAGTACACCCCTGAGAGGAAGCTTTCAAAGCAAGAATCAGACAGGTACACTCGCTGTTCAGAAATATTCTATCTTCTGCAGCCTCTGCTGCTGATACCCAGGCAAACAGGGTCTGGAATGGACCTCAAGCAATCTCCTACAGCTACAACCTACAGCTGAGGATCCTGACTGTTAGAAGGAAAGCTATCAAACAGGAAGGACACCTACACCAAAACCCCATCAGTACATCACCATCATCAAAGACCAGGGGCAGATAAAACCACAAAGATGGGGAAAAAGCAGGGCAGAAAACCTGGAAATTCAAAAAATAAGAGCGCATCTCCCCCGGCAAAGGAGCGCAGCTCATCGCCAGCAATGGATCAAAGCTGGACGGAGAATGACTTTGACGACATGAGAGAAGAAGGCTTCAGTCCATCAAATTTCTCAGAGCTAAAGGAGGAATTACGTACCCAGCGCAAAGAAACTAAAAATCTTGAAAAAAAAGTGGAAGAATTGATGGCTAGAGTAATTAATGCAGAGAAGCTCACAAACGAAATGAAAGAGACGAAAACCATGGCACGAGAAATACGTGACAAATGCACAAGCTTCAGGAACCGACTCGATCAACTGGAAGACAGAATGTCAGCCATGGAGGATCAAATGAATGCAATGAAGCGAGAAGAGAAACCAAAAGAAAAAAGAAGAAAAAGAAATGAACAAAGCCTGCAAGAAGTATGGGATTATGTAAAAAGACCAAATCTACGTCTGATTGAGGTGCCTGAACGTGAGGGGGAAAATGGAACCAAGTTGGAAAACACTCTTCAGGATACCATCCAGGAGAACTTCCCCAACCTAGTAGGGCAGGCCAACATTCAAATCCAGGAAACACAGAGAACGCCACAAAGATACTCCTCGAGAAGAGCAACTCCAAGACACATAATTGCCAGATTCACCAAAGTTGAAATGAAGGAAAAAATCTTAAGGGCAGCCAGAGAGAAAGGTCGGGTTACCCACAAAGGGAAGCCCATCAGACTAACAGCAGATCTCTCGGCAGAAACTCTTCAAGCCAGAAGAGAGTGGGGGCCAATATTCAACATTCTTAAAGAAAAGAATTTTCAACCCAGAATTTTATATCCAGCCAAACTAAGTTTCATAAGTGAAGGAGAAATAAAATCCTTTACAGATAAGCAAATGCTTAGAGATTTTGTCACCACTAGGCCTGCCTTACAAGAGACCCTGAAGGAAGCACTAAACATGGAAAGGAACAACCGGTACCAGCCATTGCAAAAACATGCCAAAATGTAAAGACCATCAAGGCTAGGAAGAAACTGCATCAACTAACGAGCAAAATAACCAGTTAATATCATAATGGCAGGATCAAGTTCACACGTAACAATATTAACCTTAAATGTAAATGGACTAAATGCTCCAATTAAAAGACACAGACCGGCAAACTGGATAAAGAGTCAAGACCCATCAGTCTGCTGTATTCAGGAGACCCATCTCACACGCAGAGACATACATAGGCTCAAAATAAAGGGATGGAGGAAGATTTACCAAGCAAATGGAGAACAAAAGAAGCAGGGGTTGCAATACTAGTCTCTGATAAAACAGAATTTAAACCATCAAAGATCAAAAGAGACAAAGAAGGCCATTACATAATGGTAAAGGGATCAATTCAACAGGAAGAGCTAACTATCCTAAATATATATGCACCCAATACAGGAGCACCCAGATTCATAAAGCAAGTCCTTAGAGACTTACAAAGAGACTTAGACTCCCATACAATAATAATGGGAGACTTCAACACTCCACTGTCAACATTAGACAGATCAACGAGACAGAAAGTTAACAAGGATATCCAGGAATTGAACTCATCTCTGCAGCAAGCAGACCTAATAGACATCTATAGAACTCTCCACCCCAAATCAACAGAATATACATTCTTCTCAGCACCACATCGCACTTATTCCAAAATTGACCACATAGTTGGAAGTAAAGCACTCCTCAGTAAATGTACAGAACAGAAACTGTAACAAACTGTCTCTCAGACCACACTGCAATCAAACTAGAACTCAGGACTAAGAAACTCAATCAAAACTGCTCAACTACATGGAAACTGAACAACCTGCTCCTGAATGACTACTGGATACATGACGAAATGAAGGCAGAAATAAAGATGTTCTTTGAAACCAATGAGAACAAAGATACAACATACCAGAATCTCTGGGACACATTTAAAGCAGTGTGTAGAGGGAAATTTATAGCACTAAATGCCCACAAGAGAAAGCAGGAAAGATCTAAAATTGACACTCTAACACCGCAATTAAAAGAACTAGAGAAGCAAGAGCAAACTCATTCAAAAGCTAGCAGAAGGCAAGAAATAACTAAGATCAGAGCAGAACTGAAGGAGATAGAGACACAAAAATCCCTCCAAAAAATCAATGAATCCAGGAGTTGGTTTTTTGAAAAGATCAACAAAATTGACAGACCACTTGCAAGACTAATAAAGAAGAAAAGGGAGAAGAATCAAATAGACGCAATAAAAAATGATAAAGGGGATATCACCACCGACCCCACAGAAATACAAACTACCATCAGAGAATACTATAAACACCTCTACGCAAATAAACTGGAAAATCTAGAAGAAATGGATAATTTCCTGGACACTTACACTCTTCCAAGGCTAAACCAGGAAGAAATTGAATCCCTGAATAGACCAATAGCAGGCTCTGAAATTGAGGCAATAATTAATAGCCTACCAACGAAAAAAATCCAGGATCAGATGGATTCACAGCTGAATTCTACCAGAAGTACAAGGAGGAGCTGGTACCATTCCTTCTGAACCTATTCCAATCAATAGAAAAAGAGGGAATCCTCCCTAACTCATCTTATGAGGCCAACATCATCCTGATACCAAAGCCTGGCAGAGACACAACAAAAAAAGAGAATTTTAGACCAATATCCCTGAGGAACATCGATGCAAAAATCCTCAATAAAATACTGGCAAACCGTATTCAACAGCACATCGAAAAGCTTATCCACCATGATCAAGTGGGCGTCATCCCTGGGATGCAAGGCTGGTTCAACATTCGCAAATCAATAAACATAATCCAGCACATAAACAGAACCAAAGACAAGAACCACATGATTATCTCAATCGATGCAGAAAAGGCTTTTGACAAAATTCAACAGCCCTTCATGCTAAAAACGCTCAACAAATTCGGTATTGATGGAACGTACCTCAAAATCATAAGAGCTATTTATGACAAACCCACAGCCAATATCATACTGAATGGGCAAAACCTGGAAAAATTCCCTTTGAAAACTGGCACAAGACAGGGATGCCCTCTCTCACCACTCCTATTCAACATAGTGTTGGAAGTCCAGGCTAGGGCAATCAGGCAAGAGAAAGAAATCAAGGGGATTCAGTTAGGAAAAGAAGAAGTCAAATTGTCCCTCTTTGCAGATGACATGATTGTATATTTAGAAAACCCCATTGTCTCAGCCCGAAATCTCCTTAAGCTGATAAGCAACTTCAGCAAAGTCTCAGGATACAAAATTAATGTGCAAAAATCCCAAGCATTCGTATACACCAGTAACAGACAAACAGAGAGCCAAATCATGAATGAACTTCCATTCACAATTGCTTCAAAGAGAATAAAACACCTAGGAATCCAACTTACAAGGGATGTAAAGGACCTCTTCAAGAACTACAAACCACTGCTCAATGAAATAAAAGAGGACACAAACAAATGGAAGAACATACCGTGCTCATGGATAGGAAGAATCAATATCGTGAAAATGGCCATACTGCCCAAGGTAATTTATAGATTCAATGCCATCCCCATCAAGCTACCAATGAGTTTCTTCACAGAATTGGAAAAAACTGCTTTAAAGTTCATATGGAACCAAAAAAGAGCCCGCATTTCCAAGACAATCCTATGTCAAAAGAACAAAGCTGGAGGCATCACGCTACCTGACTTCAAACTATACTACAAGGCTACAGTCACCAAAACAGCATGGTACTGGTACCAAAACAGAGATATAGACCAATGGAACAGAACAGAGTCCTCAGAAATAATACCACACATCTACAGCCATCTGATCTTTGACAAACCTGAGAGAAACAAGAAATGGGGAAAGGATTCCCTATTTAATAAATGGTGCTGGGAAAATTGGCTAGCCATAAGCAGAAAGCTGAAACTGGATCCTTTCCTTACTCCTTATACGAAAATTAATTCAAGATGGATTAGAGACTTAAACGTTAGACCTAATACCATAAAAACTCTAGAGGAAAACCTAGGTAGTACCATTCAGGACATAGGCATGGGCAAAGACTTCATGTCTATAACACCAGAAGCAACGGCAGCAAAGGCCAAAATTGACAAATGGGATCTCATTAAACTAAAGAGCTTCTGCACAGCAAAAGAAACTACCATCAGAGTGAGCAGGCAACCTACAGAATGGGAGAAAATTTTTGCAATCTACTCATCTGACAAAGGCTAATATCCAGAACCTACAAAGACCTCAAACAAATTTACAAGACAAAAACAAACAACCCCATCAAAAAGTGGGCAAAGGATATGAACAGACATTTCTCAAAAGAAGACATTCATACAGCCAACAGACACATGAAAAAATGCTCATCATCACTGGCCATCAGAGAAATGCAAATCAAACCACACTGAGATACCATCTCACACCAGTTAGAATGACGATCATTAAAAAGTCAGGAAACAACAGGTGCTGGAGAGGATGTGGAGAAATAGGAACACTTTTACACTGTTGGTGGGATTGTAAACTAGTTCAATCATTATGGAAAACAGTATGGCGATTCCTCAAGGATCTAGAACTAGACGTACCATATGACCCAGCCATCCCATTACTGGGTATATACCCAAAGGATTATAAATCATGCTGCTATGGCCGGGAGGGTCCCACACCCACGGAGCCTCCCTCATTGCTAGCACAGCAGTCTGTGATCTACCGGCAAGGCAGCAGCGAGGCTGGGGGAGGGGCGCCCGCCATTGCTGAGGCTTAAGTAGGTAAACAAAGCTGCTGGGAAGCTCGAACTGGGTGGAGCTCACAGCAGCTCAAGGAAACCTGCCTGTCTCTGTAGACTCCACCTCTGGGGACAGGGCACAGTAAACAATAACAAACGCAGCAGCTCTGCAGACGCAAACGACTCTGTCTGACAGCTTTGAAGAGAGCAGTGGATCTCCCAACACGGAGGTTGAGATCTGAGAAGGGACAGACTCCCTGCTCAAGTGGGTCCCTGACCCCTGAGTAGCCTAACTGGGAGACATCCCCCACTAGGGGCAGTCTGACACCCCACACCTCACAGGGTGGAGTACACCCCTGAGAGGAAGCTTTCAAAGCAAGAATCAGACAGGTACACTCGCTGTTCAGAAATATTCTATCTTCTGCAGCCTCTGCTGCTGATACCCAGGCAAACAGGGTCTGGAATGGACCTCAAGCAATCTCCTACAGCTACAACCTACAGCTGAGGATCCTGACTGTTAGAAGGAAAGCTATCAAACAGGAAGGACACCTACACCAAAACCCCATCAGTACATCACCATCATCAAAGACCAGGGGCAGATAAAACCACAAAGATGGGGAAAAAGCAGGGCAGAAAACCTGGAAATTCAAAAAATAAGAGCGCATCTCCCCCGGCAAAGGAGCGCAGCTCATCGCCAGCAATGGATCAAAGCTGGACGGAGAATGACTTTGACGACATGAGAGAAGAAGGCTTCAGTCCATCAAATTTCTCAGAGCTAAAGGAGGAATTACGTACCCAGCGCAAAGAAACTAAAAATCTTGAAAAAAAAGTGGAAGAATTGATGGCTAGAGTAATTAATGCAGAGAAGCTCACAAACGAAATGAAAGAGACGAAAACCATGGCACGAGAAATACGTGACAAATGCACAAGCTTCAGGAACCGACTCGATCAACTGGAAGACAGAATGTCAGCCATGGAGGATCAAATGAATGAAATGAAGCGAGAAGAGAAACCAAAAGAAAAAAGAAGAAAAAGAAATGAACAAAGCCTGCAAGAAGTATGGGATTATGTAAAAAGACCAAATCTACGTCTGATTGAGGTGCCTGAACGTGAGGGGGAAAATGCAATCAAGTTGGAAAACACTCTTCAGGATACCATCCAGGAGAACTTCCCCAACCTAGTAGGGCAGGCCAACATTCAAATCCAGGAAACACAGAGAACGCCACAAAGATACTCCTCGAGAAGAGCAACTCCAAGACACATAATTGCCAGATTCACCAAAGTTGAAATGAAGGAAAAAATCTTAAGGGCAGCCAGAGAGAAAGGTCGGGTTACCCACAAAGGGAAGCCCATCAGACTAACAGCAGATCTCTCGGCAGAAACTCTTCAAGCCAGAAGAGAGTGGGGGCCAATATTCAACATTCTTAAAGAAAAGAATTTTCAACCCAGAATTTTATATCCAGCCAAACTAAGTTTCATAAGTGAAGGAGAAATAAAATCCTTTACAGATAAGCAAATGCTTAGAGATTTTGTCACCACTAGGCCTGCCTTACAAGAGACCCTGAAGGAAGCACTAAACATGGAAAGGAACAACCGGTACCAGCCATTGCAAAAACATGCCAAAATGTAAAGACCATCAAGGCTAGGAAGAAACTGCATCAACTAACGAGCAAAATAACCAGTTAATATCATAATGGCAGGATCAAGTTCACACGTAACAATATTAACCTTAAATGTAAATGGACTAAATGCTCCAATTAAAAGACACAGACCGGCAAACTGGATAAAGAGTCAAGACCCATCAGTCTGCTGTATTCAGGAGACCCATCTCACACGCAGAGACATACATAGACTCAAAATAAAGGGATGGAGGAAGATTTACCAAGCAAATGGAGAACAAAAGAAGCAGGGGTTGCAATACTAGTCTCTGATAAAACAGAATTTAAACCATCAAAGATCAAAAGAGACAAAGAAGGCCATTACATAATGGTAAAGGGATCAATTCAACAGGAAGAGCTAACTATCCTAAATATATATGCACCCAATACAGGAGCACCCAGATTCATAAAGCAAGTCCTTAGAGACTTACAAAGAGACTTAGACTCCCATACAATAATAATGGGAGACTTCAACACTCCACTGTCAACATTAGACAGATCAACGAGACAGAAAGTTAACAAGGATATCCAGGAATTGAACTCATCTCTGCAGCAAGCAGACCTAATAGACATCTATAGAACTCTCCACCCCAAATCAACAGAATATACATTCTTCTCAGCACCACATCGCACTTATTCCAAAATTGACCACATAGTTGGAAGTAAAGCACTCCTCAGTAAATGTACAGAACAGAAACTGTAACAAACTGTCTCTCAGACCACACTGCAATCAAACTAGAACTCAGGACTAAGAAACTCAATCAAAACTGCTCAACTACATGGAAACTGAACAACCTGCTCCTGAATGACTACTGGATACATGACGAAATGAAGGCAGAAATAAAGATGTTCTTTGAAACCAATGAGAACAAAGATACAACATACGAGAATCTCTGGGACACATTTAAAGCAGTGTGTAGAGGGAAATTTATAGCACTAAATGCCCACAAGAGAAAGCAGGAAAGATCTAAAATTGACACTCTAACACCGCAATTAAAAGAACTAGAGAAGCAAGAGCAAACTCATTCAAAAGCTAGCAGAAGGCAAGAAATAACTAAGATCAGAGCAGAACTGAAGGAGATAGAGACACAAAAATCCCTCCAAAAAATCAATGAATCCAGGAGTTGGTTTTTTGAAAAGATCAACAAAATTGACAGACCACTTGCAAGACTAATAAAGAAGAAAAGGGAGAAGAATCAAATAGACGCAATAAAAAATGATAAAGGGGATATCACCACCGACCCCACAGAAATACAAACTACCATCAGAGAATACTATAAACACCTCTACGCAAATAAACTGGAAAATCTAGAAGAAATGGATAATTTCCTGGACACTTACACTCTTCCAAGGCTAAACCAGGAAGAAATTGAATCCCTGAATAGACCAATAGCAGGCTCTGAAATTGAGGCAATAATTAATAGCCTACCAACGAAAAAAATCCAGGATCAGATGGATTCACAGCTGAATTCTACCAGAAGTACAAGGAGGAGCTGGTACCATTCCTTCTGAACCTATTCCAATCAATAGAAAAAGAGGGAATCCTCCCTAACTCATCTTATGAGGCCAACATCATCCTGATACCAAAGCCTGGCAGAGACACAACAAAAAAAGAGAATTTTAGACCAATATCCCTGAGGAACATCGATGCAAAAATCCTCAATAAAATACTGGCAAACCGTATTCAACAGCACATCGAAAAGCTTATCCACCATGATCAAGTGGGCGTCATCCCTGGGATGCAAGGCTGGTTCAACATTCGCAAATCAATAAACATAATCCAGCACATAAACAGAACCAAAGACAAGAACCACATGATTATCTCAATCGATGCAGAAAAGGCTTTTGACAAAATTCAACAGCCCTTCATGCTAAAAACGCTCAACAAATTCGGTATTGATGGAACGTACCTCAAAATCATAAGAGCTATTTATGACAAACCCACAGCCAATATCATACTGAATGGGCAAAACCTGGAAAAATTCCCTTTGAAAACTGGCACAAGACAGGGATGCCCTCTCTCACCACTCCTATTCAACATAGTGTTGGAAGTCCAGGCTAGGGCAATCAGGCAAGAGAAAGAAATCAAGGGGATTCAGTTAGGAAAAGAAGAAGTCAAATTGTCCCTCTTTGCAGATGACATGATTGTATATTTAGAAAACCCCATTGTCTCAGCCCGAAATCTCCTTAAGCTGATAAGCAACTTCAGCAAAGTCTCAGGATACAAAATTAATGTGCAAAAATCCCAAGCATTCGTATACACCAGTAACAGACAAACAGAGAGCCAAATCATGAATGAACTTCCATTCACAATTGCTTCAAAGAGAATAAAACACCTAGGAATCCAACTTACAAGGGATGTAAAGGACCTCTTCAAGAACTACAAACCACTGCTCAATGAAATAAAAGAGGACACAAACAAATGGAAGAACATACCGTGCTCATGGATAGGAAGAATCAATATCGTGAAAATGGCCATACTGCCCAAGGTAATTTATAGATTCAATGCCATCCCCATCAAGCTACCAATGAGTTTCTTCACAGAATTGGAAAAAACTGCTTTAAAGTTCATATGGAACCAAAAAAGAGCCCGCATTTCCAAGACAATCCTATGTCAAAAGAACAAAGCTGGAGGCATCACGCTACCTGACTTCAAACTATACTACAAGGCTACAGTCACCAAAACAGCATGGTACTGGTACCAAAACAGAGATATAGACCAATGGAACAGAACAGAGTCCTCAGAAATAATACCACACATCTACAGCCATCTGATCTTTGACAAACCTGAGAGAAACAAGAAATGGGGAAAGGATTCCCTATTTAATAAATGGTGCTGGGAAAATTGGCTAGCCATAAGCAGAAAGCTGAAACTGGATCCTTTCCTTACTCCTTATACGAAAATTAATTCAAGATGGATTAGAGACTTAAACGTTAGACCTAATACCATAAAAACTCTAGAGGAAAACCTAGGTAGTACCATTCAGGACATAGGCATGGGCAAAGACTTCATGTCTATAACACCAGAAGCAACGGCAGCAAAGGCCAAAATTGACAAATGGGATCTCATTAAACTAAAGAGCTTCTGCACAGCAAAAGAAACTACCATCAGAGTGAGCAGGCAACCTACAGAATGGGAGAAAATTTTTGCAATCTACTCATCTGACAAAGGCTAATATCCAGAACCTACAAAGACCTCAAACAAATTTACAAGACAAAAACAAACAACCCCATCAAAAAGTGGGCAAAGGATATGAACAGACATTTCTCAAAAGAAGACATTCATACAGCCAACAGACACATGAAAAAATGCTCATCATCACTGGCCATCAGAGAAATGCAAATCAAACCACACTGAGATACCATCTCACACCAGTTAGAATGACGATCATTAAAAAGTCAGGAAACAACAGGTGCTGGAGAGGATGTGGAGAAATAGGAACACTTTTACACTGTTGGTGGGATTGTAAACTAGTTCAATCATTATGGAAAACAGTATGGCGATTCCTCAAGGATCTAGAACTAGACGTACCATATGACCCAGCCATCCCATTACTGGGTATATACCCAAAGGATTATAAATCATGCTGCTATGGCCGGGAGGGTCCCACACCCACGGAGCCTCCCTCATTGCTAGCACAGCAGTCTGTGATCTACCGGCAAGGCAGCAGCGAGGCTGGGGGAGGGGCGCCCGCCATTGCTGAGGCTTAAGTAGGTAAACAAAGCTGCTGGGAAGCTCGAACTGGGTGGAGCTCACAGCAGCTCAAGGAAACCTGCCTGTCTCTGTAGACTCCACCTCTGGGGACAGGGCACAGTAAACAATAACAAACGCAGCAGCTCTGCAGACGCAAACGACTCTGTCTGACAGCTTTGAAGAGAGCAGTGGATCTCCCAACACGGAGGTTGAGATCTGAGAAGGGACAGACTCCCTGCTCAAGTGGGTCCCTGACCCCTGAGTAGCCTAACTGGGAGACATCCCCCACTAGGGGCAGTCTGACACCCCACACCTCACAGGGTGGAGTACACCCCTGAGAGGAAGCTTTCAAAGCAAGAATCAGACAGGTACACTCGCTGTTCAGAAATATTCTATCTTCTGCAGCCTCTGCTGCTGATACCCAGGCAAACAGGGTCTGGAATGGACCTCAAGCAATCTCCTACAGCTACAACCTACAGCTGAGGATCCTGACTGTTAGAAGGAAAGCTATCAAACAGGAAGGACACCTACACCAAAACCCCATCAGTACATCACCATCATCAAAGACCAGGGGCAGATAAAACCACAAAGATGGGGAAAAAGCAGGGCAGAAAACCTGGAAATTCAAAAAATAAGAGCGCATCTCCCCCGGCAAAGGAGCGCAGCTCATCGCCAGCAATGGATCAAAGCTGGACGGAGAATGACTTTGACGACATGAGAGAAGAAGGCTTCAGTCCATCAAATTTCTCAGAGCTAAAGGAGGAATTACGTACCCAGCGCAAAGAAACTAAAAATCTTGAAAAAAAAGTGGAAGAATTGATGGCTAGAGTAATTAATGCAGAGAAGCTCACAAACGAAATGAAAGAGACGAAAACCATGGCACGAGAAATACGTGACAAATGCACAAGCTTCAGGAACCGACTCGATCAACTGGAAGACAGAATGTCAGCCATGGAGGATCAAATGAATGCAATGAAGCGAGAAGAGAAACCAAAAGAAAAAAGAAGAAAAAGAAATGAACAAAGCCTGCAAGAAGTATGGGATTATGTAAAAAGACCAAATCTACGTCTGATTGAGGTGCCTGAACGTGAGGGGGAAAATGGAACCAAGTTGGAAAACACTCTTCAGGATACCATCCAGGAGAACTTCCCCAACCTAGTAGGGCAGGCCAACATTCAAATCCAGGAAACACAGAGAACGCCACAAAGATACTCCTCGAGAAGAGCAACTCCAAGACACATAATTGCCAGATTCACCAAAGTTGAAATGAAGGAAAAAATCTTAAGGGCAGCCAGAGAGAAAGGTCGGGTTACCCACAAAGGGAAGCCCATCAGACTAACAGCAGATCTCTCGGCAGAAACTCTTCAAGCCAGAAGAGAGTGGGGGCCAATATTCAACATTCTTAAAGAAAAGAATTTTCAACCCAGAATTTTATATCCAGCCAAACTAAGTTTCATAAGTGAAGGAGAAATAAAATCCTTTACAGATAAGCAAATGCTTAGAGATTTTGTCACCACTAGGCCTGCCTTACAAGAGACCCTGAAGGAAGCACTAAACATGGAAAGGAACAACCGGTACCAGCCATTGCAAAAACATGCCAAAATGTAAAGACCATCAAGGCTAGGAAGAAACTGCATCAACTAACGAGCAAAATAACCAGTTAATATCATAATGGCAGGATCAAGTTCACACGTAACAATATTAACCTTAAATGTAAATGGACTAAATGCTCCAATTAAAAGACACAGACCGGCAAACTGGATAAAGAGTCAAGACCCATCAGTCTGCTGTATTCAGGAGACCCATCTCACACGCAGAGACATACATAGGCTCAAAATAAAGGGATGGAGGAAGATTTACCAAGCAAATGGAGAACAAAAGAAGCAGGGGTTGCAATACTAGTCTCTGATAAAACAGAATTTAAACCATCAAAGATCAAAAGAGACAAAGAAGGCCATTACATAATGGTAAAGGGATCAATTCAACAGGAAGAGCTAACTATCCTAAATATATATGCACCCAATACAGGAGCACCCAGATTCATAAAGCAAGTCCTTAGAGACTTACAAAGAGACTTAGACTCCCATACAATAATAATGGGAGACTTCAACACTCCACTGTCAACATTAGACAGATCAACGAGACAGAAAGTTAACAAGGATATCCAGGAATTGAACTCATCTCTGCAGCAAGCAGACCTAATAGACATCTATAGAACTCTCCACCCCAAATCAACAGAATATACATTCTTCTCAGCACCACATCGCACTTATTCCAAAATTGACCACATAGTTGGAAGTAAAGCACTCCTCAGTAAATGTACAGAACAGAAACTGTAACAAACTGTCTCTCAGACCACACTGCAATCAAACTAGAACTCAGGACTAAGAAACTCAATCAAAACTGCTCAACTACATGGAAACTGAACAACCTGCTCCTGAATGACTACTGGATACATGACGAAATGAAGGCAGAAATAAAGATGTTCTTTGAAACCAATGAGAACAAAGATACAACATACCAGAATCTCTGGGACACATTTAAAGCAGTGTGTAGAGGGAAATTTATAGCACTAAATGCCCACAAGAGAAAGCAGGAAAGATCTAAAATTGACACTCTAACACCGCAATTAAAAGAACTAGAGAAGCAAGAGCAAACTCATTCAAAAGCTAGCAGAAGGCAAGAAATAACTAAGATCAGAGCAGAACTGAAGGAGATAGAGACACAAAAATCCCTCCAAAAAATCAATGAATCCAGGAGTTGGTTTTTTGAAAAGATCAACAAAATTGACAGACCACTTGCAAGACTAATAAAGAAGAAAAGAGAGAAGAATCAAATAGACGCAATAAAAAATGATAAAGGGGATATCACCACCGACCCCACAGAAATACAAACTACCATCAGAGAATACTATAAACACCTCTACGCAAATAAACTGGAAAATCTAGAAGAAATGGATAATTTCCTGGACACTTACACTCTTCCAAGGCTAAACCAGGAAGAAATTGAATCCCTGAATAGACCAATAGCAGGCTCTGAAATTGAGGCAATAATTAATAGCCTACCAACGAAAAAAATCCAGGATCAGATGGATTCACAGCTGAATTCTACCAGAAGTACAAGGAGGAGCTGGTACCATTCCTTCTGAACCTATTCCAATCAATAGAAAAAGAGGGAATCCTCCCTAACTCATCTTATGAGGCCAACATCATCCTGATACCAAAGCCTGGCAGAGACACAACAAAAAAAGAGAATTTTAGACCAATATCCCTGAGGAACATCGATGCAAAAATCCTCAATAAAATACTGGCAAACCGTATTCAACAGCACATCGAAAAGCTTATCCACCATGATCAAGTGGGCGTCATCCCTGGGATGCAAGGCTGGTTCAACATTCGCAAATCAATAAACATAATCCAGCACATAAACAGAACCAAAGACAAGAACCACATGATTATCTCAATCGATGCAGAAAAGGCTTTTGACAAAATTCAACAGCCCTTCATGCTAAAAACGCTCAACAAATTCGGTATTGATGGAACGTACCTCAAAATCATAAGAGCTATTTATGACAAACCCACAGCCAATATCATACTGAATGGGCAAAACCTGGAAAAATTCCCTTTGAAAACTGGCACAAGACAGGGATGCCCTCTCTCACCACTCCTATTCAACATAGTGTTGGAAGTCCAGGCTAGGGCAATCAGGCAAGAGAAAGAAATCAAGGGGATTCAGTTAGGAAAAGAAGAAGTCAAATTGTCCCTCTTTGCAGATGACATGATTGTATATTTAGAAAACCCCATTGTCTCAGCCCGAAATCTCCTTAAGCTGATAAGCAACTTCAGCAAAGTCTCAGGATACAAAATTAATGTGCAAAAATCCCAAGCATTCGTATACACCAGTAACAGACAAACAGAGAGCCAAATCATGAATGAACTTCCATTCACAATTGCTTCAAAGAGAATAAAACACCTAGGAATCCAACTTACAAGGGATGTAAAGGACCTCTTCAAGAACTACAAACCACTGCTCAATGAAATAAAAGAGGACACAAACAAATGGAAGAACATACCGTGCTCATGGATAGGAAGAATCAATATCGTGAAAATGGCCATACTGCCCAAGGTAATTTATAGATTCAATGCCATCCCCATCAAGCTACCAATGAGTTTCTTCACAGAATTGGAAAAAACTGCTTTAAAGTTCATATGGAACCAAAAAAGAGCCCGCATTTCCAAGACAATCCTATGTCAAAAGAACAAAGCTGGAGGCATCACGCTACCTGACTTCAAACTATACTACAAGGCTACAGTCACCAAAACAGCATGGTACTGGTACCAAAACAGAGATATAGACCAATGGAACAGAACAGAGTCCTCAGAAATAATACCACACATCTACAGCCATCTGATCTTTGACAAACCTGAGAGAAACAAGAAATGGGGAAAGGATTCCCTATTTAATAAATGGTGCTGGGAAAATTGGCTAGCCATAAGCAGAAAGCTGAAACTGGATCCTTTCCTTACTCCTTATACGAAAATTAATTCAAGATGGATTAGAGACTTAAACGTTAGACCTAATACCATAAAAACTCTAGAGGAAAACCTAGGTAGTACCATTCAGGACATAGGCATGGGCAAAGACTTCATGTCTATAACACCAGAAGCAACGGCAGCAAAGGCCAAAATTGACAAATGGGATCTCATTAAACTAAAGAGCTTCTGCACAGCAAAAGAAACTACCATCAGAGTGAGCAGGCAACCTACAGAATGGGAGAAAATTTTTGCAATCTACTCATCTGACAAAGGCTAATATCCAGAACCTACAAAGACCTCAAACAAATTTACAAGACAAAAACAAACAACCCCATCAAAAAGTGGGCAAAGGATATGAACAGACATTTCTCAATAGAAGACATTCATACAGCCAACAGACACATGAAAAAATGCTCATCATCACTGGCCATCAGAGAAATGCAAATCAAACCACACTGAGATACCATCTCACACCAGTTAGAATGACGATCATTAAAAAGTCAGGAAACAACAGGTGCTGGAGAGGATGTGGAGAAATAGGAACACTTTTACACTGTTGGTGGGATTGTAAACTAGTTCAATCATTATGGAAAACAGTATGGCGATTCCTCAAGGATCTAGAACTAGACGTACCATATGACCCAGCCATCCCATTACTGGGTATATACCCAAAGGATTATAAATCATGCTGCTATGGCCGGGAGGGTCCCACACCCACGGAGCCTCCCTCATTGCTAGCACAGCAGTCTGTGATCTACCGGCAAGGCAGCAGCGAGGCTGGGGGAGGGGCGCCCGCCATTGCTGAGGCTTAAGTAGGTAAACAAAGCTGCTGGGAAGCTCGAACTGGGTGGAGCTCACAGCAGCTCAAGGAAACCTGCCTGTCTCTGTAGACTCCACCTCTGGGGACAGGGCACAGTAAACAATAA